>NW_027363476.1:0-600000 GCF_046119375.1 Phyllobates terribilis | reverse complement strand
GCCATTGAAAAACATCCAGAAATGATTGAAGCTACTGACTGAATGAAAGGAGCTGGCATCTCACTCTCTTTGAATCTTCTTTATCATGCTAAGAGGAGCAGGAAAAAGCAAAAAATTTCAGAATTGCACCTTGCAATGCGGAGAAATTACTGTTTGTGCATTTACAATATTCATTGATTTTTGCCATTGAAAAACATCATGTTATTCATATACCAGAAATGTTTGAAGCTACTGACTGAATGAAAGGAGCTGGCATCTCACTCTCTTTGAATCTTCTTTATCATGCTAAGAGGAGCAGGAAAAAGCAAAAAATTTCATAATTGCACCTTGCAATGCGGAGAAATTACTGTTTGTGCATTTACAATATTCATTGATTTTTGCCATTGAAAAACGTCCAGAAATGATTGAAGCTACTGACTGAATGAAAGGAGCTGGCATCTCACTCTCTTTGAATCATGTTTATCATGCTAAGAGGAGCAGGAAAAAGCAAAAAATTTCAGAATTGCACCTTGCAATGCGGAGAAATTACTGTTTGTGCATTTACAATATTCATTGATTTTTGCCATTGAAAAACGTCCAGAAATTATTGAAGCTACTGACTGAATGAAAGGAGCTGGCATCTCACTCTCTTTGAATCTTCTTTATCATGCTAAGAGGAGCAGGAAAAAGCAAAAAATTTCAGAATTGCACCTTGCAATGCGGAGAAATTACTGTTTGTGCATTTACAATATTCATTGATTTTTGCCATTGAAAAACATCATGTTATTCATATACCAGAAATGATTGAAGCTACTGACTGAATGAAAGGAGCTGGCATCTCACTCTCTTTGAATCTTCTTTATCATGCTAAGAGGAGCAGGAAAAAGTAAAAAATTTCAGAATTGCACTATGCAATGCGGAGAAATTACTGTTTGTGCATTTATAATATTCAATGATTTTTGCCATTGAAAAACGTCCAGAAATGATTGAAGCTACTGACTGAACGAAAGGAGCTGGCATCTCACTCTCTTTGAATCTTCTTTATCATGCTAAGAGGAGCAGGAAAAAGCAAAAAATTTCAGAATTGCACCTTGCAATGCGGAGAAATTACTGTTTGTGCATTTACAATATTCATTGATTTTTGCCATTGAAAAACATCATGTTATTCATATACCAGAAATGTTTGAAGCTACTGACTGAATGAAAGGAGCTGGCATCTCACTCTCTTTGAATCTTCTTTATCATGCTAAGAGGAGCAGGAAAAAGCAAAAAATTTCAGAATTGCAACTTGCAATGCGGAGAAATTACTGTTTGTGCATTTACAATATTCATTGATTTTTGCCATTGAAAAACGTCCAGAAATGATTGAAGCTACTGACTGAATGAAAGGAGCTGGCATCTCACTCTCTTTGAATCTTCTTTATCATGCTAAGAGGAGCAGGAAAAAGCAAAAAATTTCAGACTTGCACCTTGCAATGCGGAGAAATTACTGTTTGTGCATTTACAATATTCATTGATTTTTGCCATTGAAAAACATCATGTTATTCATATACCAGAAATGTTTGAAGCTACTGACTGAATGAAAGGAGCTGGCATCTCACTCTCTTTGAATCTTCTTTATCATGCTAAGAGGAGCAGGAAAAAGCAAAAAATTTCAGAATTGCACCTTGCAATGCAGAGAAATTACTGTTTGTGCATTTACAATATTCATTGATTTTTGCCATTGAAAAACGTCCAGAAATGATTGAAGCTACTGACTGAATGAAAGGAGCTGGCATCTCACTCTCTTTGAATCTTGTTTATCATGCTAAGAGGAGCAGGAAAAAGCAAAAAATTTCAGAATTGCACCTTGCAATGCGGAGAAATTACTGTTTGTGCATTTACAATATTCATTGATTTTTGCCATTGAAAAACATCCAGAAATGATTGAAGCTACTGACTGAATGAAAGGAGCTGGCATCTCACTCTCTTTGAATCTTCTTTATCATGCTAAGAGGAGCAGGAAAAAGCAAAAAATTTCAGAATTGCACCTTGCAATGCGGAGAAATTACTGTTTGTGCATTTACAATATTCATTGATTTTTGCCATTGAAAAACATCATGTTATTCATATACCAGAAATGTTTGAAGCTACTGACTGAAT
Source organism: Phyllobates terribilis (assembly GCF_046119375.1). Lineage (NCBI taxonomy): Eukaryota > Metazoa > Chordata > Amphibia > Anura > Dendrobatidae > Phyllobates > Phyllobates terribilis. The sequence continues at coordinate 597,879 of NW_027363476.1, read as the reverse complement.
GAAAGGAGCTGGCATCTCACTCTCTTTGAATCTTCTTTATCATGCTAAGAGGAGCAGGAAAAAGCAAAAAATTTCATAATTGCACCTTGCAATGCGGAGAAATTACTGTTTGTGCATTTACAATATTCATTGATTTTTGCCATTGAAAAACGTCCAGAAATGATTGAAGCTACTGACTGAATGAAAGGAGCTGGCATCTCACTCTCTTTGAATCATGTTTATCATGCTAAGAGGAGCAGGAAAAAGCAAAAAATTTCAGAATTGCACCTTGCAATGCGGAGAAATTACTGTTTGTGCATTTACAATATTCATTGATTTTTGCCATTGAAAAACGTCCAGAAATTATTGAAGCTACTGACTGAATGAAAGGAGCTGGCATCTCACTCTCTTTGAATCTTCTTTATCATGCTAAGAGGAGCAGGAAAAAGCAAAAAATTTCAGAATTGCACCTTGCAATGCGGAGAAATTACTGTTTGTGCATTTACAATATTCATTGATTTTTGCCATTGAAAAACATCATGTTATTCATATACCAGAAATGATTGAAGCTACTGACTGAATGAAAGGAGCTGGCATCTCACTCTCTTTGAATCTTCTTTATCATGCTAAGAGGAGCAGGAAAAAGTAAAAAATTTCAGAATTGCACTATGCAATGCGGAGAAATTACTGTTTGTGCATTTATAATATTCAATGATTTTTGCCATTGAAAAACGTCCAGAAATGATTGAAGCTACTGACTGAACGAAAGGAGCTGGCATCTCACTCTCTTTGAATCTTCTTTATCATGCTAAGAGGAGCAGGAAAAAGCAAAAAATTTCAGAATTGCACCTTGCAATGCGGAGAAATTACTGTTTGTGCATTTACAATATTCATTGATTTTTGCCATTGAAAAACATCATGTTATTCATATACCAGAAATGTTTGAAGCTACTGACTGAATGAAAGGAGCTGGCATCTCACTCTCTTTGAATCTTCTTTATCATGCTAAGAGGAGCAGGAAAAAGCAAAAAATTTCAGAATTGCAACTTGCAATGCGGAGAAATTACTGTTTGTGCATTTACAATATTCATTGATTTTTGCCATTGAAAAACGTCCAGAAATGATTGAAGCTACTGACTGAATGAAAGGAGCTGGCATCTCACTCTCTTTGAATCTTCTTTATCATGCTAAGAGGAGCAGGTAAAAGCAAAAAATTTCAGAATTGCACCTTGCAATGCGGAGAAATTACTGTTTGTGCATTTACAATATTCATTGATTTTTGCCATTGAAAAACATCCAGAAATGATTGAAGCTACTGACTGAATGAAAGGAGCTGGCATCTCACTCTCTTTGAATCTTGTTTATCATGCTAAGAGGAGCAGGAAAAAGCAAAAAATTTCAGAATTGCACCTTGCAATGCGGAGAAATTACTGTTTGTGCATTTGCAATATTCATTGATTTTTGCCATTGAAAAACGTCCAGAAATGATTGAAGCTACTGACTGAATGAAAGGAGCTGGCATCTCACTCTCTTTGAATCTTCTTTATCATGCTAAGAGGAGCAGGAAAAAGCAAAAAATTTCAGAATTGCACCTTGCAATGCGGAGAAATTACTGTTTGTGCATTTACAATATTCATTGATTTTTGCCATTGAAAAACATCATGTTATTCATATACCAGAAATGATTGAAGCTACTGACTGAATGAAAGGAGCTGGCATCTCACTCTCTTTGAATCTTCTTTATCATGCTAAGAGGAGCAGGAAAAAGCAAAAAATTTCAGAATTGCACCTTGCAATGCGGAGAAATTACTGTTTGTGCATTTACAATATTCATTGATTTTTGCCATTGAAAAACATCATGTTATTCATATACCAGAAATGTTTGAAGCTACTGACTGAATGAAAGGAGCTGGCATCTCACTCTCTTTGAATCTTCTTTATCATGCTAAGAGGAGCAGGAAAAAGCAAAAAATTTCAGAATTGCACATTGCAATGCGGAGAAATTACTGTTTGTGCATTTACAATAGTCATTGATTTTTACCATGGAAAAACGTCCAGAAATGATTGAGGCTACTGACTGAACGAAAGGAGCTGGCATCTCACTCTCTTTGAATCTTCTTTAACATGCTAAGAGGAGCAGGAAAAAGCAAAAAATTTCAGAATTGCACCTTGCAATGCGGAGAAATTACTGTTTGTGCATTTACAATATTCATTGATTTTTGCCATTGAAAAACATCATGTTATTCATATACCAGAAATGTTTGAAGCTACTGACTGAATGAAAGGAGCTGGCATCTCACTCTCTTTGAATCTTCTTTATCATGCTAAGAGGAGCAGGAAAAAACAAAAAATTTCAGAATTGCACCTTGCAATGCGGAGAAATTACTGTTTGTGCATTTACAATATTCATTGATTTTTGCCATTGAAAAACATCATGTTATTCATATACCAGAAATGATTGAAGCTACTGACTGAATGAAAGGAGCTGGCATCTCACTCTCTTTGAATCTTCTTTATCATGCTAAGAGGAGCAGGAAAAAGTAAAAAATTTCAGAATTGCACCTTGCAATGCGGAGAAATTACTGTTTGTGCATTTACAATATTCAATGATTTTTGCCATTGAAAAAAGTCCAGAAATGATTGAAGCTACTGACTCAATGAAAGGAGCTGGCATCTCACTCTCTTTGAATCTTCTTTATCATGCTAAGAGGAGCAGGAAAAAGCAAAAAATTTCAGAATTGCACCTTGCAATGCGGAGAAATTACTGTTTGTGCATTTACAATATTCATTGATTTTTGCCATTGAAAAACATCATGTTATTCATATACCAGAAATGTTTGAAGCTACTGACTGAATGAAAGGAGCTGGCATCTCACTCTCTTTGAATCTTCTTTATCATGCTAAGAGGAGCAGGAAAAAGCAAAAAATTTCAGAATTGCACCTTGCAATGCGGAGAAATTACTGTTTGTGCATTTACAATATTCATTGATTTTTGCCATTGAAAAACATCATGTTATTCATATACCAGAAATGTTTGAAGCTACTGACTGAATGAAAGGAGCTGGCATCTCACTCTCTTTGAATCTTCTTTATCATGCTAAGAGGAGCAGGAAAAAGCAAAAAATTTCAGAATTGCACCTTGCAATGCGGAGAAATTACTGTTTGTGCATTTACAATATTCATTGATTTTTGCCATTGAAAAACATGTTATTCATATACCAGAAATGTTTGAAGCTACTGACTGAATGAAAGGAGCTGGCATCTCACTCTCTTTGAATCTTCTTTATCATGCTAAGAGGAGCAGGAAAAAGCAAAAAATTTCAGAATTGCACCTTGCAATGCGGAGAAATTACAGTTTGTGCATTTACAATATTCATTGATTTTTGCCATTGAAAAACGTCCAGAAATGATTGAAGCTACTGACTGAATGAAAGGAGCTGGCATCTCACTCTCTTTGAATCTTCTTTATCATGCTAAGAGGAGCAGGAAAAAGCAAAAAATTTCAGAATTGCACCTTGCAATGCGGAGAAATTACTGTTTGTGCATTTACAATATTCATTGATTTTTGCCATTGAAAAACGTCCAGAAATGATTGAAGCTACTGACTGAATGAAAGGAGCTGGCATCTCACTCTCTTTGAATCTTCTTTATCATGCTAAGAGGAGCAGGAAAAAGCAAAAAATTTCAGAATTGCTCCTTGCAATGCGGAGAAATTACTGTTTGTGCATTTACAATATTCATTGATTTTTGCCATTGAAAAACATGTTATTCATATACCAGAAATGTTTGAAGCTACTGACTGAATGAAAGGAGCTGGCACCTCACTCTCTTTGAATCTTCTTTATCATGCTAAGAGGAGCAGGAAAAAGCAAAAAATTTCAGAATTGCACCTTGCAATGCGGAGAAATTACTGTTTGTGCATTTACAATATTCATTGATTTTTGCCATTGAAAAACGTCCAGAAATGATTGAAGCTACTGACTGAATGAAAGGAGCTGGCATCTCACTCTCTTTGAATCTTCTTTATCATGCTAAGAGGAGCAGGAAAAAGCAAAAAATTTCAGAATTGCGCCTTGCAATGCGGAGAAATTAGTGTTTGTGCATTTACAAAATTCATTGATTTTTGCCATTGAAAAACATCATGTTATTCATTTACCAGAAATGATTGAAGCTACTGACTGAATGAAAGGAGCTGGCATCTCACTCTCTTTGAAACTTCTTTATCATGCTAAGAGGAGCAGGAAAAAGCAAAAAATTTCAGAATTGCACCTTGCAATGCGGAGAAATTACTGTTTGTGCATTTACAATATTCATTGATTTTTGCCATTGAAAAACGTCCAGAAATGATTGAAGCTACTGACTGAATGAAAGGAGCTGGCATCTCACTCTCTTTGAATCTTCTTTATCATGCTAAGAGGAGCAGGAAAAAGCAAAAAATTTCAGAATTGCACCTTGCAATGCGGAGAAATTACTGTTTGTGCATTTACAATATTCATTGATTTTTACCATTGAAAAACGTCCAGAAATGATTGAAGCTACTGACTGAATGAAAGTAGCTGGCATCTCACTCTCTTTGAATCTTCTTTATCATGCTAAGAGGAGCAGGAAAAAGCAAAAAATTTCAGACTTGCACCTTGCAATGTGGAGAAATTACTGTTTGTGCATTTACAATATTCATTCATTTTTGCCATTGAAAAACATCATGTTATTCATATACCAGAAATGTTTGAAGCTACTGACTGAATGAAAGGAGCTGGCATCTCACTCTCTTTGAATCTTCTTTATCATGCTAAGAGGAGCAGGAAAAAGCAAAAAATTTCAGAATTGCACCTTGCAATGCGGAGAAATTACTGTTTGTGCATTTACAATATTCATTGATTTTTGCCATTGAAAAACGTCCAGAAATGATTGAAGCTACTGACTGAATGAAAGGAGCTGGCATCTCACTCTCTTTGAATCTTCTTTATCATGCTAAGAGGAGCAGGAAAAAGCAAAAAATTTCAGAATTGCACCTTACAATGCGGAGAAATTACAGTTTGTGCATTTACAATATTCATTGATTTTTGCCATTGAAAAACGTCCAGAAATGATTGAAGCTACTGACTGAATGAAAGGAGCTGGCATCTCACTCTCTTTGAATCTTCTTTATCATGCTAAGAGGAGCAGGAAAAAGCAAAAAATTTCAGAATTGCACCTTGCAATGCGGAGAAATTACTGTTTGTGCATTTACAATATTCATTGATTTTTGCCATTGAAAAACGTCCAGAAATGATTGAAGCTACTGACTGAATGAAAGGAGCTGGCATCTCACTCTCTTTGAATCTTCTTTATCATGCTAAGAGGAGCAGGAAAAAGCAAAAAATTTCAGAATTGCACCTTGCAATGCGGAGAAATTACTGTTTGTGCATTTACAATATTCATTGATTTTTGCCATTGAAAAACATCATGTTATTCATATACCAGAAATGTTTGAAGCTACTGACTGAATGAAAGGAGCTGGCATCTCACTCTCTTTGAATCTTCTTTATCATGCTAAGAGGAGCAGGAAAAAGCAAAAAATTTCAGAATTGCACCTTGCAATGCGGAGAAATTACTGTTTGTGCAATTACAATATTCATTGATTTTTGCCATTGAAAAACGTCCAGAAATGATTGAAGCTACTGACTGAATGAAAGGAGCTGGCATCTCACTCTCTATGAATCTTCTTTATCATGCTAAGAGGAGCAGGAAAAGCAAAAAATTTCAGAATTGCACCTTGCAATGCGAAGAAATTACAGTTTGTGCATTTACAATATTCATTGACTTTTGCCATTGAAAAACATCCAGAAATGATTGAAGCTACTGACTGAATGAAAGGAGCTGGCATCTCACTCTCTTTGAATCTTCTTTATCATGCTAAGAGGAGCAGGAAAAAGCAAAAAATTTCAGAATTGCACCTTGCAATGCGGAGAAATTACTGTTTGTGCATTTACAATATTCATTGATTTTTGCCATTGAAAAACGTCCAGAAATGATTGAAGCTACTGACTGAATGAAAGGAGCTGGCATCTCACTCTCTTTGAATCTTCTTTATCATGCTAAGAGGAGCAGGAAAAAGCAAAAAATTTCAGAATTGCGCCTTGCAATGCGGAGAAATTACTGTTTGTGCATTTACAAAATTCATTGATTTTTGCCATTGAAAAACATCATGTTATTCATTTACCATAAATGATTGAAGCTACTGACTGAATGAAAGGAGCTGGCATCTCACTCTCTTTGAATCTTCTTTATCATGCTAAGAGGAGCAGGAAAAAGCAAAACATTTCAGAATTGCACCTTGCAATGCGAAGAAATTACTGTTTGTGCATTTACAATATTCATTGATTTTTGCCATTGAAAAACGTCCAGAAATGATTGAAGCTACTGACTGAATGAAAGGAGCTGGCATCTCACTCTCTTTGAATCTTCTTTATCATGCTAAGAGGAGCAGGAAAAAGCAAAAAATTTCAGAATTGCACCTTGCAATGCGGAGAAATTACTGTTTGTGCATTTACAATATTCATTGATTTTTACCATTGAAAAACGTCCAGAAATGATTGAAGCTACTGACTGAATGAAAGTAGCTGGCATCTCACTCTCTTTGAATCTTCTTTATCATGCTAAGAGGAGCAGGAAAAAGCAAAAAATTTCAGACTTGCACCTTGCAATGCGGAGAAATTACTGTTTGTGCATTTACAATATTCATTGATTTTTGCCATTGAAAAACATCATGTTATTCATATACCAGAAATGTTTGAAGCTACTGACTGAATGAAAGGAGCTGGCATCTCACTCTCTTTGAATCTTCTTTATCATGCTAAGAGGAGCAGGAAAAAGCAAAAAATTTCAGAATTGCACCTTGCAATGCGGAGAAATTACTGTTTGTGCATTTACAATATTCATTGATTTTTGCCATTGAAAAACGTCCAGAAATGATTGAAGCTACTGACTGAATGAAAGGAGCTGGCATCTCACTCTCTTTGAATCTTCTTTATCATGCTAAGAGGAGCAGGAAAAAGCAAAAAATTTCAGAATTGCACCTTACAATGCGGAGAAATTACAGTTTGTGCATTTACAATATTCATTGATTTTTGCCATTGAAAAACGTCCAGAAATGATTGAAGCTACTGACTGAATGAAAGGAGCTGGCATCTCACTCTCTTTGAATCTTCTTTATCAAGTTAAGAGGAGCAGGAAAAAGCAAAAAATTTCAGAATTGCACCTTGCAATGCGGAGAAATTACTGTTTGTGCATTTACAATATTCATTGATTTTTGCCATTGAAAAACATGTTATTCATATACCAGAAATGTTTGAAGCTACTGACTGAATGAAAGGAGCTGGAACCTCACTCTCTTTGAATCTTCTTTATCATGCTAAGAGGAGCAGGAAAAAGCAAAAAATTTCAGAATTGCACCTTGCAATGCGGAGAAATTACTGTTTGTACATTTACAATATTCATTGATTTTTGCCATTGAAAAACGTCAGAAATGATTGAAGCTACTGACTGAATGAAAGGAGCTGGCATCTCACTCACTTTGAATCTTCTTTATCATGCTAAGAGGAGCAGGAAAAAGCAAAAAATTTCAGAATTGCACCTTGCAATGCGGAGAAATTACTGTTTGTGCATTTACAATATTCATTGATTTTTGCCATTGAAAAACATCCAGAAATGATTGAAGCTACTGACTGAATGAAAGGAGCTGGCATCTCACTCTCTTTGAATCTTCTTTATCATGCTAAGAGGAGCAGGAAAAAGCAAACAATTTCAGAATTGCGCCTTGCAATGCGGAGAAATTACTGTTTGTGCATTTACAAAATTCATTGATTTTTGCCATTGAAAAACATCATGTTATTCATTTACCAGAAATGATTGAAGCTACTGACTGAATGAAAGGAGCTGGCATCTCACTCTCTTTGAATCTTCTTTATCATGCTAAGAGGAGCAGGAAAAAGCAAAAAATTTCAGAATTGCACCTTGCAATGCGGAGAAATTACTGTTTGTGCATTTACAATATTCATTGATTTTTGCCATTGAAAAACGTCCAGAAATGATTGAAGCTACTGACTGAATGAAAGGAGCTGGCATCTCACTCTCTTTGAATCTTCTTTATCATGCTAAGAGGAGCGGGAAAAAGCAAAAAATTTCAGAATTGCACCTTGCAATGCGGAGAAATTACTGTTTGTGCATTTACAATATTCATTGATTTTTACCATTGAAAAACGTCCAGAAATGATTGAAGCTACTGACTGAATGAAAGTAGCTGGCATCTCACTCTCTTTGAATCTTCTTTATCATGCTAAGAGGAGCAGGAAAAAGCAAAAAATTTCAGACTTGCACCTTGCAATGCGGAGAAATTACTGTTTGTGCATTTACAATATTCATTGATTTTTGCCATTGAAAAACATCATGTTATTCATATACCAGAAATGTTTGAAGCTACTGACTCAATGAAAGGAGCTGGCATCTCACTCTCTTTGAATCTTCTTTATCATGCTAAGAGGAGCAGGAAAAAGCAAAAAATTTCAGAATTGCACCTTGCAATGCGGAGAAATTACTGTTTGTGCATTTACAATATTCATTGATTTTTGCCATTGAAAAACATCATGTTATTCATATACCAGAAATGTTTGAAGCTACTGACTGAATGAAAGGAGCTGGCATCTCACTCTCTTTGAATCTTCTTTATCATGCTAAGAGGAGCAGGAAAAAGCAAAAAATTTCAGAATTGCACCTTGCAATGCGGAGAAATTACTGTTTGTGCATTTACAATATTCATTGATTTTTGCCATTGAAAAACGTCCAGAAATGATTGAAGCTACTGACTGAATGAAAGGAGCTGGCATCTCACTCTCTTTGAATCTTCTTTATCATGCTAAGAGGAGCAGGAAAAAGCAAAAAATTTCAGAATTGCACCTTACAATGCGGAGAAATTACAGTTTGTGCATTTACAATATTCATTGATTTTTGCCATTGAAAAACGTCCAGAAATGATTGAAGCTACTGACTGAATGAAAGGAGCTGGCATCTCACTCTCTTTGAATCTTCTTTATCATGCTAAGAGGAGCAGGAAAAAGCAAAAAATTTCAGAATTGCACCTTACAATGCGGAGAAATTACAGTTTGTGCATTTACAATATTCATTGATTTTTGCCATTGAAAAACGTCCAGAAATGATTGAAGCTACTGACTGAATGAAAGGAGCTGGCATCTCACTCTCTTTGAATCTTCTTTATCATGCTAAGAGGAGCAGGAAAAAGCAAAAAATTTCAGAATTGCACCTTGCAATGCGGAGAAATTACTGTTTGTGCATTTACAATATTCATTGATTTTTGCCATTGAAAAACGTCCAGAAATGATTGAAGCTACTGACTGAATGAAAGGAGCTGGCATCTCACTCTCTTTGAATTTTCTTTATCATGCTAAGAGGAGCAGGAAAAAGCAAAAAATTTCAGAATTGCACCTTGCAATGCGGAGAAATTACTGTTTGTGCATTTACAATATTCATTGATTTTTGCCATTGAAAAACATGTTATTCATATACCAGAAATGTTTGAAGCTACTGACTGAATGAAAGGAGCTGGCACCTCCCTCTCTTTGAATCTTCTTTATCATGCTAAGAGGAGCAGGATAAAGCAAAAAATTTCAGAATTGCACCTTGCAATGCGGAGAAATTACTGTTTGTGCATTTACAATATTCATTGATTTTTGCCATTGAAAAACGTCCAGAAATGATTGAAGCTACTGACTGAATGAAAGGAGCTGGCATCTCACTCTCTTTGAATCTTCTTTATCATGCTAAGAGGAGCTGGAAAAAGCAAAAAATTTCAGAATTGCACCTTGCAATGCGGAGAAATTACTGTTTGTGCATTTACAATATTCATTAATTTTTGCCATTGAAAAACATCATGTTATTCATATACCAGAAATGTTTGAAGCTACTGACTGATTGAAAGGAGCTGGCATCTCACTCTCTTTGAATCTTCTTTATCATGCTAAGAGGAGCAGGAAAAAGCAAAAAATTTCAGAATTGCACCTTGCAATGCGGAGAAATTACTGTTTGTGCATTTACAATATTCATTGATTTTTGCCATTGAAAAACGTCCAGAAATGATTGAAGCTACTGACTGAATGAAAGGAGCTGGCATCTCACTCTCTTTGAATCTTCTTTATCATGCTAAGAGGAGCAGGAAAAAGCAAAAAATTTCAGAATTGCACCTTGCAATGCGGAGAAATTACAGTTTGTGCATTTACAATATTCATTGATTTTTGCCATTGAAAAACGTCCAGAAATGATTGAAGCTACTGACTGAATGAAAGGAGCTGGCATCTCACTCTCTTTGAATCTTCTTTATCATGCTAAGAGGAGCAGGAAAAAGCAAAAAATTTCAGAATTGCTCCTTGCAATGCGGAGAAATTACTGTTTGTGCATTTACAATATTCATTGATTTTTGCCATTGAAAAACATGTTATTCATATACCAGAAATGTTTGAAGCTACTGACTGAATGAAAGGAGCTGGCACCTCACTCTCTTTGAATCTTCTTTATCATGCTAAGAGGAGCAGGAAAAAGCAAAAAATTTCAGAATTGCACCTTGCAATGCGGAGAAATTACTGTTTGTGCATTTACAATATTCATTGATTTTTGCCATTGAAAAACGTCCAGAAATGATTGAAGCTACTGACTGAATGAAAGGAGCTGGCATCTCACTCTCTTTGAATCTTCTTTATCATGCTAAGAGGAGCAGGAAAAAGCAAAAAATTTCAGAATTGCACCTTGCAATGCGGAGAAATTACTGTTTGTGCATTTACAATATTCATTGATTTTTGCCATTGAAAAACATCATGTTATTCATATACCAGAAATGATTGAAGCTACTGACTGAATGAAAGGAGCTGGCATCTCACTCTCTTTGAATCTTCTTTATCATGCTAAGAGGAGCAGGAAAATGTAAAAAATTTCAGAATTGCACCTTGCAATGCGGATAAATTGCTGTTTGTGCATTTACAATATTCAATGATTTTTGCCATTGAAAAACGTCCAGAAATGATTGAAGCTACTGACTGAATGAAAGGAGCTGGCATCTCACTCTCTTTGAATCTTCTTTATCATGCTAAGAGGAGCAGGAAAAAGCAAAAAATTTCAGAATTGCACCTTACAATGCGGAGAAATTACAGTTTGTGCATTTACAATATTCATTGATTTTTGCCATTGAAAAACGTCCAGAAATGATTGAAGCTACTGACTGAATGAAAGGAGCTGGCATCTCACTCTCTTTGAATCTTCTTTATCATGCTAAGAGGAGCAGGAAAAAGCAAAAAATTTCAGAATTGCACCTTACAATGCGGAGAAATTACAGTTTGTGCATTTACAATATTCATTGATTTTTGCCATTGAAAAACGTCCAGAAATGATTGAAGCTACTGACTGAATGAAAGGAGCTGGCATCTCACTCTCTTTGAATCTTCTTTATCATGCTAAGAGGAGCAGGAAAAAGCAAAAAATTTCAGAATTGCACCTTGCAATGCGGAGAAATTACTGTTTGTGCATTTACAATATTCATTGATTTTTGCCATTGAAAAACGTCCAGAAATGATTGAAGCTACTGACTGAATGAAAGGAGCTGGCATCTCACTCTCTTTGAATTTTCTTTATCATGCTAAGAGGAGCAGGAAAAAGCAAAAAATTTCAGAATTGCACCTTGCAATGCGGAGAAATTACTGTTTGTGCATTTACAATATTCATTGATTTTTGCCATTGAAAAACATGTTATTCATATACCAGAAATGTTTGAAGCTACTGACTGAATGAAAGGAGCTGGCACCTCACTCTCTTTGAATCTTCTTTATCATGCTAAGAGGAGCAGGATAAAGCAAAAAATTTCAGAATTGCACCTTGCAATGCGGAGAAATTACTGTTTGTGCATTTACAATATTCATTGATTTTTGCCATTGAAAAACGTCCAGAAATGATTGAAGCTACTGACTGAATGAAAGGAGCTGGCATCTCACTCTCTTTGAATCTTCTTTATCATGCTAAGAGGAGCTGGAAAAAGCAAAAAATTTCAGAATTGCACCTTGCAATGCGGAGAAATTACTGTTTGTGCATTTACAATATTCATTAATTTTTGCCATTGAAAAACATCATGTTATTCATATACCAGAAATGTTTGAAGCTACTGACTGAATGAAAGGAGCTGGCATCTCACTCTCTTTGAATTTTCTTTATCATGCTAAGAGCAGGAAAAAGCAAAAAATTTCAGAATTGCACCTTGCAATGCGGAGAAATTACTGTTTGTGCATTTACAATATTCATTGATTTTTGCCATTGAAAAACGTCCAGAAATGATTGAAGCTACTGACTGAATGAAAGGAGCTGGCATCTCACTCTCTTTGAATCTTCTTTATCATGCTAAGAGGAGCAGGAAAAAGCAAAAAATTTCAGAATTGCACCTTGCAATGCGGAGAAATTACAGTTTGTGCATTTACAATATTCATTGATTTTTGCCATTGAAAAACGTCCAGAAATGATTGAAGCTACTGACTGAATGAAAGGAGCTGGCATCTCACTCTCTTTGAATCTTCTTTATCATGCTAAGAGGAGCAGGAAAAAGCAAAAAATTTCAGAATTGCTCCTTGCAATGCGGAGAAATTACTGTTTGTGCATTTACAATATTCATTGATTTTTGCCATTGAAAAACATGTTATTCATATACCAGAAATGTTTGAAGCTACTGACTGAATGAAAGGAGCTGGCACCTCACTCTCTTTGAATCTTCTTTATCATGCTAAGAGGAGCAGGAAAAAGCAAAAAATTTCAGAATTGCACCTTGCAATGCGGAGAAATTACTGTTTGTGCATTTACAATATTCATTGATTTTTGCCATTGAAAAACGTCCAGAAATGATTGAAGCTACTGACTGAATGAAAGGAGCTGGCATCTCACTCTCTTTGAATCTTCTTTATCATGCTAAGAGGAGCAGGAAAAAGCAAAAAATTTCAGAATTGCACCTTGCAATGCGGAGAAATTACTGTTTGTGCATTTACAATATTCATTGATTTTTGCCATTGAAAAACATCATGTTATTCATATACCAGAAATGATTGAAGCTACTGACTGAATGAAAGGAGCTGGCATCTCACTCTCTTTGAATCTTCTTTATCATGCTAAGAGGAGCAGGAAAATGTAAAAAATTTCAGAATTGCACCTTGCAATGCGGAGAAATTGCTGTTTGTGCATTTACAATATTCAATGATTTTTGCCATTGAAAAACGTCCAGAAATGATTGAAGCTACTGACTGAACGAAAGGAGCTGGCATCTCACTCTCTTTGAATCTTCTTTATCATGCTAAGAGGAGCAGGAAAAAGCAAAAAATTTCAGAATTGCACCTTGCAATGCGGAGAAATTACTGTTTGTGCATTTACAATATTCATTGATTTTTGCCATTGAAAAACATCATGTTATTCATATACCAGAAATGTTTGAAGCTACTGACTGAATGAAAGGAGCTGGCATCTCACTCTCTTTGAATCTTCTTTATCATGCTAAGAGGAGCAGGAAAAAGCAAAAAATTTCAGAATTGCACCTTGCAATGCGGAGAAATTTCTGTTTGTGCATTTACAATATTCATTGATTTTTGCCATTGAAAAACGTCCAGAAATGATTGAAGCTACTGACTGAATGAAAGGAGCTGGCATCTCACTCTCTTTGAATCTTCTTTATCATGCTAAGGGGAGCAGGAAAAAGCAAAAAATTTCAGAATTGCACCTTGCAATGCGGAGAAATTACTGTTTGTGCATTTACAATATTCATTGATTTTTGCCATTGAAAAACGTCCAGAAATGATTGAAGCTACTGACTGAATGAAAGGAGCTGGCATCTCACTCTCTTTGAATCTTCTTTATCATGCTAAGAGGAGCAGGAAAAAGCAAAAAATTTCAGAATTGCACCTTGCAATGCGGAGAAATTACAGTTTGTGCATTTACAATATTCATTGATTTTTGCCATTGAAAAACGTCCAGAAATGATTGAAGCTACTGACTGAATGAAAGGAGCTGGCATCTCACTCTCTTTGAATCTTCTTTATCATGCTAAGAGGAGCAGGAAAAAGCAAAAAATTTCAGAATTGCACCTTGCAATGCGGAGAAATTACTGTTTGTGCATTTACAATATTCATTGATTTTTGCCATTGAAAAACATCATGTTATTCATATACCAGAAATGATTGAAGCTACTGACTGAATGAAAGGAGCTGGCATCTCACTCTCTTTGAATCTTCTTTATCATGCTAAGAGGAGCAGGAAAATGTAAAAAATTTCAGAATTGCACCTTGCAATGCGGAGAAATTGCTGTTTGTGCATTTACAATATTCAATGATTTTTGCCATTGAAAAACGTCCAGAAATGATTGAAGCTACTGACTGAACGAAAGGAGCTGGCATCTCACTCTCTTTGAATCTTCTTTATCATGCTAAGAGGAGCAGGAAAAAGCAAAAAATTTCAGAATTGCACCTTGCAATGCGGAGAAATTACTGTTTGTGCATTTACAATATTCATTGATTTTTGCCATTGAAAAACATCATGTTATTCATATACCAGAAATGTTTGAAGCTACTGACTGAATGAAAGGAGCTGGCATCTCACTCTCTTTGAATCTTCTTTATCATGCTAAGAGGAGCAGGAAAAAGCAAAAAATTTCAGAATTGCACCTTGCAATGCGGAGAAATTTCTGTTTGTGCATTTACAATATTCATTGATTTTTGCCATTGAAAAACGTCCAGAAATGATTGAAGCTACTGACTGAATGAAAGGAGCTGGCATCTCACTCTCTTTGAATCTTCTTTATCATGCTAAGGGGAGCAGGAAAAAGCAAAAAATTTCAGAATTGCACCTTGCAATGCGGAGAAATTACTGTTTGTGCATTTACAATATTCATTGATTTTTGCCATTGAAAAACGTCCAGAAATGATTGAAGCTACTGACTGAATGAAAGGAGCTGGCATCTCACTCTCTTTGAATCTTCTTTATCATGCTAAGAGGAGCAGGAAAAAGCAAAAAATTTCAGAATTGCACCTTGCAATGCGGAGAAATTACAGTTTGTGCATTTACAATATTCATTGATTTTTGCCATTGAAAAACGTCCAGAAATGATTGAAGCTACTGACTGAATGAAAGGAGCTGGCATCTCACTCTCTTTGAATCTTCTTTATCATGCTAAGAGGAGCAGGAAAAAGCAAAAAATTTCAGAATTGCTCCTTGCAATGCGGAGAAATTACTGTTTGTGCATTTACAATATTCATTGATTTTTGCCATTGAAAAACATGTTATTCATATACCAGAAATGTTTGAAGCTACTGACTGAATGAAAGGAGCTGGCACCTCACTCTCTTTGAATCTTCTTTATCATGCTAAGAGGAGCAGGAAAAAGCAAAAAATTTCAGAATTGCACCTTGCAATGCGGAGAAATTACTGTTTGTGCATTTACAATATTCATTGATTTTTGCCATTGAAAAACGTCCAGAAATGATTGAAGCTACTGACTGAATGAAAGGAGCTGGCATCTCACTCTCTTTGAATCTTCTTTATCATGCTAAGAGGAGCAGGAAAAAGCAAAAAATTTCAGAATTGCACCTTGCAATGCGGAGAAATTACTGTTTGTGCATTTACAATATTCATTGATTTTTGCCATTGAAAAACATCATGTTATTCATATACCAGAAATGATTGAAGCTACTGACTGAATGAAAGGAGCTGGCATCTCACTCTCTTTGAATCTTCTTTATCATGCTAAGAGGAGCAGGAAAATGTAAAAAATTTCAGAATTGCACCTTGCAATGCGGAGAAATTGCTGTTTGTGCATTTACAATATTCAATGATTTTTGCCATTGAAAAACGTCCAGAAATGATTGAAGCTACTGACTGAACGAAAGGAGCTGGCATCTCACTCTCTTTGAATCTTCTTTATCATGCTAAGAGGAGCAGGAAAAAGCAAAAAATTTCAGAATTGCACCTTGCAATGCGGAGAAATTACTGTTTGTGCATTTACAATATTCATTGATTTTTGCCATTGAAAAACATCATGTTATTCATATACCAGAAATGTTTGAAGCTACTGACTGAATGAAAGGAGCTGGCATCTCACTCTCTTTGAATCTTCTTTATCATGCTAAGAGGAGCAGGAAAAAGCAAAAAATTTCAGAATTGCACCTTGCAATGCGGAGAAATTTCTGTTTGTGCATTTACAATATTCATTGATTTTTGCCATTGAAAAACGTCCAGAAATGATTGAAGCTACTGACTGAATGAAAGGAGCTGGCATCTCACTCTCTTTGAATCTTCTTTATCATGCTAAGGGGAGCAGGAAAAAGCAAAAAATTTCAGAATTGCACCTTGCAATGCGGAGAAATTACTGTTTGTGCATTTACAATATTCATTGATTTTTGCCATTGAAAAACGTCCAGAAATGATTGAAGCTACTGACTGAATGAAAGGAGCTGGCATCTCACTCTCTTTGAATCTTCTTTATCATGCTAAGAGGAGCAGGAAAAAGCAAAAAATTTCAGAATTGCACCTTGCAATGCGGAGAAATTACTGTTTGTGCATTTACAATATTCATTGATTTTTGCCATTGAAAAACGTCCAGAAATGATTGAAGCTACTGACTGAATGAAAAGAGCTGGCATCTCACTCTCTTTGAATCTTCTTTATCATGCTAAGAGGAGCAGGAAAAAGCAAAAAATTTCAGAATTGCACCTTGCAATGCGGAGAAATTACAGTTTGTGCATTTACAATATTCATTGATTTTTGCCATTGAAAAACGTCCAGAAATGATTGAAGCTACTGACTGAATGAAAGGAGCTGGCATCTCACTCTCTTTGAATCTTCTTTATCATGCTAAGAGGAGCAGGAAAAAGCAAAAAATTTCAGAATTGCTCCTTGCAATGCGGAGAAATTACTGTTTGTGCATTTACAATATTCATTGATTTTTGCCATTGAAAAACATGTTATTCATATACCAGAAATGTTTGAAGCTACTGACTGAATGAAAGGAGCTGGCACCTCACTCTCTTTGAATCTTCTTTATCATGCTAAGAGGAGCAGGAAAAAGCAAAAATTTCAGAATTGCACCTTGCAATGCGGAGAAATTACTGTTTGTGCATTTACAATATTCATTGATTTTTGCCATTGAAAAACGTCCAGAAATGATTGAAGCTACTGACTGAATGAAAGGAGCTGGCATCTCACTCTCTTTGAATCTTCTTTATCATGCTAAGAGGAGCAGGAAAAAGCAAAAAATTTCAGAATTGCACCTTGCAATGCGGAGAAATTACTGTTTGTGCATTTACAATATTCATTGATTTTTGCCATTGAAAAACGTCCAGAAATGATTGAAGCTACTGACTGAATGAAAGGAGCTGGCATCTCACTCTCTTTGAATCTTCTTTATCATGCTAAGAGGAGCAGGAAAAAGCAAAAAATTTCAGAATTGCACCTTGCAATGCGGAGAAATTACTGTTTGTGCATTTACAATATTCATTGATTTTTGCCATTGAAAAACGTCCAGAAATGATTGAAGCTACTGACTGAATGAAAGGAGCTGGCATCTCACTCTCTTTGAATCTTCTTTATCATGCTAAGAGGAGCAGGAAAAAGCAAAAAATTTCAGAATTGCACCTTGCAATGCGGAGAAATAACTGTTTGTGCATTTACAATATTCATTGATTTTTGCCATTGAAAAACGTTATTCATATACCAGAAATGTTTGAAGCTACTGACTGAATGAAAGGAGCTGGCACCTCACTCTCTTTGAATCTTCTTTATCATGCTAAGAGGAGCAGGAATAAGCAAAAAATTTCAGAAATGCACCTTGCAATGCGGAAAAATTACTGTTTGTGCATTTACAATATTCATTGATTTTTGCCATTGAAAAACGTCCAGAAATGATTGAAGCTACTGACTGAATGAAAGGAGCTGGCATCTCACTCTCTTTGAATCTTCTTTATCATGCTAAGAGGAGCAGGAAAAAGCATAAAATTTCAGAATTGCACCTTGCAATGCGGAGAAATTACTGTTTGTGCATTTACAATATTCATTGATTTTTGCCATTGAAAAACGTCCAGAAATGATTGAAGCTACTGACTGATTGAAAGGAGCTGGCATCTCACTCTCTTTGAATCTTCTTTATCATGCTAAGAGGAGCAGGAAAAAGCAAAAAATTTCAGAATTGCGCCTTGCAATGCGGAGAAATTACTGTTTGTGCATTTACAAAATTCATTGATTTTTGCCATTGAAAAACATCATGTTATTCATTTACCAGAAATGATTGAAGCTACTGACTGAATGTAAGGAGCTGGCATCTCACTCTCTTTGAATCTTCTTTATCATGCTAAGAGGAGCAGGAAAAAGCAAAAAATTTCAGAATTGCACCTTGCAATGCGGAGAAATTACTGTTTGTGCATTTACAATATTCGTTGATTTTTGCCATTGAAAAACGTCCAGAAATGATTGAAGCTACTGACTGAATGAAAGGAGCTGGCATCTCACTCTCTTTGAATCTTCTTTATCATGCTAAGAGGAGCAGGAAAAAGCAAAAAATTTCAGAAATGCACCTTGCAATGCGGAGAAATTACTGTTTGTGCATTTACAATATTCATTGATTTTTGCCATTGAAAAACATCATGTTATTCATATACCAGAAATGATTGAAGCTACTGACTGAATGAAAGGAGCTGGCATCTCACTCTCTTTGAATCTTCTTTATCATGCTAAGAGGAGCAGGAAAAAGTAAAAAATTTCAGAATTGCACCTTGCAATGCGGAGAAATTACTGTTTGTGCATTTACAATATTCAATGATTTTTGCCATTGAAAAACGTCCAGAAATGATTGAAGCTACTGACTGAACGAAAGGAGCTGGCGTCTCACTCTCTTTGAATCTTCTTTATCATGCTAAGAGGAGCAGGAAAAAGCAAAAAATTTCAGAATTGCACCTTGCAATGCGGAGAAATTACTGTTTGTGCATTTACAATATTCATTGATTTTTGCCATTGAAAAACATCATGTTATTCATTTACCATAAATGATTGAAGCTACTGACTGAATGAAAGGAGCTGGCATCTCACTCTCTTTGAATCTTCTTTATCATGCTAAGAGGAGCAGGAAAAAGCAAAACATTTCAGAATTGCACCTTGCAATGCGAAGAAATTACTGTTTGTGCATTTACAATATTCATTGATTTTTGCCATTGAAAAACGTCCAGAAATGATTGAAGCTACTGACTGAATGAAAGGAGCTGGCATCTCACTCTCTTTGAATCTTCTTTATCATGCTAAGAGGAGCAGGAAAAAGCAAAAAATTTCAGAATTGCACCTTGCAATGCGGAGAAATTACTGTTTGTGCATTTACAATATTCATTGATTTTTACCATTGAAAAACGTCCAGAAATGATTGAAGCTACTGACTGAATGAAAGTAGCTGGCATCTCACTCTCTTTGAATCTTCTTTATCATGCTAAGAGGAGCAGGAAAAAGCAAAAAATTTCAGACTTGCACCTTGCAATGCGGAGAAATTACTGTTTGTGCATTTACAATATTCATTGATTTTTGCCATTGAAAAACATCATGTTATTCATATACCAGAAATGTTTGAAGCTACTGACTGAATGAAAGGAGCTGGCATCTCACTCTCTTTGAATCTTCTTTATCATGCTAAGAGGAGCAGGAAAAAGCAAAAAATTTCAGAATTGCACCTTGCAATGCGGAGAAATTACTGTTTGTGCATTTACAATATTCATTGATTTTTGCCATTGAAAAACGTCCAGAAATGATTGAAGCTACTGACTGAATGAAAGGAGCTGGCATCTCACTCTCTTTGAATCTTCTTTATCATGCTAAGAGGAGCAGGAAAAAGCAAAAAATTTCAGAATTGCACCTTACAATGCGGAGAAATTACAGTTTGTGCATTTACAATATTCATTGATTTTTGCCATTGAAAAACGTCCAGAAATGATTGAAGCTACTGACTGAATGAAAGGAGCTGGCATCTCACTCTCTTTGAATCTTCTTTATCAAGTTAAGAGGAGCAGGAAAAAGCAAAAAATTTCAGAATTGCACCTTGCAATGCGGAGAAATTACTGTTTGTGCATTTACAATATTCATTGATTTTTGCCATTGAAAAACATGTTATTCATATACCAGAAATGTTTGAAGCTACTGACTGAATGAAAGGAGCTGGAACCTCACTCTCTTTGAATCTTCTTTATCATGCTAAGAGGAGCAGGAAAAAGCAAAAAATTTCAGAATTGCACCTTGCAATGCGGAGAAATTACTGTTTGTACATTTACAATATTCATTGATTTTTGCCATTGAAAAACGTCAGAAATGATTGAAGCTACTGACTGAATGAAAGGAGCTGGCATCTCACTCACTTTGAATCTTCTTTATCATGCTAAGAGGAGCAGGAAAAAGCAAAAAATTTCAGAATTGCACCTTGCAATGCGGAGAAATTACTGTTTGTGCATTTACAATATTCATTGATTTTTGCCATTGAAAAACATCCAGAAATGATTGAAGCTACTGACTGAATGAAAGGAGCTGGCATCTCACTCTCTTTGAATCTTCTTTATCATGCTAAGAGGAGCAGGAAAAAGCAAACAATTTCAGAATTGCGCCTTGCAATGCGGAGAAATTACTGTTTGTGCATTTACAAAATTCATTGATTTTTGCCATTGAAAAACATCATGTTATTCATTTACCAGAAATGATTGAAGCTACTGACTGAATGAAAGGAGCTGGCATCTCACTCTCTTTGAATCTTCTTTATCATGCTAAGAGGAGCAGGAAAAAGCAAAAAATTTCAGAATTGCACCTTGCAATGCGGAGAAATTACTGTTTGTGCATTTACAATATTCATTGATTTTTGCCATTGAAAAACGTCCAGAAATGATTGAAGCTACTGACTGAATGAAAGGAGCTGGCATCTCACTCTCTTTGAATCTTCTTTATCATGCTAAGAGGAGCGGGAAAAAGCAAAAAATTTCAGAATTGCACCTTGCAATGCGGAGAAATTACTGTTTGTGCATTTACAATATTCATTGATTTTTACCATTGAAAAACGTCCAGAAATGATTGAAGCTACTGACTGAATGAAAGTAGCTGGCATCTCACTCTCTTTGAATCTTCTTTATCATGCTAAGAGGAGCAGGAAAAAGCAAAAAATTTCAGACTTGCACCTTGCAATGCGGAGAAATTACTGTTTGTGCATTTACAATATTCATTGATTTTTGCCATTGAAAAACATCATGTTATTCATATACCAGAAATGTTTGAAGCTACTGACTGAATGAAAGGAGCTGGCACCTCACTCTCTTTGAATCTTCTTTATCATGCTAAGAGGAGCAGGAATAAGCAAAAAATTTCAGAAATGCACCTTGCAATGCGGAAAAATTACTGTTTGTGCATTTACAATATTCATTGATTTTTGCCATTGAAAAACGTCCAGAAATGATTGAAGCTACTGACTGAATGAAAGGAGCTGGCATCTCACTCTCTTTGAATCTTCTTTATCATGCTAAGAGGAGCAGGAAAAAGCATAAAATTTCAGAATTGCACCTTGCAATGCGGAGAAATTACTATTTGTGCATTTACAATATTCATTGATTTTTGCCATTGAAAAACGTCCAGAAATGATTGAAGCTACTGACTGATTGAAAGGAGCTGGCATCTCACTCTCTTTGAATCTTCTTTATCATGCTAAGAGGAGCAGGAAAAAGCAAAAAATTTCAGAATTGCGCCTTGCAATGCGGAGAAATTACTGTTTGTGCATTTACAAAATTCATTGATTTTTGCCATTGAAAAACATCATGTTATTCATTTACCAGAAATGATTGAAGCTACTGACTGAATGTAAGGAGCTGGCATCTCACTCTCTTTGAATCTTCTTTATCATGCTAAGAGGAGCAGGAAAAAGCAAAAAATTTCAGAATTGCACCTTGCAATGCGGAGAAATTACTGTTTGTGCATTTACAATATTCGTTGATTTTTGCCATTGAAAAACGTCCAGAAATGATTGAAGCTACTGACTGAATGAAAGGAGCTGGCATCTCACTCTCTTTGAATCTTCTTTATCATGCTAAGAGGAGCAGGAAAAAGCAAAAAATTTCAGAATTGCACCTTGCAATGCGGAGAAATTACTGTTTGTGCATTTACAATATTCATTGATTTTTGCCATTGAAAAACATCATGTTATTCATACACCAGAAATGATTGAAGCTACTGACTGAATGAAAGGAGCTGGCATCTCACTCTCTTTGAATCTTCTTTATCATGCTAAGAGGAGCAGGAAAAAGTAAAAAATTTCAGAATTGCACCTTGCAATGCGGAGAAATTACTGTTTGTGCATTTACAATATTCAATGATTTTTGCCATTGAAAAACGTCCAGAAATGATTGAAGCTACTGACTGAACGAATGGAGCTGGCGTCTCACTCTCTTTGAATCTTCTTTATCATGCTAAGAGGAGCAGGAAAAAGCAAAAAATTTCAGAATTGCACCTTGCAATGCGGAGAAATTACTGTTTGTGCATTTACAATATTCATTGATTTTTGCCATTGAAAAACATCATGTTATTCATATACCAGAAATGTTTGAAGCTACTGACTGAATGAAAGGAGCTGGCATCTCACTCTCTTTGAATCTTCTTTATCATGCTAAGAGGAGCAGGAAAAAGCAAAAAATTTCAGAATTGCACCTTGCAATGCGGAGAAATTACTGTTTGTGCAATTACAATATTCATTGATTTTTGCCATTGAAAAACGTCCAGAAATGATTGAAGCTACTGACTGAATGAAAGGAGCTGGCATCTCACTCTCTATGAATCTTCTTTATCATGCTAAGAGGAGCAGGAAAAGCAAAAAATTTCAGAATTGCACCTTGCAATGCGAAGAAATTACAGTTTGTGCATTTACAATATTCATTGACTTTTGCCATTGAAAAACATCCAGAAATGATTGAAGCTACTGACTGAATGAAAGGAGCTGGCATCTCACTCTCTTTGAATCTTCTTTATCATGCTAAGAGGAGCAGGAAAAAGCAAAAAATTTCAGAATTGCACCTTGCAATGCGGAGAAATTACTGTTTGTGCATTTACAATATTCATTGATTTTTGCCATTGAAAAACGTCCAGAAATGATTGAAGCTACTGACTGAATGAAAGGAGCTGGCATCTCACTCTCTTTGAATCTTCTTTATCATGCTAAGAGGAGCAGGAAAAAGCAAAAAATTTCAGAATTGCGCCTTGCAATGCGGAGAAATTACTGTTTGTGCATTTACAAAATTCATTGATTTTTGCCATTGAAAAACATCATGTTATTCATTTACCATAAATGATTGAAGCTACTGACTGAATGAAAGGAGCTGGCATCTCACTCTCTTTGAATCTTCTTTATCATGCTAAGAGGAGCAGGAAAAAGCAAAACATTTCAGAATTGCACCTTGCAATGCGAAGAAATTACTGTTTGTGCATTTACAATATTCATTGATTTTTGCCATTGAAAAACGTCCAGAAATGATTGAAGCTACTGACTGAATGAAAGGAGCTGGCATCTCACTCTCTTTGAATCTTCTTTATCATGCTAAGAGGAGCAGGAAAAAGCAAAAAATTTCAGAATTGCACCTTGCAATGCGGAGAAATTACTGTTTGTGCATTTACAATATTCATTGATTTTTACCATTGAAAAACGTCCAGAAATGATTGAAGCTACTGACTGAATGAAAGTAGCTGGCATCTCACTCTCTTTGAATCTTCTTTATCATGCTAAGAGGAGCAGGAAAAAGCAAAAAATTTCAGACTTGCACCTTGCAATGCGGAGAAATTACTGTTTGTGCATTTACAATATTCATTGATTTTTGCCATTGAAAAACATCATGTTATTCATATACCAGAAATGTTTGAAGCTACTGACTGAATGAAAGGAGCTGGCATCTCACTCTCTTTGAATCTTCTTTATCATGCTAAGAGGAGCAGGAAAAAGCAAAAAATTTCAGAATTGCACCTTGCAATGCGGAGAAATTACTGTTTGTGCATTTACAATATTCATTGATTTTTGCCATTGAAAAACGTCCAGAAATGATTGAAGCTACTGACTGAATGAAAGTAGCTGGCATCTCACTCTCTTTGAATCTTCTTTATCATGCTAAGAGGAGCAGGAAAAAGCAAAAAATTTCAGACTTGCACCTTGCAATGCGGAGAAATTACTGTTTGTGCATTTACAATATTCATTGATTTTTGCCATTGAAAAACATCATGTTATTCATATACCAGAAATGTTTGAAGCTACTGACTGAATGAAAGGAGCTGGCATCTCACTCTCTTTGAATCTTCTTTATCATGCTAAGAGGAGCAGGAAAAAGCAAAAAATTTCAGAATTGCACCTTGCAATGCGGAGAAATTACTGTTTGTGCATTTACAATATTCATTGATTTTTGCCATTGAAAAACGTCCAGAAATGATTGAAGCTACTGACTGAATGAAAGGAGCTGGCATCTCACTCTCTTTGAATCTTCTTTATCATGCTAAGAGGAGCAGGAAAAAGCAAAAAATTTCAGAATTGCACCTTACAATGCGGAGAAATTACAGTTTGTGCATTTACAATATTCATTGATTTTTGCCATTGAAAAACGTCCAGAAATGATTGAAGCTACTGACTGAATGAAAGGAGCTGGCATCTCACTCTCTTTGAATCTTCTTTATCAAGTTAAGAGGAGCAGGAAAAAGCAAAAAATTTCAGAATTGCACCTTGCAATGCGGAGAAATTACTGTTTGTGCATTTACAATATTCATTGATTTTTGCCATTGAAAAACATGTTATTCATATACCAGAAATGTTTGAAGCTACTGACTGAATGAAAGGAGCTGGAACCTCACTCTCTTTGAATCTTCTTTATCATGCTAAGAGGAGCAGGAAAAAGCAAAAAATTTCAGAATTGCACCTTGCAATGCGGAGAAATTACTGTTTGTACATTTACAATATTCATTGATTTTTGCCATTGAAAAACGTCAGAAATGATTGAAGCTACTGACTGAATGAAAGGAGCTGGCATCTCACTCACTTTGAATCTTCTTTATCATGCTAAGAGGAGCAGGAAAAAGCAAAAAATTTCAGAATTGCACCTTGCAATGCGGAGAAATTACTGTTTGTGCATTTACAATATTCATTGATTTTTGCCATTGAAAAACATCCAGAAATGATTGAAGCTACTGACTGAATGAAAGGAGCTGGCATCTCACTCTCTTTGAATCTTCTTTATCATGCTAAGAGGAGCAGGAAAAAGCAAACAATTTCAGAATTGCGCCTTGCAATGCGGAGAAATTACTGTTTGTGCATTTACAAAATTCATTGATTTTTGCCATTGAAAAACATCATGTTATTCATTTACCAGAAATGATTGAAGCTACTGACTGAATGAAAGGAGCTGGCATCTCACTCTCTTTGAATCTTCTTTATCATGCTAAGAGGAGCAGGAAAAAGCAAAAAATTTCAGAATTGCACCTTGCAATGCGGAGAAATTACTGTTTGTGCATTTACAATATTCATTGATTTTTGCCATTGAAAAACGTCCAGAAATGATTGAAGCTACTGACTGAATGAAAGGAGCTGGCATCTCACTCTCTTTGAATCTTCTTTATCATGCTAAGAGGAGCGGGAAAAAGCAAAAAATTTCAGAATTGCACCTTGCAATGCGGAGAAATTACTGTTTGTGCATTTACAATATTCATTGATTTTTACCATTGAAAAACGTCCAGAAATGATTGAAGCTACTGACTGAATGAAAGTAGCTGGCATCTCACTCTCTTTGAATCTTCTTTATCATGCTAAGAGGAGCAGGAAAAAGCAAAAAATTTCAGACTTGCACCTTGCAATGCGGAGAAATTACTGTTTGTGCATTTACAATATTCATTGATTTTTGCCATTGAAAAACATCATGTTATTCATATACCAGAAATGTTTGAAGCTACTGACTGAATGAAAGGAGCTGGCATCTCACTCTCTTTGAATCTTCTTTATCATGCTAAGAGGAGCAGGAAAAAGCAAAAAATTTCAGAATTGCACCTTGCAATGCGGAGAAATTACTGTTTGTGCATTTACAATATTCATTGATTTTTGCCATTGAAAAACATCATGTTATTCATATACCAGAAATGTTTGAAGCTACTGACTGAATGAAAGGAGCTGGCATCTCACTCTCTTTGAATCTTCTTTATCATGCTAAGAGGAGCAGGAAAAAGCAAAAAATTTCAGAATTGCACCTTGCAATGCGGAGAAATTACTGTTTGTGCATTTACAATATTCATTGATTTTTGCCATTGAAAAACGTCCAGAAATGATTGAAGCTACTGACTGAATGAAAGGAGCTGGCATCTCACTCTCTTTGAATCTTCTTTATCATGCTAAGAGGAGCAGGAAAAAGCAAAAAATTTCAGAATTGCACCTTACAATGCGGAGAAATTACAGTTTGTGCATTTACAATATTCATTGATTTTTGCCATTGAAAAACGTCCAGAAATGATTGAAGCTACTGACTGAATGAAAGGAGCTGGCATCTCACTCTCTTTGAATCTTCTTTATCATGCTAAGAGGAGCAGGAAAAAGCAAAAAATTTCAGAATTGCACCTTACAATGCGGAGAAATTACAGTTTGTGCATTTACAATATTCATTGATTTTTGCCATTGAAAAACGTCCAGAAATGATTGAAGCTACTGACTGAATGAAAGGAGCTGGCATCTCACTCTCTTTGAATCTTCTTTATCATGCTAAGAGGAGCAGGAAAAAGCAAAAAATTTCAGAATTGCACCTTGCAATGCGGAGAAATTACTGTTTGTGCATTTACAATATTCATTGATTTTTGCCATTGAAAAACGTCCAGAAATGATTGAAGCTACTGACTGAATGAAAGGAGCTGGCATCTCACTCTCTTTGAATTTTCTTTATCATGCTAAGAGGAGCAGGAAAAAGCAAAAAATTTCAGAATTGCACCTTGCAATGCGGAGAAATTACTGTTTGTGCATTTACAATATTCATTGATTTTTGCCATTGAAAAACATGTTATTCATATACCAGAAATGTTTGAAGCTACTGACTGAATGAAAGGAGCTGGCACCTCACTCTCTTTGAATCTTCTTTATCATGCTAAGAGGAGCAGGATAAAGCAAAAAATTTCAGAATTGCACCTTGCAATGCGGAGAAATTACTGTTTGTGCATTTACAATATTCATTGATTTTTGCCATTGAAAAACGTCCAGAAATGATTGAAGCTACTGACTGAATGAAAGGAGCTGGCATCTCACTCTCTTTGAATCTTCTTTATCATGCTAAGAGGAGCTGGAAAAAGCAAAAAATTTCAGAATTGCACCTTGCAATGCGGAGAAATTACTGTTTGTGCATTTACAATATTCATTAATTTTTGCCATTGAAAAACATCATGTTATTCATATACCAGAAATGTTTGAAGCTACTGACTGAATGAAAGGAGCTGGCATCTCACTCTCTTTGAATCTTCTTTATCATGCTAAGAGGAGGAGGAAAAAGCAAAAAATTTCAGAATTGCACCTTGCAATGCGGAGAAATTACTGTTTGTGCATTTACAATATTCATTGATTTTTGCCATTGAAAAACGTCCAGAAATGATTGAAGATACTGACTGAATGAAAGGAGCTGGCATCTCACTCTCTTTGAATCTTCTTTATCATGCTAAGAGGAGCAGGAAAAAGCAAAAAATTTCAGAATTGCACCTTGCAATGCGGAGAAATTACAGTTTGTGCATTTACAATATTCATTGATTTTTGCCATTGAAAAACGTCCAGAAATGATTGAAGCTACTGACTGAATGAAAGGAGCTGGCATCTCACTCTCTTTGAATCTTCTTTATCATGCTAAGAGGAGCAGGAAAAAGCAAAAAATTTCAGAATTGCTCCTTGCAATGCGGAGAAATTACTGTTTGTGCATTTACAATATTCATTGATTTTTGCCATTGAAAAACATGTTATTCATATACCAGAAATGTTTGAAGCTACTGACTGAATGAAAGGAGCTGGCACCTCACTCTCTTTGAATCTTCTTTATCATGCTAAGAGGAGCAGGAAAAAGCAAAAAATTTCAGAATTGCACCTTGCAATGCGGAGAAATTACTGTTTGTGCATTTACAATATTCATTGATTTTTGCCATTGAAAAACGTCCAGAAATGATTGAAGCTACTGACTGAATGAAAGGAGCTGGCATCTCACTCTCTTTGAATCTTCTTTATCATGCTAAGAGGAGCAGGAAAAAGCAAAAAATTTCAGAATTGCACCTTGCAATGCGGAGAAATTACTGTTTGTGCATTTACAATATTCATTGATTTTTGCCATTGAAAAACATCATGTTATTCATATACCAGAAATGATTGAAGCTACTGACTGAATGAAAGGAGCTGGCATCTCACTCTCTTTGAATCTTCTTTATCATGCTAAGAGGAGCAGGAAAATGTAAAAAATTTCAGAATTGCACCTTGCAATGCGGAGAAATTGCTGTTTGTGCATTTACAATATTCAATGATTTTTGCCATTGAAAAACGTCCAGAAATGATTGAAGCTACTGACTGAATGAAAGGAGCTGGCATCTCACTCTCTTTGAATCTTCTTTATCATGCTAAGAGGAGCAGGAAAAAGCAAAAAATTTCAGAATTGCACTTTACAATGCGGAGAAATTACAGTTTGTGCATTTACAATATTCATTGATTTTTGCCATTGAAAAACGTCCAGAAATGATTGAAGCTACTGACTGAATGAAAGGAGCTGGCATCTCACTCTCTTTGAATCTTCTTTATCATGCTAAGAGGAGCAGGAAAAAGCAAAAAATTTCAGAATTGCACCTTACAATGCGGAGAAATTACAGTTTGTGCATTTACAATATTCATTGATTTTTGCCATTGAAAAACGTCCAGAAATGATTGAAGCTACTGACTGAATGAAAGGAGCTGGCATCTCACTCTCTTTGAATCTTCTTTATCATGCTAAGAGGAGCAGGAAAAAGCAAAAAATTTCAGAATTGCACCTTGCAATGCGGAGAAATTACTGTTTGTGCATTTACAATATTCATTGATTTTTGCCATTGAAAAACGTCCAGAAATGATTGAAGCTACTGACTGAATGAAAGGAGCTGGCATCTCACTCTCTTTGAATCTTCTTTATCATGCTAAGAGGAGCTGGAAAAAGCAAAAAATTTCAGAATTGCACCTTGCAATGCGGAGAAATTACTGTTTGTGCATTTACAATATTCATTAATTTTTGCCATTGAAAAACATCATGTTATTCATATACCAGAAATGTTTGAAGCTACTGACTGAATGAAAGGAGCTGGCATCTCACTCTCTTTGAATTTTCTTTATCATGCTAAGAGCAGGAAAAAGCAAAAAATTTCAGAATTGCACCTTGCAATGCGGAGAAATTACTGTTTGTGCATTTACAATATTCATTGATTTTTGCCATTGAAAAACGTCCAGAAATGATTGAAGCTACTGACTGAATGAAAGGAGCTGGCATCTCACTCTCTTTGAATCTTCTTTATCATGCTAAGAGGAGCAGGAAAAAGCAAAAAATTTCAGAATTGCACCTTGCAATGCGGAGAAATTACAGTTTGTGCATTTACAATATTCATTGATTTTTGCCATTGAAAAACGTCCAGAAATGATTGAAGCTACTGACTGAATGAAAGGAGCTGGCATCTCACTCTCTTTGAATCTTCTTTATCATGCTAAGAGGAGCAGGAAAAAGCAAAAAATTTCAGAATTGCTCCTTGCAATGCGGAGAAATTACTGTTTGTGCATTTACAATATTCATTGATTTTTGCCATTGAAAAACATGTTATTCATATACCAGAAATGTTTGAAGCTACTGACTGAATGAAAGGAGCTGGCACCTCACTCTCTTTGAATCTTCTTTATCATGCTAAGAGGAGCAGGAAAAAGCAAAAAATTTCAGAATTGCACCTTGCAATGCGGAGAAATTACTGTTTGTGCATTTACAATATTCATTGATTTTTGCCATTGAAAAACGTCCAGAAATGATTGAAGCTACTGACTGAATGAAAGGAGCTGGCATCTCACTCTCTTTGAATCTTCTTTATCATGCTAAGAGGAGCAGGAAAAAGCAAAAAATTTCAGAATTGCACCTTGCAATGCGGAGAAATTACTGTTTGTGCATTTACAATATTCATTGATTTTTGCCATTGAAAAACATCATGTTATTCATATACCAGAAATGATTGAAGCTACTGACTGAATGAAAGGAGCTGGCATCTCACTCTCTTTGAATCTTCTTTATCATGCTAAGAGGAGCAGGAAAATGTAAAAAATTTCAGAATTGCACCTTGCAATGCGGAGAAATTGCTGTTTGTGCATTTACAATATTCAATGATTTTTGCCATTGAAAAACGTCCAGAAATGATTGAAGCTACTGACTGAACGAAAGGAGCTGGCATCTCACTCTCTTTGAATCTTCTTTATCATGCTAAGAGGAGCAGGAAAAAGCAAAAAATTTCAGAATTGCACCTTGCAATGCGGAGAAATTACAGTTTGTGCATTTACAATATTCATTGATTTTTGCCATTGAAAAACGTCCAGAAATGATTGAAGCTACTGACTGAATGAAAGGAGCTGGCATCTCACTCTCTTTGAATCTTCTTTATCATGCTAAGAGGAGCAGGAAAAAGCAAAAAATTTCAGAATTGCTCCTTGCAATGCGGAGAAATTACTGTTTGTGCATTTACAATATTCATTGATTTTTGCCATTGAAAAACATGTTATTCATATACCAGAAATGTTTGAAGCTACTGACTGAATGAAAGGAGCTGGCACCTCACTCTCTTTGAATCTTCTTTATCATGCTAAGAGGAGCAGGAAAAAGCAAAAATTTCAGAATTGCACCTTGCAATGCGGAGAAATTACTGTTTGTGCATTTACAATATTCATTGATTTTTGCCATTGAAAAACGTCCAGAAATGATTGAAGCTACTGACTGAATGAAAGGAGCTGGCATCTCACTCTCTTTGAATCTTCTTTATCATGCTAAGAGGAGCAGGAAAAAGCAAAAAATTTCAGAATTGCACCTTGCAATGCGGAGAAATTACTGTTTGTGCATTTACAATATTCATTGATTTTTGCCATTGAAAAACGTCCAGAAATGATTGAAGCTACTGACTGAATGAAAGGAGCTGGCATCTCACTCTCTTTGAATCTTCTTTATCATGCTAAGAGGAGCAGGAAAAAGCAAAAAATTTCAGAATTGCACCTTGCAATGCGGAGAAATTACTGTTTGTGCATTTACAATATTCATTGATTTTTGCCATTGAAAAACGTCCAGAAATGATTGAAGCTACTGACTGAATGAAAGGAGCTGGCATCTCACTCTCTTTGAATCTTCTTTATCATGCTAAGAGGAGCAGGAAAAAGCAAAAAATTTCAGAATTGCACCTTGCAATGCGGAGAAATAACTGTTTGTGCATTTACAATATTCATTGATTTTTGCCATTGAAAAACGTTATTCATATACCAGAAATGTTTGAAGCTACTGACTGAATGAAAGGAGCTGGCACCTCACTCTCTTTGAATCTTCTTTATCATGCTAAGAGGAGCAGGAATAAGCAAAAAATTTCAGAATTGCACCTTGCAATGCGGAAAAATTACTGTTTGTGCATTTACAATATTCATTGATTTTTGCCATTGAAAAACGTCCAGAAATGATTGAAGCTACTGACTGAATGAAAGGAGCTGGCATCTCACTCTCTTTGAATCTTCTTTATCATGCTAAGAGGAGCAGGAAAAAGCATAAAATTTCAGAATTGCACCTTGCAATGCGGAGAAATTACTGTTTGTGCATTTACAATATTCATTGATTTTTGCCATTGAAAAACGTCCAGAAATGATTGAAGCTACTGACTGATTGAAAGGAGCTGGCATCTTACTCTCTTTGAATCTTCTTTATCATGCTAAGAGGAGCAGGAAAAAGCAAAAAATTTCAGAATTGCGCCTTGCAATGCGGAGAAATTACTGTTTGTGCATTTACAAAATTCATTGATTTTTGCCATTGAAAAACATCATGTTATTCATTTACCAGAAATGATTGAAGCTACTGACTGAATGTAAGGAGCTGGCATCTCACTCTCTTTGAATCTTCTTTATCATGCTAAGAGGAGCAGGAAAAAGCAAAAAATTTCAGAATTGCACCTTGCAATGCGGAGAAATTACTGTTTGTGCATTTACAATATTCGTTGATTTTTGCCATTGAAAAACGTCCAGAAATGATTGAAGCTACTGACTGAATGAAAGGAGCTGGCATCTCACTCTCTTTGAATCTTCTTTATCATGCTAAGAGGAGCAGGAAAAAGCAAAAAATTTCAGAATTGCACCTTGCAATGCGGAGAAATTACTGTTTGTGCATTTACAATATTCATTGATTTTTGCCATTGAAAAACGTGCAGAAATGATTGAAGCTACTGACTGAATGAAAGGAGCTGGCATCTCACTCTCTTTGAATTTTCTTTATCATGCTAAGAGGAGCAGGAAAAAGCAAAAAATTTCAGAATTGCACCTTGCAATGCGGAGAAATTACTGTTTGTGCATTTACAATATTCATTGATTTTTGCCATTGAAAAACATGTTATTCATATACCAGAAATGTTTGAAGCTACTGACTGAATGAAAGGAGCTGGCACCTCACTCTCTTTGAATCTTCTTTATCATGCTAAGAGGAGCAGGATAAAGCAAAAAATTTCAGAATTGCACCTTGCAATGCGGAGAAATTACTGTTTGTGCATTTACAATATTCATTGATTTTTGCCATTGAAAAACGTCCAGAAATGATTGAAGCTACTGACTGAATGAAAGGAGCTGGCATCTCACTCTCTTTGAATCTTCTTTATCATGCTAAGAGGAGCTGGAAAAAGCAAAAAATTTCAGAATTGCACCTTGCAATGCGGAGAAATTACTGTTTGTGCATTTACAATATTCATTAATTTTTGCCATTGAAAAACATCATGTTATTCATATACCAGAAATGTTTGAAGCTACTGACTGAATGAAAGGAGCTGGCATCTCACTCTCTTTGAATTTTCTTTATCATGCTAAGAGCAGGAAAAAGCAAAAAATTTCAGAATTGCACCTTGCAATGCGGAGAAATTACTGTTTGTGCATTTACAATATTCATTGATTTTTGCCATTGAAAAACGTCCAGAAATGATTG
This sequence comes from Phyllobates terribilis, assembly GCF_046119375.1. Classification (NCBI taxonomy): domain Eukaryota; kingdom Metazoa; phylum Chordata; class Amphibia; order Anura; family Dendrobatidae; genus Phyllobates; species Phyllobates terribilis. The sequence continues at coordinate 564,613 of NW_027363476.1, read as the reverse complement.
AAGCTACTGACTGAATGAAAGGAGCTGGCATCTCACTCTCTTTGAATCTTCTTTATCATGCTAAGAGGAGCAGGAAAAAGCAAAAAATTTCAGAATTGCACCTTGCAATGCGGAGAAATTACAGTTTGTGCATTTACAATATTCATTGATTTTTGCCATTGAAAAACGTCCAGAAATGATTGAAGCTACTGACTGAATGAAAGGAGCTGGCATCTCACTCTCTTTGAATCTTCTTTATCATGCTAAGAGGAGCAGGAAAAAGCAAAAAATTTCAGAATTGCTCCTTGCAATGCGGAGAAATTACTGTTTGTGCATTTACAATATTCATTGATTTTTGCCATTGAAAAACATGTTATTCATATACCAGAAATGTTTGAAGCTACTGACTGAATGAAAGGAGCTGGCACCTCACTCTCTTTGAATCTTCTTTATCATGCTAAGAGGAGCAGGAAAAAGCAAAAAATTTCAGAATTGCACCTTGCAATGCGGAGAAATTACTGTTTGTGCATTTACAATATTCATTGATTTTTGCCATTGAAAAACGTCCAGAAATGATTGAAGCTACTGACTGAATGAAAGGAGCTGGCATCTCACTCTCTTTGAATCTTCTTTATCATGCTAAGAGGAGCAGGAAAAAGCAAAAAATTTCAGAATTGCACCTTGCAATGCGGAGAAATTACTGTTTGTGCATTTACAATATTCATTGATTTTTGCCATTGAAAAACATCATGTTATTCATATACCAGAAATGATTGAAGCTACTGACTGAATGAAAGGAGCTGGCATCTCACTCTCTTTGAATCTTCTTTATCATGCTAAGAGGAGCAGGAAAATGTAAAAAATTTCAGAATTGCACCTTGCAATGCGGAGAAATTGCTGTTTGTGCATTTACAATATTCAATGATTTTTGCCATTGAAAAACGTCCAGAAATGATTGAAGCTACTGACTGAACGAAAGGAGCTGGCATCTCACTCTCTTTGAATCTTCTTTATCATGCTAAGAGGAGCAGGAAAAAGCAAAAAATTTCAGAATTGCACCTTGCAATGCGGAGAAATTACTGTTTGTGCATTTACAATATTCATTGATTTTTGCCATTGAAAAACATCATGTTATTCATATACCAGAAATATTTGAAGCTACTGACTGAATGAAAGGAGCTGGCATCTCACTCTCTTTGAATCTTCTTTATCATGCTAAGAGGAGCAGGAAAAAGCAAAAAATTTCAGAATTGCACCTTGCAATGCGGAGAAATTTCTGTTTGTGCATTTACAATATTCATTGATTTTTGCCATTGAAAAACGTCCAGAAATGATTGAAGCTACTGACTGAATGAAAGGAGCTGGCATCTCACTCTCTTTGAATCTTCTTTATCATGCTAAGGGGAGCAGGAAAAAGCAAAAAATTTCAGAATTGCACCTTGCAATGCGGAGAAATTACTGTTTGTGCATTTACAATATTCATTGATTTTTGCCATTGAAAAACGTCCAGAAATGATTGAAGCTACTGACTGAATGAAAGGAGCTGGCATCTCACTCTCTTTGAATCTTCTTTATCATGCTGAGAGGAGCAGGAAAAAGCAAAAAATTTCAGAATTGCACCTTGCAATGCGGAGAAATTACTGTTTGTGCATTTACAATATTCATTGATTTTTGCCATTGAAAAACGTCCAGAAATGATTGAAGCTACTGACTGAATGAAAAGAGCTGGCATCTCACTCTCTTTGAATCTTCTTTATCATGCTAAGAGGAGCAGGAAAAAGCAAAAAATTTCAGAATTGCACCTTGCAATGCGGAGAAATTACAGTTTGTGCATTTACAATATTCATTGATTTTTGCCATTGAAAAACGTCCAGAAATGATTGAAGCTACTGACTGAATGAAAGGAGCTGGCATCTCACTCTCTTTGAATCTTCTTTATCATGCTAAGAGGAGCAGGAAAAAGCAAAAAATTTCAGAATTGCTCCTTGCAATGCGGAGAAATTACTGTTTGTGCATTTACAATATTCATTGATTTTTGCCATTGAAAAACATGTTATTCATATACCAGAAATGTTTGAAGCTACTGACTGAATGAAAGGAGCTGGCACCTCACTCTCTTTGAATCTTCTTTATCATGCTAAGAGGAGCAGGAAAAAGCAAAAATTTCAGAATTGCACCTTGCAATGCGGAGAAATTACTGTTTGTGCATTTACAATATTCATTGATTTTTGCCATTGAAAAACGTCCAGAAATGATTGAAGCTACTGACTGAATGAAAGGAGCTGGCATCTCACTCTCTTTGAATCTTCTTTATCATGCTAAGAGGAGCAGGAAAAAGCAAAAAATTTCAGAATTGCACCTTGCAATGCGGAGAAATTACTGTTTGTGCATTTACAATATTCATTGATTTTTGCCATTGAAAAACGTCCAGAAATGATTGAAGCTACTGACTGAATGAAAGGAGCTGGCATCTCACTCTCTTTGAATCTTCTTTATCATGCTAAGAGGAGCAGGAAAAAGCAAAAAATTTCAGAATTGCACCTTGCAATGCGGAGAAATTACTGTTTGTGCATTTACAATATTCATTGATTTTTGCCATTGAAAAACGTCCAGAAATGATTGAAGCTACTGACTGAATGAAAGGAGCTGGCATCTCACTCTCTTTGAATCTTCTTTATCATGCTAAGAGGAGCAGGAAAAAGCAAAAAATTTCAGAATTGCACCTTGCAATGCGGAGAAATAACTGTTTGTGCATTTACAATATTCATTGATTTTTGCCATTGAAAAACGTTATTCATATACCAGAAATGTTTGAAGCTACTGACTGAATGAAAGGAGCTGGCACCTCACTCTCTTTGAATCTTCTTTATCATGCTAAGAGGAGCAGGAATAAGCAAAAAATTTCAGAATTGCACCTTGCAATGCGGAAAAATTACTGTTTGTGCATTTACAATATTCATTGATTTTTGCCATTGAAAAACGTCCAGAAATGATTGAAGCTACTGACTGAATGAAAGGAGCTGGCATCTCACTCTCTTTGAATCTTCTTTATCATGCTAAGAGGAGCAGGAAAAAGCATAAAATTTCAGAATTGCACCTTGCAATGCGGAGAAATTACTGTTTGTGCATTTACAATATTCATTGATTTTTGCCATTGAAAAACGTCCAGAAATGATTGAAGCTACTGACTGATTGAAAGGAGCTGGCATCTTACTCTCTTTGAATCTTCTTTATCATGCTAAGAGGAGCAGGAAAAAGCAAAAAATTTCAGAATTGCGCCTTGCAATGCGGAGAAATTACTGTTTGTGCATTTACAAAATTCATTGATTTTTGCCATTGAAAAACATCATGTTATTCATTTACCAGAAATGATTGAAGCTACTGACTGAATGTAAGGAGCTGGCATCTCACTCTCTTTGAATCTTCTTTATCATGCTAAGAGGAGCAGGAAAAAGCAAAAAATTTCAGAATTGCACCTTGCAATGCGGAGAAATTACTGTTTGTGCATTTACAATATTCGTTGATTTTTGCCATTGAAAAACGTCCAGAAATGATTGAAGCTACTGACTGAATGAAAGGAGCTGGCATCTCACTCTCTTTGAATCTTCTTTATCATGCTAAGAGGAGCAGGAAAAAGCAAAAAATTTCAGAATTGCACCTTGCAATGCGGAGAAATTACTGTTTGTGCATTTACAATATTCATTGATTTTTGCCATTGAAAAACATCATGTTATTCATATACCAGAAATGATTGAAGCTACTGACTGAATGAAAGGAGCTGGCATCTCACTCTCTTTGAATCTTCTTTATCATGCTAAGAGGAGCAGGAAAAAGTAAAAAATTTCAGAATTGCACCTTGCAATGCGGAGAAATTACTGTTTGTGCATTTACAATATTCAATGATTTTTGCCATTGAAAAACGTCCAGAAATGATTGAAGCTACTGACTGAACGAAAGGAGCTGGCGTCTCACTCTCTTTGAATCTTCTTTATCATGCTAAGAGGAGCAGGAAAAAGCAAAAAATTTCAGAATTGCACCTTGCAATGCGGAGAAATTACTGTTTGTGCATTTACAATATTCATTGATTTTTGCCATTGAAAAACATCATGTTATTCATATACCAGAAATGTTTGAAGCTACTGACTGAATGAAAGGGGCTGGCATCTCACTCTCTTTGAATCTTTTTTATCATGCTAAGAGGAGCAGGAAAAAGCAAAAAATTTCAGAATTGCACCTTGCAATGCGGAGAAATTACTGTTTGTGCATTTACAATATTCATTGATTTTTGCCATTGAAAAACGTCCAGAAATGATTGAAGCTACTGACTGAATGAAAGGAGCTGGCATCTCACTCTCTTTGAATCTTCTTTATCATGCTAAGAGGAGCAGGAAAAAGCAAAAAATTTCAGAATTGCACCTTGCAATGCGGAGAAATTACTGTTTGTGCATTTACAATATTCATTGATTTTTGCCATTGAAAAACGTCCAGAAATGATTGAAGCTACTGACTGAATGAAAGGAGCTGGCATCTCACTCTCTTTGAATCTTCTTTATCATGCTAAGAGGAGCAGGAAAAAGCAAAAAATTTCAGAATTGCACCTTGCAATGCGGAGAAATAACTGTTTGTGCATTTACAATATTCATTGATTTTTGCCATTGAAAAACGTTATTCATATACCAGAAATGTTTGAAGCTACTGACTGAATGAAAGGAGCTGGCACCTCACTCTCTTTGAATCTTCTTTATCATGCTAAGAGGAGCAGGAATAAGCAAAAAATTTCATAATTGCACCTTGCAATGCGGAAAAATTACTGTTTGTGCATTTACAATATTCATTGATTTTTGCCATTGAAAAACGTCCAGAAATGATTGAAGCTACTGACTGAATGAAAGGAGCTGGCATCTCACTCTCTTTGAATCTTCTTTATCATGCTAAGAGGAGCAGGAAAAAGCATAAAATTTCAGAATTGCACCTTGCAATGCGGAGAAATTACTGTTTGTGCATTTACAATATTCATTGATTTTTGCCATTGAAAAACGTCCAGAAATGATTGAAGCTACTGACTGATTGAAAGGAGCTGGCATCTCACTCTCTTTGAATCTTCTTTATCATGCTAAGAGGAGCAGGAAAAAGCAAAAAATTTCAGAATTGCGCCTTGCAATGCGGAGAAATTACTGTTTGTGCATTTACAAAATTCATTGATTTTTGCCATTGAAAAACATCATGTTATTCATTTACCAGAAATGATTGAAGCTACTGACTGAATGTAAGGAGCTGGCATCTCACTCTCTTTGAATCTTCTTTATCATGCTAAGAGGAGCAGGAAAAAGCAAAAAATTTCAGAATTGCACCTTGCAATGCGGAGAAATTACTGTTTGTGCATTTACAATATTCGTTGATTTTTGCCATTGAAAAACGTCCAGAAATGATTGAAGCTACTGACTGAATGAAAGGAGCTGGCATCTCACTCTCTTTGAATCTTCTTTATCATGCTAAGAGGAGCAGGAAAAAGCAAAAAATTTCAGAATTGCACCTTGCAATGCGGAGAAATTACTGTTTGTGCATTTACAATATTCATTGATTTTTGCCATTGAAAAACATCATGTTATTCATATACCAGAAATGATTGAAGCTACTGACTGAATGAAAGGAGCTGGCATCTCACTCTCTTTGAATCTTCTTTATCATGCTAAGAGGAGCAGGAAAAAGTAAAAAATTTCAGAATTGCACCTTGCAATGCGGAGAAATTACTGTTTGTGCATTTACAATATTCAATGATTTTTGCCATTGAAAAACGTCCAGAAATGATTGAAGCTACTGACTGAACGAAAGGAGCTGGCGTCTCACTCTCTTTGAATCTTCTTTATCATGCTAAGAGGAGCAGGAAAAAGCAAAAAATTTCAGAATTGCACCTTGCAATGCGGAGAAATTACTGTTTGTGCATTTACAATATTCATTGATTTTTGCCATTGAAAAACATCATGTTATTCATATACCAGAAATGTTTGAAGCTACTGACTGAATGAAAGGAGCTGGCATCTCACTCTCTTTGAATCTTTTTTATCATGCTAAGAGGAGCAGGAAAAAGCAAAAAATTTCAGAATTGCACCTTGCAATGCGGAGAAATTACTGTTTGTGCATTTACAATATTCATTGATTTTTGCCATTGAAAAACGTCCAGAAATGATTGAAGCTACTGACTGAATGAAAGGAGCTGGCATCTCACTCTCTTTGAATCTTCTTTATCATGCTAAGAGGAGCAGGAAAAAGCAAAAAATTTCAGAATTGCACCTTGCAATGCGGAGAAATTACTGTTTGTGCATTTACAATATTCATTGATTTTTGCCATTGAAAAACGTCCAGAAATGATTGAAGCTACTGACTGAATGAAAGGAGCTGGCATCTCACTCTCTTTGAATCTTCTTTATCATGCTAAGAGGAGCAGGAAAAAGCAAAAAATTTCAGAATTGCACCTTGCAATGCGGAGAAATTACTGTTTGTGCATTTACAATATTCATTGATTTTTGCCATTGAAAAACATCATGTTATTCATATACCAGAAATGATTGAAGCTACTGACTGAATGAAAGGAGCTGGCATCTCACTCTCTTTGAATCTTCTTTATCATGCTAAGAGGAGCAGGAAAAAGCAAAAAATTTCAGAATTGCACCTTGCAATGCGGAGAAATTACTGTTTGTGCATTTACAATATTCATTGATTTTTGCAATTGAAAAACGTCCAGAAATGATTGAAGCTACTGACTGAATGAAAGGAGCTGGCTTCTCACTCTCTTTGAATCTTCTTTATCATGCTAAGAGGAGCAGGAAAAAGCAAAAAATTTCAGAATTGCACCTTGCAATGCGGAGAAATTACTGTTTGTGCATTTACAATATTCATTGATTTTTGCCATTGAAAAACGTCCAGAAATGATTGAAGCTACTGACTGAATGAAAAGAGCTGGCATCTCACTCTCTTTGAATCTTGTTTATCATGCTAAGAGGAGCAGGAAAAAGCAAAAAATTTCAGAATTGCACCTTGCAATGCGGAGAAATTACTGTTTGTGCATTTAGAATATTCATTGATTTTTGCCATTGAAAAACGTCCAGAAATGATTGAAGCTACTGACTGAATGAAAGGAGCTGGCATCTCACTCTCTTTGAATCTTCTTTATCATGCTAAGAGGAGCAGGAAAAAGCAAAAAATCTCAGAATTGCACCTTGCAATGCGGAGAAATTACTGTTTGTGCATTTACAATATTCATTGATTTTTGCCATTGAAAAACATCATGTTATTCATATACCAGAAATGATTGAAGCTACTGACTGAATGAAAGGAGCTGGCATCTCACTCTCCTTGAATCTTCTTTATCATGCTAAGAGGAGCAGGAAAAAGCAAAAAATTTCAGAATTGCACCTTGCAATGCGGAGAAATTACTGTTTGTGCATTTACAATATTCATTGATTTTTGCCATTGAAAAACGTCCAGAAATGATTGAAGCTACTGACTGAATGAAAGGAGCTGGCATCTCACTCTCTTTGAATTTTCTTTATCATGCTAAGAGGAGCAGGAAAAAGCAAAAAATTTCAGAATTGCACCTTGCAATGCGGAGAAATTACTGTTTGTGCATTTACAATATTCATTGATTTTTGCCATTGAAAAACATGTTATTCATATACCAGAAATGTTTGAAGCTACTGACTGAATGAAAGGAGCTGGCACCTCACTCTCTTTGAATCTTCTTTATCATGCTAAGAGGAGCAGGATAAAGCAAAAAATTTCAGAATTGCACCTTGCAATGCGGAGAAATTACTGTTTGTGCATTTACAATATTCATTGATTTTTGCCATTGAAAAACGTCCAGAAATGATTGAAGCTACTGACTGAATGAAAGGAGCTGGCATCTCACTCTCTTTGAATCTTCTTTATCATGCTAAGAGGAGCTGGAAAAAGCAAAAAATTTCAGAATTGCACCTTGCAATGCGGAGAAATTACTGTTTGTGCATTTACAATATTCATTAATTTTTGCCATTGAAAAACATCATGTTATTCATATACCAGAAATGTTTGAAGCTACTGACTGAATGAAAGGAGCTGGCATCTCACTCTCTTTGAATTTTCTTTATCATGCTAAGAGCAGGAAAAAGCAAAAAATTTCAGAATTGCACCTTGCAATGCGGAGAAATTACTGTTTGTGCATTTACAATATTCATTGATTTTTGCCATTGAAAAACGTCCAGAAATGATTGAAGCTACTGACTGAATGAAAGGAGCTGGCATCTCACTCTCTTTGAATCTTCTTTATCATGCTAAGAGGAGCAGGAAAAAGCAAAAAATTTCAGAATTGCACCTTGCAATGCGGAGAAATTACAGTTTGTGCATTTACAATATTCATTGATTTTTGCCATTGAAAAACGTCCAGAAATGATTGAAGCTACTGACTGATTGAAAGGAGCTGGCATCTCACTCTCTTTGAATCTTCTTTATCATGCTAAGAGGAGCAGGAAAAAGCAAAAAATTTCAGAATTGCTCCTTGCAATGCGGAGAAATTACTGTTTGTGCATTTACAATATTCATTGATTTTTGCCATTGAAAAACATGTTATTCATATACCAGAAATGTTTGAAGCTACTGACTGAATGAAAGGAGCTGGCACCTCACTCTCTTTGAATCTTCTTTATCATGCTAAGAGGAGCAGGAAAAAGCAAAAAATTTCAGAATTGCACCTTGCAATGCGGAGAAATTACTGTTTGTGCATTTACAATATTCATTGATTTTTGCCATTGAAAAACGTCCAGAAATGATTGAAGCTACTGACTGAATGAAAGGAGCTGGCATCTCACTCTCTTTGAATCTTCTTTATCATGCTAAGAGGAGCAGGAAAAAGCAAAAAATTTCAGAATTGCACCTTGCAATGCGGAGAAATTACTGTTTGTGCATTTACAATATTCATTGATTTTTGCCATTGAAAAACATCATGTTATTCATATACCAGAAATGATTGAAGCTACTGACTGAATGAAAGGAGCTGGCATCTCACTCTCTTTGAATCTTCTTTATCATGCTAAGAGGAGCAGGAAAATGTAAAAAATTTCAGAATTGCACCTTGCAATGCGGAGAAATTGCTGTTTGTGCATTTACAATATTCAATGATTTTTGCCATTGAAAAACGTCCAGAAATGATTGAAGCTACTGACTGAACGAAAGGAGCTGGCATCTCACTCTCTTTGAATCTTCTTTATCATGCTAAGAGGAGCAGGAAAAAGCAAAAAATTTCAGAATTGCACCTTGCAATGCGGAGAAATTACTGTTTGTGCATTTACAATATTCATTGATTTTTGCCATTGAAAAACATCATGTTATTCATATACCAGAAATATTTGAAGCTACTGACTGAATGAAAGGAGCTGGCATCTCACTCTCTTTGAATCTTCTTTATCATGCTAAGAGGAGCAGGAAAAAGCAAAAAATTTCAGAATTGCACCTTGCAATGCGGAGAAATTTCTGTTTGTGCATTTACAATATTCATTGATTTTTGCCATTGAAAAACGTCCAGAAATGATTGAAGCTACTGACTGAATGAAAGGAGCTGGCATCTCACTCTCTTTGAATCTTCTTTATCATGCTAAGGGGAGCAGGAAAAAGCAAAAAATTTCAGAATTGCACCTTGCAATGCGGAGAAATTACTGTTTGTGCATTTACAATATTCATTGATTTTTGCCATTGAAAAACGTCCAGAAATGATTGAAGCTACTGACTGAATGAAAGGAGCTGGCATCTCACTCTCTTTGAATCTTCTTTATCATGCTAAGAGGAGCAGGAAAAAGCAAAAAATTTCAGAATTGCACCTTGCAATGCGGAGAAATTACTGTTTGTGCATTTACAATATTCATTGATTTTTGCCATTGAAAAACGTCCAGAAATGATTGAAGCTACTGACTGAATGAAAAGAGCTGGCATCTCACTCTCTTTGAATCTTCTTTATCATGCTAAGAGGAGCAGGAAAAAGCAAAAAATTTCAGAATTGCACCTTGCAATGCGGAGAAATTACAGTTTGTGCATTTACAATATTCATTGATTTTTGCCATTGAAAAACGTCCAGAAATGATTGAAGCTACTGACTGAATGAAAGGAGCTGGCATCTCACTCTCTTTGAATCTTCTTTATCATGCTAAGAGGAGCAGGAAAAAGCAAAAAATTTCAGAATTGCTCCTTGCAATGCGGAGAAATTACTGTTTGTGCATTTACAATATTCATTGATTTTTGCCATTGAAAAACATGTTATTCATATACCAGAAATGTTTGAAGCTACTGACTGAATGAAAGGAGCTGGCACCTCACTCTCTTTGAATCTTCTTTATCATGCTAAGAGGAGCAGGAAAAAGCAAAAATTTCAGAATTGCACCTTGCAATGCGGAGAAATTACTGTTTGTGCATTTACAATATTCATTGATTTTTGCCATTGAAAAACGTCCAGAAATGATTGAAGCTACTGACTGAATGAAAGGAGCTGGCATCTCACTCTCTTTGAATCTTCTTTATCATGCTAAGAGGAGCAGGAAAAAGCAAAAAATTTCAGAATTGCACCTTGCAATGCGGAGAAATTACTGTTTGTGCATTTACAATATTCATTGATTTTTGCCATTGAAAAACGTCCAGAAATGATTGAAGCTACTGACTGAATGAAAGGAGCTGGCATCTCACTCTCTTTGAATCTTCTTTATCATGCTAAGAGGAGCAGGAAAAAGCAAAAAATTTCAGAATTGCACCTTGCAATGCGGAGAAATTACTGTTTGTGCATTTACAATATTCATTGATTTTTGCCATTGAAAAACGTCCAGAAATGATTGAAGCTACTGACTGAATGAAAGGAGCTGGCATCTCACTCTCTTTGAATCTTCTTTATCATGCTAAGAGGAGCAGGAAAAAGCAAAAAATTTCAGAATTGCACCTTGCAATGCGGAGAAATAACTGTTTGTGCATTTACAATATTCATTGATTTTTGCCATTGAAAAACGTTATTCATATACCAGAAATGTTTGAAGCTACTGACTGAATGAAAGGAGCTGGCACCTCACTCTCTTTGAATCTTCTTTATCATGCTAAGAGGAGCAGGAATAAGCAAAAAATTTCAGAATTGCACCTTGCAATGCGGAAAAATTACTGTTTGTGCATTTACAATATTCATTGATTTTTGCCATTGAAAAACGTCCAGAAATGATTGAAGCTACTGACTGAATGAAAGGAGCTGGCATCTCACTCTCTTTGAATCTTCTTTATCATGCTAAGAGGAGCAGGAAAAAGCATAAAATTTCAGAATTGCACCTTGCAATGCGGAGAAATTACTGTTTGTGCATTTACAATATTCATTGATTTTTGCCATTGAAAAACGTCCAGAAATGATTGAAGCTACTGACTGATTGAAAGGAGCTGGCATCTTACTCTCTTTGAATCTTCTTTATCATGCTAAGAGGAGCAGGAAAAAGCAAAAAATTTCAGAATTGCGCCTTGCAATGCGGAGAAATTACTGTTTGTGCATTTACAAAATTCATTGATTTTTGCCATTGAAAAACATCATGTTATTCATTTACCAGAAATGATTGAAGCTACTGACTGAATGTAAGGAGCTGGCATCTCACTCTCTTTGAATCTTCTTTATCATGCTAAGAGGAGCAGGAAAAAGCAAAAAATTTCAGAATTGCACCTTGCAATGCGGAGAAATTACTGTTTGTGCATTTACAATATTCGTTGATTTTTGCCATTGAAAAACGTCCAGAAATGATTGAAGCTACTGACTGAATGAAAGGAGCTGGCATCTCACTCTCTTTGAATCTTCTTTATCATGCTAAGAGGAGCAGGAAAAAGCAAAAAATTTCAGAATTGCACCTTGCAATGCGGAGAAATTACTGTTTGTGCATTTACAATATTCATTGATTTTTGCCATTGAAAAACATCATGTTATTCATATACCAGAAATGATTGAAGCTACTGACTGAATGAAAGGAGCTGGCATCTCACTCTCTTTGAATCTTCTTTATCATGCTAAGAGGAGCAGGAAAAAGTAAAAAATTTCAGAATTGCACCTTGCAATGCGGAGAAATTACTGTTTGTGCATTTACAATATTCAATGATTTTTGCCATTGAAAAACGTCCAGAAATGATTGAAGCTACTGACTGAACGAAAGGAGCTGGCGTCTCACTCTCTTTGAATCTTCTTTATCATGCTAAGAGGAGCAGGAAAAAGCAAAAAATTTCAGAATTGCACCTTGCAATGCGGAGAAATTACTGTTTGTGCATTTACAATATTCATTGATTTTTGCCATTGAAAAACATCATGTTATTCATATACCAGAAATGTTTGAAGCTACTGACTGAATGAAAGGAGCTGGCATCTCACTCTCTTTGAATCTTTTTTATCATGCTAAGAGGAGCAGGAAAAAGCAAAAAATTTCAGAATTGCACCTTGCAATGCGGAGAAATTACTGTTTGTGCATTTACAATATTCATTGATTTTTGCCATTGAAAAACGTCCAGAAATGATTGAAGCTACTGACTGAATGAAAGGAGCTGGCATCTCACTCTCTTTGAATCTTCTTTATCATGCTAAGAGGAGCAGGAAAAAGCAAAAAATTTCAGAATTGCACCTTGCAATGCGGAGAAATTACTGTTTGTGCATTTACAATATTCATTCATTTTTGCCATTGAAAAACGTCCAGAAATGATTGAAGCTACTGACTGAATGAAAGGAGCTGGCATCTCACTCTCTTTGAATCTTCTTTATCATGCTAAGAGGAGCAGGAAAAAGCAAAAAATTTCAGAATTGCACCTTGCAATGCGGAGAAATTACTGATTGTGCATTTACAATATTCATTGATTTTTGCCATTGAAAAACATCATGTTATTCATATACCAGAAATGATTGAAGCTACTGACTGAATGAAAGGAGCTGGCATCTCACTCTCTTTGAATCTTCTTTATCATGCTAAGAGGAGCAGGAAAAAGCAAAAAATTTCAGAATTGCACCTTGCAATGCGGAGAAATTACTGTTTGTGCATTTACAATATTCATTGATTTTTGCAATTGAAAAACGTCCAGAAATGATTGAAGCTACTGACTGAATGAAAGGAGCTGGCTTCTCACTCTCTTTGAATCTTCTTTATCATGCTAAGAGGAGCAGGAAAAAGCAAAAAATTTCAGAATTGCACCTTGCAATGCGGAGAAATTACTGTTTGTGCATTTACAATATTCATTGATTTTTGCCATTGAAAAACGTCCAGAAATGATTGAAGCTACTGACTGAATGAAAGGAGCTGGCATCTCACTCTCTTTGAATCTTGTTTATCATGCTAAGAGGAGCAGGAAAAAGCAAAAAATTTCAGAATTGCACCTTGCAATGCGGAGAAATTACTGTTTGTGCATTTAGAATATTCATTGATTTTTGCCATTGAAAAACGTCCAGAAATGATTGAAGCTACTGACTGAATGAAAGGAGCTGGCATCTCACTCTCTTTGAATCTTCTTTATCATGCTAAGAGGAGCAGGAAAAAGCAAAAAATCTCAGAATTGCACCTTGCAATGCGGAGAAATTACTGTTTGTGCATTTACAATATTCATTGATTTTTGCCATTGAAAAACATCATGTTATTCATATACCAGAAATGATTGAAGCTACTGACTGAATGAAAGGAGCTGGCATCTCACTCTCCTTGAATCTTCTTTATCATGCTAAGAGGAGCAGGAAAAAGCAAAAAATTTCAGAATTGCACCTTGCAATGCGGAGAAATTACTGTTTGTGCATTTACAATATTCATTGATTTTTGCCATTGAAAAACATCATGTTATTCATATACCAGAAATGTTTGAAGCTACTGACTGAATGAAAGGAGCTGGCATCTCACTCTCTTTGAATCTTCTTTATCATGCTAAGAGGAGCAGGAAAAAGCAAAAAATTTCAGAATTGCGCCTTGCAATACGGAGAAATTACTGTTTGTGCATTTACAATATTCATTGATTTTTGCCATTGAAAAACATCACGTTATTCATATACCAGAAATGATTGAAGCTACTGACTGAATGAAAGGAGCTGGCATCTCACTCTCTTTGAATCTTCTTTATCATGCTAAGAGGAGCAGGAAAAAGCAAAAAATTTCAGAGTTGCACCTTGCAATGCGGAGAAATTACTGTTTGTGCATTTACAATATTCATTGATTTTTGCAATTGAAAAACGTCCAGAAATGATTGAAGCTACTGACTGAATGAAAGGAGCTGGCATCTCACTCTCTTTGAATCTTCTTTATCATGCTAAGAGGAGCAGGAAAAAGCAAAAAATTTCAGAATTGCACCTTGCAATGCGGAGAAATTACTGTTTGTGCATTTACAATATTCATTGATTTTTGCCATTGAAAAACATCATGTTATTCATATACCAGGAATGTTTGAAGCTACTGACTGAATGAAAGGAGCTGGCATCTCACTCTCTTTGAATCTTCTTTATCATGCTAAGAGGAGCAGGAAAAAGCAAAAAATTTCAGAATTGCACCTTGCAATGCGGAGAAATTACTGTTTGTGCATTTACAATATTCATTGATTTTTGCCATTGAAAAACGTCCAGAAATGATTGAAGCTACTGACTGAATGAAAGGAGCTGGCATCTCACTCTCTTTGAATCTTCTTTATCATGCTAAGAGGAGCAGGAAAAAGCAAAAAATTTCAGAATTGCACCTTGCAATGCGGAGAAATTACTGTTTGTGCATTTACAATATTCATTGATTTTTGCCATTGAAAAACGTCCAGAAATGATTGAAGCTACTGACTGAATGAAAGGAGCTGGCATCTCACTCTCTTTGAATCTTCTTTATCATGCTAAGAGGAGCAGGAAAAAGCAAAAAATTTCAGAATTGCACCTTGCAATGCGGAGAAATAACTGTTTGTGCATTTACAATATTCATTGATTTTTGCCATTGAAAAACGTTATTCATATACCAGAAATGTTTGAAGCTACTGACTGAATGAAAGGAGCTGGCACCTCACTCTCTTTGAATCTTCTTTATCATGCTAAGAGGAGCAGGAATAAGCAAAAAATTTCAGAATTGCACCTTGCAATGCGGAAAAATTACTGTTTGTGCATTTACAATATTCATTGATTTTTGCCATTGAAAAACGTCCAGAAAAGATTGAAGCTACTGACTGAATGAAAGGAGCTGGCATCTCACTCTCTTTGAATCTTCTTTATCATGCTAAGAGGAGCAGGAAAAAGCATAAAATTTCAGAATTGCACCTTGCAATGCGGAGAAATTACTGTTTGTGCATTTACAATATTCATTGATTTTTGCCATTGAAAAACGTCCAGAAATGATTGAAGCTACTGACTGATTGAAAGGAGCTGGCATCTCACTCTCTTTGAATCTTCTTTATCATGCTAAGAGGAGCAGGAAAAAGCAAAAAATTTCAGAATTGCGCCTTGCAATGCGGAGAAATTACTGTTTGTGCATTTACAAAATTCATTGATTTTTGCCATTGAAAAACATCATGTTATTCATTTACCAGAAATGATTGAAGCTACTGACTGAATGTAAGGAGCTGGCATCTCACTCTCTTTGAATCTTCTTTATCATGCTAAGAGGAGCAGGAAAAAGCAAAAAATTTCAGAATTGCACCTTGCAATGCGGAGAAATTACTGTTTGTGCATTTACAATATTCGTTGATTTTTGCCATTGAAAAACGTCCAGAAATGATTGAAGCTACTGACTGAATGAAAGGAGCTGGCATCTCACTCTCTTTGAATCTTCTTTATCATGCTAAGAGGAGCAGGAAAAAGCAAAAAATTTCAGAATTGCACCTTGCAATGCGGAGAAATTACTGTTTGTGCATTTACAATATTCATTGATTTTTGCCATTGAAAAACATCATGTTATTCATATACCAGAAATGATTGAAGCTACTGACTGAATGAAAGGAGCTGGCATCTCACTCTCTTTGAATCTTCTTTATCATGCTAAGAGGAGCAGGAAAAAGTAAAAAATTTCAGAATTGCACCTTGCAATGCGGAGAAATTACTGTTTGTGCATTTACAATATTCAATGATTTTTGCCATTGAAAAACGTCCAGAAATGATTGAAGCTACTGACTGAACGAAAGGAGCTGGCGTCTCACTCTCTTTGAATCTTCTTTATCATGCTAAGAGGAGCAGGAAAAAGCAAAAAATTTCAGAATTGCACCTTGCAATGCGGAGAAATTACTGTTTGTGCATTTACAATATTCATTGATTTTTGCCATTGAAAAACATCATGTTATTCATATACCAGAAATGTTTGAAGCTACTGACTGAATGAAAGGAGCTGGCATCTCACTCTCTTTGAATCTTTTTTATCATGCTAAGAGGAGCAGGAAAAAGCAAAAAATTTCAGAATTGCACCTTGCAATGCGGAGAAATTACTGTTTGTGCATTTACAATATTCATTGATTTTTGCCATTGAAAAACGTCCAGAAATGATTGAAGCTACTGACTGAATGAAAGGAGCTGGCATCTCACTCTCTTTGAATCTTCTTTATCATGCTAAGAGGAGCAGGAAAAAGCAAAAAATTTCAGAATTGCACCTTGCAATGCGGAGAAATTACTGTTTGTGCATTTACAATATTCATTGATTTTTGCCATTGAAAAACGTCCAGAAATGATTGAAGCTACTGACTGAATGAAAGGAGCTGGCATCTCACTCTCTTTGAATCTTCTTTATCATGCTAAGAGGAGCAGGAAAAAGCAAAAAATTTCAGAATTGCACCTTGCAATGCGGAGAAATTACTGTTTGTGCATTTACAATATTCATTGATTTTTGCCATTGAAAAACATCATGTTATTCATATACCAGAAATGATTGAAGCTACTGACTGAATGAAAGGAGCTGGCATCTCACTCTCTTTGAATCTTCTTTATCATGCTAAGAGGAGCAGGAAAAAGCAAAAAATTTCAGAATTGCACCTTGCAATGCGGAGAAATTACTGTTTGTGCATTTACAATATTCATTGATTTTTGCAATTGAAAAACGTCCAGAAATGATTGAAGCTACTGACTGAATGAAAGGAGCTGGCTTCTCACTCTCTTTGAATCTTCTTTATCATGCTAAGAGGAGCAGGAAAAAGCAAAAAATTTCAGAATTGCACCTTGCAATGCGGAGAAATTACTGTTTGTGCATTTACAATATTCATTGATTTTTGCCATTGAAAAACGTCCAGAAATGATTGAAGCTACTGACTGAATGAAAGGAGCTGGCATCTCACTCTCTTTGAATCTTGTTTATCATGCTAAGAGGAGCAGGAAAAAGCAAAAAATTTCAGAATTGCACCTTGCAATGCGGAGAAATTACTGTTTGTGCATTTAGAATATTCATTGATTTTTGCCATTGAAAAACGTCCAGAAATGATTGAAGCTACTGACTGAATGAAAGGAGCTGGCATCTCACTCTCTTTGAATCTTCTTTATCATGCTAAGAGGAGCAGGAAAAAGCAAAAAATCTCAGAATTGCACCTTGCAATGCGGAGAAATTACTGTTTGTGCATTTACAATATTCATTGATTTTTGCCATTGAAAAACATCATGTTATTCATATACCAGAAATGATTGAAGCTACTGACTGAATGAAAGGAGCTGGCATCTCACTCTCCTTGAATCTTCTTTATCATGCTAAGAGGAGCAGGAAAAAGCAAAAAATTTCAGAATTGCACCTTGCAATGCGGAGAAATTACTGTTTGTGCATTTACAATATTCATTGATTTTTGCCATTGAAAAACATCATGTTATTCATATACCAGAAATGTTTGAAGCTACTGACTGAATGAAAGGAGCTGGCATCTCACTCTCTTTGAATCTTCTTTATCATGCTAAGAGGAGCAGGAAAAAGCAAAAAATTTCAGAATTGCGCCTTGCAATACGGAGAAATTACTGTTTGTGCATTTACAATATTCATTGATTTTTGCCATTGAAAAACATCACGTTATTCATATACCAGAAATGATTGAAGCTACTGACTGAATGAAAGGAGCTGGCATCTCACTCTCTTTGAATCTTCTTTATCATGCTAAGAGGAGCAGGAAAAAGCAAAAAATTTCAGAGTTGCACCTTGCAATGCGGAGAAATTACTGTTTGTGCATTTACAATATTCATTGATTTTTGCAATTGAAAAACGTCCAGAAATGATTGAAGCTACTGACTGAATGAAAGGAGCTGGCATCTCACTCTCTTTGAATCTTCTTTATCATGCTAAGAGGAGCAGGAAAAAGCAAAAAATTTCAGAATTGCACCTTGCAATGCGGAGAAATTACTGTTTGTGCATTTACAATATTCATTGATTTTTGCCATTGAAAAACATCATGTTATTCATATACCAGGAATGTTTGAAGCTACTGACTGAATGAAAGGAGCTGGCATCTCACTCTCTTTGAATCTTCTTTATCATGCTAAGAGGAGCAGGAAAAAGCAAAAAATTTCAGAATTGCACCTTGCAATGCGGAGAAATTACTGTTTGTGCATTTACAATATTCATTGATTTTTGCCATTGAAAAACGTCCAGAAATGATTGAAGTACTGACTGAATGAAAGGAGTTGGCATCTCACTCTCTTTTAATCTTGTTTATCATGCTAAGAGGAGCAGGAAAAAGCAAAAAATTTCAGAATTGCACCTTGCAATGCGGAGAAATTACTGTTTGTGCATTTACAATATTCATTGATTTTTGCCATTGAAAAACGTCCAGAAATGATTGAAGCTACTGACTGAATGAAAGGAGCTGGCATCTCACTCTCTTTGAATCTTCTTTATCATGCTAAGAGGAGCAGGAAAAAGCAAAAAATTTCAGAATTGCACCTTGCAATGCGGAGAAATTACTGTTTGTGCATTTACAATATTCATTGATTTTTGCCATTGAAAAACATCATGTTATTCATATACCAGAAATGATTGAAGCTACTGACTGAATGAAAGGAGCTGGCATCTCACTCTCTTTGAATCTTCTTTATCATGCTAAGAGGAGCAGGAAAAAGTAAAATATTTCAGAATTGCACCTTGCAATGCGGAGAAATTACTGTTTGTGCATTTACAATATTCAATGATTTTTGCCATTGAAAAACGTCCAGAAATGATTGAAGCTACTGACTGAATGAAAGGAGCTGGCATCTCACTCTCTTTGAATCTTCTTTATCATGCTAAGAGGAGCAGGAAAAAGCAAAAAATTTCAGAATTGCACCTTGCAATGCGGAGAAATTACTGTTTGTGCATTTACAATATTCATTGATTTTTGCCATTGAAAAACATCATGTTATTCATATACCAGAAATGATTGAAGCTACTGACTGAATGAAAGGAGCTGGCATCTCACTCTCTTTGAATCTTCTTTATCATGCTAAGAGGAGCAGGAAAAAGTAAAAAATTTCAGAATTGCACCTTGCAATGCGGAGAAATTACTGTTTGTGCATTTACAATATTCAATGATTTTTGCCTTTTAAAAAGGTCCAGAAATGATTGAAGCTACTGACTGAACGAAAGGAGCTGGCATCTCACTCTCTTTGAATCTTCTTTATCATGCTAAGAGGAGCAGGAAAAAGCAAAAAATTTCAGAATTGCACCTTGCAATGCGGAGAAATTACTGTTTGTGCATTTACAATATTCATTGATTTTTGCCATTGAAAAACGTCCAGAAATGATTGAAGCTACTGACTGAATGAAAGGAGCTGGCATCTCACTCTCTTTGAATCTTCTTTATCATGCTAAGAGGAGCGGGAAAAAGCAAAAAATTTCAGAATTGCACCTTGCAATGCGGAGAAATTACTGTTTGTGCATTTACAATATTCATTGATTTTTACCATTGAAAAACGTCCAGAAATGATTGAAGCTACTGACTGAATGAAAGTAGCTGGCATCTCACTCTCTTTGAATCTTCTTTATCATGCTAAGAGGAGCAGGAAAAAGCAAAAAATTTCAGACTTGCACCTTGCAATGCGGAGAAATTACTGTTTGTGCATTTACAATATTCATTGATTTTTGCCATTGAAAAACATCATGTTATTCATATACCAGAAATGTTTGAAGCTACTGACTGAATGAAAGGAGCTGGCATCTCACTCTCTTTGAATCTTCTTTATCATGCTAAGAGGAGCAGGAAAAAGCAAAAAATTTCAGAATTGCACCTTGCAATGCGGAGAAATTACTGTTTGTGCATTTACAATATTCATTGATTTTTGCCATTGAAAAACATGTTATTCATATACCAGAAATGTTTGAAGCTACTGACTGAATGAAAGGAGCTGGCACCTCACTCTCTTTGAATCTTCTTTATCATGCTAAGAGGAGCAGGATAAAGCAAAAAATTTCAGAATTGCACCTTGCAATGCGGAGAAATTACTGTTTGTGCATTTACAATATTCATTGATTTTTGCCATTGAAAAACGTCCAGAAATGATTGAAGCTACTGACTGAATGAAAGGAGCTGGCATCTCACTCTCTTTGAATCTTCTTTATCATGCTAAGAGGAGCTGGAAAAAGCAAAAAATTTCAGAATTGCACCTTGCAATGCGGAGAAATTACTGTTTGTGCATTTACAATATTCATTAATTTTTGCCATTGAAAAACATCATGTTATTCATATACCAGAAATGTTTGAAGCTACTGACTGAATGAAAGGAGCTGGCATCTCACTCTCTTTGAATCTTCTTTATCATGCTAAGAGGAGCAGGAAAAAGCAAAAAATTTCAGAATTGCACCTTGCAATGCGGAGAAATTACTGTTTGTGCATTTACAATATTCATTGATTTTTGCCATTGAAAAACGTCCAGAAATGATTGAAGCTACTGACTGAATGAAAGGAGCTGGCATCTCACTCTCTTTGAATCTTCTTTATCATGCTAAGAGGAGCAGGAAAAAGCAAAAAATTTCAGAATTGCACCTTGCAATGCGGAGAAATTACAGTTTGTGCATTTACAATATTCATTGATTTTTGCCATTGAAAAACGTCCAGAAATGATTGAAGCTACTGACTGAATGAAAGGAGCTGGCATCTCACTCTCTTTGAATCTTCTTTATCATGCTAAGAGGAGCAGGAAAAAGCAAAAAATTTCAGAATTGCTCCTTGCAATGCGGAGAAATTACTGTTTGTGCATTTACAATATTCATTGATTTTTGCCATTGAAAAACATGTTATTCATATACCAGAAATGTTTGAAGCTACTGACTGAATGAAAGGAGCTGGCACCTCACTCTCTTTGAATCTTCTTTATCATGCTAAGAGGAGCAGGAAAAAGCAAAAAATTTCAGAATTGCACCTTGCAATGCGGAGAAATTACTGTTTGTGCATTTACAATATTCATTGATTTTTGCCATTGAAAAACGTCCAGAAATGATTGAAGCTACTGACTGAATGAAAGGAGCTGGCATCTCACTCTCTTTGAATCTTCTTTATCATGCTAAGAGGAGCAGGAAAAAGCAAAAAATTTCAGAATTGCACATTGCAATGCGGAGAAATTACTGTTTGTGCATTTACAATATTCATTGATTTTTGCCATTGAAAAACATCATGTTATTCATATACCAGAAATGATTGAAGCTACTGACTGAATGAAAGGAGCTGGCATCTCACTCTCTTTGAATCTTCTTTATCATGCTAAGAGGAGCAGGAAAATGTAAAAAATTTCAGAATTGCACCTTGCAATGCGGAGAAATTGCTGTTTGTGCATTTACAATATTCAATGATTTTTGCCATTGAAAAACGTCCAGAAATGATTGAAGCTACTGACTGAATGAAAGGAGCTGGCATCTCACTCTCTTTGAATCTTCTTTATCATGCTAAGAGGAGCAGGAAAAAGCAAAAAATTTCAGAATTGCACCTTACAATGCGGAGAAATTACAGTTTGTGCATTTACAATATTCATTGATTTTTGCCATTGAAAAACGTCCAGAAATGATTGAAGCTACTGACTGAATGAAAGGAGCTGGCATCTCACTCTCTTTGAATCTTCTTTATCATGCTAAGAGGAGCAGGAAAAAGCAAAAAATTTCAGAATTGCACCTTACAATGCGGAGAAATTACAGTTTGTGCATTTACAATATTCATTGATTTTTGCCATTGAAAAACGTCCAGAAATGATTGAAGCTACTGACTGAATGAAAGGAGCTGGCATCTCACTCTCTTTGAATCTTCTTTATCATGCTAAGAGGAGCAGGAAAAAGCAAAAAATTTCAGAATTGCACCTTGCAATGCGGAGAAATTACTGTTTGTGCATTTACAATATTCATTGATTTTTGCCATTGAAAAACGTCCAGAAATGATTGAAGCTACTGACTGAATGAAAGGAGCTGGCATCTCACTCTCTTTGAATTTTCTTTATCATGCTAAGAGGAGCAGGAAAAAGCAAAAAATTTCAGAATTGCACCTTGCAATGCGGAGAAATTACTGTTTGTGCATTTACAATATTCATTGATTTTTGCCATTGAAAAACATGTTATTCATATACCAGAAATGTTTGAAGCTACTGACTGAATGAAAGGAGCTGGCACCTCACTCTCTTTGAATCTTCTTTATCATGCTAAGAGGAGCAGGATAAAGCAAAAAATTTCAGAATTGCACCTTGCAATGCGGAGAAATTACTGTTTGTGCATTTACAATATTCATTGATTTTTGCCATTGAAAAACGTCCAGAAATGATTGAAGCTACTGACTGAATGAAAGGAGCTGGCATCTCACTCTCTTTGAATCTTCTTTATCATGCTAAGAGGAGCTGGAAAAAGCAAAAAATTTCAGAATTGCACCTTGCAATGCGGAGAAATTACTGTTTGTGCATTTACAATATTCATTAATTTTTGCCATTGAAAAACATCATGTTATTCATATACCAGAAATGTTTGAAGCTACTGACTGAATGAAAGGAGCTGGCATCTCACTCTCTTTGAATCTTCTTTATCATGCTAAGAGCAGGAAAAAGCAAAAAATTTCAGAATTGCACCTTGCAATGCGGAGAAATTACTGTTTGTGCATTTACAATATTCATTGATTTTTGCCATTGAAAAACGTCCAGAAATGATTGAAGCTACTGACTGAATGAAAGGAGCTGGCATCTCACTCTCTTTTAATCTTCTTTATCATGCTAAGAGGAGCAGGAAAAAGCAAAAAATTTCAGAATTGCACCTTGCAATGCGGAGAAATTACAGTTTGTGCATTTACAATATTCATTGATTTTTGCCATTGAAAAACGTCCAGAAATGATTGAAGCTACTGACTGAATGAAAGGAGCTGGCATCTCACTCTCTTTGAATCTTCTTTATCATGCTAAGAGGAGCAGGAAAAAGCAAAAAATTTCAGAATTGCTCCTTGCAATGCGGAGAAATTACTGTTTGTGCATTTACAATATTCATTGATTTTTGCCATTGAAAAACATGTTATTCATATACCAGAAATGTTTGAAGCTACTGACTGAATGAAAGGAGCTGGCACCTCACTCTCTTTGAATCTTCTTTATCATGCTAAGAGGAGCAGGAAAAAGCAAAAAATTTCAGAATTGCACCTTGCAATGCGGAGAAATTACTGTTTGTGCATTTACAATATTCATTGATTTTTGCCATTGAAAAACGTCCAGAAATGATTGAAGCTACTGACTGAATGAAAGGAGCTGGCATCTCACTCTCTTTGAATCTTCTTTATCATGCTAAGAGGAGCAGGAAAAAGCAAAAAATTTCAGAATTGCACCTTGCAATGCGGAGAAATTACTGTTTGTGCATTTACAATATTCATTGATTTTTGCCATTGAAAAACATCATGTTATTCATATACCAGAAATGATTGAAGCTACTGACTGAATGAAAGGAGCTGGCATCTCACTCTCTTTGAATCTTCTTTATCATGCTAAGAGGAGCAGGAAAATGTAAAAAATTTCAGAATTGCACCTTGCAATGCGGAGAAATTGCTGTTTGTGCATTTACAATATTCAATGATTTTTGCCATTGAAAAACTTCCAGAAATGATTGAAGCTACTGACTGAACGAAAGGAGCTGGCATCTCACTCTCTTTGAATCTTCTTTATCATGCTAAGAGGAGCAGGAAAAAGCAAAAAATTTCAGAATTGCACCTTGCAATGCGGAGAAATTACTGTTTGTGCATTTACAATATTCATTGATTTTTGCCATTGAAAAACATCATGTTATTCATATACCAGAAATGTTTGAAGCTACTGACTGAATGAAAGGAGCTGGCATCTCACTCTCTTTGAATCTTCTTTATCATGCTAAGAGGAGCAGGAAAAAGCAAAAAATTTCAGAATTGCACCTTGCAATGCGGAGAAATTTCTGTTTGTGCATTTACAATATTCATTGATTTTTGCCATTGAAAAACGTCCAGAAATGATTGAAGCTACTGACTGAATGAAAGGAGCTGGCATCTCACTCTCTTTGAATCTTCTTTATCATGCTAAGGGGAGCAGGAAAAAGCAAAAAATTTCAGAATTGCACCTTGCAATGCGGAGAAATTACTGTTTGTGCATTTACAATATTCATTGATTTTTGCCATTGAAAAACGTCCAGAAATGATTGAAGCTACTGACTGAATGAAAGGAGCTGGCATCTCACTCTCTTTGAATCTTCTTTATCATGCTAAGAGGAGCAGGAAAAAGCAAAAAATTTCAGAATTGCACCTTGCAATGCGGAGAAATTACAGTTTGTGCATTTACAATATTCATTGATTTTTGCCATTGAAAAACGTCCAGAAATGATTGAAGCTACTGACTGAATGAAAGGAGCTGGCATCTCACTCTCTTTGAATCTTCTTTATCATGCTAAGAGGAGCAGGAAAAAGCAAAAAATTTCAGAATTGCTCCTTGCAATGCGGAGAAATTACTGTTTGTGCATTTACAATATTCATTGATTTTTGCCATTGAAAAACATGTTATTCATATACCAGAAATGTTTGAAGCTACTGACTGAATGAAAGGAGCTGGCACCTCACTCTCTTTGAATCTTCTTTATCATGCTAAGAGGAGCAGGAAAAAGCAAAAATTTCAGAATTGCACCTTGCAATGCGGAGAAATTACTGTTTGTGCATTTACAATATTCATTGATTTTTGCCATTGAAAAACGTCCAGAAATGATTGAAGCTACTGACTGAATGAAAGGAGCTGGCATCTCACTCTCTTTGAATCTTCTTTATCATGCTAAGAGGAGCAGGAAAAAGCAAAAAATTTCAGAATTGCACCTTGCAATGCGGAGAAATTACTGTTTGTGCATTTACAATATTCATTGATTTTTGCCATTGAAAAACGTCCAGAAATGATTGAAGCTACTGACTGAATGAAAGGAGCTGGCATCTCACTCTCTTTGAATCTTCTTTATCATGCTAAGAGGAGCAGGAAAAAGCAAAAAATTTCAGAATTGCACCTTGCAATGCGGAGAAATTACTGTTTGTGCATTTACAATATTCATTGATTTTTGCCATTGAAAAACGTCCAGAAATGATTGAAGCTACTGACTGAATGAAAGGAGCTGGCATCTCACTCTCTTTGAATCTTCTTTATCATGCTAAGAGGAGCAGGAAAAAGCAAAAAATTTCAGAATTGCACCTTGCAATGCGGAGAAATAACTGTTTGTGCATTTACAATATTCATTGATTTTTGCCATTGAAAAACGTTATTCATATACCAGAAATGTTTGAAGCTACTGACTGAATGAAAGGAGCTGGCACCTCACTCTCTTTGAATCTTCTTTATCATGCTAAGAGGAGCAGGAATAAGCAAAAAATTTCAGAATTGCACCTTGCAATGCGGAAAAATTACTGTTTGTGCATTTACAATATTCATTGATTTTTGCCATTGAAAAACGTCCAGAAATGATTGAAGCTACTGACTGAATGAAAGGAGCTGGCATCTCACTCTCTTTGAATCTTCTTTATCATGCTAAGAGGAGCAGGAAAAAGCATAACATTTCAGAATTGCACCTTGCAATGCGGAGAAATTACTGTTTGTGCATTTACAATATTCATTGATTTTTGCCATTGAAAAACGTCCAGAAATGATTGAAGCTACTGACTGATTGAAAGGAGCTGGCATCTCACTCTCTTTGAATCTTCTTTATCATGCTAAGAGGAGCAGGAAAAAGCAAAAAATTTCAGAATTGCGCCTTGCAATGCGGAGAAATTACTGTTTGTGCATTTACAAAATTCATTGATTTTTGCCATTGAAAAACATCATGTTATTCATTTACCAGAAATGATTGAAGCTACTGACTGAATGTAAGGAGCTGGCATCTCACTCTCTTTGAATCTTCTTTATCATGCTAAGAGGAGCAGGAAAAAGCAAAAAATTTCAGAATTGCACCTTGCAATGCGGAGAAATTACTGTTTGTGCATTTACAATATTCGTTGATTTTTGCCATTGAAAAACGTCCAGAAATGATTGAAGCTACTGACTGAATGAAAGGAGCTGGCATCTCACTCTCTTTGAATCTTCTTTATCATGCTAAGAGGAGCAGGAAAAAGCAAAAAATTTCAGAATTGCACCTTGCAATGCGGAGAAATTACTGTTTGTGCATTTACAATATTCATTGATTTTTGCCATTGAAAAACATCATGTTATTCATATACCAGAAATGATTGAAGCTACTGACTGAATGAAAGGAGCTGGCATCTCACTCTCTTTGAATCTTCTTTATCATGCTAAGAGGAGCAGGAAAAAGTAAAAAATTTCAGAATTGCACCTTGCAATGCGGAGAAATTACTGTTTGTGCATTTACAATATTCAATGATTTTTGCCATTGAAAAACGTCCAGAAATGATTGAAGCTACTGACTGAACGAAAGGAGCTGGCGTCTCACTCTCTTTGAATCTTCTTTATCATGCTAAGAGGAGCAGGAAAAAGCAAAAAATTTCAGAATTGCACCTTGCAATGCGGAGAAATTACTGTTTGTGCATTTACAATATTCATTGATTTTTGCCATTGAAAAACGTCCAGAAATGATTGAAGCTACTGACTGAATGAAAGGAGCTGGCATCTCACTCTCTTTGAATCTTCTTTATCATGCTAAGAGGAGCAGGAAAAAGCAAAAAATTTCAGAATTGCACCTTGCAATGCGGAGAAATTACTGTTTGTGCATTTACAATATTCATTGATTTTTGCCATTGAAAAACATCATGTTATTCATATACCAGAAATGATTGAAGCTACTGACTGAATGAAAGGAGCTGGCATCTCACTCTCTTTGAATCTTCTTTATCATGCTAAGAGGAGCAGGAAAAAGCAAAAAATTTCAGAATTGCACCTTGCAATGCGGAGAAATTACTGTTTGTGCATTTACAATATTCATTGATTTTTGCAATTGAAAAACGTCCAGAAATGATTGAAGCTACTGACTGAATGAAAGGAGCTGGCTTCTCACTCTCTTTGAATCTTCTTTATCATGCTAAGAGGAGCAGGAAAAAGCAAAAAATTTCAGAATTGCACCTTGCAATGCGGAGAAATTACTGTTTGTGCATTTACAATATTCATTGATTTTTGCCATTGAAAAACGTCCAGAAATGATTGAAGCTACTGACTGAATGAAAGGAGCTGGCATCTCACTCTCTTTGAATCTTGTTTATCATGCTAAGAGGAGCAGGAAAAAGCAAAAAATTTCAGAATTGCACCTTGCAATGCGGAGAAATTACTGTTTGTGCATTTAGAATATTCATTGATTTTTGCCATTGAAAAACGTCCAGAAATGATTGAAGCTACTGACTGAATGAAAGGAGCTGGCATCTCACTCTCTTTGAATCTTCATTATCATGCTAAGAGGAGCAGGAAAAAGCAAAAAATCTCAGAATTGCACCTTGCAATGCGGAGAAATTACTGTTTGTGCATTTACAATATTCATTGATTTTTGCCATTGAAAAACATCATGTTATTCATATACCAGAAATGATTGAAGCTACTGACTGAATGAAAGGAGCTGGCATCTCACTCTCTTTGAATCTTCTTTATCATGCTAAGAGGAGCAGGAAAAAGTAAAAAATTTCAGAATTGCACCTTGCAATGCGGAGAAATTACTGTTTGTGCATTTACAATATTCAATGATTTTTGCCATTGAAAAACGTCCAGAAATGATTGAAGCTACTGACTGAATGAAAGGAGCTGGCATCTCACTCTCTTTGAATCTTCTTTATCATGCTAAGAGGAGCAGGATAAAGCAAAAAATTTCAGAATTGCACCTTGCAATGCGGAGAAATTACTGTTTGTGCATTTACAATATTCATTGATTTTTGCCATTGAAAAACATCATGTTATTCATATACCAGAAATGTTTGAAGCTACTGACTGAATGAAAGGAGCTGGCATCTCACTCTCCTTGAATCTTCTTTATCATGCTAAGAGGAGCAGGAAAAAGCAAAAAATTTCAGAATTGCACCTTGCAATGCGGAGAAATTACTGTTTGTGCATTTACAATATTCATTGATTTTTGCCATTGAAAAACATCATGTTATTCATATACCAGAAATGTTTGAAGCTACTGACTGAATGAAAGGAGCTGGCATCTCACTCTCTTTGAATCTTCTTTATCATGCTAAGAGGAGCAGGAAAAAGCAAAAAATTTCAGAATTGCGCCTTGCAATGCGGAGAAATTACTGTTTGTGCATTTACAATATTCATTGATTTTTGCCATTGAAAAACATCACGTTATTCATATACCAGAAATGATTGAAGCTACTGACTGAATGAAAGGAGCTGGCATCTCACTCTCTTTGAATCTTCTTTATCATGCTAAGAGGAGCAGGAAAAAGCAAAAAATTTCAGAGTTGCACCTTGCAATGCGGAGAAATTACTGTTTGTGCATTTACAATATTCATTGATTTTTGCAATTGAAAAACGTCCAGAAATGATTGAAGCTACTGACTGAATGAAAGGAGCTGGCATCTCACTCTCTTTGAATCTTCTTTATCATGCTAAGAGGAGCAGGAAAAAGCAAAAAATTTCAGAATTGCACCTTGCAATGCGGAGAAATTACTGTTTGTGCATTTACAATATTCATTGATTTTTGCCATTGAAAAACATCATGTTATTCATATACCAGGAATGTTTGAAGCTACTGACTGAATGAAAGGAGCTGGCATCTCACTCTCTTTGAATCTTCTTTATCATGCTAAGAGGAGCAGGAAAAAGCAAAAAATTTCAGAATTGCACCTTGCAATGCGGAGAAATTACTGTTTGTGCATTTACAATATTCATTGATTTTTGCCATTGAAAAACGTCCAGAAATGATTGAAGCTACTGACTGAATGAAAGGAGTTGGCATCTCACTCTCTTTTAATCTTGTTTATCATGCTAAGAGGAGCAGGAAAAAGCAAAAAATTTCAGAATTGCACCTTGCAATGCGGAGAAATTACTGTTTGTGCATTTACAATATTCATTGATTTTTGCCATTGAAAAACGTCCAGAAATGATTGAAGCTACTGACTGAATGAAAGGAGCTGGCATCTCACTCTCTTTGAATCTTCTTTATCATGCTAAGAGGAGCAGGAAAAAGCAAAAAATTTCAGAATTGCACCTTGCAATGCGGAGAAATTACTGTTTGTGCATTTACAATATTCATTGATTTTTGCCATTGAAAAACATCATGTTATTCATATACCAGAAATGATTGAAGCTACTGACTGAATGAAAGGAGCTGGCATCTCACTCTCTTTGAATCTTCTTTATCATGCTAAGAGGAGCAGGAAAAAGTAAAAAATTTCAGAATTGCACCTTGCAATGCGGAGAAATTACTGTTTGTGCATTTACAATATTCAATGATTTTTGCCATTGAAAAACGTCCAGAAATGATTGAAGCTACTGACTGAATGAAAGGAGCTGGCATCTCACTCTCTTTGAATCTTCTTTATCATGCTAAGAGGAGCAGGAAAAAGCAAAAAATTTCAGAATTGCACCTTGCAATGCGGAGAAATTACTGTTTGTGCATTTACAATATTCATTGATTTTTGCCATTGAAAAACATCATGTTATTCATATACCAGAAATGATTGAAGCTACTGACTGAATGAAAGGAGCTGGCATCTCACTCTCTTTGAATCTTCTTTATCATGCTAAGAGGAGCAGGAAAAAGTAAAAAATTTCAGAATTGCACCTTGCAATGCGGAGAAATTACTGTTTGTGCATTTACAATATTCAATGATTTTTGCCATTGAAAAACGTCCAGAAATGATTGAAGCTACTGACTGAATGAAAGGAGCTGGCATCTCACTCTCTTTGAATCTTCTTTATCATGCTAAGAGGAGCAGGAAAAAGCAAAAAATTTCAGAATTGCACCTTGCAATGCGGAGAAATTACTGTTTGTGCATTTACAATATTCATTGATTTTTGCCATTGAAAAACATCATGTTATTCATATACCAGAAATGATTGAAGCTACTGACTGAATGAAAGGAGCTGGCATCTCACTCTCTTTGAATCTTCTTTATCATGCTAAGAGGAGCAGGAAAAAGTAAAAAATTTCAGAATTGCACCTTGCAATGCGGAGAAATTACTGTTTGTGCATTTACAATATTCAATGATTTTTGCCTTTTAAAAAGGTCCAGAAATGATTGAAGCTACTGACTGAACGAAAGGAGCTGGCATCTCACTCTCTTTGAATCTTCTTTATCATGCTAAGAGGAGCAGGAAAAAGCAAAAAATTTCAGAATTGCACCTTGCAATGCGGAGAAATTACTGTTTATGCATTTACAATATTCATTGATTTTTGCCATTGAAAAACATCATGTTATTCATATACCAGAAATGATTGATGCTACTGACTGAATGAAAGGAGCTGGCATCTCACTCTCTTTGAATCTTCTTTATCATGCTAAGAGGAGAAGGAAAAAGCAAAAAATTTCAGAATTGCACCTTGCAATGCGGAGAAATTACTGTTTGTGCATTTACAATATTCATTGATTTTTGCCATTGAAAAACATCATGTTATTCATATACCAGAAATGTTTGAAGCTACTGACTGAATGAAAGGAGCTGGCATCTCACTCTCTTTGAATCTTCTTTATCATGCTAAGAGGAGCAGGAAAAAGCAAAAAATTTCAGAATTGCACCTTGCAATGCGGAGAAATTACTGTTTGTGCATTTACAATATTCATTGATTTTTGCAATTGAAAAACGTCCAGAAATGATTGAAGCTACTGACTGAATGAAAGGAGCTGGCATCTCACTCTCTTTGAATCTTCTTTATCATGCTAAGAGGAGCAGGAAAAAGCAAAAAATTTCAGAATTGCACCTTGCAATGCGGAGAAATTACTGTTTGTGCATTTACAATATTCATTGATTTTTGCCATTGAAAAACATTATGTTATTCATATACCAGGAATGTTTGAAGCTACTGACTGAATGAAAGGAGCTGGCATCTCACTCTCTTTGAATCTTCTTTATCATGCTAAGAGGAGCAGGAAAAAGTAAAAAATTTCAGAATTGCACCTTGCAATGCGGAGAAATTACTGTTTGTGCATTTACAATATTCATTGATTTTTGCCATTGAAAAACGTCCAGAAATGATTGAAGCTACTGACTGAATGAAAGGAGCTGGCATCTCACTCTCTTTGAATCTTGTTTATCATGCTAAGAGGAGCAGGAAAAAGCAAAAAATTTCAGAATTGCACCTTGCAATGCGAAGAAATTACTGTTTGTGCATTTACAATATTCATTGATGTTTGCCATTGAAAAACGTCCAGAAATGATTGAAGCTACTGACTGAATGAAAGGAGCTGGCATCTCACTTTCTTTGAATCTTCTTTATTATGCTAAGAGGAGCAGGAAAAAGCAAAAAATTTCAGAATTGCACCTTGCAATGCGGAGAAATTACTGTTTGTGCATTTACAATATTCATTGATTTTTGCCATTGAAAAACATCATGTTATTCATATACCAGAAATGATTGAAGCTACTGACTGAATGAAAAGAGCTGGCATCTCACTCTCTTTGAATCTTCTTTATCATGCTAAGAGGAGCAGGAAAAAGTAAAAAATTTCAGAATTGCACCTTGCAATGCGGAGAAATTACTGTTTGTGCATTTACAATATTCAATGATTTTTGCCATTGAAAAACGTCCAGAAATGATTGAAGCTACTGACTGAATGAAAGGAGCTGGCATCTCACTCTCTTTGAATCTTCTTTATCATGCTAAGAGGAGCAGGAAAAAGCAAAAAACTTCAGAATTGCACCTTGCAATGCGGAGAAATTACTGTTTGTGCATTTACAATATTCATTGATTTTTGCCATTGAAAAACATCATGTTATTCATATACCAGAAATGATTGAAGCTACTGACTGAATGAAAGGAGCTGGCATCTCACTCTCTTTGAATCTTCTTTATCATGCTAAGAGGAGCAGGATAAAGTAAAAAATTTCAGAATTGCACCTTGCAATGCGGAGAAATTACTGTTTGTGCATTTACAATATTCAATGATTTTTGCCTTTGAAAAACGTCCAGAAATGATTGAAGCTACTGACTGAACGAAAGGAGCTGGCATCTCACTCTCTTTGAATCTTCTTTATCATGCTAAGAGGAGCAGGAAAAAGCAAAAAATTTCAGAATTGCACCTTGCAATGCGGAGAAATTACTGTTTGTGCATTTACAATATTCATTGATTTTTGCCATTGAAAAACATCATGTTATTCATATACCAGAAATGTTTGAAGCTACTGACTGAATGAAAGGAGCTGGCATCTCACTCTCTTTGAATCTTCTTTATCATGCTAAGAGGAGCAGGAAAAAGCAAAAAATTTCAGAATTGCACCTTGCAATGCGGAGAAATTACTGTTTGTGCATTTACAATATTCATTGATTTTTGCCATTGAAAAACGTCCAGAAATGATTGAAGCTACTGACTGAATGAAAGGAGCTGGCATCTCACTCTGAATTTTCTTTATCATGCTAAGAGGAGCAGGAAAAAGCAAAAAATTTCAGAATTGCACCTTGCAATGCGGAGAAATTACTGTTTGTGCATTTACAATATTCATTGATTTTTGCCATTGAAAAACGTCCAGAAATGATTGAAGCTACTGACTGAATGAAAGGAGCTGGCATCTCACTCTCTTTGAATCTTCTTTATCATGCTAAGAGGAGCAGGAAAAAGCAAAAAATTTCAGAATTGCACCTTGCAATGCGGAGAAATTACTGTTTGTGCATTTACAATATTCATTGATTTTTGACATTGAAAAACATCATGTTATTCATATACCAGAAATGATTGAAGCTACTGACTGAATGAAAGGAGCTGGCATCTCACTCTCTTTGAATCTTCTTTATCATGCTAAGAGGAGCAGGAAAAAGTAAAAAATTTCAGAATTGCACCTTACAATGCGGAGAAATTACTGTTTGTGCATTTACAATATTCAATGATTTTTGCCATTGAAAAACGTCCAGAAATGATTGAAGCTACTGACTGAATGAAAGGAGCTGGCATCTCACTCTCTTTGAATCTTCTTTATCATGCTAAGAGGAGCAGGAAAAAGCAAAAAACTTCAGAATTGCACCTTGCAATGCGGAGAAATTACTGTTTGTGCATTTACAATATTCATTGATTTTTGCCATTGAAAAACATTATGTTATTCATATACCAGGAATGTTTGAAGCTACTGACTGAATGAAAGGAGCTGGCATCTCACTCTCTTTGAATCTTCTTTATCATGCTAAGAGGAGCAGGAAAAAGTAAAAAATTTCAGAATTGCACCTTGCAATGCGGAGAAATTACTGTTTGTGCATTTACAATATTCATTGATTTTTGCCATTGAAAAACGTCCAGAAATGATTGAAGCTACTGACTGAATGAAAGGAGCTGGCATCTCACTCTCTTTGAATCTTGTTTATCATGCTAAGAGGAGCAGGAAAAAGCAAAAAATTTCAGAATTGCACCTTGCAATGCGAAGAAATTACTGTTTGTGCATTTACAATATTCATTGATGTTTGCCATTGAAAAACGTCCAGAAATGATTGAAGCTACTGACTGAATGAAAGGAGCTGGCATCTCACTTTCTTTGAATCTTCTTTATTATGCTAAGAGGAGCAGGAAAAAGCAAAAAATTTCAGAATTGCACCTTGCAATGCGGAGAAATTACTGTTTGTGCATTTACAATATTCATTGATTTTTGCCATTGAAAAACATCATGTTATTCATATACCAGAAATGATTGAAGCTACTGACTGAATGAAAGGAGCTGGCATCTCACTCTCTTTGAATCTTCTTTATCATGCTAAGAGGAGCAGGAAAAAGTAAAAAATTTCAGAATTGCACCTTGCAATGCGGAGAAATTACTGTTTGTGCATTTACAATATTCAATGATTTTTGCCATTGAAAAACGTCCAGAAATGATTGAAGCTACTGACTGAATGAAAGGAGCTGGCATCTCACTCTCTTTGAATCTTCTTTATCATGCTAAGAGGAGCAGGAAAAAGCAAAAAACTTCAGAATTGCACCTTGCAATGCGGAGAAATTACTGTTTGTGCATTTACAATATTCATTGATTTTTGCCATTGAAAAACGTCCAGAAATGATTGAAGCTACTGACTGAATGAAAGCAGCTGGCATCTCACTCTGAATTTTCTTTATCATGCTAAGAGGAGCAGGAAAAAGCAAAAAATTTCAGAATTGCACCTTGCAATGCGGAGAAATTACTGTTTGTGCATTTACAATATTCATTGATTTTTGCCATTGAAAAACGTCCAGAAATGATTGAAGCTACTGACTGAATGAAAGGAGCTGGCATCTCACTCTCTTTGAATCGTCTTTATCATGCTAAGAGGAGCAGGAAAAAGCAAAAAATTTCAGAATTGCACCTTGCAATGCGGAGAAATTACTGTTTGTGCATTTACAATATTCATTGATTTTTGCCATTGAAAAACATCATGTTATTCATATACCAGAAATGTTTGAAGCTACTGACTGAATGAAAGGAGCTGGCATCTCACTCTCTTTGAATCTTCTTTATCATGCTAAGAGGAGCAGGAAAAAGCAAAAAATTTCAGAATTGCACCTTGCAATGCGGAGAAATTACTGTTTGTGCATTTACAATATTCATTGATTTTTGCCATTGAAAAACATCATGTTATTCATATACCAGAAATGTTTGAAGCTACTGACTGAATGAAAGGAGCTGGCATCTCACTCTCTTTGAATCTTCTTTATCATGCTTGGATTAGCAGGAAAAAGCAAAAAATTTCAGAATTGCACCTTGCAATGTGGAGATATTACTGTTTGTGCATTTACAATATTCATTGATTTTTGCCATTGAAAAACATGTTTTTCATATACCAGAAATGTTTGAAGCTACTGACTGAATGAAAGGAGCTGGCATCTCACTCTCTTTGAATCTTCTTTATCATGCTAGGATTAACAGGAAAAAGCAAAAAATTTCAGAATTGCACCTTGCAATGTGGAGATATTACTGTTTGTGCATTTACAATATTCATTGATTTTTGCCATTGAAAAACGTCCAGAAATGATTGAAGCTACTGACTGAATGAAAGCAGCTGGCATCTCACTCTGAATTTTCTTTATCATGCTAAGAGGAGCAGGAAAAAGCAAAAAATTTCAGAATTGCACCTTGCAATGCGGAGAAATTATTGTTTGTGCATTTACAATATTCATTGATTTTTGCCATTGAAAAACGTCCAGAAATGATTGAAGCTACTGACTGAATGAAAGGAGCTGGCATCTCACTCTCTTTGAATCGTCTTTATCATGCTAAGAGGAGCAGGAAAAAGCAAAAAATTTCAGAATTGCACCTTGCAATGCGGAGAAATTACTGTTTGTGCATTTACAATATTCATTGATTTTTGCCATTGAAAAACATCATGTTATTCATATACCAGAAATGTTTGAAGCTACTGACTGAATGAAAGGAGCTGGCATCTCACTCTCTTTGAATCTTCTTTATCATGCTAAGAGGAGCAGGAAAAAGCAAAAAATTTCAGAATTGCACCTTGCAATGCGGAGAAATTACTGTTTGTGCATTTACAATATTCATTGATTTTTGCCATTGAAAAACATCATGTTATTCATATACCAGAAATGTTTGAAGCTACTGACTGAATGAAAGGAGCTGGCATCTCACTCTCTTTGAATCTTCTTTATCATGCTTGGATTAGCAGGAAAAAGCAAAAAATTTCAGAATTGCACCTTGCAATGTGGAGATATTACTGTTTGTGCATTTACAATATTCATTGATTTTTGCCATTGAAAAACATGTTTTTCATATACCAGAAATGTTTGAAGCTACTGACTGAAGGAAAGGAGCTGGCATCTCACTCTCTTTGAATCTTCTTTATCATGCTAGGATTAGCAGGAAAAAGCAAAAAATTTCAGAATTGCACCTTGCAATGTGGAGATATTACTGTTTGTGCATTTACAATATTCATTGATTTTTGCCATTGAAAAACATGTTTTTCATATACCAGAAATGTTTGAAGCTACTGACTGAATGAAAGGAGCTGGCATCTCACTCTCTTTGAATCTTCTTTATCATGCTAGGATTAACAGGAAAAAGCAAAAAATTTCAGAATTGCACCTTGCAATGTGGAGATATTACTGTTTGTGCATTTACAATATTCATTGATTTTTGCCATTGAAAAACGTCCAGAATTGTTTGAAGCTACTGACTGAATGAAAGGAGCTGGCATCTCACTCTCTTTGAATCTTCTTTATCATGCTAGGATTAGCAGGAAAAAGCAAAAAATTTCAGAATTGCACCTTGCAATGTGGAGATATTACTGTTTGTGCATTTACAATATTCATTGATTTTTGCCATTGAAAAACATGTTTTTCATATACCAGAAATGTTTGAAGCTACTGACGGAATGAAAGGAGCTGGCATCTCACTCTCTTTGAATCTTCTTTATCATGCTAGGATTAGCAGGAAAAAGCAAAAAATTTCAGAATTGCACCTTGCAATGTGGAGATATTACTGTTTGTGCATTTACAATATTCATTGATTTTTGCCATTGAAAAACATGTTTTTCATATACCAGAAATGTTTGAAGCTACTGACTGAATGAAAGGAGCTGGCATCTCACTGTCTTTGAATCTTCTTTATCATGCTAGGATTAACAGGAAAAAGCAAAAAATTTCAGAATTGCACCTTGCAATGTGGAGATATTACTGCTTGTGCATTTACAATATTCATTGATTTTGCCATTGAAAAACGTCCAGAAATGTTTGAAGCTACTGACTGAATGAAAGGAGCTGGCATCTCACTCTCTTTAAATCTTCTTTATCATGCTAGGATTAGCAGGAAAAAGCAAAAAAATTTCAGAATTGCACCTTGCAATGTGGAGATATTACTGTTTGTGCATTTACAATATTCATTGATTTTTGCCATTGAAAAACATGTTTTTCATATACCAGAAATGTTTGAAGCTACTGACTGAATGAAAGGAGCTGGCATCTCACTCTCTTTGAATCTTCTTTATCATGCTAGGATAAGCAGGAAAAAGCAAAAAATTTCAGAATTGCACCTTGCAATGTGGAGATATTACTGTTTGTGCATTTACAATATTCATTGATTTTTGCATTGAAAAACATGTTTTTCATATACCAGAAATGTTTGAAGCTACTGACTTGAATGAAAGGAGCTGGCATCTCACTCTCTTTGAATCTTCTTTATCATGCTAGGATTAACAGGAAAAAGCAAAAAATTTCAGAATTGCACCTTGCAATGTGGAGATATTACTGTTTGTGCATTTACAATATTCATTGATTTTTGCCATTGAAAAACGTCCAGAAATGTTTGAAGCTACTGACTGAATGAAAGGAGCTGGTATCTCACTCTCTTTGAATCTTCTTTATTATGCTAGGATTAGCAGGAAAAAGCAAAAAATTTCAGAATTGCACCTTGCAATGTGGAGATATTACTGTTTGTGCATTTACAATATTCATTGATTTTTGCCATTGAAAAACATGTTTTTCATATACAAGAAATGTTTGAAGCTACTGACTGAATGAAAGGAGCTGGCATCTCACTCTCTTTGAATCTTCTTTATCATGCTAGGATTAGCAGGAAAAAGCAAAAAATTTCAGAATTGCACCTTGCAATGTGGAGATATTACTGTTTGTGCATTTACAATATTCATTGATTTTTGCCATTGAAAAACGTCCAGAAATGTTTGAAGCTACTGACTGAATGAAATTAGCTGGCATCTCACTCTCTTTGAATCTTCTTTATCATGCTAGGATTAGCAGGAAAAAGCAAAAAATTTCAGAATTGCACCTTGCAATGTGGAGATATTACTGTTTGTGCATTTACAATATTCATTGATTTTGCCATTGAAAAACGTCCAGAAATGTTTGAAGCTACTGACTGAATGAAAGGAGCTGGCATCTCACTCTCTTTGAATCTTCTTTATCATGCTTGGATTAGCAGGAAAAAGCAAAAAATTTCAGAATTGCACCTTGCAATGTGGAGATATTACTGTTTGTGCATTTACAATATTCATTGATTTTTGCCATTGAAAAACATGTTTTTCATATACCAGAAATGTTTGAAGCTACTGACTGAATGAAAGGAGCTGGCATCTCACTCTCTTTGAATCTTCTTTATCATGCTAGGATTAGCAGGAAAAAGCAAAAAATTTCAGAATTGCACCTTGCAATGTGGAGATATTACTGTTTGTGCATTTACAATATTCATTGATTTTTGCCATTGAAAAACATGTTTTTCATATACCAGAAATGTTTGAAGCTACTGACTGAATGAAAGGAGCTGGCATCTCACTCTCTTTGAATCTTCTTTATCATGCTAGGATTAACAGGAAAAAGCAAAAAATTTCAGAATTGCACCTTGCAATGTGGAGATATTACTGTTTGTGCATTTACAATATTCATTGATTTTTGCCATTGAAAAACGTCCAGAAATGTTTGAAGCTACTGACTGAATGAAAGGAGCTGGCATCTCACTCTCTTTGAATCTTCTTTATCATGCTAGGATTAGCAGGAAAAAGCAAAAAATTTCAGAATTGCACCTTGCAATGTGGAGATATTGCTGTTTGTGCATTTACAATATTCATTGATTTTTGCCATTGAAAAACTTGTTTTTCATATACAAGACATGTTTGAAGCTACTGACTGAATGAAAGGAGCTGGCATCTCACTCTCTTTGAATCTTCTTTATCATGCTAGGATTAGCAGGAAAAAGCAAAAAATTTCAGAATTGCACCTTGCAATGTGGAGATATTACTGTTTGTGCATTTACAATATTCATTGATTTTTGCCATTGAAAAACGTCCAGAAATGTTTGAAGCTACTGACTGAATGAAAGGAGCTGGCATCTCACTCTCTTTGAATCTTCTTTATCATGCTAGGATTAGCAGGAAAAAGCAAAAAATTTCAGAATTGCACCTTGCAATGTGGAGATATTACTGTTTGTGCATTTACAATATTCATTGATTTTTGCCATTGAAAAACATGTTTTTCATATACCAGAAATGTTTGAAGCTACTGACGGAATGAAAGGAGCTGGCATCTCACTCTCTTTGAATCTTCTTTATCATGCTAGGATTAGCAGGAAAAAGCAAAAAATTTCAGAATTGCACCTTGCAATGTGGAGATATTACTGTTTGTGCATTTACAATATTCATTGATTTTTGCCATTGAAAAACATGTTTTTCATATACCAGAAATGTTTGAAGCTACTGACTGAATGAAAGGAGCTGGCATCTCACTGTCTTTGAATCTTCTTTATCATGCTAGGATTAACAGGAAAAAGCAAAAAATTTCAGAATTGCACCTTGCAATGTGGAGATATTACTGCTTGTGCATTTACAATATTCATTGATTTTGCCATTGAAAAACGTCCAGAAATGTTTGAAGCTACTGACTGAATGAAAGGAGCTGGCATCTCACTCTCTTTAAATCTTCTTTATCATGCTAGGATTAGCAGGAAAAAGCAAAAAAATTTCAGAATTGCACCTTGCAATGTGGAGATATTACTGTTTGTGCATTTACAATATTCATTGATTTTTGCCATTGAAAAACATGTTTTTCATATACCAGAAATGTTTGAAGCTACTGACTGAATGAAAGGAGCTGGCATCTCACTCTCTTTGAATCTTCTTTATCATGCTAGGATAAGCAGGAAAAAGCAAAAAATTTCAGAATTGCACCTTGCAATGTGGAGATATTACTGTTTGTGCATTTACAATATTCATTGATTTTTGCCATTGAAAAACATGTTTTTCATATACCAGAAATGTTTGAAGCTACTGACTTGAATGAAAGGAGCTGGCATCTCACTCTCTTTGAATCTTCTTTATCATGCTAGGATTAACAGGAAAAAGCAAAAAATTTCAGAATTGCACCTTGCAATGTGGAGATATTACTGTTTGTGCATTTACAATATTCATTGATTTTTGCCATTGAAAAACGTCCAGAAATGTTTGAAGCTACTGACTGAATGAAAGGAGCTGGTATCTCACTCTCTTTGAATCTTCTTTATTATGCTAGGATTAGCAGGAAAAAGCAAAAAATTTCAGAATTGCACCTTGCAATGTGGAGATATTACTGTTTGTGCATTTACAATATTCATTGATTTTTGCCATTGAAAAACATGTTTTTCATATACAAGAAATGTTTGAAGCTACTGACTGAATGAAAGGAGCTGGCATCTCACTCTCTTTGAATCTTCTTTATCATGCTAGGATTAGCAGGAAAAAGCAAAAAATTTCAGAATTGCACCTTGCAATGTGGAGATATTACTGTTTGTGCATTTACAATATTCATTGATTTTTGCCATTGAAAAACGTCCAGAAATGTTTGAAGCTACTGACTGAATGAAATTAGCTGGCATCTCACTCTCTTTGAATCTTCTTTATCATGCTAGGATTAGCAGGAAAAAGCAAAAAATTTCAGAATTGCACCTTGCAATGTGGAGATATTACTGTTTGTGCATTTACAATATTCATTGATTTTGCCATTGAAAAACGTCCAGAAATGTTTGAAGCTACTGACTGAATGAAAGGAGCTGGCATCTCACTCTCTTTGAATCTTCTTTATCATGCTAGGATTAGCAGGAAAAAGCAAAAAATTTCAGAATTGCACCTTGCAATGTGGAGATATTACTGTTTGTGCATTTACAATATTAATTGATTTTTGCCATTGAAAAACATGTTTTTCATATACCAGAAATGTTTGAAGCTACTGACGGAATGAAAGGAGCTGGCATCTCACTCTCTTTGAATCTTCTTTATCATGCTAGGATTAGCAGGAAAAAGCAAAAAATTTCAGAATTGCACCTTGCAATGTGGAGATATTACTGTTTGTGCATTTACAATATTCATTGATTTTTGCCATTGAAAAACATGTTTTTCATATACCAGAAATGTTTGAAGCTACTGACTGAATGAAAGGAGCTGGCATCTCACTGTCTTTGAATCTTCTTTATCATGCTAGGATTAACAGGAAAAAGCAAAAAATTTCAGAATTGCACCTTGCAATGTGGAGATATTACTGTTTGTGCATTTACAATATTCATTGATTTTGCCATTGAAAAACGTCCAGAAATGTTTGAAGCTACTGACTGAATGAAAGGAGCTGGCATCTCACTCTCTTTGAATCTTCTTTATCATGCTAGGATAAGCAGGAAAAAGCAAAAAATTTCAGAATTGCACCTTGCAATGTGGAGATATTACTGTTTGTGCATTTACAATATTCATTGATTTTTGCCATTGAAAAACATGTTTTTCATATACCAGAAATGTTTGAAGCTACTGACGGAATGAAAGGAGCTGGCATCTCACTCTCTTTGAATCTTCTTTATCATG
This sequence comes from Phyllobates terribilis, assembly GCF_046119375.1. Taxonomy (NCBI): domain Eukaryota; kingdom Metazoa; phylum Chordata; class Amphibia; order Anura; family Dendrobatidae; genus Phyllobates; species Phyllobates terribilis. Next base: position 522,860 of record NW_027363476.1, on the reverse strand, counting down.
CTAGGATTAGCAGGAAAAAGCAAAAAATTTCAGAATTGCACCTTGCAATGTGGAGATATTACTGTTTGTGCATTTACAATATTCATTGATTTTTGCCATTGAAAAACATGTTTTTCATATACCAGAAATGTTTGAAGCTACTGACTGAATGAAAGGAGCTGGCATCTCACTGTCTTTGAATCTTCTTTATCATGCTAGGATTAACAGGAAAAAGCAAAAAATTTCAGAATTGCACCTTGCAATGTGGAGATATTACTGTTTGTGCATTTACAATATTCATTGATTTTGCCATTGAAAAACGTCCAGAAATGTTTGAAGCTACTGACTGAATGAAAGGAGCTGGCATCTCACTCTCTTTGAATCTTCTTTATCATGCTAGGATTAGCAGGAAAAAGCAAAAAAATTTCAGAATTGCACCTTGCAATGTGGAGATATTACTGTTTGTGCATTTACAATATTCATTGATTTTTGCCATTGAAAAACATGTTTTTCATATACCAGAAATGTTTGAAGCTACTGACTGAATGAAAGGAGCTGGCATCTCACTCTCTTTGAATCTTCTTTATCATGCTAGGATTAGCAGGAAAAAGCAAAAAATTTCAGAATTGCACCTTGCAATGTGGAGATATTACTGTTTGTGCATTTACAATATTCATTGATTTTTGCCATTGAAAAACATGTTTTTCATATACCAGAAATGTTTGAAGCTACTGACTGAATGAAAGGAGCTGGCATCTCACTGTCTTTGAATCTTCTTTATCATGCTAGGATTAACAGGAAAAAGCAAAAAATTTCAGAATTGCACCTTGCAATGTGGAGATATTACTGTTTGTGCATTTACAATATTCATTGATTTTGCCATTGAAAAACGTCCAGAAATGTTTGAAGCTACTGACTGAATGAAAGGAGCTGGCATCTCACTCTCTTTAAATCTTCTTTATCATGCTAGGATTAGCAGGAAAAAGCAAAAAAATTTCAGAATTGCACCTTGCAATGTGGAGATATTACTGTTTGTGCATTTACAATATTCATTGATTTTTGCCATTGAAAAACATGTTTTTCATATACCAGAAATGTTTGAAGCTACTGACTGAATGAAAGGAGCTGGCATCTCACTCACTTTGAATCTTCTTTATCATGCTAGGATAAGCAGGAAAAAGCAAAAAATTTCAGAATGGCACCTTGCAATGTGGAGATATTACTGTTTGTGCATTTACAATATTCATTGATTTTTGCCATTGAAAAACATGTTTTTCATATACCAGAAATGTTTGAAGCTACTGACTTGAATGAAAGGAGCTGGCATCTCACTCTCTTTGAATCTTCTTTATCATGCTAGGATTAACAGGAAAAAGCAAAAAATTTCAGAATTGCACCTTGCAATGTGGAGATATTACTGTTTGTGCATTTACAATATTCATTGATTTTTGCCATTGAAAAACGTCCAGAAATGTTTGAAGCTACTGACTGAATGAAAGGAGCTGGTATCTCACTCTCTTTGAATCTTCTTTATCATGCTAGGATTAGCAGGAAAAAGCAAAAAATTTCAGAATTGCACCTTGCAATGTGGAGATATTACTGTTTGTGCATTTACAATATTCATTGATTTTTGCCATTGAAAAACATGTTTTTCATATACAAGAAATGTTTGAAGCTACTGACTGAATGAAAGGAGCTGGCATCTCACTCTCTTTGAATCTTCTTTATCATGCTAGGATTAGCAGGAAAAAGCAAAAAATTTCAGAATTGCACCTTGCAATGTGGAGATATTACTGTTTGTGCATTTACAATATTCATTGATTTTTGCCATTGAAAAACGTCCAGAAATGTTTGAAGCTACTGACTGAATGAAATTAGCTGGCATCTCACTCTCTTTGAATCTTCTTTATCATGCTAGGATTAGCAGGAAAAAGCAAAAAATTTCAGAATTGCACCTTGCAATGTGGAGATATTACTGTTTGTGCATTTACAATATTCATTGATTTTGCCATTGAAAAACGTCCAGAAATGTTTGAAGCTACTGACTGAATGAAAGGAGCTGGCATCTCACTCTCTTTGAATCTTCTTTATCATGCTAGGATTAGCAGGAAAAAGCAAAAAATTTCAGAATTGCACCTTGCAATGTGGAGATATTACTGTTTGTGCATTTACAATATTCATTGATTTTTGCCATTGAAAAACATGTTTTTCATATACCAGAAATGTTTGAAGCTACTGACGGAATGAAAGGAGCTGGCATCTCACTCTCTTTGAATCTTCTTTATCATGCTAGGATTAGCAGGAAAAAGCAAAAAATTTCAGAATTGCACCTTGCAATGTGGAGATATTACTGTTTGTGCATTTACAATATTCATTGATTTTTGCCATTGAAAAACATGTTTTTCATATACCAGAAATGTTTGAAGCTACTGACTGAATGAAAGGAGCTGGCATCTCACTGTCTTTGAATCTTCTTTATCATGCTAGGATTAACAGGAAAAAGCAAAAAATTTCAGAATTGCACCTTGCAATGTGGAGATATTACTGTTTGTGCATTTACAATATTCACTGATTTTGCCATTGAAAAACGTCCAGAAATGTTTGAAGCTACTGACTGAATGAAAGGAGCTGGCATCTCACTCTCTTTGAATCTTCTTTATCATGCTAGGATTAGCAGGAAAAAGCAAAAAAATTTCAGAATTGCACCTTGCAATGTGGAGATATTACTGTTTGTGCATTTACAATATTCATTGATTTTTGCCATTGAAAAACATGTTTTTCATATACCAGAAATGTTTGAAGCTACTGACTGAATGAAAGGAGCTGGCATCTCACTCTCTTTGAATCTTCTTTATCATGCTAGGATTAGCAGGAAAAAGCAAAAAATTTCAGAATTGCACCTTGCAATGTGGAGATATTACTGTTTGTGCATTTACAATATTCATTGATTTTTGCCATTGAAAAACATGTTTTTCATATACCAGAAATGTTTGAAGCTACTGACTGAATGAAAGGAGCTGGCATCTCACTGTCTTTGAATCTTCTTTATCATGCTAGGATTAACAGGAAAAAGCAAAAAATTTCAGAATTGCACCTTGCAATGTGGAGATATTACTGTTTGTGCATTTACAATATTCATTGATTTTGCCATTGAAAAACGTCCAGAAATGTTTGAAGCTACTGACTGAATGAAAGGAGCTGGCATCTCACTCTCTTTAAATCTTCTTTATCATGCTAGGATTAGCAGGAAAAAGCAAAAAAATTTCAGAATTGCACCTTGCAATGTGGAGATATTACTGTTTGTGCATTTACAATATTCATTGATTTTTGCCATTGAAAAACATGTTTTTCATATACCAGAAATGTTTGAAGCTACTGACTGAATGAAAGGAGCTGGCATCTCACTCTCTTTGAATCTTCTTTATCATGCTAGGATAAGCAGGAAAAAGCAAAAAATTTCAGAATTGCACCTTGCAATGTGGAGATATTACTGTTTGTGCATTTACAATATTCATTGATTTTTGCCATTGAAAAACATGTTTTCATATACCAGAAATGTTTGAAGCTACTGACTTGAATGAAAGGAGCTGGCATCTCACTCTCTTTGAATCTTCTTTATCATGCTAGGATTAACAGGAAAAAGCAAAAAATTTCAGAATTGCACCTTGCAATGTGGAGATATTACTGTTTGTGCATTTACAATATTCATTGATTTTTGCCATTGAAAAACGTCCAGAAATGTTTGAAGCTACTGACTGAATGAAAGGAGCTGGTATCTCACTCTCTTTGAATCTTCTTTATCATGCTAGGATTAGCAGGAAAAAGCAAAAAATTTCAGAATTGCACCTTGCAATGTGGAGATATTACTGTTTGTGCATTTACAATATTCATTGATTTTTGCCATTGAAAAACATGTTTTTCATATACAAGAAATGTTTGAAGCTACTGACTGAATGAAAGGAGCTGGCATCTCACTCTCTTTGAATCTTCTTTATCATGCTAGGATTAGCAGGAAAAAGCAAAAAATTTCAGAATTGCACCTTGCAATGTGGAGATATTACTGTTTGTGCATTTACAATATTCATTGATTTTTGCCATTGAAAAACGTCCAGAAATGTTTGAAGCTACTGACTGAATGAAATTAGCTGGCATCTCACTCTCTTTGAATCTTCTTTATCATGCTAGGATTAGCAGGAAAAAGCAAAAAATATCAGAATTGCACCTTGCAATGTGGAGATATTACTGTTTGTGCATTTACAATATTCATTGATTTTGCCATTGAAAAACGTCCAGAAATGTTTGAAGCTACTGACTGAATGAAAGGAGCTGGCATCTCACTCTCTTTGAATCTTCTTTATCATGCTAGGATTAGCAGGAAAAAGCAAAAAATTTCAGAATTGCACCTTGCAATGTGGAGATATTACTGTTTGTGCATTTACAATATTCATTGATTTTTGCCATTGAAAAACATGTTTTTCATATACCAGAAATGTTTGAAGCTACTGACGGAATGAAAGGAGCTGGCATCTCACTCTCTTTGAATCTTCTTTATCATGCTAGGATTAGCAGGAAAAAGCAAAAAATTTCAGAATTGCACCTTGCAATGTGGAGATATTACTGTTTGTGCATTTACAATATTCATTGATTTTTGCCATTGAAAAACATGTTTTTCATATACCAGAAATGTTTGAAGCTACTGACTGAATGAAAGGAGCTGGCATCTCACTGTCTTTGAATCTTCTTTATCATGCTAGGATTAACAGGAAAAAGCAAAAAATTTCAGAATTGAACCTTGCAATGTGGAGATATTACTGTTTGTGCATTTACAATATTCATTGATTTTGCCATTGAAAAACGTCCAGAAATGTTTGAAGCTACTGACTGAATGAAAGGAGCTGGCATCTCACTCTCTTTGAATCTTCTTTATCATGCTAGGATAAGCAGGAAAAAGCAAAAAATTTCAGAATTGCACCTTGCAATGTGGAGATATTACTGTTTGTGCATTTACAATATTCATTGATTTTTGCCATTGAAAAACATGTTTTTCATATACCAGAAATGTTTGAAGCTACTGACGGAATGAAAGGAGCTGGCATCTCACTCTCTTTGAATCTTCTTTATCATGCTAGGATTAGCAGGAAAAAGCAAAAAATTTCAGAATTGCACCTTGCAATGTGGAGATATTACTGTTTGTGCATTTACAATATTCATTGATTTTTGCCATTGAAAAACATGTTTTTCATATACCAGAAATGTTTGAAGCTACTGACTGAATGAAAGGAGCTGGCATCTCACTGTCTTTGAATCTTCTTTATCATGCTAGGATTAACAGGAAAAAGCAAAAAATTTCAGAATTGCACCTTGCAATGTGGAGATATTACTGTTTGTGCATTTACAATATTCATTGATTTTGCCATTGAAAAACGTCCAGAAATGTTTGAAGCTACTGACTGAATGAAAGGAGCTGGCATCTCACTCTCTTTGAATCTTCTTTATCATGCTAGGATTAGCAGGAAAAAGCAAAAAAATTTCAGAATTGCACCTTGCAATGTGGAGATATTACTGTTTGTGCATTTACAATATTCATTGATTTTTGCCATTGAAAAACATGTTTTTCATATACCAGAAATGTTTGAAGCTACTGACTGAATGAAAGGAGCTGGCATCTCACTCTCTTTGAATCTTCTTTATCATGCTAGGATAAGCAGGAAAAAGCAAAAAATTTCAGAATTGCACCTTGCAATGTGGAGATATTACTGTTTGTGCATTTACAATATTCATTGATTTTTGCCATTGAAAAACATGTTTTTCATATACCAGAAATGTTTGAAGCTACTGACTTGAATGAAAGGAGCTGGCATCTCACTCTCTTTGAATCTTCTTTATCATGCTAGGATTAACAGGAAAAAGCAAAAAATTTCAGAATTGCACCTTGCAATGTGGAGATATTACTGTTTGTGCATTTACAATATTCATTGATTTTTGCCATTGAAAAACGTCCAGAAATGTTTGAAGCTACTGACTGAATGAAAGGAGCTGGTATCTCACTCTCTTTGAATCTTCTTTATCATGCTAGGATTAGCAGGAAAAAGCAAAAAATTTCAGAATTGCACCTTGCAATGTGGAGATATTACTGTTTATGCATTTACAATATTCATTGATTTTTGCCATTGAAAAACATGTTTTTCATATACAAGAAATGTTTGAAGCTACTGACTGAATGAAAGGAGCTGGCATCTCACTCTCTTTGAATCTTCTTTATCATGCTAGGATTAGCAGGAAAAAGCAAAAAATTTCAGAATTGCACCTTGCAATGTGGAGATATTACTGTTTGTGCATTTACAATATTCATTGATTTTTGCCATTGAAAAACGTCCAGAAATGTTTGAAGCTACTGACTGAATGAAATTAGCTGGCATCTCACTCTCTTTGAATCTTCTTTATCATGCTAGGATTAGCAGGAAAAAGCAAAAAATTTCAGAATTGCACCTTGCAATGTGGAGATATTACTGTTTGTGCATTTACAATATTCATTGATTTTTGCCATTGAAAAACATGTTTTTCATATACCAGAAATGTTTGAAGCTACTGACTGAATGAAAGGAGCTGGTATCTCACTCTCTTTGAATCTTCTTTATCATGCTAGGATTAACAGGAAAAAGCAAAAAATTTCAGAATTGCACCTTGCAATGTGGAGATATTACTGTTTGTGCATTTACAATATTCATTGATTTTTGCCATTGAAAAACGTCCAGAAATGTTTGAAGCTACTGACTGAATGAAAGGAGCTGGCATCTCACTCTCTTTGAATCTTCTTTATCATGCTAGGATTAACAGGAAAAAGCTAAAAATTTCAGAATTGCACCTTGCAATGTGGAGATATTACTGTTTGTGCATTTACAATATTCATTGATTTTTGCCATTGAAAAACATGTTTTTCATATACCAGAAATGTTTGAAGCTACTGACTGAATGAAAGGAGCTGGCATCTCACTCTCTTTGAATCTTCTTTATCATGCTAGGATTAGCAGGAAAAAGCAAAAAATTTCAGAATTGCACCTTGCAATGTGGAGATATTACTGTTTGTGCATTTACAATATTCATTGATTTTTGCCATTGAAAAACATGTTTTTCATATACCAGAAATGTTTGAAGCTACTGACTGAATGAAAGGAGCTGGCATCTCACTCTCTTTGAATCTTCTTTATCATGCTAGGATTAGCAGGAAAAAGCAAAAAATTTCAGAATTGCACCTTGCAATGTGGAGATATTACTGTTTGTGCATTTACAATATTCATTAATTTTTGCCATTGAAAAACATGTTTTTCATATACCAGAAATGTTTGAAGCTACTGACTGAATGAAAGGAGCTGGCATCTCACTCTCTTTGAATCTTCTTTATCATGCTAGGATTAGCAGGAAAAAGCAAAAAATTTCAGAATTGCACCTTGCAATGTGGAGATATTACTGTTTGTGCATTTACAATATTCATTGATTTTTGCCATTGAAAAACATGTTTTTCATATACCAGAAATGTTTGAAGCTACTGACTGAATGAAAGGAGCTGGCATCTCACTCTCTTTGAATCTTCTTTATCATGCTAGGATTAACAGGAAAAAACTAAAAATTTCAGAATTTCACCTTGCAATGTGGAGATATTACTGTTTGTGCATTTACAATATTCATTGATTTTTGCCATTGAAAAACATGTTTTTCATATACCAGAAATGTTTGAAGCTACTGACTGAATGAAAGGAGCTGGCATCTCACTCTCTTTGAATCTTCTTTATCATGCTAGGATTAACAGGAAAAAGCAAAAAATTTCAGAATTGCACCTTGCAATGTGGAGATATTACTGTTTGTGCATTTACAATATTCATTGATTTTTGCCATTGAAAAACGTCCAGAAATGTTTGAAGCTACTGACTGAATGAAAGGAGCTGGCATCTCACTCTCTTTGAATCTTCTTTATCATGCTAGGATTAGCAGGAAAAAGCAAAAAATTTCAGAATTGCACCTTGCAATGTGGAGATATTACTGTTTGTGCATTTACAATATTCATTGATTTTTGCCATTGAAAAACGTCCAGAAATGTTTGAAGCTACTGACTGAATGAAAGGAGCTGGCATCTCACTCTCTTTGAATCTTCTTTATCATGCTAGGATTAGCAGGAAAAAGCAAAAAATTTCAGAATTGCACCTTGCAATGTGGAGATATTACTGTTTGTGCATTTACAATATTCATTGATTTTTGCCATTGAAAAACATGTTTTTCATATACCAGAAATGTTTGAAGCTACTGACTGAATGAAAGGAGCTGGCATCTCACTCTCTTTGAATCTTCTTTATCATGCTAGGATTAGCAGGAAAAAGCAAAAAATTTCAGAATTGCACCTTGCAATGTGGAGATATTACTGTTTGTGCATTTACAATATTCATTGATTTTTGCCATTGAAAAACATGTTTTTCATATACCAGAAATGTTTGAAGCTACTGACTGAATGAAAGGAGCTGGCATCTCACTCTCTTTAAATCTTCTTTATCATGCTAGGATTAACAGGAAAAAGCAAAAAATTTCAGAATTGCACCTTGCAATGTGGAGATATTACTGTTTGTGCATTTACAATATTCATTGATTTTTGCCATTGAAAAACGTCCAGAAATGTTTGAAGCTACTGACTGAATGAAAGGAGCTGGCATCTCACTCTCTTTGAATCTTCTTTATCATGCTAGGATTAGCAGGAAAAAGCAAAAAATTTCAGAATTGCACCTTGCAATGCGGAGAAATTACTGTTTGTGCATTTACAATATTCATTGATTTTTGCCATTGAAAAACATCAATCATTTCTGGTATATGAATAACATGATATTTTTCAATGGCAAAAATCAATGAATTTTGTAAATGCACAAACAGTAATTTCTCCGCATTGCAAGGCGCAATTCTGAAATTTTTTGCTTTTTCCTGCTCCTCTTAGCATGATAAAGAAGATTCAAAGAGAGTGAGATGCCAGCTCCTTTCATTCAGTCAGTAGCTTCAATCATTTCTGGACATTTTTCAATGGCAAAAATCAATGAATATTGTAAATGCACAAACAGTAATTTCTCCGCATTGCAAGGTGCAATTCTGAAATTTTTTGCTTTTTCCTGCTCCTCTTAGCATGATAAAGAAGATTCAAAGATAGTGAGATGCCAGCTCCTTTCATTCAGTCAGTAGCTTCAATCATTTCTGGACGTTTTTCAATGGCAAAAATCAATGAATATTGTAAATGCACAAACAGTAATTTCTCCGCATTGCAAGGTGCAATTCTGAAATTTTTTGCTTTTTCCTGCTCCTCTTAGCATGATAAAGAAGATTCAAAGAGAGTGAGATGCCAGCTCCTTTCTTTCAGTCAGTACCTTCAATCATTTCTGGACGTTTTTCAATGGCAAAAATCAATGAATATTGTAAATGCACAAACAGTAATTTCTCCGCATTGCAAGGTGCAATTCTGAAATTTTTTGCTTTTTCCTGCTCCTCTTGCGTTGATAAAGAAGATTCAAAGAGAGTGAGATGCCAGCTCCTTTCATTCAGTCAGTAGCTTCAATCATTTCTGGACGCTTTTCAATGGCAAAAATCAATGAATATTGTAAATGCACAAACTGTAATTTCTCCGCATTGCAAGGTGCAATTCTGAAATTTTTTGCTTTTTCCTGCTCATCTTAGCATGATAAAGAAGATTCAAAGAGAGTGAGATGCCAGCTCCTTTCATTCAGTCAGTAGCTTCAATCATTTCTGGTATATGAATAACATGATGTTTTTCAATAGCAAAAATCAATGAATATTGTAAATGCACAAACAGTAATTTCTCCGCATTGCAAGGTGCAATTCTGAAATTTTTTGCTTTTTCCTGCTCCTCTTAGCATGATAAAGAAGATTCAAAGAGAGTGAGATGCCAGCTCCTTTCATTCAGTCAGTAGCTTCAATCATTTCTGGACGTTTTTCAATGGCAAAAATCAATGAATATTGTAAATGCACAAACAGTAATTTCTCCGCATTGCAAGGTGCAATTCTGAAATTTTTTGCTTTTTCCTGCTCCTCTTAGCATGATAAAGAAGATTCAAAGAGAGTGAGATGCCAGCTCCTTTCATTCAGTCAGTAGCTTCAATCATTTCTGGACGTTTTTCAATGGCAAAAATCAATGAATATTGTAAATGCACAAACTATAATTTCTCCGCATTGCAAGGTGCAATTCTGAAATTTTTTGCTTTTTCCTGCTCCTCTTAGCATGATAAAGAAGATTCAAAGAGAGTGAGATGCCAGCTCCTTTCATTCAGTCAGTAGCTTCAATCATTTCTGGTATATGAATAACATGATGTTTTTCAATAGCAAAAATCAATGAATATTGTAAATGCACAAACAGTAATTTCTCCGCATTGCAAGGTGCAATTCTGAAATTTTTTGCTTTTTCCTGCTCCTCTTAGCATGATAAAGAAGATTCAAAGAGAGTGAGATGCCAGCTCCTTTCATTCAGTCAGTAGCTTCAATCATTTCTGGACGTTTTTCAATGGCAAAAATCAATGAATATTGTAAATGCACAAACAGTAATTTCTCCGCATTGCAAGGTGCAATTCTGAAATTTTTTGCTTTTTCCTGCTCCTCTTAGCATGATAAACAAGATTCAAAGAGAGTGAGATGCCAGCTCCTTTCATTCAGTCAGTAGCTTCAATCATTTCTGGACGTTTTTCAATGGCAAAAATCATTGAATATTGTAAATGCACAAACAGTAATTTCTCCGCATTGCAAGGTGCAATTCTGAAATTTTTTACTTTTTCCTGCTCCTCTTAGCATGATAAAGAAGATTCAAAGAGAGTGAGATGCCAGCTCCTTTCATTCAGTCAGTAGCTTCAATCATTTCTGGTATATGAATAACATGATATTTTTCAATCGCAAAAATCAATGAATATTGTAAATGCACAAACAGTAATTTCTCCGCATTGCAAGGTGCAATTCTGAAATGTTTTGCTTTTTCCTGCTCCTCTTAGCATGATAGAGAAGATTCAAAGAGAGTGAGATGCCAGCTCCTTTCATTCAGTCAGTAGCTTCAATCATTTCTGGACGTTTTTCAATGGCAAAAATCAATGAATATTGTAAATGCACAAACAGTAATTTCTCCGCATTGCAAGGTGCAATTCTGAAATTTTTTGCTTTTTCCTGCTCCTCTTAGCATGACAAAGAAGATTCAAAGAGAGTGAGATGCCAGATCCTTTCCTTCAGTCAGTAGCTTCAATCATTTCTGGTATATGAATAACATGATGTTTTTCAATGGCAAAAATCAATGAATTTTGTAAATGCACAAACAGTAATTTCTCCGCATTGCAAGGCGCAATTCTGAAATTTTTTGCTTTTTCCTGCTCCTCTTAGCATGATAAAGAAGATTCAAAGAGAGTGAGATGCCAGCTCCTTTCATTCAGTCAGTAGCTTCAATCATTTCTGGACATTTTTCAATGGCAAAAATCAATGAATATTGTAAATGCACAAACAGTAATTTCTCCGCATTGCAAGGTGCAATTCTGAAATTTTTTGCTTTTTCCTGCTCCTCTTAGCATGATAAAGAAGATTCAAAGAGAGTGAGATGCCAGCTCCTTTCATTCAGTCAGTAGCTTCAATCATTTCTGGACGTTTTTCAATGGCAAAAATCAATGAATATTGTAAATGCACAAACAGTAATTTCTCCGCATTGCAAGGTGCAATTCTGAAATTTTTTGCTTTTTCCTGCTCCTCTTAGCATGATAAAGAAGATTCAAAGAGAGTGAGATGCCAGCTCCTTTCATTCAGTCAGTAGCTTCAATCATTTCTGGACGTTTTTCAATGGCAAAAATCAATGAATATTGTAAATGCACAAACTGCAATTTCTCCGCATTGCAAGGTGCAATTCTGAAATTTTTTGCTTTTTCCTGCTCCTCTTAGCATGATAAAGAAGATTCAAAGAGAGTGAGATGCCAGCTCCTTTCATTCAGTCAGTAGCTTCAATCATTTCTGGTATATGAATAACATGATGTTTTTCAATGGCAAAAATCAATGAATATTGTAAATGCACAAACAGTAATTTCTCCGCATTGCAAGGTGCAATTCTGAAATTTTTTGCTTTTTCCTGCTCCTCTTAGCATGATAAAGAAGATTCAAAGAGAGTGAGATGCCAGCTCCTTTCATTCAGTCAGTAGCTTCAATCATTTCTGGACGTTTTTCAATGGCAAAAATCATTGGATATTGTAAATGCACAAACAGTAATTTCTCCGCATTGCAAGGTGCAATTCTGAAATTTTTTACTTTTTCCTGCTCCTCTTAGCATGATAAAGAAGATTCAAAGAGAGTGAGATGCCAGCTCCTTTCATTCAGTCAGTAGCTTCAATCATTTCTGGTATATGAATAACATGATGTTTTTCAATCGCAAAAATCAATGAATATTGTAAATGCACAAACAGTAATTTCTCCTCATTGCAAGGTGCAATTCTGAAATGTTTTGCTTTTTCCTGCTCCTCTTAGCATGATAAAGAAGATTCAAAGAGAGTGAGATGCCAGCTCCTTTCATTCAGTCAGTAGCTTCAATCATTTCTGGACGTTTTTCAATGGCAAAAATCAATGAATATTGTAAATGCACAAACAGTAATTTCTCCGCATTGCAAGGTGCAATTCTGAAATTTTTTGCTTTTTCCTGCTCCTCTTAGCATGACAAAGAAGATTCAAAGAGAGTGAGATGCCAGATCCTTTCCTTCAGTCAGTAGCTTCAATCATTTCTGGTATATGAATAACATGATGTTTTTCAATGGCAAAAATCAATGAATTTTGTAAATGCACAAACAGTAATTTCTCCGCATTGCAAGGCGCAATTTTGAAATTTTTTGCTTTTTCCTGCTCCTCTTAGCATGATAAAGAAGATTCAAAGAGAGTGAGATGCCAGCTCCTTTCATTCAGTCAGTAGCTTCAATCATTTCTGGACATTTTTCAATGGCAAAAATCAATGAATATTGTAAATGCACAAACAGTAATTTCTCCGCATTGCAAGGTGCAATTCTGAAATTTTTTGCTTTTTCCTGCTCCTCTTAGCATGATAAAGAAGATTCAAAGAGAGTGAGATGCCAGCTCCTTTCATTCAGTCAGTAGCTTCAATCATTTCTGGACGTTTTTCAATGGCAAAAATCAATGAATATTGTAAATGCACAAACAGTAATTTCTCCGCATTGCAAGGTGCAATTCTGAAATTTTTTGCTTTTTCCTGCTCCTCTTAGCATGATAAAGAAGATTCAAAGAGAGTGAGATGCCAGCTCCTTTCATTCAGTCAGTAGCTTCAATCATTTCTGGACGTTTTTCAATGGCAAAAATCATTGAATATTGTAAATGCACAAACAGTAATTTCTCCGCATTGCAAGGTGCAATTCTGAAATTTTTTACTTTTTCCTGCTCCTCTTAGCATGATAAAGAAGATTCAAAGAGAGTGAGATGCCAGCTCCTTTCATTCAGTCAGTAGCTTCAATCATTTCTGGTATATGAATAACATGATGTTTTTCAATCGCAAAAATCAATGAATATTGTAAATGCACAAACAGTAATTTCTCCGCATTGCAAGGTGCAATTCTGAAATGTTTTGCTTTTTCCTGCTCCTCTTAGCATGATAAAGAAGATTCAAAGAGAGTGAGATGCCAGCTCCTTTCATTCAGTCAGTAGCTTCAATCATTTCTGGTATATGAATAACATGATGTTTTTCAATGGCAAAAATCAATGAATATTGTAAATGCACAAACAGTAATTTCTCCGCATTGCAAGGTACAATTCTGAAATTTTTTGCTTTTTCCTGCTCCTCTTAGCATGACAAAGAAGATTCAAAGAGAGTGAGATGCCAGCTCCTTTCCTTCAGTCAGTAGCTTCAATCATTTCTGGTATATGAATAACATGATGTTTTTCAATGGCAAAAATCAATGAATTTTGTAAATGCACAAACAGTAATTTCTCCGCATTGCAAGGCGCAATTCTGAAATTTTTTGCTTTTTCCTGCTCCTCTTAGCATGATAAAGAAGATTCAAAGAGAGTGAGATGCCAGCTCCTTTCATTCAGTCAGTAGCTTCAATCATTTCTGGACATTTTTCAATGGCAAAAATCAATGAATATTGTAAATGCACAAACAGTAATTTCTCCGCATTGCAAGGTGCAATTCTGAAATTTTTTGCTTTTTCCTGCTCCTCTTAGCATGATAAAGAAGATTCAAAGAGAGTGAGATGCCAGCTCCTTTCATTCAGTCAGTAGCTTCAATCATTTCTGGACGTTTTTCAATGGCAAAAATCAATGAATATTGTAAATGCACAAACAGTAATTTCTCCGCATTGCAAGGTGCAATTCTGAAATTTTTTGCTTTTTCCTGCTCCTCTTAGCATGATAAAGAAGATTCAAAGAGAGTGAGATGCCAGCTCCTTTCATTCAGTCAGTAGCTTCAATCATTTCTGGACGTTTTTCAATGGCAAAAATCAATGAATATTGTAAATGCACAAACTGCAATTTCTCCGCATTGCAAGGTGCAATTCTGAAATTTTTTGCTTTTTCCTGCTCCTCTTAGCATGATAAAGAAGATTCAAAGAGAGTGAGATGCCAGCTCCTTTCATTCAGTCAGTAGCTTCAATCATTTCTGGTATATGAATAACATGATGTTTTTCAATGGCAAAAATCAATGAATATTGTAAATGCACAAACAGTAATTTCTCCGCATTGCAAGGTGCAATTCTGAAATTTTTTGCTTTTTCCTGCTCCTCTTAGCATGATAAAGAAGATTCAAAGAGAGTGAGATGCCAGCTCCTTTCATTCAGTCAGTAGCTTCAATCATTTCTGGACGTTTTTCAATGGCAAAAATCAATGAATATTGTAAATGCACAAACTGCAATTTCTCCGCATTGCAAGGTGCAATTCTGAAATTTTTTGCTTTTTCCTGCTCCTCTTAGCATGATAAAGAAGATTCAAAGAGAGTGAGATGCCAGCTCCTTTCATTCAGTCAGTAGCTTCAATCATTTCTGGTATATGAATAACATGATGTTTTTCAATAGCAAAAATCAATGAATATTGTAAATGCACAAACAGTAATTTCTCCGCATTGCAAGGTGCAATTCTGAAATTTTTGGCTTTTTCCTGCTCCTCTTAGCATGATAAAGAAGATTCAAAGAGAGTGAGATGCCAGCTCCTTTCATTCAGTCAGTAGCTTCAATCATTTATGGACGTTTTTCAATGGCAAAAATCAATGAATATTGTAAATGCACAAACAGTAATTTCTCCGCATTGCAAGGTGCAATTCTGAAATTTTTTGCTTTTTCCTGCTCCTCTTAGCATGATAAACAAGATTCAAAGAGAGTGAGATGCCAGCTCCTTTCATTCAGTCAGTAGCTTCAATCATTTCTGGACGTTTTTCAATGGCAAAAATCATTGAATATTGTAAATGCACAAACAGTAATTTCTCCGCATTGCAAGGTGCAATTCTGAAATTTTTTACTTTTTCCTGCTCCTCAGCATGATAAAGAAGATTCAAAGAGAATGAGATGCCAGCTCCTTTCATTCAGTCAGTAGCTTCAATCATTTCTGGTATATGAATAACATGATGTTTTTCAATCGCAAAAATCAATGAATATTGTAAATGCACAAACAGTAATTTCTCCGCATTGCAAGGTGCAATTCTGAAATTTTTTGCTTTTTCCTGCTCCTCTTAGCATGATAAAGAAGATTCAAAGAGAGTGAGATGCCAGCTCCTTTCATTCAGTCAGTAGCTTCAATCATTTCTGGACATTTTTCAATGGCAAAAATCAATGAATATTGTAAATGCACAAACAGTAATTTCTCCGCATTGCAAGGTGCAATTCTGAAATTTTTTGCTTTTTCCTGCTCCTCTTAGCATGATAAAGAAGATTCAAAGAGAGTGAGATGCCAGCTCCTTTCATTCAGTCAGTAGCTTCAATCATTTCTGGACGTTTTTCAATGGCAAAAATCAATGAATATTGTAAATGCACAAACAGTAATTTCTCCGCATTGCAAGGTGCAATTCTGAAATTTTTTGCTTTTTCCTGCTCCTCTTAGCATGATAAAGAAGATTCAAAGAGAGTGAGATGCCAGCTCCTTTCATTCAGTCAGTAGCTTCAATCATTTCTGGACGTTTTTCAATGGCAAAAATCAATGAATATTGTAAATGCACAAACTGCAATTTCTCCGCATTGCAAGGTGCAATTCTGAAATTTTTTGCTTTTTCCTGCTCCTCTTAGCATGATAAAGAAGATTCAAAGAGAGTGAGATGCCAGCTCCTTTCATTCAGTCAGTAGCTTCAATCATTTCTGGTATATGAATAACATGATGTTTTTCAATGGCAAAAATCAATGAATATTGTAAATGCACAAACAGTAATTTCTCCGCATTGCAAGGTGCAATTCTGAAATTTTTTGCTTTTTCCTGCTCCTCTTAGCATGATAAAGAAGATTCAAAGAGAGTGAGATGCCAGCTCCTTTCATTCAGTCAGTAGCTTCAATCATTTCTGGACGTTTTTCAATGGCAAAAATCAATGAATATTGTAAATGCACAAACTGCAATTTCTCCGCATTGCAAGGTGCAATTCTGAAATTTTTTGCTTTTTCCTGCTCCTCTTAGCATGATAAAGAAGATTCAAAGAGAGTGAGATGCCAGCTCCTTTCATTCAGTCAGTAGCTTCAATCATTTCTGGTATATGAATAACATGATGTTTTTCAATAGCAAAAATCAATGAATATTGTAAATGCACAAACAGTAATTTCTCCGCATTGCAAGGTGCAATTCTGAAATTTTTGGCTTTTTCCTGCTCCTCTTAGCATGATAAAGAAGATTCAAAGAGAGTGAGATGCCAGCTCCTTTCATTCAGTCAGTAGCTTCAATCATTTCTGGACGTTTTTCAATGGCAAAAATCAATGAATATTGTAAATGCACAAACAGTAATTTCTCCGCATTGCAAGGTGCAATTCTGAAATTTTTTGCTTTTTCCTGCTCCTCTTAGCATGATAAACAAGATTCAAAGAGAGTGAGATGCCAGCTCCTTTCATTCAGTCAGTAGCTTCAATCATTTCTGGACGTTTTTCAATGGCAAAAATCATTGAATATTGTAAATGCACAAACAGTAATTTCTCCGCATTGCAAGGTGCAATTCTGAAATTTTTTACTTTTTCCTGCTCCTCAGCATGATAAAGAAGATTCAAAGAGAATGAGATGCCAGCTCCTTTCATTCAGTCAGTAGCTTCAATCATTTCTGGTATATGAATAACATGATGTTTTTCAATCGCAAAAATCAATGAATATTGTAAATGCACAAACAGTAATTTCTCCGCATTGCAAGGTGCAATTCTGAAATGTTTTGCTTTTTCCTGCTCCTCTTAGCATGATAAAGAAGATTCAAAGAGAGTGAGATGCCAGCTCCTTTCATTCAGTCAGTAGCTTCAATCATTTCTGGACGTTTTTCAATGGCAAAAATCAATGAATATTGTAAATGCACAAACAGTAATTTCTCCGCATTGCAAGGTGCAATTCTGAAATTTTTTGCTTTTTCCTGCTCCTCTTAGCATGATAAAGAAGATTCAAAGAGAGTGAGATGCCAGCTCCTTTCCTTCAGTCAGTAGCTTCAATCATTTCTGGTATATGAATAACATGATGTTTTTCAATGGCAAAAATCAATGAATTTTGTAAATGCACAAACAGTAATTTCTCCGCATTGCAAGGCGCAATTCTGAAATTTTTTGCTTTTTCCTGCTCCTCTTAGCATGATAAAGAAGATTCAAAGAGAGTGAGATGCCAGCTCCTTTCATTCAGTCAGTAGCTTCAATCATTTCTGGACATTTTTCAATGGCAAAAATCAATGAATATTGTAAATGCACAAACAGTAATTTCTCCGCATTGCAAGGTGCAATTCTGAAATTTTTTGCTTTTTCCTGCTCCTCTTAGCATGATAAAGAAGATTCAAAGAGAGTGAGATGCCAGCTCCTTTCATTCAGTCAGTAGCTTCAATCATTTCTGGACGCTTTTCAATGGCAAAAATCAATGAATATTGTAAATGCACAAACTGTAATTTCTCCGCATTGCAAGGTGCAATTCTGAAATTTTTTGCTTTTTCCTGCTCCTCTTAGCATGATAAAGAAGATTCAAAGAGAGTGAGATGCCAGCTCCTTTCATTCAGTCAGTAGCTTCAATCATTTCTGGTATATGAATAACATGATGTTTTTCAATAGCAAAAATCAATGAATATTGTAAATGCACAAACAGTAATTTCTCCGCATTGCAAGGTGCAATTCTGAAATTTTTTGCTTTTTCCTGCTCCTCTTAGCATGATAAAGAAGATTCAAAGAGAGTGAGATGCCAGCTCCTTTCATTCAGTCAGTAGCTTCAATCATTTCTGGACGTTTTTCAATGGCAAAAATCAATGAATATTGTAAATGCACAAACAGTAATTTCTCCGCATTGCAAGGTGCAATTCTGAAATTTTTTGCTTTTTCCTGCTCCTCTTAGCATGATAAAGAAGATTCAAAGAGAGTGAGATGCCAGCTCCTTTCATTCAGTCAGTAGCTTCAATCATTTCTGGACGTTTTTCAATGGCAAAAATCAATGAATATTGTAAATGCACAAACTATAATTTCTCCGCATTGCAAGGTGCAATTCTGAAATTTTTTGCTTTTTCCTGCTCCTCTTAGCATGATAAAGAAGATTCAAAGAGAGTGAGATGCCAGCTCCTTTCATTCAGTCAGTAGCTTCAATCATTTCTGGTATATGAATAACATGATGTTTTTCAATAGCAAAAATCTATGAATATTGTAAATGCACAAACAGTAATTTCTCCGCATTGCAAGGTGCAATTCTGAAATTTTTTGCTTTTTCCTGCTCCTCTTAGCATGATAAAGAAGATTCAAAGAGAGTGAGATGCCAGCTCCTTTCATTCAGTCAGTAGCTTCAATCATTTCTGGACGTTTTTCAATGGCAAAAATCAATGAATATTGTAAATGCACAAACAGTAATTTCTCCGCATTGCAAGGTGCAATTCTGAAATTTTTTGCTTTTTCCTGCTCCTCTTAGCATGATAAACAAGATTCAAAGAGAGTGAGATGCCAGCTCCTTTCATTCAGTCAGTAGCTTCAATCATTTCTGGACGTTTTTCAATGGCAAAAATCATTGAATATTGTAAATGCACAAACAGTAATTTCTCCGCATTGCAAGGTGCAATTCTGAAATTTTTTGCTTTTTCCTGCTCTTCTTAGCATGATAAAGAAGATTCAAAGAGAGTGAGATGCCAGCTCCTTTCATTCAGTCAGTAGCTTCAAACATTTCTGGTATATGAATAACATGATGTTTTTCAATGGCAAAAATCAATGAATATTGTAAATGCACAAACAGTAATTTCTCCGCATTGCAAGGTGCAATTCTGAAATTTTTTGCTTTTTCCTGCTCCTCTTAGCATGATAAAGAAGATTCAAAGAGAGTGAGATGCCAGCTCCTTTCGTTCAGTCAGTAGCTTCAATCATTTCTGGACGTTTTTCAATGGCAAAAATCATTGAATATTATAAATGCACAAACAGTAATTTCTCCGCATTGCAAGGTGCAATTCTGAAATTTTTTACTTTTTCCTGCTCCTCTTAGCATGATAAAGAAGATTCAAAGAGAGTGAGATGCCAGCTCCTTTCATTCAGTCAGTAGCTTCAATCATTTCTGGTATATGAATAACATGATGTTTTTCAATGGCAAAAATCAATGAATATTGTAAATGCACAAACAGTAATTTCTCCGCATTGCAAGGTGCAATTCTGAAATTTTTTGCTTTTTCCTGCTCCTCTTAGCATGATAAAGAAGATTCAAAGAGAGTGAGATGCCAGCTCCTTTCATTCAGTCAGTAGCTTCAATCATTTCTGGACGTTTTTCAATGGCAAAAATCAATGAATATTGTAAATGCACAAACAGTAATTTCTCCGCATTGCAAGGTGCAATTCTGAAATTTTTTGCTTTTTCCTGCTCCTCTTAGCATGATAAAGAAGATTCAAAGAGAGTGAGATGCCAGCTCCTTTCATTCAGTCAGTAGCTTCAATCATTTCTGGACGTTTTTCAATGGCAAAAATCATTGAATATTGTAAATGCACAAACAGTAATTTCTCCGCATTGCAAGGTGCAATTCTGAAATTTTTTACTTTTTCCTGCTCCTCTTAGCATGATAAAGAAGATTCAAAGAGAGTGAGATGCCATCTCCTTTCATTCAGTCAGTAGCTTCAATCATTTCTGGTATATGAATAACATGATGTTTTTCAATCGCAAAAATCAATGAATATTGTAAATGCACAAACAGTAATTTCTCCGCATTGCAAGGTGCAATTCTGAAATGTTTTGCTTTTTCCTGCTCCTCTTAGCATGATAAAGAAGATTCAAAGAGAGTGAGATGCCAGCTCCTTTCATTCAGTCAGTAGCTTCAATCATTTCTGGACGTTTTTCAATGGCAAAAATCAATGAATATTGTAAATGCACAAACAGTAATTTCTCCGCATTGCAAGGTGCAATTCTGAAATTTTTTGCTTTTTCCTGCTCCTCTTAGCATGACAAAGAAGATTCAAAGAGAGTGAGATGCCAGATCCTTTCCTTCAGTCAGTAGCTTCAATCATTTCTGGTATATGAATAACATGATGTTTTTCAATGGCAAAAATCAATGAATTTTGTAAATGCACAAACAGTAATTTCTCCGCATTGCAAGGCGCAATTCTGAAATTTTTTGCTTTTTCCTGCTCCTCTTAGCATGATAAAGAAGATTCAAAGAGAGTGAGATGCCAGCTCCTTTCATTCAGTCAGTAGCTTCAATCATTTCTGGACATTTTTCAATGGCAAAAATCAATGAATATTGTAAATGCACAAACAGTAATTTCTCCGCATTGCAAGGTGCAATTCTGAAATTTTTTGCTTTTTCCTGCTCCTCTTAGCATGATAAAGAAGATTCAAAGAGAGTGAGATGCCAGCTCCTTTCATTCAGTCAGTAGCTTCAATCATTTCTGGACGTTTTTCAATGGCAAAAATCAATGAATATTGTAAATGCACAAACAGTAATTTCTCCGCATTGCAAGGTGCAATTCTGAAATTTTTTGCTTTTTCCTGCTCCTCTTAGCATGATAAAGAAGATTCAAAGAGAGTGAGATGCCAGCTCCTTTCATTCAGTCAGTAGCTTCAATCATTTCTGGACGTTTTTCAATGGCAAAAATCAATGAATATTGTAAATGCACAAACTGCAATTTCTCCGCATTGCAAGGTGCAATTCTGAAATTTTTTGCTTTTTCCTGCTCCTCTTAGCATGATAAAGAAGATTCAAAGAGAGTGAGATGCCAGCTCCTTTCATTCAGTCAGTAGCTTCAATCATTTCTGGTATATGAATAACATGATGTTTTTCAATGGCAAAAATCAATGAATATTGTAAATGCACAAACAGTAATTTCTCCGCATTGCAAGGTGCAATTCTGAAATTTTTTGCTTTTTCCTGCTCCTCTTAGCATGATAAAGAAGATTCAAAGAGAGTGAGATGCCAGCTCCTTTCATTCAGTCAGTAGCTTCAATCATTTCTGAACGTTTTTCAATGGCAAAAATCATTGAATATTGTAAATGCACAAACAGTAATTTCTCCGCATTGCAAGGTGCAATTCTGAAATTTTTTACTTTTTCCTGCTCCTCTTAGCATGATAAAGAAGATTCAAAGAGAGTGAGATGCCAGCTCCTTTCATTCAGTCAGTAGCTTCAATCATTTCTGGTATATGAATAACATGATGTTTTTCAATCGCAAAAATCAATGAATATTGTAAATGCACAAACAGTAATTTCTCCGCATTGCAAGGTGCAATTCTGAAATGTTTTGCTTTTTCCTGCTCCTCTTAGCATGATAAAGAAGATTCAAAGAGAGTGAGATGCCAGCTCCTTTCATTCAGTCAGTAGCTTCAATCATTTCTGGACGTTTTTCACTGGCAAAAATCAATGAATATTGTAAATGCACAAACAGTAATTTCTCCGCATTGCAAGGTGCAATTCTGAAATTTTTTGCTTTTTCCTGCTCCTCTTAGCATGACAAAGAAGATTCAAAGAGAGTGAGATGCCAGATCCTTTCCTTCAGTCAGTAGCTTCAATCATTTCTGGTATATGAATAACATGATGTTTTTCAATGGCAAAAATCAATGAATTTTGTAAATGCACAAACAGTAATTTCTCCGCATTGCAAGGCGCAATTCTGAAATTTTTTGCTTTTTCCTGCTCCTCTTAGCATGATAAAGAAGATTCAAAGAGAGTGAGATGCCAGCTCCTTTCATTCAGTCAGTAGCTTCAATCATTTCTGCACATTTTTCAATGGCAAAAATCAATGAATATTGTAAATGCACAAACAGTAATTTCTCCGCATTGCAAGGTGCAATTCTGAAATTTTTTGCTTTTTCCTGCTCCTCTTAGCATGATAAACAAGATTCAAAGAGAGTGAGATGCCAGCTCCTTTCATTCAGTCAGTAGCTTCAATCATTTCTGGACGTTTTTCAATGGCAAAAATCAATGAATATTGAAAATGCACAAACAGTAATTTCTCCGCATTGCAAGGTGCAATTCTGAAATTTTTTGCTTTTTCCTGCTCCTCTTAGCATGATAAAGAAGATTCAAAGAGAGTGAGATGCCAGCTCCTTTCATTCAGTCAGTAGCTTCAATCATTTCTAGACGTTTTTCAATGGCAAAAATCAATGAATATTGTAAATGCACAAACTGCAATTTCTCCGCATTGCAAGGTGCAATTCTGAAATTTTTTGCTTTTTCCTGCTCCTCTTAGCATGATAAAGAAGATTCAAAGAGAGTGAGATGCCAGCTCCTTTCATTCAGTCAGTAGCTTCAATCATTTCTGGTATATGAATAACATGATGTTTTTCAATGGCAAAAATCAATGAATATTGTAAATGCACAAACAGTAATTTCTCCGCATTGCAAGGTGCAATTCTGAAATTTTTTGCTTTTTCCTGCTCCTCTTAGCATGATAAAGAAGATTCAAAGAGAGTGAGATGCCAGCTCCTTTCATTCAGTCAGTAGCTTCAATCATTTCTGGACGTTTTTCAATGGCAAAAATCATTGAATATTGTAAATGCACAAACAGTAATTTCTCCGCATTGCAAGGTGCAATTCTGAAATTTTTTACTTTTTCCTGCTCCTCTTAGCATGATAAAGAAGATTCAAAGAGAGTGAGATGCCAGCTCCTTTCATTCAGTCAGTAGCTTCAATCATTTCTGGTATATGAATAACATGATGTTTTTCAATCGCAAAAATCAATGAATATTGTAAATGCACAAACAGTAATTTCTCCGCATTGCAAGGTGCAATTCTGAAATGTTTTGCTTTTTCCTGCTCCTCTTAGCATGATAAAGAAGATTCAAAGAGAGTGAGATGCCAGCTCCTTTCATTCAGTCAGTAGCTTCAATCATTTCTGGACGTTTTTCAATGGCAAAAATCAATGAATATTGTAAATGCACAAACAGTAATTTCTCCGCATTGCAAGGTGCAATTCTGAAATTTTTTGCTTTTTCCTGCTCCTCTTAGCATGACAAAGAAGATTCAAAGAGAGTGAGATGCCAGATCCTTTCCTTCTGTCAGTAGCTTCAATCATTTCTGGTATATGAATAACATGATGTTTTTCAATGGCAAAAATCAATGAATTTTGTAAATGCACAAACAGTAATTTCTCCGCATTGCAAGGCGCAATTCTGAAATTTTTTGCTTTTTCCTGCTCCTCTTAGCATGATAAAGAAGATTCAAAGAGAGTGAGATGCCAGCTCCTTTCATTCAGTCAGTAGCTTCAATCATTTCTGGACATTTTTCAATGGCAAAAATCAATGAATATTGTAAATGCACAAACAGTAATTTCTCCGCATTGCAAGGTGCAATTCTGAAATTTTTTGCTTTTTCCTGCTCCTCTTAGCATGATAAAGAAGATTCA
Source organism: Phyllobates terribilis (assembly GCF_046119375.1). Lineage (NCBI taxonomy): Eukaryota > Metazoa > Chordata > Amphibia > Anura > Dendrobatidae > Phyllobates > Phyllobates terribilis. The sequence continues at coordinate 498,898 of NW_027363476.1, read as the reverse complement.
AAGAGAGTGAGATGCCAGCTCCTTTCATTCAGTCAGTAGCTTCAATCATTTCTGGACGTTTTTCAATGGCAAAAATCAATGAATATTGTAAATGCACAAACAGTAATTTCTCCGCATTGCAAGGTGCAATTCTGAAATTTTTTGCTTTTTCCTGCTCCTCTTAGCATGATAAAGAAGATTCAAAGAGAGTGAGATGCCAGCTCCTTTCATTCAGTCAGTAGCTTCAATCATTTCTGGACGTTTTTCAATGGCAAAAATCATTGAATATTGTAAATGCACAAACAGTAATTTCTCCGCATTGCAAGGTGCAATTCTGAAATTTTTTACTTTTTCCTGCTCCTCTTAGCATGATAAAGAAGATTCAAAGAGAGTGAGATGCCAGCTCCTTTCGTTCAGTCAGTAGCTTCAATCATTTCTGGTATATGAATAACATGATGTTTTTCAATCGCAAAAATCAATGAATATTGTAAATGCACAAACAGTAATTTCTCCGCATTGCAAGGTGCAATTCTGAAATGTTTTGCTTTTTCCTGCTCCTCTTAGCATGATAAAGAAGATTCAAAGAGAGTGAGATGCCAGCTCCTTTCATTCAGTCAGTAGCTTCAATCATTTCTGGACGTTTTTCAATGGCAAAAATCAATGAATATTGTAAATGCACAAACAGTAATTTCTCCGCATTGCAAGGTGCAATTCTGAAATTTTTTGCTTTTTCCTGCTCCTCTTAGCATGACAAAGAAGATTCAAAGAGAGTGAGATGCCAGATCCTTTCCTTCAGTCAGTAGCTTCAATCATTTCTGGTATATGAATAACATGATGTTTTTCAATGGCAAAAATCAATGAATTTTGTAAATGCACAAACAGTAATTTCTCCGCATTGCAAGGCGCAATTCTGAAATTTTTTGCTTTTTCCTGCTCCTCTTAGCATGATAAAGAAGATTCAAAGAGAGTGAGATGCCAGCTCCTTTCATTCAGTCAGTAGCTTCAATCATTTCTGGACATTTTTCAATGGCAAAAATCAATGAATATTGTAAATGCACAAACAGTAATTTCTCCGCATTGCAAGGTGCAATTCTGAAATTTTTTGCTTTTTCCTGCTCCTCTTAGCATGATAAAGAAGATTCAAAGAGAGTGAGATGCCAGCTCCTTTCATTCAGTCAGTAGCTTCAATCATTTCTGGACGTTTTTCAATATCAAAAATCAATGAATATTGTAAATGCACAAACAGTAATTTCTCCGCATTGCAAGGTGCAATTCTGAAATTTTTTGCTTTTTCCTGCTCCTCTTAGCATGATAAAGAAGATTCAAAGAGAGTGAGATGCCAGCTCCTTTCATTCAGTCAGTAGCTTCAATCATTTCTGGACGTTTTTCAATGGCAAAAATCAATGAATATTGTAAATGCACAAACTGCAATTTCTCCGCATTGCAAGGTGCAATTCTGAAATTTTTTGCTTTTTCCTGCTCCTCTTAGCATGATAAAGAAGATTCAAAGAGAGTGAGATGCCAGCTCCTTTCATTCAGTCAGTAGCTTCAATCATTTCTGGTATATGAATAACATGATGTTTTTCAATGGCAAAAATCAATGAATATTTTAAATGCACAAACAGTAATTTTTCCGCATTGCAAGGTGCAATTCTGAAATTTTTTGCTTTTTCCTGCTCCTCTTAGCATGATAAAGAAGATTCAAAGAGAGTGAGATGCCAGCTCCTTTCATTCAGTCAGTAGCTTCAATCATTTCTGGACGTTTTTCAATGGCAAAAATCAATGAATATTGTAAATGCACAAACTGCAATTTCTCCGCATTGCAAGGTGCAATTCTGAAATTTTTTGCTTTTTCCTGCTCCTCTTAGCATGATAAAGAAGATTCAAAGAGAGTGAGATGCCAGCTCCTTTCATTCAGTCAGTAGCTTCAATCATTTCTGGTATATGAATAACATGATGTTTTTCAATAGCAAAAATCAATGAATATTGTAAATGCACAAACAGTAATTTCTCCGCATTGCAAGGTGCAATTCTGAAATTTTTGGCTTTTTCCTGCTCCTCTTAGCATGATAAAGAAGATTCAAAGAGAGTGAGATGCCAGCTCCTTTCATTCAGTCAGTAGCTTCAATCATTTCTGGACGTTTTTCAATGGCAAAAATCAATGAATATTGTAAATGCACAAACAGTAATTTCTCCGCATTGCAAGGTGCAATTCTGAAATTTTTTGCTTTTTCCTGCTCCTCTTAGCATGATAAACAAGATTCAAAGAGAGTGAGATGCCAGCTCCTTTCATTCAGTCAGTAGCTTCAATCATTTCTGGACGTTTTTCAATGGCAAAAATCATTGAATATTGTAAATGCACAAACAGTAATTTCTCCGCATTGCAAGGTGCAATTCTGAAATTTTTTACTTTTTCCTGCTCCTCTTAGCATGATAAAGAAGATTCAAAGAGAATGAGATGCCAGCTCCTTTCATTCAGTCAGTAGCTTCAATCATTTCTGGTATATGAATAACATGATGTTTTTCAATCGCAAAAATCAATGAATATTGTAAATGCACAAACAGTAATTTCTCCGCATTGCAAGGTGCAATTCTGAAATTTTTTGCTTTTTCCTGCTCCTCTTAGCATGATAAAGAAGATTCAAAGAGAGTGAGATGCCAGCTCCTTTCATTCAGTCAGTAGCTTCAATCATTTCTGGACGTTTTTCAATGGCAAAAATCAATGAATATTGTAAATGCACAAACAGTAATTTCTCCGCATTGCAAGGTGCAATTCTGAAATTTTTTGCTTTTTCCTGCTCCTCTTAGCATGATAAAGAAGATTCAAAGAGAGTGAGATGCCAGCTCCTTTCCTTCAGTCAGTAGCTTCAATCATTTCTGGTATATGAATAACATGATGTTTTTCAATGGCAAAAATCAATGAATTTTGTAAATGCACAAACAGTAATTTCTCCGCATTGCAAGGCGCAATTCTGAAATTTTTTGCTTTTTCCTGCTCCTCTTAGCATGATAAAGAAGATTCAAAGAGAGTGAGATGCCAGCTCCTTTCATTCAGTCAGTAGCTTCAATCATTTCTGGACATTTTTCAATGGCAAAAATCAATGAATATTGTAAATGCACAAACAGTAATTTCTCCGCATTGCAAGGTGCAATTCTGAAATTTTTTGCTTTTTCCTGCTCCTCTTAGCATGATAAAGAAGATTCAAAGAGAGTGAGATGCCAGCTCCTTTCATTCAGTCAGTAGCTTCAATCATTTCTGGACGTTTTTCAATGGCAAAAATCAATGAATATTGTAAATGCACAAACAGTAATTTCTCCGCATTGCAAGGTGCAATTCTGAAATTTTTTGCTTTTTCCTGCTCCTCTTAGCATGATAAAGAAGATTCAAAGAGAGTGAGATGCCAGCTCCTTTCATTCAGTCAGTAGCTTCAATCATTTCTGGACGTTTTTCAATGGCAAAAATCATTGAATATTGTAAATGCACAAACAGTAATTTCTCCGCATTGCAAGGTGCAATTCTGAAATTTTTTACTTTTTCCTGCTCCTCTTAGCATGATAAAGAAGATTCAAAGAGAGTGAGATGCCAGCTCCTTTCGTTCAGTCAGTAGCTTCAATCATTTCTGGTATATGAATAACATGATGTTTTTCAATCGCAAAAATCAATGAATATTGTAAATGCACAAACAGTAATTTCTCCGCATTGCAAGGTGCAATTCTGAAATGTTTTGCTTTTTCCTGCTCCTCTTAGCATGATAAAGAAGATTCAAAGAGAGTGAGATGCCAGCTCCTTTCATTCAGTCAGTAGCTTCAATCATTTCTGGACGTTTTTCAATGGCAAAAATCAATGAATATTGTAAATGCACAAACAGTAATTTCTCCGCATTGCAAGGTGCAATTCTGAAATTTTTTGCTTTTTCCTGCTCCTCTTAGCATGACAAAGAAGATTCAAAGAGAGTGAGATGCCAGATCCTTTCCTTCAGTCAGTAGCTTCAATCATTTCTGGTATATGAATAACATGATGTTTTTCAATGGCAAAAATCAATGAATTTTGTAAATGCACAAACAGTAATTTCTCCGCATTGCAAGGCGCAATTCTGAAATTTTTTGCTTTTTCCTGCTCCTCTTAGCATGATAAAGAAGATTCAAAGAGAGTGAGATGCCAGCTCCTTTCATTCAGTCAGTAGCTTCAATCATTTCTGGACATTTTTCAATGGCAAAAATCAATGAATATTGTAAATGCACAAACAGTAATTTCTCCGCATTGCAAGGTGCAATTCTGAAATTTTTTGCTTTTTCCTGCTCCTCTTAGCATGATAAAGAAGATTCAAAGAGAGTGAGATGCCAGCTCCTTTCATTCAGTCAGTAGCTTCAATCATTTCTGGACGTTTTTCAATGGCAAAAATCAATGAATATTGTAAATGCACAAACAGTAATTTCTCCGCATTGCAAGGTGCAATTCTGAAATTTTTTGCTTTTTCCTGCTCCTCTTAGCATGATAAAGAAGATTCAAAGAGAGTGAGATGCCAGCTCCTTTCATTCAGTCAGTAGCTTCAATCATTTCTGGACGTTTTTCAATGGCAAAAATCAATGAATATTGTAAATGCACAAACTGCAATTTCTCCGCATTGCAAGGTGCAATTCTGAAATTTTTTGCTTTTTCCTGCTCCTCTTAGCATGATAAAGAAGATTCAAAGAGAGTGAGATGCCAGCTCCTTTCATTCAGTCAGTAGGTTCAATCATTTCTGGTATATGAATAACATGATGTTTTTCAATGGCAAAAATCAATGAATATTTTAAATGCACAAACAGTAATTTTTCCGCATTGCAAGGTGCAATTCTGAAATTTTTTGCTTTTTCCTGCTCCTCTTAGCATGATAAAGAAGATTCAAAGAGAGTGAGATGCCAGCTCCTTTCATTCAGTCAGTAGCTTCAATCATTTCTGGACGTTTTTCAATGGCAAAAATCAATGAATATTGTAAATGCACAAACTGCAATTTCTCCGCATTGCAAGGTGCAATTCTGAAATTTTTTGCTTTTTCCTGCTCCTCTTAGCATGATAAAGAAGATTCAAAGAGAGTGAGATGCCAGCTCCTTTCATTCAGTCAGTAGCTTCAATCATTTCTGGTATATGAATAACATGATGTTTTTCAATAGCAAAAATCAATGAATATTGTAAATGCACAAACAGTAATTTCTCCGCATTGCAAGGTGCAATTCTGAAATTTTTGGCTTTTTCCTGCTCCTCTTAGCATGATAAAGAAGATTCAAAGAGAGTGAGATGCCAGCTCCTTTCATTCAGTCAGTAGCTTCAATCATTTCTGGACGTTTTTCAATGGCAAAAATCAATGAATATTGTAAATGCACAAACAGTAATTTCTCCGCATTGCAAGGTGCAATTCTGAAATTTTTTGCTTTTTCCTGCTCCTCTTAGCATGATAAAGAAGATTCAAAGAGAGTGAGATGCCAGCTCCTTTCCTTCAGTCAGTAGCTTCAATCATTTCTGGTATATGAATAACATGATGTTTTTCAATGGCAAAAATCAATGAATTTTGTAAATGCACAAACAGTAATTTCTCCGCATTGCAAGGCGCAATTCTGAAATTTTTTGCTTTTTCCTGCTCCTCTTAGCATGATAAAGAAGATTCAAAGAGAGTGAGATGCCAGCTCCTTTCATTCAGTCAGTAGCTTCAATCATTTCTGGACATTTTTCAATGGCAAAAATCAATGAATATTGTAAATGCACAAACAGTAATTTCTCCGCATTGCAAGGTGCAATTCTGAAATTTTTTGCTTTTTCCTGCTCCTCTTAGCATGATAAAGAAGATTCAAAGAGAGTGAGATGCCAGCTCCTTTCATTCAGTCAGTAGCTTCAATCATTTCTGGACGTTTTTCAATGGCAAAAATCAATGAATATTGTAAATGCACAAACAGTAATTTCTCCGCATTGCAAGGTGCAATTCTGAAATTTTTTGCTTTTTCCTGCTCCTCTTAGCATGATAAAGAAGATTCAAAGAGAGTGAGGTGCCAGCTCCTTTCATTCAGTCAGGAGCTTCAAACATTTCTGGTATATGAATAACATGTTTTTCAATGGCAAAAATCAATGAATATTGTAAATGCACAAACAGTAATTTCTCCGCATTGCAAGGTGCAATTCTGAAATTTTTTGCTTTTTCCTGCTCCTCTTAGCATGATAAAGAAGATTCAAAGAGAGTGAGATGCCAGCTCCTTTCATTCAGTCAGTAGCTTCAATCATTTCTGGACGTTTTTCAATGGCAAAAATCAATGAATATTGTAAATGCACAAACTGTAATTTCTCCGCATTGCAAGGTGCAATTCTGAAATTTTTTGCTTTTTCCTGCTCCTCTTAGCATGATAAAGAAGATTCAAAGAGAGTGAGATGCCAGCTCCATTCATTGAGTCAGTAGCTTCAATCATTTCTGGACGTTTTTCAATGGCAAAAATCAATGAATATTGTAAATGCACAAACAGTAATTTCTCCGCATTGCAAGGTGCAATTCTGAAATTTTTTGCTTTCTCCTGCTCCTCTTGGAATGATAAAGAAGATTCAAAGAGAGTGAGATGCCAGCTCCTTTCATTCAGTCAGTACCTTCAATCATTTCTGGACGTTTTTCAATGGCAAAAATCAATGAATATTGTAAATGCACAAACAGTAATTTCTCCGCATTGCAAGGTGCAATTCTGAAATTTTTTGCTTTTTCCTGCTCCTCTTAGCATGATAAAGAAGATTCAAAGAGAGTGAGATGCCAGTTCCTTTCATTCAGTCAGTAGCTTCAAACATTTTTGGTATATGAATAACATGATGTTTTTCAATGGCAAAAATCAATGAATATTGTAAATGCACAAACAGTAATTTCTCCGCATTGCAAGGTGCAAGTCTGAAATTTTTTGCTTTTTCCTGCTCCTCTTAGCATGATAAAGAAGATTCAAAGAGAGTGAGATGCCAGCTCCTTTCATTCAGTCAGTAGCTTCAAACATTTCTGGTATATGAATAACATGATGTTTTTCAATGGCAAAAATCAATGAATATTGTAAATGCACAAACAGTAATTTCTCCGCATTGCAGGGTGCAAGTCTGAAATTTTTTGCTTTTTCCTGCTCCTCTTAGCATGATAAAGAAGATTCAAAGAGAGTGAGATGCCAGCTACTTTCATTCAGTCAGTAGCTTCAATCATTTCTGGACGTTTTTCAATGGTAAAAATCAATGAATATTGTAAATGCACAAACAGTAATTTCTCCACATTGCAAGGTGCAATTCTGAAATTTTTTGCTTTTTCCTGCTCCTCTTAGCATGATAAAGAAGATTCAAAGAGAGTGAGATGCCAGCTCCTTTCATTCAGTCAGTAGCTTCAAACATTTCTGGTATATGAATAACATGATGTTTTTCAATGGCAAAAATCAATGAATATTGTAAATGCACAAACAGTAATTTCTCCGCATTGCAAGGTGCAATTCTGAAATTTTTTGCTTTTTCCTGCTCCTCTTAGCATGATAAAGAAGATTCAAAGAGAGTGAGATGCCAGCTCCTTTCATTCAGTCAGTAGCTTCAATCATTTCTGGACGTTTTTCAATGGCAAAAATCAATGAATATTGTAAATGCACAAACAGTAATTTCTCCGCATTGCAAGGTGCAATTCTGAAATTTTTTGCTTTTTCCTGCTCCTCTTAGCATGATAAAGAAGATTCAAAGAGAGTGAGATGCCAGCTCCTTTCATTCAGTCAGTACCTTCAATCATTTCTGGACGTTTTTCAATGGCAAAAATCAATGAATATTGTAAATGCACAAACAGTAATTTTTCCGCATTGCAAGGTGCAATTCTGAAATTTTTTGCTTTTTCCCGCTCCTCTTAGCATGATAAAGAAGATTCAAAGAGAGTGAGGTGCCAGCTCCTTTCATTCAGTCAGTAGCTTCAAACATTTCTGGTATATGAATAACATGTTTTTCAATGGCAAAAATCAATGAATATTGTAAATGCACAAACAGTAATTTCTCCGCATTGCAAGGTGCAATTCTGAAATTTTTTGCTTTTTCCTGCTCCTCTTAGCATGATAAAGAAGATTCAAAGAGAGTGAGATGCCAGCTCCTTTCATTCAGTCAGTAGCTTCAATCATTTCTGGACGTTTTTCAATGGCAAAAATCAATGAATATTGTAAATGCACAAACAGTAATTTCTCCGCATTGCAAGGTGCAATTCTGAAATTTTTTGCTTTTTCCTGCTCCTCTTAGCATGATAAAGAAGATTCAAAGAGAGTGAGATGCCAGCTCCTTTCATTCAGTCAGTAGCTTCAATCATTTCTGGACGTTTTTCAATGGCAAAAATCAATGAATATTGTAAATGCACAAACAGTAATTTCTCCGCATTGCAAGGTGCAATTCTGAAATTTTTTGCTTTTTCCTGCTCCTCTTAGCATGATAAAGAAGATTCAAAGAGAGTGAGATGCCAGCTCCTTTCATTCAGTCAGTAGCTTCAAACATTTCTGGTATATGAATAACATGATGTTTTTCAATGGCAAAAATCAATGAATATTGTAAATGCACAAACAGTAATTTCTCCGCATTGCAAGGTGCAAGTCTGAAATTTTTTGCTTTTTCCTGCTCCTCTTAGCATGATAAAGAAGATTCAAAGAGAGTGAGATGCCAGCTACTTTCATTCAGTCAGTAGCTTCAATCATTTCTGGACGTTTTTCAATGGTAAAAATCAATGAATATTGTAAATGCACAAACAGTAATTTCTCCACATTGCAAGGTGCAATTCTAAAATTTTTTGCTTTTTCCTGCTCCTCTTAGCATGATAAAGAAGATTCAAAGAGAGTGAGATGCCAGCTCCTTTCATTCACTCAGTAGCTTCAAACATTTCTGGTATATGAATAACATGATGTTTTTCAATGGCAAAAATCAATGAATATTGTAAATGCACAAACAGTAATTTCTCCGCATTGCAAGGTGCAATTCTGAAATTTTTTGCTTTTTCCTGCTCCTCTTAGCATGATTCAAAGAGAGTGAGATGCCAGCTCCTTTCATTCAGTCAGTAGCTTCAATCATTTCTGGACATTTTTCAATGGCAAAAATCAATGAATATTGTAAATGCACAAACAGTAATTTCTCCGCATTGCAAGGTGCAATTCTGAAATTTTTTGCTTTTTCCTGCTCCTCTTAGCATGATAAAGAAGATTCAAAGAGAGTGAGATGTCAGCTCCTTTCATTCAGTCAGTAGCTTCAAACATTTCTGGTATATGAATAACATGATGTTTTTCAATGGCAAAAATCAATGAATATTGTAAATGCACAAACAGTAATTTCTCCGCATTGCAAGGTGCAATTCTGAAATTTTTTGCTTTTTCCTGCTCCTCTTAGCATGATAAAGAAGATTCAAAGAGAGTGAGATGCCAGCTCCTTTCATTCAGTCAGTAGCTTCAAACATTTCTGGTATATGAATAACATGATGTTTTTCAATGGCAAAAATCAATGAATATTGTAAATGCACAAATAGTAATTTCTCCGCATTGCAAGGTGCAAGTCTGAAATTTTTTGCTTTTTCCTGCTCCTCTTAGCATGATAAAGAAGATTCAAAGAGAGTGAGATGCCAGCTACTTTCATTCAGTCAGTAGCTTCAATCATTTCTGGACGTTTTTCAATGGTAAAAATCAATGAATATTGTAAATGCACAAACAGTAATTTCTCCACATTGCAAGGTGCAATTCTGAAATTTTTTGCTTTTTCCTGCTCCTCTTAGCATGATAAAGAAGATTCAAAGAGATTGAGATGCCAGCTCCTTTCATTCAGTCAGTAGCTTCAAACATTTCTTGTATATGAATAACATGATGTTTTTCAATGGCAAAAATCAATGAATATTGTAAATGCACAAACAGTAATTTCTCCGCATTGCAAGGTGCAATTCTGAAATTTTTTGCTTTTTCCTGCTCCTCTTATCATGATAAAGAAGATTCAAAGAGAGTGAGATGCCAGCTCCTTTCATTCAGTCAGTAGCTTCAAACATTTCTGGTATATGAATAACATGATGTTTTTCAATGGCAAAAATCAATGAATATTGTAAATGCACAAACAGTAATTTCTCCGCATTGCAAGGTGCAATTCTGAAATTTTTTGCTTTTTCCTGTTCCTCTTAGCATGATAAAGAAGATTCAAAGAGAGTGAGATGCCAGCTCCTTTCATTCAGTCAGTAGCTTCAATCATTTCTGGACGTTTCTCAATGGCAAAAATCAATGAATATTGTAAATGCACAAACTGTAATTTCTCCGCATTGCAAGGTGCAATTCTGAAATTTTTTGCTTTTTCCTGCTCCTCTTAGCATGATAAAGAAGATTCAAAGAGAGTGAGATGCCAGCTCCTTTCATTCAGTCAGTAGCTTCAATCATTTCTGGACGTTTTTCAATGGCAAAAATCAATGAATATTGTAAATGCACAAACAGTAATTTCTCCGCATTGCAAGGTGCAATTCTGAAATTTTTTGCTTTTTCCTGCTCCTCTTAGCATGATAAAGAAGATTCAAAGAGAGTGAGATGCCAGCTCCTTTCATTCAGTCAGTACCTTCAATCATTTCTGGACGTTTTTCAATGGCAAAAATCAATGAATATTGTAAATGCACAAACAGTAATTTCTCCGCATTGCAAGGTGCAATTCTGAAATTTTTTGCTTTTTCCCGCTCCTCTTAGCATGATAAAGAAGATTCAGAGAGTGAGGTGCCAGCTCCTTTCATTCAGTCAGTAGCTTCAAACATTTCTGGTATATGAATTACATGTTTTTCAATGGCAAAAATCAATGAATATTGTAAATGCACAAACAGTAATTTCTCCGCATTGCAAGGTGCAATTCTGAAATTTTTTGCTTTTTCCTGCTCCTCTTAGCATGATAAAGAAGATTCAAAGAGAGTGAGATGCCAGCTCCTTTCATTCAGTCAGTAGCTTCAATCATTTCTGGACGTTTTTCAATGGCAAAAATCAATGAATATTGTAAATGCACAAACAGTAATTTCTCCGCATTGCAAGGTGCAATTCTGAAATTTTTTGCTTTTTCCTGCTCCTCTTAGCATGATAAAGAAGATTCAAAGAGAGTGAGATGCCAGCTCCTTTCATTCAGTCAGTAGCTTCAATCATTTCTGGACGTTTTTCAATGGCAAAAATCAATGAATATTGTAAATGCACAAAAAGTAATTTCTCCGCATTGCAAGGTGCAATTCTGAAATTTTTTGCTTTTTCCTGCTCCTCTTAGCATGATAAAGAAGATTCAAAGAGAGTGAGATGCCAGCTCCTTTCATTCAGTCAGTAGCTTCAAACATTTCTGGTATATGAATAACATGATGTTTTTCAATGGCAAAAATCAATGAATATTGTAAATGCACAAACAGTAATTTCTCCGCATTGCAAGGTGCAAGTCTGAAATTTTTTGCTTTTTCCTGCTCCTCTTAGCATGATAAAAAAGATTCAAAGAGAGTGAGATGGCAGCTACTTTCATTCAGTCAGTAGCTTCAATCATTTCTGGACGTTTTTCAATGGTAAAAATCAATGAATATTGTAAATGCTCAAACAGTAATTTCTCCACATTGCAAGGTGCAATTCTGAAATTTTTTGCTTTTTCCTGCTCCTCTTAGCATGATAAAGAAGATTCAAAGAGAGTGAGATGCCAGCTCCTTTCATTCAGTCAGTAGCTTCAAACATTTCTGGTATATGAATAACATGATGTTTTTCAATGGCAAAAATCAATGAATATTGTAAATGCACAAACAGTAATTTCTCCGCATTGCAAGGTGCAATTCTGAAATTTCTTGCTTTTTCCTGCTCCTCTTAGCATGATAAAGAAGATTCAAAGAGAGTGAGATGCCAGCTCCTTTCATTCAGTCAGTAGCTTCAAACATTTCTGGTATATGAATAACATGATGTTTTTCAATGGCAAAAATCAATGAATATTGTAAATGCACAAACAGTAATTTCTCCGCATTGCAAGGTGCAATTCTGAAATTTTTTGCTTTTTCCTGTTCCTCTTAGCATGATAAAGAAGATTCAAAGAGAGTGAGATGCCAGCTCCTTTCATTCAGTCAGTAGCTTCAATCATTTCTGGACGTTTCTCAATGGCAAAAATCAATGAATATTGTAAATGCACAAACTGTAATTTCTCCGCATTGCAAGGTGCAATTCTGAAATTTTTTGCTTTTTCCTGCTCCTCTTAGCATGATAAAGAAGATTCAAAGAGAGTGAGATGCCAGCTCCTTTCATTCAGTCAGTAGCTTCAATCATTTCTGGACGTTTTTCAATGGCAAAAATCAATGAATATTGTAAATGCACAAACAGTAATTTCTCCGCATTGCAAGGTGCAATTCTGAAATTTTTTTGCTTTTTCCTGCTCCTCTTAGCATGATAAAGAAGATTCAAAGAGAGTGAGATGCCAGCTCCTTTCATTCAGTCAGTACCTTCAATCATTTCTGGACGTTTTTCAATGGCAAAAATCAATGAATATTGTAAATGCACAAACAGTAATTTCTCCGCATTGCAAGGTGCAATTCTGAAATTTTTTGCTTTTTCCCGCTCCTCTTAGCATGATAAAGAAGATTCAAAGAGAGTGAGGTGCCAGCTCCTTTCATTCAGTCAGTAGCTTCAAACATTTCTGGTATATGAATTACATGTTTTTCAATGGCAAAAATCAATGAATATTGTAAATGCACAAACAGTAATTTCTCCGCATTGCAAGGTGCAATTCTGAAATTTTTTGCTTTTTCCTGCTCCTCTTAGCATGATAAAGAAGATTCAAAGAGAGTGAGATGCCAGCTCCTTTCATTCAGTCAGTAGCTTCAATCATTTCTGGACGTTTTTCAATGGCAAAAATCAATGAATATTGTAAATGCACAAACAGTAATTTCTCCGCATTGCAAGGTGCAATTCTGAAATTTTTTGCTTTTTCCTGCTCCTCTTAGCATGATAAAGAAGATTCAAAGAGAGTGAGATGCCAGCTCCTTTCATTCAGTCAGTAGCTTCAAACATTTCTGGTATATGAATAACATGATGTTTTTCAATGGCAAAAATCAATGAATATTGTAAATGCACAAACAGTAATTTCTCCGCATTGCAAGGTGCAAGTCTGAAATTTTTTGCTTTTTCCTGCTCCTCTTAGCATGATAAAAAAGATTCAAAGAGAGTGAGATGGCAGCTACTTTCATTCAGTCAGTAGCTTCAATCATTTCTGGACGTTTTTCAATGGTAAAAATCAATGAATATTGTAAATGCACAAACAGTAATTTCTCCACATTGCAAGGTGCAATTCTGAAATTTTTTGCTTTTTCCTGCTCCTCTTAGCATGATAAAGAAGATTCAAAGAGAGTGAGATGCCAGCTCCTTTCATTCAGTCAGTAGCTTCAAACATTTCTGGTATATGAATAACATAATGTTTTTCAATGGCAAAAATCAATGAATATTGTAAATGCACAAACAGTAATTTCTCCGCATTGCAAGGTGCAATTCTGAAATTTCTTGCTTTTTCCTGCTCCTCTTAGCATGATAAAGAAGATTCAAAGAGAGTGAGATGCCAGCTCCTTTCATTCAGTCAGTAGCTTCAATCATTTCTGGTATATGAATAACATGATGTTTTTCAATGGCAAAAATCAATGAATATTGTAAATGCACAAACAGTAATTTCTCCGCATTGCAAGGTGCAATTCTGAAATTTTTTGCTTTTTCCTGCTCCTCTTAGCATGATAAAGAAGATTCAAAGAGAGTGAGATGCCAGCTCCTTTCATTCAGTCAGTAGCTTCAATCATTTCTGGACTTTTTTCAACGGCAAAAATCAATGAATATTGTAAATGCACAAACAGTAATTTCTCCGCATTGCAAGGTGCAATTCTGAAATTTTTTGCTTTTTCCTGCTCCTCTTACCATGATAAAGAAGATTCAAAGAGAGTGAGATGCCAGCTCCTTTCATTCAGTCAGTAGCTTCAATCATTTCTGGACGTTTTTCAATGGCAAAAATCAATGTATATTGTAAATGCACAAACAGTAATTTCTCCGCATTGCAAGGTGCAATTCTGAAATTTTTTGCTTTTTCCTGCTCCTCTTAGCATGATAAAGAAGATTCAAAGAGAGTGAGATGCCAGCTCCTTTCATTCAGTCAGTAGCTTCAATCATTTCTGGACGTTTTTCAATGGCAAAAATCAATGAATATTGTAAATGCACAAACAGTAATTTCTCCGCATTGCAAGGTGCAATTCTGAAATTTTTTGCTTTTTCCTGCTCCTCTTAGCATGATAAAGAAGATTCAAAGAGAGTGAGATGCCAGCTCCTTTCATTCAGTCAGTAGCTTCAAACATTTCTGGTATATGAATAACATGATGTTTTTCAATGGCAAAAATCAATGAATTTTATAAATGCACAAACAGCAATTTCTCCGCATTGCAAGGTGCAATTTTGAAATTTTTTGCTTTTTCCTGCTCCTCTTAGCATGATAAAGAAGATTCAAAGAGAGTGAGATGCCAGCTCCTTTCATTCAGTCAGTAGCTTCAATCATTTCTGGACGTTTTTCAATGGCAAAAATCAATGAATATTGTAAATGCACAAACAGTAATTTCTCCGCATTGCGAGGTGCAATTCTGAAATTTTTTGCTTTTTCCTGCTCCTCTTAGCATGATAAAGAAGATTCAAAGAGAGTGAGATGCCAGCTCCTTTCATTCAGTCAGTAGCTTCAATCATTTCTGGTATGTGAATAACATGATGTTTTTCAAAGGCAAAAATCAATGAATATTGTAAATGCACAAGCAGTAATTTCTCCGCATTGCAAGGTGCAATTCTGAAATGTTTTGCTTTTTCCTGCTCCTCTTAGCATGATAAAGAAGATTCAAAGAGAGTGAGATGCCAGCTCCTTTCATTCAGTCAGTAGCTTCAATCATTTCTGGTATATGAATAACATGATGTTTTTCAATGGCAAAAATCAATGAATATTGTAAATGCACAAACAGTAATTTATTCGCATTGCAAGGTGCAATTCTGAAATTTTTTGGTTTTTCCTGCTCCTCTTAGCATGATAAAGAAGATTCAAAGAGAGTGAGATGCCAGCTCCTTTCATTCAGTCAGTAGCTTCAAACATTTCTGGTATATGAATAACATGATGTTTTTCAATGGCAAAAATCAATGAATATTGTAAATGCACAAACAGTAATTTCTCCGCATTGCAAGGTGCAATTCTGAAATTTTTTGCCTTTTCCTGCTCCTCTTAGCATGATAAAGAAGATTCAAAGAGAGTGAGATGCCAGCTCCTTTCATTCAGTCAGTAGCTTCAATCATTTCTGGACGTTTTTCAATGGCAAAAATCAATGAATATTGTAAATGCACAAACAGTAATTTCTCCGCATTGCAAGGTGCAATTCTGAAATTTTTTGCTTTTTCCTGCTCCTCTTAGCATGATAAAGAAGATTCAAAGAGAGTGAGATTCCAGCTCCTTTCATTCAGTCAGTAGCTTCAAACATTTCTGGTATATGAATAACATGATGTTTTTCAATGGCAAAAATCAATGAATATTGTAAATGCACAAACAGTAATTTCTCCGCATTGCAAGGTGCAATTCTGAAATTTTTTGCTTTTTCCTGCTCCTCTTAGCATGATAAAGAAGATTCAAAGAGAGTGAGATGCCAGCTCCTTTCATTCAGTCAGTAGCTTCAATCATTTCTGGACGTTTTTCAATGGCAAAAATCAATGAATATTGTAAATGCACAAACAGTAATTTCTCCGCATTGCAAGGTGCAATTCTGAAATTTTTTGCTTTTTCCTGCTCCTCTTAGCATGATAAAGAAGATTCAAAGAGAGTGAGATGCCAGCTCCTTTCATTCAGTCAGTAGCTTCAATCATTTCTGGTATATGAATAACATGATGTTTTTCAATGGCAAAAATCAATGAATATTGTAAATGCACAAACAGTAATTTCTCCGCATTGCAAGGTGCAATTCTGAAATTTTTTGCTTTTTCCTGCTCCTCTTAGCATGATAAAGAAGATTCAAAGAGAGTGAGATGCCAGCTCCTTTCATTCAGTCAGTAGCTTCAATCATTTCTGGACGTTTTTCAATGGCAAAAATCAATGAATATTGTAAATGCACAAACAGTAATTTCTCCGCATTGCAAGGTGCAATTCTGAAATTTTTTGCTTTTTCCTGCTCCTCTTAGCATGATAAAGAAGATTCAAAGAGAGTGACATGCCAGCTCCTTTCATTCAGTCAGTAGCTTCAAACATTTCTGGTATATGAATAACATGATGTTTTTCAATGGCAAAAATCAATGAATATTGTAAATGCACAAACAGTAATTTCTCCGCATTGCAAGGTGCAATTCTGAAATTTTTTGCTTTTTCCTGTTCCACTTAGCATGATAAAGAAGATTCAAAGAGAGTGAGATGCCAGCTCCTTTCATTCAGTCAGTAGCTTCAATCATTTCTGGACGTTTCTCAATGGCAAAAATCAATGAATATTGTAAATGCACAAACTGTAATTTCTCCGCATTGCAAGGTGCAATTCTGAAATTTTTTGCTTTTTCCTGCTCCTCTTAGCATGATAAAGAAGATTCAAAGAGAATGAGATGCCAGCTCCTTTCATTCAGTCAGTAGCTTCAATCATTTCTGGACGTTTTTCAATGGCAAAAATCAATGAATATTGTAAATGCACAAACAGTAATTTCTCCGCATTGCAAGGTGCAATTCTGAAATTTTTTGCTTTTTCCTGCTCCTCTTAGCATGATAAAGAAGATTCAAAGAGAGTGAGATGCCAGCTCCTTTCATTCAGTCAGTACCTTCAATCATTTCTGGACGTTTTTCAATGGCAAAAATCAATGAATATTGTAAATGCACAAACAGTAATTTCTCCGCATTGCAAGGTGCAATTCTGAAATTTTTTGCTTTTTCCCGCTCCTCTTAGCATGATAAAGAAGATTCAAAGAGAGTGAGGTGCCAGCTCCTTTCATTCAGTCAGTAGCTTCAAACATTTCTGGTATATGAATTACATGTTTTTCAATGGCAAAAATCAATGAATATTGTAAATGCACAAACAGTAATTTCTCCGCATTGCAAGGTGCAATTCTGAAATTTTTTGCTTTTTCCTGCTCCTCTTAGCATGATAAAGAAGATTCAAAGAGAGTGAGATGCCAGCTCCTTTCATTCAGTCAGTAGCTTCAATCATTTCTGGACTTTTTTCAACGGCAAAAATCAATGAATATTGTAAATGCACAAACAGTAATTTCTCCGCATTGCAAGGTGCAATTCTGAAATTTTTTGCTTTTTCCTGCTCCTCTTAGCATGATAAAGAAGATTCAAAGAGAGTGAGATGCCAGCTCCTTTCATTCAGTCAGTAGCTTCAATCATTTCTGGACGTTTTTCAATGGCAAAAATCAATGTATATTGTAAATGCACAAACAGTAATTTCTCCGCATTGCAAGGTGCAATTCTGAAATTTTTTGCTTTTTCCTGCTCCTCTTAGCATGATAAAGAAGATTCAAAGAGAGTGAGATGCCAGCTCCTTTCATTCAGTCAGTAGCTTCAATCATTTCTGGACGTTTTTCAATGGCAAAAATCAATGAATATTGTAAATGCACAAACAGTAATTTCTCCGCATTGCAAGGTGCAATTCTGAAATTTTTTGCTTTTTCCTGCTCCTCTTAGCATGATAAAGAAGATTCAAAGAGAGTGAGATGCCAGCTCCTTTCATTCAGTCAGTAGCTTCAAACATTTCTGGTATATGAATAACATGATGTTTTTCAATGGCAAAAATCAATGAATTTTGTAAATGCACAAACAGCAATTTCTCCGCATTGCAAGGTGCAATTCTGAAATTTTTTGCTTTTTCCTGCTCCTCTTAGCATGATAAAGAAGATTCAAAGAGAGTGAGATGCCAGCTCCTTTCATTCAGTCAGTAGCTTCAATCATTTCTGGACGTTTTTCAATGGCAAAAATCAATGAATATTGTAAATGCACAAACAGTAATTTCTCCGCATTGCGAGGTGCAATTCTGAAATTTTTTGCTTTTTCCTGCTCCTCTTAGCATGATAAAGAAGATTCAAAGAGAGTGAGATGCCAGCTCCTTTCATTCAGTCAGTAGCTTCAATCATTTCTGGTATGTGAATAACATGATGTTTTTCAATGGCAAAAATCAATGAATATTGTAAATGCACAAACAGTAATTTCTCCGCATTGCAAGGTGCAATTCTGAAATGTTTTGCTTTTTCCTGCTCCTCTTAGCATGATAAAGAAGATTCAAAGAGAGTGAGATGCCAGCTCCTTTCATTCAGTCAGTAGCTTCAATCATTTCTGGTATATGAATAACATGATGTTTTTCAGTGGCAAAAATCAATGAATATTGTAAATGCACAAACAGTAATTTATTCGCATTGCAAGGTGCAATTCTGAAATTTTTTGGTTTTTCCTGCTCCTCTTAGCATGATAAAGAAGATTCAAAGAGAGTGAGATGCCAGCTCCTTTCATTCAGTCAGTAGCTTCAAACATTTCTGGTATATGAATAACATGATGTTTTTCAATGGCAAAAATCAATGAATATTGTAAATGCACAAACAGTAATTTCTCCGCATTGCAAGGTGCAATTCTGAAATTTTTTGCCTTTTCCTGCTCCTCTTAGCATGATAAAGAAGATTCAAAGAGAGTGAGATGCCAGCTCCTTTCATTCAGTCAGTAGCTTCAATCATTTCTGGACGTTTTTCAATGGCAAAAATCAATGAATATTGTAAATGCACAAACAGTAATTTCTCCGCATTGCAAGGTGCAATTCTGAAATTTTTTGCTTTTTCCTGCTCCTCTTAGCATGATAAAGAAGATTCAAAGAGAGTGAGATTCCAGCTCCTTTCATTCAGTCAGTAGCTTCAAACATTTCTGGTATATGAATAACATGATGTTTTTCAATGGCAAAAATCAATGAATATTGTAAATGCACAAACAGTAATTTCTCCGCATTGCAAGGTGCAATTCTGAAATTTTTTGCTTTTTCCTGCTCCTCTTAGCATGATAAAGAAGATTCAAAGAGAGTGAGATGCCAGCTCCTTTCATTCAGTCAGTAGCTTCAATCATTTCTGGACGTTTTTCAATGGCAAAAATCAATGAATATTGTAAATGCACAAACAGTAATTTCTCCGCATTGCAAGGTGCAATTCTGAAATTTTTTTCTTTTTCCTGCTCCTCTTAGCATGATAAAGAAGATTCAAAGAGAGTGAGATGCCAGCTCCTTTCATTCAGTCAGTAGCTTCAATCATTTCTGGTATATGAATAACATGATGTTTTTCAATGGCAAAAATCAATGAATATTGTAAATGCACAAACAGTAATTTCTCCGCATTGCAAGGTGCAATTCTGAAATTTTTTGCTTTTTCCTGCTCCTCTTAGCATGATAAAGAAGATTCAAAGAGAGTGAGATGCCAGCTCCTTTCATTCAGTCAGTAGCTTCAATCATTTCTGGACGTTTTTCAATGGCAAAAATCAATGAATATTGTAAATGCACAAACAGTAATTTCTCCGCATTGCAAGGTGCAATTCTGAAATTTTTTGCTTTTTCCTGCTCCTCTTAGCATGATAAAGAAGATTCAAAGAGAGTGACATGCCAGCTCCTTTCATTCAGTCAGTAGCTTCAAACATTTCTGGTATATGAATAACATGATGTTTTTCAATGGCAAAAATCAATGAATATTGTAAATGCACAAACAGTAATTTCTCCGCATTGCAAGGTGCAATTCTGAAATTTTTTGCTTTTTCCTGCTCCTCTTAGCATCATAAACAAGATTCAAAGAGAGTGAGATGCCAGCTCCTTTCATTCAGTCAGTAGCTTCAATCATTTCTGGACGTTTTTCAATGGCAAAAATCAATGAATATTGTAAATGCACAAACAGTAATTTCTCCGCATTGCAAGGTGCAATTCTGAAATTTTTTGCTTTTTCCTGCTCCTCTTAGCATGATAAAGAAGATTCA
Source organism: Phyllobates terribilis (assembly GCF_046119375.1). Classification (NCBI taxonomy): domain Eukaryota; kingdom Metazoa; phylum Chordata; class Amphibia; order Anura; family Dendrobatidae; genus Phyllobates; species Phyllobates terribilis. The sequence continues at coordinate 478,956 of NW_027363476.1, read as the reverse complement.
AAGAGAGTGAGATGCCAGCTCCTTTCATTCAGTCGGTAGGTTCAATCATTTCTGGACGTTTTTCAAAGGCAAAAATCAATGAATATTGTAAATGCACAAACAGTAATTTCTCCGCATTGCAAGGTGCAATTCTGAAATTTTTTGCTTTTTCCTGCTCCTCTTAGCATGATAAAGAAGATTCAAAGAGAGTGAGATGCCAGCTCCTTTCATTCAGTCAGTAGCTTCAATCATTTCTGGACGTTTTTCAATGGCAAAAATCAATGAATATTGTAAATGCACAAACAGTAATTTCTCCGCATTGCAAGGTGCAATTCTGAAATTTTTTGCTTTTTCCTGCTCCTCTTAGCATGATAAAGAAGATTCAAAGAGAGTGAGATGCCAGCTCCTTTCATTCAGTCAGTAGCTTCAATCATTTCTGGACGTTTTTCAATGGCAAAAATCAATGTATATTGTAAATGCACAAACAGTAATTTCTCCGCAATGCAAGGTGCAATTCTGAAATTTTTTGCTTTTTCCTGCTCCTCTTAGCATGATAAAGAAGATTCAAAGAGAGTGAGATGCCAGCTCCTTTCATTCAGTCAGTAGCTTCAATCATTTCTGGACGTTTTTCAATGGCAAAAATCAATGTATATTGTAAATGCACAAACAGTAATTTCTCCGCATTGCAAGGTGCAATTCTGAAATTTTTTGCTTTTTCCTGCTCCTCTTAGCATGATAAAGAAGATTCAAAGAGAGTGAGATGCCAGCTCCTTTCATTCAGTCAGTAGCTTCAATCATTTCTGGACGTTTTTCAATGGCAAAAATCAATGAATATTGTAAATGCACAAACAGTAATTTCTCCGCATTGCAAGGTGCAATTCTGAAATTTTTTGCTTTTTCCTGCTCCTCTTAGCATGATAAAGAAGATTCAAAGAGAGTGAGATGCCAGCTCCTTTCATTCAGTCGGTAGGTTCAATCATTTCTGGACGTTTTTCAATGGCAAAAATCAATGAATATTGTAAATGCACAAACAGTAATTTCTCCGCATTGCAAGGTGCAATTCTGAAATTTTTTGCTTTTTCCTGCTCCTCTTAGCATGATAAAGAAGATTCAAAGAGAGTGAGATGCCAGCTCCTTTCATTCAGTCAGTAGCTTCAATCATTTCTGGACGTTTTTCAATGGCAAAAATCAATGAATATTGTAAATGCACAAACAGTAATTTCTCCGCATTGCAAGGTGCAATTCTGAAATTTTTTGCTTTTTCCTGCTCCTCTTAGCATGATAAAGAAGATTCAAAGAGAGTGAGATGCCAGCTCCTTTCATTCAGTCAGTAGCTTCAATCATTTCTGGACGTTTTTCAATGGCAAAAATCAATGTATATTGTAAATGCACAAACAGTAATTTCTCCGCATTGCAAGGTGCAATTCTGAAATTTTTTGCTTTTTCCTGCTCCTCTTAGCATGATAAAGAAGATTCAAAGAGAGTGAGATGCCAGCTCCTTTCATTCAGTCAGTAGCTTCAATCATTTCTGGACGTTTTTCAATGGCAAAAATCAATGTATATTGTAAATGCACAAACAGTAATTTCTCCGCATTGCAAGGTGCAATTCTGAAATTTTTTGCTTTTTCCTGCTCCTCTTAGCATGATAAAGAAGATTCAAAGAGAGTGAGATGCCAGCTCCTTTCATTCAGTCAGTAGCTTCAATCATTTCTGGACGTTTTTCAATGGCAAAAATCAATGAATATTGTAAATGCACAAACAGTAATTTCTCCGCATTGCAAGGTGCAATTCTGAAATTTTTTGCTTTTTCCTGCTCCTCTTAGCATGATAAAGAAGATTCAAAGAGAGTGAGATGCCAGCTCCTTTCATTCAGTCAGTAGCTTCAAACATTTCTGGTATATGAATAACATGATGTTTTTCAATGGCAAAAATCAATGAATTTTGTAAATGCACAAACAGCAATTTCTCCGCATTGCAAGGTGCAATTCTGAAATTTTTTGCTTTTTCCTGCTCCTCTTAGCATGATAAAGAAGATTCAAAGAGAGTGAGATGCCAGCTCCTTTCATTCAGTCAGTAGCTTCAATCATTTCTGGACGTTTTTCAATGGCAAAAATCAATGAATATTGTAAATGCACAAACAGTAATTTCTCCGCATTGCGAGGTGCAATTCTGAAATTTTTTGCTTTTTCCTGCTCCTCTTAGCATGATAAAGAAGATTCAAAGAGAGTGAGATGCCAGCTCCTTTCATTCAGTCAGTAGCTTCAATCATTTCTGGTATATGAATAACATGATGTTTTTCAATGGCAAAAATCAATGAATATTGTAAATGCACAAACAGTAATTTCTCCGCATTGCAAGGTGCAATTCTGAAATTTTTTGCTTTTTCCTGCTCCTCTTAGCATGATAAAGAAGATTCAAAGAGAGTGAGATGCCAGCTCCTTTCATTCAGTCAGTAGCTTCAATCATTTCTGGTATATGAATAACATGATGTTTTTCAATGGCAAAAATCAATGAATATTGTAAATGCACAAACAGTAATTTATTCGCATTGCAAGGTGCAATTCTGAAATTTTTTGCTTTTTCCTGCTCCTCTTAGCATGATAAAGAAGATTCAAAGAGAGTGAGATGCCAGCTCCTTTCATTCAGTCAGTAGCTTCAAACATTTCTGGTATATGAATAACATGATGTTTTTCAATGGCAAAAATCAATGAATTTTGTAAATGCACAAACAGCAATTTCTCCGCATTGCAAGGTGCAATTCTGAAATTTTTTGCTTTTTCCTGCTCCTCTTAGCATGATAAAGAAGATTCAAAGAGAGTGAGATGCCAGCTCCTTTCATTCAGTCAGTAGCTTCAATCATTTCTGGACGTTTTTCAATGGCAAAAATCAATGAATATTGTAAATGCACAAACAGTAATTTCTCCGCATTGCGAGGTGCAATTCTGAAATTTTTTGCTTTTTCCTGCTCCTCTTAGCATGATAAAGAAGATTCAAAGAGAGTGAGATGCCAGCTCCTTTCATTCAGTCAGTAGCTTCAATCATTTCTGGTATATGAATAACATGATGTTTTTCAATGGCAAAAATCAATGAATATTGTAAATGCACAAACAGTAATTTCTCCGCATTGCAAGGTGCAATTCTGAAATTTTTTGCTTTTTCCTGCTCCTCTTAGCATGATAAAGAAGATTCAAAGAGAGTGAGATGCCAGCTCCTTTCATTCAGTCAGTAGCTTCAATCATTTCTGGTATATGAATAACATGATGTTTTTCAATGGCAAAAATCAATGAATATTGTAAATGCACAAACAGTAATTTATTCGCATTGCAAGGTGCAATTCTGAAATTTTTTGCTTTTTCCTGCTCCTCTTAGCATGATAAAGAAGATTCAAAGAGAGTGAGATGCCAGCTCCTTTCATTCAGTCAGTAGCTTCAAACATTTCTGGTATATGAATAACATGGTTTTTCAATGGCAAAAATCAATGAATATTGTAAATGCACAAAGAGTAATTTCTCCGCATTGCAAGGTGCAATTCTGAAATTTTTTGCCTTTTCCTGCTCCTCTTAGCATGATAAAGAAGATTCAAAGAGAGTGAGATGCCAGCTCCTTTCATTCAGTCAGTAGCTTCAATCATTTCTGGACGTTTTTCAATGGCAAAAATCAATGAATATTGTAAATGCACAAACAGTAATTTCTCCGCATTGCAAGGTGCAATTCTGAAATTTTTTGCTTTTTCCTGCTCCTCTTAGCATGATAAAGAAGATTCAAAGAGAGTGAGATGCCAGCTCCTTTCATTCAGTCAGTAGCTTCAAACATTTCTGGTATATGAATAACATGATGTTTTTCAATGGCAAAAATCAATGAATATTGTAAATGCACAAACAGTAATTTCTCCGCATTGCAAGGTGCAATTCTGAAATTTTTTGCTTTTTCCTGCTCCTCTTAGCATGATAAAGAAGATTCAAAGAGAGTGAGATGCCAGCTCCTTTCATTCAGTCAGTAGCTTCAATCATTTCTGGACGTTTTTCAATGGCAAAAATCAATGAATATTGTAAATGCACAAACAGTAATTTCTCCGCATTGCAAGGTGCAAGTCTGAAATTTTTTGCTTTTTCCTGCTCCTCTTAGCATGATAAAGAAGATTCAAAGAGAGTGAGATGCCAGCTACTTTCATTCAGTCAGTAGCTTCAATCATTTCTGGACGTTTTTCAATGGTAAAAATCAATGAATATTGTAAATGCACAAACAGTAATTTCTCCACATTGCAAGGTGCAATTCTAAAATTTTTTGCTTTTTCCTGCTCCTCTTAGCATGATAAAGAAGATTCAAAGAGAGTGAGATGCCAGCTCCTTTCATTCAGTCAGTAGCTTCAAACATTTCTGGTATATGAATAACATGATGTTTTTCAATGGCAAAAATCAATGAATATTGTAAATGCACAAACAGTAATTTCTCCGCATTGCAAGGTGCAATTCTGAAATTTTTTGCTTTTTCCTGCTCCTCTTAGCATGATTCAAAGAGAGTGAGATGCCAGCTCCTTTCATTCAGTCAGTAGCTTCAATCATTTCTGGACATTTTTCAATGGCAAAAATCAATGAATATTGTAAATGCACAAACAGTAATTTCTCCGCATTGCAAGGTGCAATTCTGAAATTTTTTGCTTTTTCCTGCTCCTCTTAGCATGATAAAGAAGATTCAAAGAGAGTGAGATGTCAGCTCCTTTCATTCAGTCAGTAGCTTCAAACATTTCTGGTATATGAATAACATGATGTTTTTCAATGGCAAAAATCAATGAATATTGTAAATGCACAAACAGTAATTTCTCCGCATTGCAAGGTGCAATTCTGAAATTTTTTGCTTTTTCCTGCTCCTCTTAGCATGATAAAGAAGATTCAAAGAGAGTGAGATGCCAGCTCCTTTCATTCAGTCAGTAGCTTCAAACATTTCTGGTATATGAATAACATGATGTTTTTCAATGGCAAAAATCAATGAATATTGTAAATGCACAAATAGTAATTTCTCCGCATTGCAAGGTGCAAGTCTGAAATTTTTTGCTTTTTCCTGCTCCTCTTAGCATGATAAAGAAGATTCAAAGAGAGTGAGATGCCAGCTACTTTCATTCAGTCAGTAGCTTCAATCATTTCTGGACGTTTTTCAATGGTAAAAATCAATGAATATTGTAAATGCACAAACAGTAATTTCTCCGCATTGCAAGGTGCAATTCTGAAATTTTTTGCTTTTTCCTGCTCCTCTTAGCATGATAAAGAAGATTCAAAGAGAGTGAGATGCCAGCTCCTTTCATTCAGTCAGTAGCTTCAATCATTTCTGGACGTTTTTCAATGGCAAAAATCAATGTATATTGTAAATGCACAAACAGTAATTTCTCCGCATTGCAAGGTGCAATTCTGAAATTTTTTGCTTTTTCCTGCTCCTCTTAGCATGATAAAGAAGATTCAAAGAGAGTGAGATGCCAGCTCCTTTCATTCAGTCAGTAGCTTCAATCATTTCTGGACGTTTTTCAATGGCAAAAATCAATGAATATTGTAAATGCACAAACAGTAATTTCTCCGCATTGCAAGGTGCAATTCTGAAATTTTTTGCTTTTTCCTGCTCCTCTTAGCATGATAAAGAAGATTCAAAGAGAGTGAGATGCCAGCTCCTTTCATTCAGTCAGTAGCTTCAAACATTTCTGGTATATGAATAACATGATGTTTTTCAATGGCAAAAATCAATGAATTTTGTAAATGCACAAACAGCAATTTCTCCGCATTGCAAGGTGCAATTCTGAAATTTTTTGCTTTTTCCTGCTCCTCTTAGCATGATAAAGAAGATTCAAAGAGAGTGAGATGCCAGCTCCTTTCATTCAGTCAGTAGCTTCAATCATTTCTGGACGTTTTTCAATGGCAAAAATCAATGAATATTGTAAATGCACAAACAGTAATTTCTCCGCATTGCGAGGTGCAATTCTGAAATTTTTTGCTTTTTCCTGCTCCTCTTAGCATGATAAAGAAGATTCAAAGAGAGTGAGATGCCAGCTCCTTTCATTCAGTCAGTAGCTTCAATCATTTCTGGTATGTGAATAACATGATGTTTTTCAATGGCAAAAATCAATGAATATTGTAAATGCACAAACAGTAATTTCTCCGCATTGCAAGGTGCAATTCTGAAATGTTTTGCTTTTTCCTGCTCCTCTTAGCATGATAAAGAAGATTCAAAGAGAGTGAGATGCCAGCTCCTTTCATTCAGTCAGTAGCTTCAATCATTTCTGGTATATGAATAACATGATGTTTTTCAATGGCAAAAATCAATGAATATTGTAAATGCACAAACAGTAATTTATTCGCATTGCAAGGTGCAATTCTGAAATTTTTTGGTTTTTCCTGCTCCTCTTAGCATGATAAAGAAGATTCAAAGAGAGTGAGATGCCAGCTCCTTTCATTCAGTCAGTAGCTTCAAACATTTCTGGTATATGAATAACATGATGTTTTTCAATGGCAAAAATCAATGAATATTGTAAATGCACAAACAGTAATTTCTCCGCATTGCAAGGTGCAATTCTGAAATTTTTTGCCTTTTCCTGCTCCTCTTAGCATGATAAAGAAGATTCAAAGAGAGTGAGATGCCAGCTCCTTTCATTCAGTCAGTAGCTTCAATCATTTCTGGACGTTTTTCAATGGCAAAAATCAATGAATATTGTAAATGCACAAACAGTAATTTCTCCGCATTGCAAGGTGCAATTCTGAAATTTTTTGCTTTTTCCTGCTCCTCTTAGCATGATAAAGAAGATTCAAAGAGAGTGAGATTCCAGCTCCTTTCATTCAGTCAGTAGCTTCAAACATTTCTGGTATATGAATAACATGATGTTTTTCAATGGCAAAAATCAATGAATATTGTAAATGCACAAACAGTAATTTCTCCGCATTGCAAGGTGCAATTCTGAAATTTTTTGCTTTTTCCTGCTCCTCTTAGCATGATAAAGAAGATTCAAAGAGAGTGAGATGCCAGCTCCTTTCATTCAGTCAGTAGCTTCAATCATTTCTGGACGTTTTTCAATGGCAAAAATCAATGAATATTGTAAATGCACAAACAGTAATTTCTCCGCATTGCAAGGTGCAATTCTGAAATTTTTTGCTTTTTCCTGCTCCTCTTAGCATGATAAAGAAGATTCAAAGAGAGTGAGATGCCAGCTCCTTTCATTCAGTCAGTAGCTTCAATCATTTCTGGTATATGAATAACATGATGTTTTTCAATGGCAAAAATCAATGAATATTGTAAATGCACAAACAGTAATTTCTCCGCATTGCAAGGTGCAATTCTGAAATTTTTTGCTTTTTCCTGCTCCTCTTAGCATGATAAAGAAGATTCAAAGAGAGTGAGATGCCAGCTCCTTTCATTCAGTCAGTAGCTTCAATCATTTCTGGTATATGAATAACATGATGTTTTTCAATGGCAAAAATCAATGAATATTGTAAATGCACAAACTGTAATTTCTCCGCATTGCAAGGTGCAATTCTGAAATTTTTTGCTTTTTCCTGCTCCTCTTAGCATGATAAAGAAGATTCAAAGAGAGTGAGATGCCAGCTCCTTTCATTCAGTCAGTAGCTTCAATCATTTCTGGACGTTTTTCAATGGCAAAAATCAATGAATATTGTAAATGCACAAACAGTAATTTCTCCGCATTGCAAGGTGCAATTCTGAAATTTTTTGCTTTTTCCTGCTCCTCTTAGCATGATAAAGAAGATTCAAAGAGAGTGAGATGCCAGCTCCTTTCATTCAGTCAGTACCTTCAATCATTTCTGGACGTTTTTCAATGGCAAAAATCAATGAATATTGTAAATGCACAAACAGTAATTTCTCCGCATTGCAAGGTGCAATTCTGAAATTTTTTGCTTTTTCCCGCTCCTCTTAGCATGATAAAGAAGATTCAGAGAGTGAGGTGCCAGCTCCTTTCATTCAGTCAGTAGCTTCAAACATTTCTGGTATATGAATTACATGTTTTTCAATGGCAAAAATCAATGAATATTGTAAATGCACAAACAGTAATTTCTCCGCATTGCAAGGTGCAATTCTGAAATTTTTTGCTTTTTCCTGCTCCTCTTAGCATGATAAAGAAGATTCAAAGAGAGTGAGATGCCAGCTCCTTTCATTCAGTCAGTAGCTTCAATCATTTCTGGACGTTTTTCAATGGCAAAAATCAATGAATATTGTAAATGCACAAACAGTAATTTCTCCGCATTGCAAGGTGCAATTCTGAAATTTTTTGCTTTTTCCTGCTCCTCTTAGCATGATAAAGAAGATTCAAAGAGAGTGAGATGCCAGCTCCTTTCATTCAGTCAGTAGCTTCAATCATTTCTGGACGTTTTTCAATGGCAAAAATCAATGAATATTGTAAATGCACAAAAAGTAATTTCTCCGCATTGCAAGGTGCAATTCTGAAATTTTTTGCTTTTTCCTGCTCCTCTTAGCATGATAAAGAAGATTCAAAGAGAGTGAGATGCCAGCTCCTTTCATTCAGTCAGTAGCTTCAAACATTTCTGGTATATGAAAAACATGATGTTTTTCAATGGCAAAAATCAATGAATATTGTAAATGCACAAACAGTAATTTCTCCGCATTGCAAGGTGCAAGTCTGAAATTTTTTGCTTTTTCCTGCTCCTCTTAGCATGATAAAAAAGATTCAAAGAGAGTGAGATGGCAGCTACTTTCATTCAGTCAGTAGCTTCAATCATTTCTGGACGTTTTTCAATGGTAAAAATCAATGAATATTGTAAATGCACAAACAGTAATTTCTCCACATTGCAAGGTGCAATTCTGAAATTTTTTGCTTTTTCCTGCTCCTCTTAGCATGATAAAGAAGATTCAAAGAGAGTGAGATGCCAGCTCCTTTCATTCAGTCAGTAGCTTCAAACATTTCTGGTATATGAATAACATGATGTTTTTCAATGGCAAAAATCAATGAATATTGTAAATGCACAAACAGTAATTTCTCCGCATTGCAAGGTGCAATTCTGAAATTTCTTGCTTTTTCCTGCTCCTCTTAGCATGATAAAGAAGATTCAAAGAGAGTGAGATGCCAGCTCCTTTCATTCAGTCAGTAGCTTCAAACATTTCTGGTATATGAATAACATGATGTTTTTCAATGGCAAAAATCAATGAATATTGTAAATGCACAAACAGTAATTTCTCCGCATTGCAAGGTGCAATTCTGAAATTTTTTGCTTTTTCCTGTTCCTCTTAGCATGATAAAGAAGATTCAAAGAGAGTGAGATGCCAGCTCCTTTCATTCAGTCAGTAGCTTCAATCATTTCTGGACGTTTCTCAATGGCAAAAATCAATGAATATTGTAAATGCACAAACTGTAATTTCTCCGCATTGCAAGGTGCAATTCTGAAATTTTTTGCTTTTTCCTGCTCCTCTTAGCATGATAAAGAAGATTCAAAGAGAGTGAGATGCCAGCTCCTTTCATTCAGTCAGTAGCTTCAATCATTTCTGGACGTTTTTCAATGGCAAAAATCAATGAATATTGTAAATGCACAAACAGTAATTTCTCCGCATTGCAAGGTGCAATTCTGAAATTTTTTTGCTTTTTCCTGCTCCTCTTAGCATGATAAAGAAGATTCAAAGAGAGTGAGATGCCAGCTCCTTTCATTCAGTCAGTACCTTCAATCATTTCTGGACGTTTTTCAATGGCAAAAATCAATGAATATTGTAAATGCACAAACAGTAATTTCTCCGCATTGCAAGGTGCAATTCTGAAATTTTTTGCTTTTTCCCGCTCCTCTTAGCATGATAAAGAAGATTCAAAGAGAGTGAGGTGCCAGCTCCTTTCATTCAGTCAGTAGCTTCAAACATTTCTGGTATATGAATTACATGTTTTTCAATGGCAAAAATCAATGAATATTGTAAATGCACAAACAGTAATTTCTCCGCATTGCAAGGTGCAATTCTGAAATTTTTTGCTTTTTCCTGCTCCTCTTAGCATGATAAAGAAGATTCAAAGAGAGTGAGATGCCAGCTCCTTTCATTCAGTCAGTAGCTTCAATCATTTCTGGACGTTTTTCAATGGCAAAAATCAATGAATATTGTAAATGCACAAACAGTAATTTCTCCGCATTGCAAGGTGCAATTCTGAAATTTTTTGCTTTTTCCTGCTCCTCTTAGCATGATAAAGAAGATTCAAAGAGAGTGAGATGCCAGCTCCTTTCATTCAGTCAGTAGCTTCAAACATTTCTGGTATATGAATAACATGATGTTTTTCAATGGCAAAAATCAATGAATATTGTAAATGCACAAACAGTAATTTCTCCGCATTGCAAGGTGCAAGTCTGAAATTTTTTGCTTTTTCCTGCTCCTCTTAGCATGATAAAAAAGATTCAAAGAGAGTGAGATGGCAGCTACTTTCATTCAGTCAGTAGCTTCAATCATTTCTGGACGTTTTTCAATGGTAAAAATCAATGAATATTGTAAATGCACAAACAGTAATTTCTCCACATTGCAAGGTGCAATTCTGAAATTTTTTGCTTTTTCCTGCTCCTCTTAGCATGATAAAGAAGATTCAAAGAGAGTGAGATGCCAGCTCCTTTCATTCAGTCAGTAGCTTCAAACATTTCTGGTATATGAATAACATGATGTTTTTCAATGGCAAAAATCAATGAATATTGTAAATGCACAAACAGTAATTTCTCCGCATTGCAAGGTGCAATTCTGAAATTTCTTGCTTTTTCCTGCTCCTCTTAGCATGATAAAGAAGATTCAAAGAGAGTGAGATGCCAGCTCCTTTCATTCAGTCAGTAGCTTCAATCATTTCTGGTATATGAATAACATGATGTTTTTCAATGGCAAAAATCAATGAATATTGTAAATGCACAAACAGTAATTTCTCCGCATTGCAAGGTGCAATTCTGAAATTTTTTGCTTTTTCCTGCTCCTCTTAGCATGATAAAGAAGATTCAAAGAGAGTGAGATGCCAGCTCCTTTCATTCAGTCAGTAGCTTCAATCATTTCTGGACTTTTTTCAACGGCAAAAATCAATGAATATTGTAAATGCACAAACAGTAATTTCTCCGCATTGCAAGGTGCAATTCTGAAATTTTTTGCTTTTTCCTGCTCCTCTTAGCATGATAAAGAAGATTCAAAGAGAGTGAGATGCCAGCTCCTTTCATTCAGTCAGTAGCTTCAATCATTTCTGGACGTTTTTCAATGGCAAAAATCAATGTATATTGTAAATGCACAAACAGTAATTTCTCCGCATTGCAAGGTGCAATTCTGAAATTTTTTGCTTTTTCCTGCTCCTCTTAGCATGATAAAGAAGATTCAAAGAGAGTGAGATGCCAGCTCCTTTCATTCAGTCAGTAGCTTCAATCATTTCTGGACGTTTTTCAATGGCAAAAATCAATGAATATTGTAAATGCACAAACAGTAATTTCTCCGCATTGCAAGGTGCAATTCTGAAATTTTTTGCTTTTTCCTGCTCCTCTTAGCATGATAAAGAAGATTCAAAGAGAGTGAGATGCCAGCTCCTTTCATTCAGTCAGTAGCTTCAAACATTTCTGGTATATGAATAACATGATGTTTTTCAATGGCAAAAATCAATGAATTTTATAAATGCACAAACAGCAATTTCTCCGCATTGCAAGGTGCAATTTTGAAATTTTTTGCTTTTTCCTGCTCCTCTTAGCATGATAAAGAAGATTCAAAGAGAGTGAGATGCCAGCTCCTTTCATTCAGTCAGTAGCTTCAATCATTTCTGGACGTTTTTCAATGGCAAAAATCAATGAATATTGTAAATGCACAAACAGTAATTTCTCCGCATTGCGAGGTGCAATTCTGAAATTTTTTGCTTTTTCCTGCTCCTCTTAGCATGATAAAGAAGATTCAAAGAGAGTGAGATGCCAGCTCCTTTCATTCAGTCAGTAGCTTCAATCATTTCTGGTATGTGAATAACATGATGTTTTTCAATGGCAAAAATCAATGAATATTGTAAATGCACAAGCAGTAATTTCTCCGCATTGCAAGGTGCAATTCTGAAATGTTTTGCTTTTTCCTGCTCCTCTTAGCATGATAAAGAAGATTCAAAGAGAGTGAGATGCCAGCTCCTTTCATTCAGTCAGTAGCTTCAATCATTTCTGGTATATGAATAACATGATGTTTTTCAATGGCAAAAATCAATGAATATTGTAAATGCACAAACAGTAATTTATTCGCATTGCAAGGTGCAATTCTGAAATTTTTTGGTTTTTCCTGCTCCTCTTAGCATGATAAAGAAGATTCAAAGAGAGTGAGATGCCAGCTCCTTTCATTCAGTCAGTAGCTTCAAACATTTCTGGTATATGAATAACATGATGTTTTTCAATGGCAAAAATCAATGAATATTGTAAATGCACAAACAGTAATTTCTCCGCATTGCAAGGTGCAATTCTGAAATTTTTTGCCTTTTCCTGCTCCTCTTAGCATGATAAAGAAGATTCAAAGAGAGTGAGATGCCAGCTCCTTTCATTCAGTCAGTAGCTTCAATCATTTCTGGACGTTTTTCAATGGCAAAAATCAATGAATATTGTAAATGCACAAACAGTAATTTCTCCGCATTGCAAGGTGCAATTCTGAAATTTTTTGCTTTTTCCTGCTCCTCTTAGCATGATAAAGAAGATTCAAAGAGAGTGAGATTCCAGCTCCTTTCATTCAGTCAGTAGCTTCAAACATTTCTGGTATATGAATAACATGATGTTTTTCAATGGCAAAAATCAATGAATATTGTAAATGCACAAACAGTAATTTCTCCGCATTGCAAGGTGCAATTCTGAAATTTTTTGCTTTTTCCTGCTCCTCTTAGCATGATAAAGAAGATTCAAAGAGAGTGAGATGCCAGCTCCTTTCATTCAGTCAGTAGCTTCAATCATTTCTGGACGTTTTTCAATGGCAAAAATCAATGAATATTGTAAATGCACAAACAGTAATTTCTCCGCATTGCAAGGTGCAATTCTGAAATTTTTTGCTTTTTCCTGCTCCTCTTAGCATGATAAAGAAGATTCAAAGAGAGTGAGATGCCAGCTCCTTTCATTCAGTCAGTAGCTTCAATCATTTCTGGTATATGAATAACATGATGTTTTTCAATGGCAAAAATCAATGAATATTGTAAATGCACAAACAGTAATTTCTCCGCATTGCAAGGTGCAATTCTGAAATTTTTTGCTTTTTCCTGCTCCTCTTAGCATGATAAAGAAGATTCAAAGAGAGTGAGATGCCAGCTCCTTTCATTCAGTCAGTAGCTTCAATCATTTCTGGACGTTTTTCAATGGCAAAAATCAATGAATATTGTAAATGCACAAACAGTAATTTCTCCGCATTGCAAGGTGCAATTCTGAAATTTTTTGCTTTTTCCTGCTCCTCTTAGCATGATAAAGAAGATTCAAAGAGAGTGACATGCCAGCTCCTTTCATTCAGTCAGTAGCTTCAAACATTTCTGGTATATGAATAACATGATGTTTTTCAATGGCAAAAATCAATGAATATTGTAAATGCACAAACAGTAATTTCTCCGCATTGCAAGGTGCAATTCTGAAATTTTTTGCTTTTTCCTGTTCCACTTAGCATGATAAAGAAGATTCAAAGAGAGTGAGATGCCAGCTCCTTTCATTCAGTCAGTAGCTTCAATCATTTCTGGACGTTTCTCAATGGCAAAAATCAATGAATATTGTAAATGCACAAACTGTAATTTCTCCGCATTGCAAGGTGCAATTCTGAAATTTTTTGCTTTTTCCTGCTCCTCTTAGCATGATAAAGAAGATTCAAAGAGAGTGAGATGCCAGCTCCTTTCATTCAGTCAGTAGCTTCAATCATTTCTGGACGTTTTTCAATGGCAAAAATCAATGAATATTGTAAATGCACAAACAGTAATTTCTCCGCATTGCAAGGTGCAATTCTGAAATTGTTTGCTTTTTCCTGCTCCTCTTAGCATGATAAAGAAGATTCAAAGAGAGTGAGATGCCAGCTCCTTTCATTCAGTCAGTACCTTCAATCATTTCTGGACGTTTTTCAATGGCAAAAATCAATGAATATTGTAAATGCACAAACAGTAATTTCTCCGCATTGCAAGGTGCAATTCTGAAATTTTTTGCTTTTTCCCGCTCCTCTTAGCATGATAAAGAAGATTCAAAGAGAGTGAGGTGCCAGCTCCTTTCATTCAGTCAGTAGCTTCAAACATTTCTGGTATATGAATTACATGTTTTTCAATGGCAAAAATCAATGAATATTGTAAATGCACAAACAGTAATTTCTCCGCATTGCAAGGTGCAATTCTGAAATTTTTTGCTTTTTCCTGCTCCTCTTAGCATGATAAAGAAGATTCAAAGAGAGTGAGATGCCAGCTCCTTTCATTCAGTCAGTAGCTTCAATCATTTCTGGACGTTTTTCAATGGCAAAAATCAATGAATATTGTAAATGCACAAACAGTAATTTCTCCGCATTGCAAGGTGCAATTCTGAAATTTTTTGCTTTTTCCTGCTCCTCTTAGCATGATAAAGAAGATTCAAAGAGAGTGAGATGCCAGCTCCTTTCATTCAGTCAGTAGCTTCAATCATTTCTGGACGTTTTTCAATGGCAAAAATCAATGAATATTGTAAATGCACAAAAAGTAATTTCTCCGCATTGCAAGGTGCAATTCTGAAATTTTTTGCTTTTTCCTGCTCCTCTTAGCATGATAAAGAAGATTCAAAGAGAGTGAGATGCCAGCTCCTTTCATTCAGTCAGTAGCTTCAAACATTTCTGGTATATGAATAACATGATGTTTTTCAATGGCAAAAATCAATGAATATTGTAAATGCACAAACAGTAATTTCTCCGCATTGCAAGGTGCAAGTCTGAAATTTTTTGCTTTTTCCTGCTCCTCTTAGCATGATAAAAAAGATTCAAAGAGAGTGAGATGGCAGCTACTTTCATTCAGTCAGTAGCTTCAATCATTTCTGGACGTTTTTCAATGGTAAAAATCAATGAATATTGTAAATGCACAAACAGTAATTTCTCCACATTGCAAGGTGCAATTCTGAAATTTTTTGCTTTTTCCTGCTCCTCTTAGCATGATAAAGAAGATTCAAAGAGAGTGAGATGCCAGCTCCTTTCATTCAGTCAGTAGCTTCAATCATTTCTGGTATATGAATAACATGATGTTTTTCAATGGCAAAAATCAATGAATATTGTAAATGCACAAACAGTAATTTCTCCGCATTGCAAGGTGCAATTCTGAAATTTTTTGCTTTTTCCTGCTCCTCTTAGCATGATAAAGAAGATTCAAAGAGAGTGAGATGCCAGCTCCTTTCATTCAGTCAGTAGCTTCAATCATTTCTGGACTTTTTTCAACGGCAAAAATCAATGAATATTGTAAATGCACAAACAGTAATTTCTCCGCATTGCAAGGTGCAATTCTGAAATTTTTTGCTTTTTCCTGCTCCTCTTAGCATGATAAAGAAGATTCAAAGAGAGTGAGATGCCAGCTCCTTTCATTCAGTCAGTAGCTTCAATCATTTCTGGACGTTTTTCAATGGCAAAAATCAATGTATATTGTAAATGCACAAACAGTAATTTCTCCGCATTGCAAGGTGCAATTCTGAAATTTTTTGCTTTTTCCTGCTCCTCTTAGCATGATAAAGAAGATTCAAAGAGAGTGAGATGCCAGCTCCTTTCATTCAGTCAGTAGCTTCAATCATTTCTGGACGTTTTTCAATGGCAAAAATCAATGAATATTGTAAATGCACAAACAGTAATTTCTCCGCATTGCAAGGTGCAATTCTGAAATTTTTTGCTTTTTCCTGCTCCTCTTAGCATGATAAAGAAGATTCAAAGAGAGTGAGATGCCAGCTCCTTTCATTCAGTCAGTAGCTTCAAACATTTCTGGTATATGAATAACATGATGTTTTTCAATGGCAAAAATCAATGAATTTTGTAAATGCACAAACAGCAATTTCTCCGCATTGCAAGGTGCAATTCTGAAATTTTTTGCTTTTTCCTGCTCCTCTTAGCATGATAAAGAAGATTCAAAGAGAGTGAGATGCCAGCTCCTTTCATTCAGTCAGTAGCTTCAATCATTTCTGGACGTTTTTCAATGGCAAAAATCAATGAATATTGTAAATGCACAAACAGTAATTTCTCCGCATTGCGAGGTGCAATTCTGAAATTTTTTGCTTTTTCCTGCTCCTCTTAGCATGATAAAGAAGATTCAAAGAGAGTGAGATGCCAGCTCCTTTCATTCAGTCAGTAGCTTCAATCATTTCTGGTATGTGAATAACATGATGTTTTTCAATGGCAAAAATCAATGAATATTGTAAATGCACAAACAGTAATTTCTCCGCATTGCAAGGTGCAATTCTGAAATGTTTTGCTTTTTCCTGCTCCTCTTAGCATGATAAAGAAGATTCAAAGAGAGTGAGATGCCAGCTCCTTTCATTCAGTCAGTAGCTTCAATCATTTCTGGTATATGAATAACATGATGTTTTTCAATGGCAAAAATCAATGAATATTGTAAATGCACAAACAGTAATTTATTCGCATTGCAAGGTGCAATTCTGAAATTTTTTGGTTTTTCCTGCTCCTCTTAGCATGATAAAGAAGATTCAAAGAGAGTGAGATGCCAGCTCCTTTCATTCAGTCAGTAGCTTCAAACATTTCTGGTATATGAATAACATGATGTTTTTCAATGGCAAAAATCAATGAATATTGTAAATGCACAAACAGTAATTTCTCCGCATTGCAAGGTGCAATTCTGAAATTTTTTGCCTTTTCCTGCTCCTCTTAGCATGATAAAGAAGATTCAAAGAGAGTGAGATGCCAGCTCCTTTCATTCAGTCAGTAGCTTCAATCATTTCTGGACGTTTTTCAATGGCAAAAATCAATGAATATTGTAAATGCACAAACAGTAATTTCTCCGCATTGCAAGGTGCAATTCTGAAATTTTTTGCTTTTTCCTGCTCCTCTTAGCATGATAAAGAAGATTCAAAGAGAGTGAGATTCCAGCTCCTTTCATTCAGTCAGTAGCTTCAAACATTTCTGGTATATGAATAACATGATGTTTTTCAATGGCAAAAATCAATGAATATTGTAAATGCACAAACAGTAATTTCTCCGCATTGCAAGGTGCAATTCTGAAATTTTTTGCTTTTTCCTGCTCCTCTTAGCATGATAAAGAAGATTCAAAGAGAGTGAGATGCCAGCTCCTTTCATTCAGTCAGTAGCTTCAATCATTTCTGGACGTTTTTCAATGGCAAAAATCAATGAATATTGTAAATGCACAAACAGTAATTTCTCCGCATTGCAAGGTGCAATTCTGAAATTTTTTGCTTTTTCCTGCTCCTCTTAGCATGATAAAGAAGATTCAAAGAGAGTGAGATGCCAGCTCCTTTCATTCAGTCAGTAGCTTCAATCATTTCTGGTATATGAATAACATGATGTTTTTCAATGGCAAAAATCAATGAATATTGTAAATGCACAAACAGTAATTTCTCCGCATTGCAAGGTGCAATTCTGAAATTTTTTGCTTTTTCCTGCTCCTCTTAGCATGATAAAGAAGATTCAAAGAGAGTGAGATGCCAGCTCCTTTCATTCAGTCAGTAGCTTCAATCATTTCTGGACGTTTTTCAATGGCAAAAATCAATGAATATTGTAAATGCACAAACAGTAATTTCTCCGCATTGCAAGGTGCAATTCTGAAATTTTTTGCTTTTTCCTGCTCCTCTTAGCATGATAAAGAAGATTCAAAGAGAGTGACATGCCAGCTCCTTTCATTCAGTCAGTAGCTTCAAACATTTCTGGTATATGAATAACATGATGTTTTTCAATGGCAAAAATCAATGAATATTGTAAATGCACAAACAGTAATTTCTCCGCATTGCAAGGTGCAATTCTGAAATTTTTTGCTTTTTCCTGCTCCTCTTAGCATGATAAAGAAGATTCAAAGAGAGTGAGATGCCAGCTCCTTTCATTCAGTCAGTAGCTTCAAACATTTCTGGTATATGAATAACATGATGTTTTTCAATGGCAAAAATCAATGAATTTTGTAAATGCACAAACAGCAATTTCTCCGCATTGCAAGGTGCAATTCTGAAATTTTTTGCTTTTTCCTGCTCCTCTTAGCATGATAAAGAAGATTCAAAGAGAGTGAGATGCCAGCTCCTTTCATTCAGTCAGTAGCTTCAATCATTTCTGGACGTTTTTCAATGGCAAAAATCAATGAATATTGTAAATGCACAAACAGTAATTTCTCCGCATTGCGAGGTGCAATTCTGAAATTTTTTGCTTTTTCCTGCTCCTCTTAGCATGATAAAGAAGATTCAAAGAGAGTGAGATGCCAGCTCCTTTCATTCAGTCAGTAGCTTCAATCATTTCTGGTATGTGAATAACATGATGTTTTTCAATGGCAAAAATCAATGAATATTGTAAATGCACAAACAGTAATTTCTCCGCATTGCAAGGTGCAATTCTGAAATGTTTTGCTTTTTCCTGCTCCTCTTAGCATGATAAAGAAGATTCAAAGAGAGTGAGATGCCAGCTCCTTTCATTCAGTCAGTAGCTTCAATCATTTCTGGTATATGAATAACATGATGTTTTTCAATGGCAAAAATCAATGAATATTGTAAATGCACAAACAGTAATTTATTCGCATTGCAAGGTGCAATTCTGAAATTTTTTGGTTTTTCCTGCTCCTCTTAGCATGATAAAGAAGATTCAAAGAGAGTGAGATGCCAGCTCCTTTCATTCAGTCAGTAGCTTCAAACATTTCTGGTATATGAATAACATGATGTTTTTCAATGGCAAAAATCAATGAATATTGTAAATGCACAAACAGTAATTTCTCCGCATTGCAAGGTGCAATTCTGAAATTTTTTGCCTTTTCCTGCTCCTCTTAGCATGATAAAGAAGATTCAAAGAGAGTGAGATGCCAGCTCCTTTCATTCAGTCAGTAGCTTCAATCATTTCTGGACGTTTTTCAATGGCAAAAATCAATGAATATTGTAAATGCACAAACAGTAATTTCTCCGCATTGCAAGGTGCAATTCTGAAATTTTTTGCTTTTTCCTGCTCCTCTTAGCATGATAAAGAAGATTCAAAGAGAGTGAGATTCCAGCTCCTTTCATTCAGTCAGTAGCTTCAAACATTTCTGGTATATGAATAACATGATGTTTTTCAATGGCAAAAATCAATGAATATTGTAAATGCACAAACAGTAATTTCTCCGCATTGCAAGGTGCAATTCTGAAATTTTTTGCTTTTTCCTGCTCCTCTTAGCATGATAAAGAAGATTCAAAGAGAGTGAGATGCCAGCTCCTTTCATTCAGTCAGTAGCTTCAATCATTTCTGGACGTTTTTCAATGGCAAAAATCAATGAATATTGTAAATGCACAAACAGTAATTTCTCCGCATTGCAAGGTGCAATTCTGAAATTTTTTTCTTTTTCCTGCTCCTCTTAGCATGATAAAGAAGATTCAAAGAGAGTGAGATGCCAGCTCCTTTCATTCAGTCAGTAGCTTCAATCATTTCTGGTATATGAATAACATGATGTTTTTCAATGGCAAAAATCAATGAATATTGTAAATGCACAAACAGTAATTTCTCCGCATTGCAAGGTGCAATTCTGAAATTTTTTGCTTTTTCCTGCTCCTCTTAGCATGATAAAGAAGATTCAAAGAGAGTGAGATGCCAGCTCCTTTCATTCAGTCAGTAGCTTCAATCATTTCTGGACGTTTTTCAATGGCAAAAATCAATGAATATTGTAAATGCACAAACAGTAATTTCTCCGCATTGCAAGGTGCAATTCTGAAATTTTTTGCTTTTTCCTGCTCCTCTTAGCATGATAAAGAAGATTCAAAGAGAGTGACATGCCAGCTCCTTTCATTCAGTCAGTAGCTTCAAACATTTCTGGTATATGAATAACATGATGTTTTTCAATGGCAAAAATCAATGAATATTGTAAATGCACAAACAGTAATTTCTCCGCATTGCAAGGTGCAATTCTGAAATTTTTTGCTTTTTCCTGCTCCTCTTAGCATCATAAACAAGATTCAAAGAGAGTGAGATGCCAGCTCCTTTCATTCAGTCAGTAGCTTCAATCATTTCTGGACGTTTTTCAATGGCAAAAATCAATGAATATTGTAAATGCACAAACAGTAATTTCTCCGCATTGCAAGGTGCAATTCTGAAATTTTTTGCTTTTTCCTGCTCCTCTTAGCATGATAAAGAAGATTCAAAGAGAGTGAGATGCCAGCTCCTTTCATTCAGTCGGTAGGTTCAATCATTTCTGGACGTTTTTCAAAGGCAAAAATCAATGAATATTGTAAATGCACAAACAGTAATTTCTCCGCATTGCAAGGTGCAATTCTGAAATTTTTTGCTTTTTCCTGCTCCTCTTAGCATGATAAAGAAGATTCAAAGAGAGTGAGATGCCAGCTCCTTTCATTCAGTCAGTAGCTTCAATCATTTCTGGACGTTTTTCAATGGCAAAAATCAATGAATATTGTAAATGCACAAACAGTAATTTCTCCGCATTGCAAGGTGCAATTCTGAAATTTTTTGCTTTTTCCTGCTCCTCTTAGCATGATAAAGAAGATTCAAAGAGAGTGAGATGCCAGCTCCTTTCATTCAGTCAGTAGCTTCAATCATTTCTGGACGTTTTTCAATGGCAAAAATCAATGTATATTGTAAATGCACAAACAGTAATTTCTCCGCAATGCAAGGTGCAATTCTGAAATTTTTTGCTTTTTCCTGCTCCTCTTAGCATGATAAAGAAGATTCAAAGAGAGTGAGATGCCAGCTCCTTTCATTCAGTCAGTAGCTTCAATCATTTCTGGACGTTTTTCAATGGCAAAAATCAATGTATATTGTAAATGCACAAACAGTAATTTCTCCGCATTGCAAGGTGCAATTCTGAAATTTTTTGCTTTTTCCTGCTCCTCTTAGCATGATAAAGAAGATTCAAAGAGAGTGAGATGCCAGCTCCTTTCATTCAGTCAGTAGCTTCAATCATTTCTGGACGTTTTTCAATGGCAAAAATCAATGAATATTGTAAATGCACAAACAGTAATTTCTCCGCATTGCAAGGTGCAATTCTGAAATTTTTTGCTTTTTCCTGCTCCTCTTAGCATGATAAAGAAGATTCAAAGAGAGTGAGATGCCAGCTCCTTTCATTCAGTCGGTAGGTTCAATCATTTCTGGACGTTTTTCAATGGCAAAAATCAATGAATATTGTAAATGCACAAACAGTAATTTCTCCGCATTGCAAGGTGCAATTCTGAAATTTTTTGCTTTTTCCTGCTCCTCTTAGCATGATAAAGAAGATTCAAAGAGAGTGAGATGCCAGCTCCTTTCATTCAGTCAGTAGCTTCAATCATTTCTGGACGTTTTTCAATGGCAAAAATCAATGAATATTGTAAATGCACAAACAGTAATTTCTCCGCATTGCAAGGTGCAATTCTGAAATTTTTTGCTTTTTCCTGCTCCTCTTAGCATGATAAAGAAGATTCAAAGAGAGTGAGATGCCAGCTCCTTTCATTCAGTCAGTAGCTTCAATCATTTCTGGACGTTTTTCAATGGCAAAAATCAATGTATATTGTAAATGCACAAACAGTAATTTCTCCGCATTGCAAGGTGCAATTCTGAAATTTTTTGCTTTTTCCTGCTCCTCTTAGCATGATAAAGAAGATTCAAAGAGAGTGAGATGCCAGCTCCTTTCATTCAGTCAGTAGCTTCAATCATTTCTGGACGTTTTTCAATGGCAAAAATCAATGTATATTGTAAATGCACAAACAGTAATTTCTCCGCATTGCAAGGTGCAATTCTGAAATTTTTTGCTTTTTCCTGCTCCTCTTAGCATGATAAAGAAGATTCAAAGAGAGTGAGATGCCAGCTCCTTTCATTCAGTCAGTAGCTTCAATCATTTCTGGACGTTTTTCAATGGCAAAAATCAATGAATATTGTAAATGCACAAACAGTAATTTCTCCGCATTGCAAGGTGCAATTCTGAAATTTTTTGCTTTTTCCTGCTCCTCTTAGCATGATAAAGAAGATTCAAAGAGAGTGAGATGCCAGCTCCTTTCATTCAGTCAGTAGCTTCAAACATTTCTGGTATATGAATAACATGATGTTTTTCAATGGCAAAAATCAATGAATTTTGTAAATGCACAAACAGCAATTTCTCCGCATTGCAAGGTGCAATTCTGAAATTTTTTGCTTTTTCCTGCTCCTCTTAGCATGATAAAGAAGATTCAAAGAGAGTGAGATGCCAGCTCCTTTCATTCAGTCAGTAGCTTCAATCATTTCTGGACGTTTTTCAATGGCAAAAATCAATGAATATTGTAAATGCACAAACAGTAATTTCTCCGCATTGCGAGGTGCAATTCTGAAATTTTTTGCTTTTTCCTGCTCCTCTTAGCATGATAAAGAAGATTCAAAGAGAGTGAGATGCCAGCTCCTTTCATTCAGTCAGTAGCTTCAATCATTTCTGGTATATGAATAACATGATGTTTTTCAATGGCAAAAATCAATGAATATTGTAAATGCACAAACAGTAATTTCTCCGCATTGCAAGGTGCAATTCTGAAATTTTTTGCTTTTTCCTGCTCCTCTTAGCATGATAAAGAAGATTCAAAGAGAGTGAGATGCCAGCTCCTTTCATTCAGTCAGTAGCTTCAATCATTTCTGGTATATGAATAACATGATGTTTTTCAATGGCAAAAATCAATGAATATTGTAAATGCACAAACAGTAATTTATTCGCATTGCAAGGTGCAATTCTGAAATTTTTTGCTTTTTCCTGCTCCTCTTAGCATGATAAAGAAGATTCAAAGAGAGTGAGATGCCAGCTCCTTTCATTCAGTCAGTAGCTTCAAACATTTCTGGTATATGAATAACATGGTTTTTCAATGGCAAAAATCAATGAATATTGTAAATGCACAAAGAGTAATTTCTCCGCATTGCAAGGTGCAATTCTGAAATTTTTTGCCTTTTCCTGCTCCTCTTAGCATGATAAAGAAGATTCAAAGAGAGTGAGATGCCAGCTCCTTTCATTCAGTCAGTAGCTTCAATCATTTCTGGACGTTTTTCAATGGCAAAAATCAATGAATATTGTAAATGCACAAACAGTAATTTCTCCGCATTGCAAGGTGCAATTCTGAAATTTTTTGCTTTTTCCTGCTCCTCTTAGCATGATAAAGAAGATTCAAACAGAGTGAGATGCCAGCTCCTTTCATTCAGTCAGTAGCTTCAATCATTTCTGGACGTTTTTCAATGGCAAAAATCAATGAATATTGTAAATGCACAAACAGTAATTTCTCCGTATTGCAAGGTGCAATTCTGAAATTTTTTGCTTTTTCCTGCTCCTCTTAGCATGATAAAGAAGATTCAAAGAGAGTGAGATGCCAGCTCCTTTCATTCAGTCAGTAGCTTCAATCATTTCTGGACGTTTTTCAATGGCAAAATCAATGAATATTGTAAATGCACAAGCAGTAATTTCTCCGCATTGCAAGGTGCAATTCTGAAATTTTTTGCTTTTTCCTGCTCCTCTTAGCATGATAAAGAAGATTCAAAGAGACTGAGATGCCAGCTCCTTTCATTCAGTCAGTAGCTTCAATCATTTCTGGACGTTTTTCAATGGCAAAAATCAATGAATATTGTAAATGCACAAACAGTAATTTCTCCGCATTGCAAGGTGCAATTCTGAAATTTTTTACTTTTTCCTGCTCCTCTTAGCATGAAAAAGAAGATTCAAAGAGAGTGAGATGCCAGCTCCTTTCATTCAGTCAGTAGCTTCAATCATTTCTGGTATATGAATAACATGATGTTTTTCAATGGCAAAAATCAATGAATATTGTAAATGCACAAACAGTAATTTCTCCGCATTGCAAGGTGCAATTCTGAAATTTTTTGCTTTTTCCTGCTCCTCTTAGCATGATAAAGAAGATTCAAAGAGAGTGAGATGCCAGCTCCTTTAATTCAGTCAGTAGCTTCAATCATTTCTGGACGTTTTTCAATGGCAAAAATCAATGAATATTGTAAATGCACAAACAGTAATTTCTCCGCATTGCAAGGTGCAATTCTGAAATTTTTTGCTTTTTCCTGCTCCTCTTAGCATGATAAAGAAGATTCAAAGAGAGTGAGATGCCAGCTCCTTTCATTCAGTCAGTAGCTTCAATCATTTCTGGTATATGAATAACATGATGTTTTTCAATGGCAAAAATCAATGAATATTGTAAATGCACAAACAGTAATTTCTCCGCATTGCAAGGTGCAATTCTGAAATTTTTTGCTTTTTCCTGCTCCTCTTAGCATGATAAAGAAGATTCAAAGAGAGTGAGATGCCAGCTCCTTTCATTCAGTCAGTAGCTTCAAACATTTCTGGACGTTTTTCAATGGCAAAAATCAATGAATATTGTAAATGCACAAACAGTAATTTCTCCGCATTGCAAGGTGCAATTCTGAAATTTTTTGCTTTTTCCTGCTCCTCTTAGCATGATAAAGAAGATTCAAAGAGAGTGAGATGCCAGCTCCTTTCATTCAGTCAGTAGCTTCAATCATTTCTGGTATATGAATAACATGATGTTTAACAATGGCAAAAATCAATGAATATTGTAAATGCACAAACAGTAATTTCTCCGCATTGCAAGGTGCAATTCTGAAATTTTTTGCTTTTTTCCTGCTCCTCTTAGCATGATAAAGAAGATTCAAAGAGAGTGAGATGCCAGCTCCTTTCATTCAGTCAGTAGCTTCAATCATTTCTGGATGTTTTTCAATGGCAAAAATCAATGAATATTGTAAATGCACAAACAGTAATTTCTCCGCATTGCAAGGTGCAATTCTGAAATTTTTTGCTTTTTCCTGCTCCTCTTAGCATGATAAAGAAGATTCAAAGAGAGTGAGATGCCAGCTCCTTTCATTCAGTCAGTAGCTTCAATCATTTCTGGACGTTTTTCAACGGCAACAATCAATGAATATTGTAAATGCACAAACAGTAATTTCTCCGCATTGCAAGGTGCAATTCTGAAATTTTTTGCTTTTTCCTGCTCCTCTTAGCATGATAAAGAAGATTCAAAGAGAGTGAGATGCCAGCTCCTTTCATTCAGTCAGTAGCTTCAATCATTTCTGGACGTTTTTCAATGGCAAAAATCAATGAATATTGTAAATGCACAAACAGTAATTTCTCCGCATTGCAAGGTGCAATTCTGAAATTTTTTGCTTTTTCCTGCTCCTCTTAGCATGATAAAGAAGATTCAAAGAGAGTGAGATGCCAGCTCCTTTCATTCAGTCAGTAGCTTCAATCATTTCTGGACGTTTTTCAATGGCAAAAATCAATGAATATTGTAAATGCACAAACAGTAATTTCTCCGCATTGCAAGGTGCAATTCTGAAATTTTTTGCTTTTTCCTGCTCCTCTTAGCATGATAAAGAAGATTCAAAGAGAGTGAGATGCCAGCTCCTTTCATTCAGTCGGTAGGTTCAATCATTTCTGGACGTTTTTCAATGGCAAAAATCAATGAATATTGTAAATGCACAAACAGTAATTTCTCCGCATTGCAAGGTGCAATTCTGAAATTTTTTGCTTTTTCCTGCTCCTCTTAGCATGATAAAGAAGATTCAAGAGTGAGATGCCAGCTCCTTTCATTCAGTCAGTAGCTTCAATCATTTCTGGACGTTTTTAAATGGCAAAAATCAATGAATATTGTAAATGCACAAACAGTAATTTCTCCGCATTGCAAGGTGCAATTCTGAAATTTTTTGCTTTTTCCTGCTCCTCTTAGCATGATAAAGAAGATTCAAAGAGAGTGAGATGCCAGCTCCTTTCATTCAGTCAGTAGCTTCAATCATTTCTGGACGTTTTTCAATGGCAAAAATCAATGTACATTGTAAATGCACAAACAGTAATTTCTCCGCATTGCAAGGTGCAATTCTGAAATTTTTTGCTTTTTCCTGCTCCTCTTAGCATGATAAAGAAGATTCAAAGAGAGTGAGATGCCAGCTCCTTTCATTCAGTCAGTAGCTTCAATCATTTCTGGACGTTTTTCAATGGCAAAAATCAATGTATATTGTAAATGCACAAACAGTAATTTCTCCGCATTGCAAGGTGCAATTCTGAAATTTTTTGCTTTTTCCTGCTCCTCTTAGCATGATAAAGAAGATTCAAAGAGAGTGAGATGCCAGCTCCTTTCATTCAGTCAGTAGCTTCAATCATTTCTGGACGTTTTTCAATGGCAAAAATCAATGAATATTGTAAATGCACAAACAGTAATTTCTCCGCATTGCGAGGTGCAATTCTGAAATTTTTTGCTTTTTCCTGCTCCTCTTAGCATGATAAAGAAGATTCAAAGAGAGTGAGATGCCAGCTCCTTTCATTCAGTCAGTAGCTTCAATCATTTCTGGTATATGAATAACATGATGTTTTTCAATGGCAAAAATCAATGAATATTGTAAATGCACAAACAGTAATTTCTCCGCATTGCAAGGTGCAATTCTGAAATTTTTTGCTTTTTCCTGCTCCTCTTAGCATGATAAAGAAGATTCAAAGAGAGTGAGATGCCAGCTCCTTTCATTCAGTCAGTAGTTTCAATCATTTCTGGTATATGAATAACATGATGTTTTTCAATGGCAAAAATCAATGAATATTGTAAATGCACAAACAGTAATTTATTCGCATTGCAAGGTGCAATTCTGAAATTTTTTGCTTTTTCCTGCTCCTCTTAGCATGATAAAGAAGATTCAAAGAGAGTGAGATGCCAGCTCCTTTCATTCAGTCAGTAGCTTCTAACATTTCTGGTATATGAATAACATGATGTTTTTCAATGGCAAAAATCAATGAATATTGTAAATGCACAAAGAGTAATTTCTCCGCATTGCAAGGTGCAATTCTGAAATTTTTTGCCTTTTTCTGCTCCTCTTAGCATGATAAAGAAGATTCAAAGAGAGTGAGATGCCAGCTCCTTTCATTCAGTCAGTAGCTTCAATCATTTCTGGACGTTTTTCAATGGCAAAAATCAATGAATATTGTAAATGCACAAACAGTAATTTCTCCGCATTGCAAGGTGCAATTCTGAAATTTTTTGCTTTTTCCTGCTCCTCTTAGCATGATAAAGAAGATTCAAAGAGAGTGAGATGCCAGCTCCTTTCATTCAGTCAGTAGCTTCAAACATTTCTGGTATATGAATAACATGATGTTTTTCAATGGCAAAAATCAATGAATATTGTAAATGCACAAACAGTAATTTCTCCGCATTGCAAGGTGCAATTCTGAAATTTTTTGCTTTTTCCTGCTCCTCTTAGCATGATAAAGAAGATTCAAAGAGAGTGAGATGCCAGCTCCTTTCATTCAGTCAGTAGCTTCAATCATTTCTGGACGTTTTTCAATGGCAAAAATCAATGAATATTGTAAATGCACAAACAGTAATTTCTCCGCATTGCAAGGTGCAATTCTGAAATTTTTTGCTTTTTCCTGCTCCTCTTAGCATGATAAAGAAGATTCAAAGAGAGTGAGATGCCAGCTCCTTTCATTCAGTCAGTAGCTTCAATCATTTCTGGTATATGAATAACATGATGTTTTTCAATGGCAAAAATCAATGAATATTGTAAATGCACAAACAGTAATTTCTCCGCATTGCAAGGTGCAATTCTGAAATTTTTTGCTTTTTCCTGCTCCTCTTAGCATGATAAAGAAGATTCAAAGAGAGTGAGATGCCAGCTCCTTTCATTCAGTCAGTAGCTTCAATCATTTCTGGACGTTTTTCAATGGCAAAAATCAATGAATATTGTAAATGCACAAACAGTAATTTCTCCGCATTGCAAGGTGCAATTCTGAAATTTTTTGCTTTTTCCTGCTCCTTTTAGCATGATAAAGAAGATTCAAAGAGAGTGACATGCCAGCTCCTTTCATTCAGTCAGTAGCTTCAAACATTTCTGGTATATGAATAACATGATGTTTTTCAATGGCAAAAATCAATGAATATTGTAAATGCACAAACAGTAATTTCTCCGCATTGCAAGGAGCAATTCTGAAATTTTTTGCATTTTCCTGCTCCTCTTAGCATGATAAAGAAGATTCAAAGAGAGTGAGATGCCAGCTCCTTTCATTCAGTCAGTAGCTTCAATCATTTCTGGACGTTTTTCAATGGCAAAAATCAATGAATATTGTAAATGCACAAACAGTAATTTCTCCGCATTGCAAGGTGCAATTCTGAAATTTTTTGCTTTTTCCTGCTCCTCTTAGCATGATAAAGAAGATTCAAAGAGAGTGAGATGCCAGCTCCTTTCATTCAGTCAGTAGCTTCAAACATTTCTGGACATTTTTCAATGGCAAAAATCAATGAATATTGTAAATGCACAAACAGTAATTTCTCCGCATTGCAAGGTGCAATTCTGAAATTTTTTGCTTTTTCCTGCTCCTCTTAGCATGATAAAGAAGATTCAAAGAGAGTGAGATGCCAGCTCCTTTCATTCAGTCAGCAGCTTCAATCATTTCTGGTATATGAATAACATGATGTTTAACAATGGCAAAAATCAATGAATATTGTAAATGCACAAACAGTAATTTCTCCGCATTGCAAGGTGCAATTCTGAAATTTTTTGCTTTTTCCTGCTCCTCTTAGCATGATAAAGAAGATTCAAAGAGAGTGAGATGCCAGCTCCTTTCATTCAGTCAGTAGCTTCAATCATTTCTGGATGTTTTTCAATGGCAAAAATCAATGAATATTGTAAATGCACAAACAGTAATTTCTCCGCATTGCAAGGTGCAATTCTGAAATTTTTTGCTTTTTCCTGCTCCTCTTAGCATGATAAAGAAGATTCAAAGAGAGTGAGATGCCAGCTCCTTTCATTCAGTCAGTAGCTTCAATCATTTCTGGACGTTTTTCAACGGCAAAAATCAATGAATATTGTAAATGCACAAACAGTAATTTCTCCGCATTGCAAGGTGCAATTCTGAAATTTTTTGCTTTTTCCTGCTCCTCTTAGCATGATAAAGAAGATTCAAAGAGAGTGAGATGCCAGCTCCTTTCATTCAGTCAGTAGCTTCAATCATTTCTGGACGTTTTTCAATGGCAAAAATCAATGAATATTGTAAATGCACAAACAGTAATTTCTCCGCATTGCAAGGTGCAATTCTGAAATTTTTTGCTTTTTCCTGCTCCTCTTAGCATGATAAAGAAGATTCAAACAGAGTGAGATGCCAGCTCCTTTCATTCAGTCAGTAGCTTCAATCATTTCTGGACGTTTTTCAATGGCAAAAATCAATGAATATTGTAAATGCACAAACAGTAATTTCTCCGTATTGCAAGGTGCAATTCTGAAATTTTTTGCTTTTTCCTGCTCCTCTTAGCATGATAAAGAAGATTCAAAGAGAGTGAGATGCCAGCTCCTTTCATTCAGTCAGTAGCTTCAATCATTTCTGGACGTTTTTCAATGGCAAAAATCAATGAATATTGTAAATGCACAAGCAGTAATTTCTCCGCATTGCAAGGTGCAATTCTGAAATTTTTTGCTTTTTCCTGCTCCTCTTAGCATGATAAAGAAGATTCAAAGAGACTGAGATGCCAGCTCCTTTCATTCAGTCAGTAGCTTCAATCATTTCTGGACGTTTTTCAATGGCAAAAATCAATGAATATTGTAAATGCACAAACAGTAATTTCTCCGCATTGCAAGGTGCAATTCTGAAATTTTTTACTTTTTCCTGCTCCTCTTAGCATGAAAAAGAAGATTCAAAGAGAGTGAGATGCCAGCTCCTTTCATTCAGTCAGTAGCTTCAATCATTTCTGGTATATGAATAACATGATGTTTTTCAATGGCAAAAATCAATGAATATTGTAAATGCACAAACAGTAATTTCTCCGCATTGCAAGGTGCAATTCTGAAATTTTTTGCTTTTTCCTGCTCCTCTTAGCATGATAAAGAAGATTCAAAGAGAGTGAGATGCCAGCTCCTTTAATTCAGTCAGTAGCTTCAATCATTTCTGGACGTTTTTCAATGGCAAAAATCAATGAATATTGTAAATGCACAAACAGTAATTTCTCCGCATTGCAAGGTGCAATTCTGAAATTTTTTGCTTTTTCCTGCTCCTCTTAGCATGATAAAGAAGATTCAAAGAGAGTGAGATGCCAGCTCCTTTCATTCAGTCAGTAGCTTCAATCATTTCTGGTATATGAATAACATGATGTTTTTCAATGGCAAAAATCAATGAATATTGTAAATGCACAAACAGTAATTTCTCCGCATTGCAAGGTGCAATTCTGAAATTTTTTGCTTTTTCCTGCTCCTCTTAGCATGATAAAGAAGATTCAAAGAGAGTGAGATGCCAGCTCCTTTCATTCAGTCAGTAGCTTCAAACATTTCTGGACGTTTTTCAATGGCAAAAATCAATGAATATTGTAAATGCACAAACAGTAATTTCTCCGCATTGCAAGGTGCAATTCTGAAATTTTTTGCTTTTTCCTGCTCCTCTTAGCATGATAAAGAAGATTCAAAGAGAGTGAGATGCCAGCTCCTTTCATTCAGTCAGTAGCTTCAATCATTTCTGGTATATGAATAACATGATGTTTAACAATGGCAAAAATCAATGAATATTGTAAATGCACAAACAGTAATTTCTCCGCATTGCAAGGTGCAATTCTGAAATTTTTTGCTTTTTCCTGCTCCTCTTAGCATGATAAAGAAGATTCAAAGAGAGTGAGATGCCAGCTCCTTTCATTCAGTCAGTAGCTTCAATCATTTCTGGATGTTTTTCAATGGCAAAAATCAATGAATATTGTAAATGCACAAACAGTAATTTCTCCGCATTGCAAGGTGCAATTCTGAAATTTTTTGCTTTTTCCTGCTCCTCTTAGCATGATAAAGAAGATTCAAAGAGAGTGAGATGCCAGCTCCTTTCATTCAGTCAGTAGCTTCAATCATTTCTGGACGTTTTTCAACGGCAAAAATCAATGAATATTGTAAATGCACAAACAGTAATTTCTCCGCATTGCAAGGTGCAATTCTGAAATTTTTTGCTTTTTCCTGCTCCTCTTAGCATGATAAAGAAGATTCAAAGAGAGTGAGATGCCAGCTCCTTTCATTCAGTCAGTAGCTTCAATCATTTCTGGACGTTTTTCAATGGCAAAAATCAATGAATATTGTAAATGCACAAACAGTAATTTCTCCGCATTGCAAGGTGCAATTCTGAAATTTTTTGCTTTATCCTGCTCCTCTTAGCATGATAAAGAAGATTCAAAGAGAGTGAGATGCCAGCTCCTTTCATTCAGTCAGTAGCTTCAATCATTTCTGGACGTTTTTCAATGGCAAAAATCAATGAATATTGTAAATGCACAAACAGTAATTTCTCCGCATTGCAAGGTGCAATTCTGAAATTTTTTGCTTTTTCCTGCTCCTCTTAGCATGATAAAGAAGATTCAAAGAGAGTGAGATGCCAGCTCCTTTCATTCAGTCGGTAGGTTCAATCATTTCTGGACGTTTTTCAATGGCAAAAATCAATGAATATTGTAAATGCACAAACAGTAATTTCTCCGCATTGCAAGGTGCAATTCTGAAATTTTTTGCTTTTTCCTGCTCCTCTTAGCATGATAAAGAAGATTCAAGAGTGAGATGCCAGCTCCTTTCATTCAGTCAGTAGCTTCAATCATTTCTGGACGTTTTTCAATGGCAAAAATCAATGAATATTGTAAATGCACAAACAGTAATTTCTCCGCATTGCAAGGTGCAATTCTGAAATTTTTTGCTTTTTCCTGCTCCTCTTAGCATGATAAAGAAGATTCAAAGAGAGTGAGATGCCAGCTCCTTTCATTCAGTCAGTAGCTTCAATCATTTCTGGACGTTTTTCAATGGCAAAAATCAATGTATATTGTAAATGCACAAACAGTAATTTCTCCGCATTGCAAGGTGCAATTCTGAAATTTTTTGCTTTTTCCTGCTCCTCTTAGCATGATAAAGAAGATTCAAAGAGAGTGAGATGCCAGCTCCTTTCATTCAGTCAGTAGCTTCAATCATTTCTGGACGTTTTTCAATGGCAAAAATCAATGTATATTGTAAATGCACAAACAGTAATTTCTCCGCATTGCAAGGTGCAATTCTGAAATTTTTTGCTTTTTCCTGCTCCTCTTAGCATGATAAAGAAGATTCAAAGAGAGTGAGATGCCAGCTCCTTTCATTCAGTCAGTAGCTTCAATCATTTCTGGACGTTTTTCAATGGCAAAAATCAATGAATATTGTAAATGCACAAACAGTAATTTCTCCGCATTGCGAGGTGCAATTCTGAAATTTTTTGCTTTTTCCTGCTCCTCTTAGCATGATAAAGAAGATTCAAAGAGAGTGAGATGCCAGCTCCTTTCATTCAGTCAGTAGCTTCAATCATTTCTGGTATATGAATAACATGATGTTTTTCAATGGCAAAAATCAATGAATATTGTAAATGCACAAACAGTAATTTCTCCGCATTGCAAGGTGCAATTCTGAAATTTTTTGCTTTTTCCTGCTCCTCTTAGCATGATAAAGAAGATTCAAAGAGAGTGAGATGCCAGCTCCTTTCATTCAGTCAGTAGTTTCAATCATTTCTGGTATATGAATAACATGATGTTTTTCAATGGCAAAAATCAATGAATATTGTAAATGCACAAACAGTAATTTATTCGCATTGCAAGGTGCAATTCTGAAATTTTTTGCTTTTTCCTGCTCCTCTTAGCATGATAAAGAAGATTCAAAGAGAGTGAGATGCCAGCTCCTTTCATTCAGTCAGTAGCTTCTAACATTTCTGGTATATGAATAACATGATGTTTTTCAATGGCAAAAATCAATGAATATTGTAAATGCACAAAGAGTAATTTCTCCGCATTGCAAGGTGCAATTCTGAAATTTTTTGCCTTTTCCTGCTCCTCTTAGCATGATAAAGAAGATTCAAAGAGAGTGAGATGCCAGCTCCTTTCATTCAGTCAGTAGCTTCAATCATTTCTGGACGTTTTTCAATGGCAAAAATCAATGAATATTGTAAATGCACAAACAGTAATTTCTCCGCATTGCAAGGTGCAATTCTGAAATTTTTTGCTTTTTCCTGCTCCTCTTAGCATGATAAAGAAGATTCAAAGAGAGTGAGATGCCAGCTCCTTTCATTCAGTCAGTAGCTTCAAACATTTCTGGTATATGAATAACATGATGTTTTTCAATGGCAAAAATCAATGAATATTGTAAATGCACAAACAGTAATTTCTCCGCATTGCAAGGTGCAATTCTGAAATTTTTTGCTTTTTCCTGCTCCTCTTAGCATGATAAAGAAGATTCAAAGAGAGTGAGATGCCAGCTCCTTTCATTCAGTCAGTAGCTTCAATCATTTCTGGACGTTTTTCAATGGCAAAAATCAATGAATATTGTAAATGCACAAACAGTAATTTCTCCGCATTGCAAGGTGCAATTCTGAAATTTTTTGCTTTTTCCTGCTCCTCTTAGCATGATAAAGAAGATTCAAAGAGAGTGAGATGCCAGCTCCTTTCATTCAGTCAGTAGCTTCAATCATTTCTGGACGTTTTTCAATGGCAAAAATCAATGAATATTGTAAATGCACAAACAGTAATTTCTCCGCATTGCAAGGTGCAATTCTGAAATTTTTTGCTTTTTCCTGCTCCTCTTAGCATGATAAAGAAGATTCAAAGAGAGTGAGATGCCAGCTCCTTTCATTCAGTCAGTAGCTTCAATCATTTCTGGACATTTTTCAATGGCAAAAATCAATGAATATTGTAAATGCACAAACAGTAATTTCTCCGCATTGCAAGGTGCAATTCTGAAATTTTTTGCTTTTTCCTGCTCCTCTTTGCATGATAAAGAAGATTCAAAGAGAGTGAGATGCCAGCTCCTTTCATTCAGTCAGTAGCTTCAATCATTTCTGGTATATGAATAACATGATGTTTTTCAATGGCAAAAATCAATGAATATTGTAAATGCACAAACAGTAATTTCTCCGCATTGCAAGGTGCAATTCTGAAATTTTTGGCTTTTTCCTGCTCCTCTTAGCATGATAAAGAAGATTCAAAGAGAGTGAGATGCCAGCTCCTTTCATTCAGTCAGTAGCTTCAATCATTTCTGGATGTTTTTCAATGGCAAAAATCAATGAATATTGTAAATGCACAAACAGTAATTTCTCCGCATTGCAAGGTGCAATTCTGAAATTTCTTGCATTTTCCTGCTCCTCTTAGCATGATAAAGAAGATTCAAAGAGAGTGAGATGCCAGCTCCTTTCATTCAGTCAGTAGCTTCAATCATTACTGGACGTTTTTCAATGGCAAAAATCAATGAATATTGTAAATGCACAAACAGTAATTTCTCCGCATTGCAAGGTGCAATTCTGAAATTTTTTGCTTTTTCCTGCTCCTCTTAGCATGATAAAGAAGATTCAAAGAGAGTGAGATGCCAGCTCCTTTCATTCAGTCAGTAGCTTCAAACATTTCTGGTATATGAATAACATGATGTTTTTCAATGGCAAAAATCAATGAATATTGTAAATGCACAAACAGTAATTTCTCCGCATTGCAAGGTGCAATTCTGAAATTTTTTGCTTTTTCCTGCTCCTCTTAGCATGATAAAGAAGATTCAAAGAGAGTGAGATGCCAGCTCCTTTCATTCAGTCAGTAGCTTCAATCATTTCTGGACGTTTTTCAATGGCAAAAATCAATGAATATTGTAAATGCACAAACAGTAATTTCTCCGCATTGCAAGGTGCAATTCTGAAATTTTTTGCTTTTTCTGCTCCTCTTAGCATGATAAAGAAGATTCAAAGAGAGTGAGATGCCAGCTTCTTTCATTCAGTCAGTAGCTTCAAACATTTCTGGGATATGAATAACATGATGTTTTTCAATGGCAAAAATTAATGAATATTGTAAATGCACAAACAGTAATTTCTCCGCATTGCAAGGTGCAATTCTGAAATTTTTTGCTTTTTCCTGCTCCTCTTAGCATGATAAAGAAGATTCAAAGAGAGTGAGATGCCAGCTCCTTTCATTCAGTCAGTAGCTTCAATCATTTCTGGACGTTTTTCAATGGCAAAAATCAATGAATATTGTAAATGCACAAACAGTAATTTCTCCGCATTGCAAGGTGCAATTCTGAAATTTTTTGCTTTTTCCTGCTCCTCTTAGCATGATAAAGAAGATTCAAAGAGAGTGAGATGCCAGCTCCTTTCATTCAGTCAGTAGCTTCAATCATTTCTGGACGTTTTTCAATGGCAAAAATCAATGAATATTGTAAATGCACAAACAGTAATTTCTCCGCATTGCAAGGTGCAATTCTGAAATTTTTTGCTTTTTCCTGCTCCTCTTAGCATGATAAAGAAGATTCAAAGAGAGTGAGATGCCAGCTCCTTTCATTCAGTCAGTAGCTTCAATTATTTCTGGTATATGAATAACATGATGTTTTTCAATGGCAAAAATCAATGAATATTGTAAATGCACAAACAGTAATTTCTCCGCATTGCAAGTTGCAATTCTGAAATTTTTTGCTTTTTCCTGCTCCTCTTAGCATGATAAAGAAGATTCAAAGAGAGTGAGATTCCAGCTCCTTTCATTCAGTCAGTAGCTTCAATCATTTCTGGACGTTTTTCAATGGCAAAAATCAATGAATATTGTAAATGCACAAACAGTAATTTCTCCGCATTGCAAGGTGCAATTCTGAAATTTTTTGCTTTTTCCTGCTCCTCTTAGCATGATAAAGAAGATTCAAAGAGAGTGAGATGCCAGCTCCTTTCATTCAGTCAGTAGCTTCAATCATTTCTGGACGTTTTTCAATGGCAAAAATCAATGAATATTGTAAATGCACAAACAGTAATTTCTCCGCATTGCAAGATGCAATTCTGAAATTTTTTGCTTTTTCCTGCTCCTCTTAGCATGATAAAAAAGATTCAAAGAGAGTGAGATGCCAGCTC
The DNA here is from genome assembly GCF_046119375.1 of Phyllobates terribilis. NCBI lineage: Eukaryota > Metazoa > Chordata > Amphibia > Anura > Dendrobatidae > Phyllobates > Phyllobates terribilis. Next base: position 443,078 of record NW_027363476.1, on the reverse strand, counting down.
CTTTCATTCAGTCAGTAGCTTCAATCATTTCTGGACGTTTTTCAATGGCAAAAATCAATGAATATTGTAAATGCACAAACAGTAATTTCTCCGCATTGCAAGGTGCAATTCTGAAATTTTTTGCTTTTTCCTGCTCCTCTTAGCATGATAAAGAAGATTCAAAGAGAGTGAGATGCCAGCTCCTTTCATTCAGTCAGTAGCTTCAATCATTTCTGGACGTTTTTCAATGGCAAAAATCAATGAATATTGTAAATGCACAAACAGTAATTTCTCCGCATTGCAAGGTGCAATTCTGAAATTTTTTGCTTTTTCCTGCTCCTCTTAGCATGATAAAGAAGATTCAAAGAGAGTGAGATGCCAGCTCCTTTCATTCAGTCAGTAGCTTCAGTCATTTCTGGACGTTTTTCAATGGCAAAAATCAATGAATATTGTAAATGCACAAACAGTAATTTCTCCGCATTGCAAGGTGCAATTCTGAAATTTTTTGCTTTTTCCTGCTCCTCTTAGCATGATAAAGAAGATTCAAAGAGAGTGAGATGCCAGCTCCTTTCATTCAGTCAGTAGCTTCAAACATTTCTGGTATAAACATTTCTGGACGTTTTTCAATGGCAAAAATCAATGAATATTGTAAATGCACAAACAGTAATATCTCCACATTGCAAGGTGCAATTCTGAAATTTTTTGCTTTTTCCTGCTAATCCTAGCATGATAAAGAAGATTCAAATAGAGTGAGATGCCAGCTCCTTTCATTCAGTCAGTAGCTTCAAACATTTCTGGACGTTTTTCAATGGCAAAATTCAATGAATATTGTAAATGCACAAACAGTAATATCTCCACATTGCCAGGTGCAATTCTGAAATTTTTTGCTTTTTCCTGCTAATCCTAGCATGATAAAGAAGATTCAAAGAGAGTGAGATGCCAGCTCCTTTCATTCAGTCAGTAGCTTCAATCATTTCTGGACGTTTTTCAATGGCAAAAATCAATGAATATTGTAAATGCACAAACAGTAATTTCTCCGCATTGCAAGGTGCAATTCTGAAATTTTTTGCTTTTTCCTGCTCCTCTTAGCATGATAAAGAAGATTCAAAGAGAGTGAGATGCCAGCTCCTTTCATTCAGTCAGTAGCTTCAATCATTTCTGGACGTTTTTCAATGGCAAAAATCAATGAATATTGTAAATGCACAAACAGTAATTTCTCCGCATTGCAAGGTGCAATTCTGAAATTTTTTGCTTTTTCCTGCTCCTCTTAGCATGATAAAGAAGATTCAAAGAGAGTGAGATGCCAGCTCCTTTCATTCAGTCAGTAGCTTCAATCATTTCTGGTATATGAATAACATGATGTTTTTCAATGGCAAAAATCAATGAATATTGTAAATGCACAAACAGTAATTTCTCCGCATTGCAAGGTGCAATTCTGAAATTTTTTGCTTTTTCCTGCTCCTCTTAGCATGATAAAGAAGATTCAAAGAGAGTGAGATGCCAGCTCCTTTCATTCAGTCAGTAGCTTCAATAATTTCTGGACGTTTTTCAATGGCAAAAATCAATGAATATTGTAAATGCACAAACAGTAATTTCTCCGCATTGCAAGATGCAATTCTGAAATTTTTTTCTTTTTCCTGCTCCTCTTAGCATGATAAAGAAGATTCAAAGAGAGTGAGATGCCAGCTCCTTTCATTCAGTCAGTAGCTTCAGTCATTTCTGGACGTTTTTCAATGCAAAAATCAATGAATATTGTAAATGCACAAACAGTAATTTCTCCGCATTGCAAGGTGCAATTCTGAATTTTTTTGCTTTTTCCTGCTCCTCAGCATGATAAAGAAGATTCAAAGAGAGTGAGATGCCAGCTCCTTTCATTCAGTCAGTAGCTTCAATCATTTCTGGTATATGAATAACATGATGTTTTTCAATGGCAAAAATCAATGAATATTGTAAATGCACAAACAGTAATTTCTCCGCATTGCAAGGTGCAATTCTGAAATTTTTTGCTTTTTCCTGCTCCTCTTAGCATGATAAAGAAGATTCAAAGAGAGTGAGATGCCAGCTCCTTTCATTCAGTCAGTAGCTTCAATCATTTCTGGATGTTTTTCAATGGCAAAAATCAATGAATATTGTAAATGCACAAACAGTAATTTCTCCGCATTGCAAGGTGCAATTCTGAAATTTCTTGCATTTTCCTGCTCCTCTTAGCATGATAAAGAAGATTCAAAGAGAATGAGATGCCAGCTCCTTTCATTCAGTCAGTAGCTTCAATCATTTCTGGACGTTTTTCAATGGCAAAAATCAATGAATATTGTAAATGCACAAACAGTAATTTCTCCGCATTGCAAGGTGCAATTCTGAAATTTTTTGCTTTTTCCTGCTCCTCTTAGCATGATAAAGAAGATTCAAAGAGAGTGAGATGCCAGCTCCTTTCATTCAGTCAGTAGCTTCAAACATTTCTGGTATATGAATAACATGATGTTTTTCAATGGCAAAAATCAATGAATATTGTAAATGCACAAACAGTAATTTCTCCGCATTGCAAGGTGCAATTCTGAAATTTTTTGCTTTTTCCTGCTCCTCTTAGCATGATAAAGAAGATTCAAAGAGAGTGAGATGCCAGCTCCTTTCATTCAGTCAGTAGCTTCAATCATTTCTGGACGTTTTTCAATGGCAAAAATCAATGAATATTGTAAATGCACAAACAGTAATTTCTCCGCATTGCAAGGTGCAATTCTGAAATTTTTTGCTTTTTCCTGCTCCTCTTAGCATGATAAAGAAGATTCAAAGAGAGTGAGATGCCAGCTTCTTTCATTCAGTCAGTAGCTTCAAACATTTCTGGGATATGAATAACATGATGTTTTTCAATGGCAAAAATTAATGAATATTGTAAATGCACAAACAGTAATTTCTCCGCATTGCAAGTTGCAATTCTGAAATTTTTTGCTTTTTCCTGCTCCTCTTAGCATGATAAAGAAGATTCAAAGAGAGTGAGATGCCAGCTCCTTTCATTCAGTCAGTAGCTTCAATCATTTCTGGACGTTTTTCAATGGCAAAAATCAATGAATATTGTAAATGCACAAACAGTAATTTCTCCGCATTGCAAGGTGCAATTCTGAAATTTTTTGCTTTTTCCTGCTCCTCTTAGCATGATAAAGATTCAAAGAGAGTGAGATGCCAGCTCCTTTCATTCAGTCAGTAGCTTCAATCATTTCTGGACGTTTTTCAATGGCAAAAATCAATGAATATTGTAAATGCACAAACAGTAATTTCTCCGCATTGCAAGGTGCAATTCTGAAATTTTTTGCTTTTTCCTGCTCCTCTTAGCATGATAAAGAAGATTCAAAGAGAGTGAGATGCCAGCTCCTTTCATTCAGTCAGTAGCTTCAATCATTTCTGGTATATGAATAACATGATGTTTTTCAATGGCAAAAATCAATGAATATTGTAAATGCACAAACAGTAATTTCTCCGCATTGCAAGTTGCAATTCTGAAATTTTTTGCTTTTTCCTGCTCCTCTTAGCATGATAAAGAAGATTCAAAGAGAGTGAGATTCCAGCTCCTTTCATTCAGTCAGTAGCTTCAATCATTTCTGGACGTTTTTCAATGGCAAAAATCAATGAATATTGTAAATGCACAAACAGTAATTTCTCCGCATTGCAAGGTGCAATTCTGAAATTTTTTGCTTTTTCCTGCTCCTCTTAGCATGATAAAGAAGATTCAAAGAGAGTGAGATGCCAGCTCCTTTCATTCAGTCAGTAGCTTCAGTCATTTCTGGACGTTTTTCAATGGCAAAAAATCAATGAATATTGTAAATGCACAAACAGTAATTTCTCCGCATTGCAAGGTGCAATTCTGAAATTTTTTGCTTTTTCCTGCTCCTCTTAGCATGATAAAGAAGATTCAAAGAGAGTGAGATGCCAGCTCCTTTCATTCAGTCAGTAGCTTCAAACATTTCTGGTATAAACATTTCTGGACGTTTTTCAATGGCAAAAATCAATGAATAATGTAAATGCACAAACAGTAATATCTCCACATTGCAAGGTGCAATTCTGAAATTTTTTGCTTTTTCCTGCTAATCCTAGCATGATAAAGAAGATTCAAATAGAGTGAGATGCCAGCTCCTTTCATTCAGTCAGTAGCTTCAAACATTTCTGGACGTTTTTCAATGGCAAAATTCAATGAATATTGTAAATGCACAAACAGTAATATCTCCACATTGCCAGGTGCAATTCTGAAATTTTTTGCTTTTTCCTGCTAATCCTAGCATGATAAAGAAGATTCAAAGAGAGTGAGATGCCAGCTCCTTTCATTCAGTCAGTAGCTTCAATCATTTCTGGACGTTTTTCAATGGCAAAAATCAATGAATATTGTAAATGCACAAACAGTAATTTCTCCGCATTGCAAGGTGCAATTCTGAAATTTTTTGCTTTTTCCTGCTCCTCTTAGCATGATAAAGAAGATTCAAAGAGAGTGAGATGCCAGCTCCTTTCATTCAGTCAGTAGCTTCAATCATTTCTGGACGTTTTTCAATGGCAAAAATCAATGAATATTGTAAATGCACAAACAGTAATTTCTCCGCATTGCAAGGTGCAATTCTGAAATTTTTTGCTTTTTCCTGCTCCTCTTAGCATGATAAAGAAGATTCAAAGAGAGTGAGATGCCAGCTCCTTTCATTCAGTCAGTAGCTTCAATCATTTCTGGTATATGAATAACATGATGTTTTTCAATGGCAAAAAATCAATGAATATTGTAAATGCACAAACAGTAATTTCTCCGCATTGCAAGGTGCAATTCTGAAATTTTTTGCTTTTTCCTGCTCCTCTTAGCATGATAAAGAAGATTCAAAGAGAGTGAGATGCCAGCTCCTTTCATTCAGTCAGTAGCTTCAATAATTTCTGGACGTTTTTCAATGGCAAAAATCAATGAATATTGTAAATGCACAAACAGTAATTTCTCCGCATTGCAAGATGCAATTCTGAAATTTTTTGCTTTTTCCTGCTCCTCTTAGCATGATAAAGAAGATTCAAAGAGAGTGAGATGCCAGCTCCTTTCATTCAGTCAGTAGCTTCAGTCATTTCTGGACGTTTTTCAATGCAAAAATTAATGAATATTGTAAATGCACAAACAGTAATTTCTCCGCATTGCAAGGTGCAATTCTGAATTTTTTTGCTTTTTCCTGCTCCTCAGCATGATAAAGAAGATTCAAAGAGAGTGAGATGCCAGCTCCTTTCATTCAGTCAGTAGCTTCAATCATTTCTGGTATATGAATAACATGATGTTTTTCAATGGCAAAAATCAATGAATATTGTAAATGCACAAACAGTAATTTCTCCGCATTGCAAGGTGCAATTCTGAAATTTTTTGCTTTTTCCTGCTCCTCTTAGCATGATAAAGAAGATTCAAAGAGAGTGAGATGCCAGCTCCTTTCATTCAGTCAGTAGCTTCAATCATTTCTGGATGTTTTTCAATGGCAAAAATCAATGAATATTGTAAATGCACAAACAGTAATTTCTCCGCATTGCAAGGTGCAATTCTGAAATTTCTTGCATTTTCCTGCTCCTCTTAGCATGATAAAGAAGATTCAAAGAGAATGAGATGCCAGCTCCTTTCATTCAGTCAGTAGCTTCAATCATTTCTGGACGTTTTTCAATGGCAAAAATCAATGAATATTGTAAATGCACAAACAGTAATTTCTCCGCATTGCAAGGTGCAATTCTGAAATTTTTTGCTTTTTCCTGCTCCTCTTAGCATGATAAAGAAGATTCAAAGAGAGTGAGATGCCAGCTCCTTTCATTCAGTCAGTAGCTTCAAACATTTCTGGTATATGAATAACATGATGTTTTTCAATGGCAAAAATCAATGAATATTGTAAATGCACAAACAGTAATTTCTCCGCATTGCAAGGTGCAATTCTGAAATTTTTTGCTTTTTCCTGCTCCTCTTAGCATGATAAAGAAGATTCAAAGAGAGTGAGATGCCAGCTCCTTTCATTCAGTCAGTAGCTTCAATCATTTCTGGACGTTTTTCAATGGCAAAAATCAATGAATATTGTAAATGCACAAACAGTAATTTCTCCGCATTGCAAGGTGCAATTCTGAAATTTTTTGCTTTTTCCTGCTCCTCTTAGCATGATAAAGAAGATTCAAAGAGAGTGAGATGCCAGCTTCTTTCATTCAGTCAGTAGCTTCAAACATTTCTGGGATATGAATAACATGATGTTTTTCAATGGCAAAAATTAATGAATATTGTAAATGCACAAACAGTAATTTCTCCGCATTGCAAGGTGCAATTCTGAAATTTTTTGCTTTTTCCTGCTCCTCTTAGCATGATAAAGAAGATTCAAAGAGAGTGAGATGCCAGCTCCTTTCATTCAGTCAGTAGCTTCAATCATTTCTGGACGTTTTTCAATGGCAAAAATCAATGAATATTGTAAATGCACAAACAGTAATTTCTCCGCATTGCAAGGTGCAATTCTGAAATTTTTTGCTTTTTCCTGCTCCTCTTAGCATGATAAAGATTCAAAGAGAGTGAGATGCCAGCTCCTTTCATTCAGTCAGTAGCTTCAATCATTTCTGGACGTTTTTCAATGGCAAAAATCAATGAATATTGTAAATGCACAAACAGTAATTTCTCCGCATTGCAAGGTGCAATTCTGAAATTTTTTGCTTTTTCCTGCTCCTCTTAGCATGATAAAGAAGATTCAAAGAGAGTGAGATGCCAGCTCCTTTCATTCAGTCAGTAGCTTCAATCATTTCTGGTATATGAATAACATGATGTTTTTCAATGGCAAAAATCAATGAATATTGTAAATGCACAAACAGTAATTTCTCCGCATTGCAAGTTGCAATTCTGAAATTTTTTGCTTTTTCCTGCTCCTCTTAGCATGATAAAGAAGATTCAAAGAGAGTGAGATTCCAGCTCCTTTCATTCAGTCAGTAGCTTCAATCATTTCTGGACGTTTTTCAATGGCAAAAATCAATGAATATTGTAAATGCACAAACAGTAATTTCTCCGCATTGCAAGGTGCAATTCTGAAATTTTTTGCTTTTTCCTGCTCCTCTTAGCATGATAAAGAAGATTCAAAGAGAGTGAGATGCCAGCTCCTTTCATTCAGTCAGTAGCTTCAATCATTTCTGGACGTTTTTCAATGGCAAAAATCAATGAATATTGTAAATGCACAAACAGTAATTTCTCCGCATTGCAAGATGCAATTCTGAAATTTTTTGCTTTTTCCTGCTCCTCTTAGCATGATAAAGAAGATTCAAAGAGAGTAAGATGCCAGCTCCTTTCATTCAGTCAGTAGCTTCAATCATTTCTGGACGTTTTTCAATGGCAAAAATCAATGAATATTGTAAATGCACAAACAGTAATTTCTCCGCATTGCAAGGTGCAATTCTGAAATTTTTTGCTTTTTCCTGCTCCTCTTAGCATGATAAAGAAGATTCAAAGAGAGTGAGATGCCAGCTCCTTTCATTCAGTCAGTAGCTTCAATCATTTCTGGTATATGAATAACATGATGTTTTTCAATGGCAAAAATCAATGAATATTGTAAATGCACAAACAGTAATTTCTCCGCATTGCAAGGTGCAATTCTGAAATTTTTTGCTTTTTCCTGCTCCTCTTAGCATGATAAAGAAGATTCAAAGAGAGTGAGATGCCAGCTCCTTTCATTCAGTCAGTAGCTTCAATCATTTCTGGACGTTTTTCAATGGCAAAAATCAATGAATATTGTAATTGCACAAACTGTAATTTCTCGGCATTGCAAGGTGCAATTCTGAAATTTTTTGCTTTTTCCTGCTCCTCTTAGCATGATAAAGAAGATTCAAAGAGAGTGAGATGCCAGCTCCTTTCATTCAGTCAGTAGCTTCAGTCATTTCTGGACGTTTTTCAATGGCAAAAATCAATGAATATTGTAAATGCACAAACAGGAATTTCTCCGCATTGCAAGGTGCAATTCTGAAATTTTTTGCTTTTTCCTGCTCCTCTTAGCATGATAAAGAAGATTCAAAGAGAGTGAGATGCCAGCTCCTTTCATTCAGTCAGTAGCTTCAATCATTTCTGGTATATGAATAACATGATGTTTTTCAATGGCAAAAATCAATGAATATTGTAAATGCACAAACAGTAATTTCTCCGCATTGCAAGGTGCAATTCTGAAATTTTTTGCTGTTTCCTGCTCCTCTTAGCATGATAAAGAAGATTCAAAGAGAGTGAGATGCCAGCTCCTTTCATTCAGTCAGTAGCTTCAATCATTTCTGGACGTTTTTCAATGGCAAAAATCAATGAATATTGTAAATGCACAAACAGTAATTTCTCCGCATTGCAAGGTGCAATTCTGAAATTTTTTGCTTTTTCCTGCTCCTCTTAGCATGATAAAGAAGATTCAAAGAGAGTGAGATGCCAGCTCCTTTCATTCAGTCAGTAGCTTCAATCATTTCTGGTATATGAATAACATGATGTTTTTCAATGGCAAAAATCAATGAATATTGTAAATGCACAAACAGTAATTTCTCCGCATTGCAAGGTGCAATTCTGAAATTTTTTGCTTTTTCCTGCTCCTCTTAGCATGATAAAGAAGATTCAAAGAGAGTGAGATGCCAGCTCCTTTCATTCAGTCAGTAGCTTCAATCATTTCTGGACGTTTTTCAATGGCAAAAATCAATCAATATTGTAAATGCACAAACTGTAATTTCTCCGCATTGCAAGGTGCAATTCTGAAATTTTTTGCTTTTTCCTGCTCCTCTTAGCATGATAAAGAAGATTCAAAGAGAGTGAGATGCCAGCTCCTTTCATTCAGTCAGTAGCTTCAGTCATTTCTGGACGTTTTTCAATGGCAAAAATCAATGAATATTGTAAATGCACAAACAGTAATTTCTCCGCATTGCAAGGTGCAATTCTGAAATTTTTTGCTTTTTCCTGCTCCTCTTAGCATGATAAAGAAGATTCAAAGAGAGTGAGATGCCAGCTCCTTTCATTCAGTCAGTAGCTTCAAACATTTCTGGTATAAACATTTCTGGACGTTTTTCAATGGCAAAAATCAATGAATATTGTAAATGCACAAACAGTAATATCTCCACATTGCAAGGTGCAATTCTGAAATTTTTTGCTTTTTCCTGCTAATCCTAGCATGATAAAGAAGATTCAAATAGAGTGAGATGCCAGCTCCTTTCATTCATTCAGTAGCTTCAAACATTTCTGGACGTTTTTCAATGGCAAAATTCAATGAATATTGTAAATGCACAAACAGTAATATCTCCACATTGCCAGGTGCAATTCTGAAATTTTTTGCTTTTTCCTGCTAATCCTAGCATGATAAAGAAGATTCAAAGAGAGTGAGATGCCAGCTCCTTTCATTCAGTCAGTAGCTTCAATCATTTCTGGACGTTTTTCAATGGCAAAAATCAATGAATATTGTAAATGCACAAACAGTAATTTCTCCGCATTGCAAGGTGCAATTCTGAAATTTTTTGCTTTTTCCTGCTCCTCTTAGCATGATAAAGAAGATTCAAAGAGAGTGAGATGCCAGCTCCTTTCATTCAGTCAGTAGCTTCAATCATTTCTGGACGTTTTTCAATGGCAAAAATCAATGAATATTGTAAATGCACAAACAGTAATTTCTCCGCATTGCAAGGTGCAATTCTGAAATTTTTTGCTTTTTCCTGCTCCTCTTAGCATGATAAAGAAGATTCAAAGAGAGTGAGATGCCAGCTCCTTTCATTCAGTCAGTAGCTTCAATCATTTCTGGACGTTTTTCAATGGCAAAAATCAATGAATATTGTAAATGCACAAACAGTAATTTCTCCGCATTGCAAGATGCAATTCTGAAATTTTTTGGTTTTTCCTGCTCCTCTTAGCATGATAAAGAAGATTCAAAGAGAGTGAGATGCCAGCTCCTTTCATTCAGTCAGTAGCTTCAGTCATTTCTGGACGTTTTTCAATGGCAAAAATCAATGAATATTGTAAATGCACAAACAGTAATTTCTCCGCATTGCAAGGTGCAATTCTGAAATTTTTTGCTTTTTCCTGCTCCTCTTAGCATGATAAAGAAGATTCAAAGAGAGTGAGATGCCAGCTCCTTTCTTTCAGTCAGTAGCTTCAAACATTTCTGGTATAAACATTTCTGGACGTTTTTCAATGGCAAAAATCAATGAATATTGTAAATGCACAAACAGTAATATCTCCACATTGCAAGGTGCAATGCTGAAATTTTTTGCTTTTTCCTGCTAATCCTAGCATGATAAAGAAGATTCAAATAGAGTGAGATGCCAGCTCCTTTCATTCAGTCAGTAGCTTCAAACAGTTCTGGACGTTTTTCATTGGCAAAAATCAATGAATATTGTAAATGCACAAACAGTAATATCTCCACATTGCAAGGTGCAATTCTGAAATTTTTTGCTTTTTCCTGCTAATCCTAGCATGATAAAGAAGATTCAAAGAGAGTGAGATGTCAGCTCCTTTCATTCAGTCAGTAGCTTCAAACATTTCTGGTATATGAATAACATGATGTTTTTCAATGGCAAAAATCAATGAATATTGTAAATGCACAAACAGTAATATCTCCACATTGCAAGGTGCAATTCTGAAATTTTTTGCTTTTTCCTGCTAATCCTAGCATGATAAAGAAGATTCAAAGAGAGTGAGATGCCAGCTCCTTTCATTCAGTCAGTAGCTTCAAACATTTCTGGACGTTTTTCCATTGGCAAAAATCAATGAATATTGTAAATGCACAAACAGTAATATCTCCACATTGCAAGGTGCAATTCTGAATTTTTTTGCTTTTTCCTGCTACTCCTAGCATGATAAAGAAGATTCAAAGAGAGTGAGATGCCAGCTCCTTTCATTCAGTCAGTAGCTTCAATCATTTCTGGACGTTTTTCAATGGCAAAAATCAATGAATATTGTAAATGCACAAACAGTAATTTCTCCGCATTGCAAGGTGCAATTCTGAATTTTTTTGCTTTTTCCTGCTCCTCTTAGCATGATAAAGAAGATTCAAAGAGAGTGAGATGCCAGCTCCTTTCATTCAGTCAGTAGCTTCAAACATTTCTGGTATAAACATTTCTGGACGTTTTTCAATGGCAAAAATCAATGAATATTGTAAATGCACAAACAGTAATATCTCCACATTGCAAGGTGCAATTCTGAAATTTTTTGCTTTTTCCTGCTAATCCTAGCATGATAAAGAAGATTCAAATAGAGTGAGATGCCAGCTCCTTTCATTCAGTCAGTAGCTTCAAACATTTCTGGACGTTTTTCAATGGCAAAATTCAATGAATATTGTAAATGCACAAACAGTAATATCTCCACATTGCAAGGTGCAATTCTGAAATTTTTTGCTTTTTCCTGCTAATCCTAGCATGATAAAGAAGATTCAAAGAGAGTGAGATGCCAGCTCCTTTCATTCAGTCAGTAGCTTCAATCATTTCTGGACGTTTTTCAATGGCAAAAATCAATGAATATTGTAAATGCACAAACAGTAATTTCTCCGCATTGCAAGGTGCAATTCTGAAATTTTTTGCTTTTTCCTGCTCCTCTTAGCATGATAAAGAAGATTCAAAGAGAGTGAGATGCCAGCTCCTTTCATTCAGTCAGTAGCTTCAATCATTTCTGGATGTTTTTCAATGGCAAAAATCAATGAATATTGTAAATGCACAAACAGTAATTTCTCCGCATTGCAAGGTGCAATTCTGAAATTTTTTGCTTTTTCCTGCTCCTCTTAGCATGATAAAGAAGATTCAAAGAGAGTGAGATGCCAGCTCCTTTCATTCAGTCAGTAGCTTCAATCATTTCTGGTATATGAATAACATGATGTTTTTCAATGGCAAAAATCAATGAATATTGTAAATGCACAAACAGTAATTTCTCCGCATTGCAAGGTGCAATTCTGAAATTTTTTGCTTTTTCCTGCTCCTCTTAGCATGATAAAGAAGATTCAAAGAGAGTGAGATGCCAGTTCCTTTCATTCAGTCAGTAGCTTCAATCATTTCTGGACGTTTTTCAATGGCAAAAATCAATGAATATTGTAAATGCACAAACAGTAATTTCTCCGCATTGCAAGATGCAATTCTGAAATTTTTTGCTTTTTCCTGCTCCTCTTAGCATGATAAAGAAGATTCAAAGAGAGTGAGATGCCAGCTCCTTTCATTCAGTCAGTAGCTTCAGTCATTTCTGGACGTTTTTCAATGGCAAAAATCAATGAATATTGTAAATGCACAAACAGTAATTTCTCCGCATTGCAAAGTGCAATTCTGAAATTTTTTGCTTTTTCCTGCTCCTCTTAGCATGATAAAGAAGATTCAAAGAGAGTGAGATGCCAGCTCCTTTCATTCAGTCAGTAGCTTCAAACATTTCTGGTATAAACATTTCTGGATGTTTTTCAATGGCAAAAATCAATGAATATTGTAAATGCACAAACAGTAATATCTCCACATTGCAAGGTGCAATTCTGAAATTTTTTGCTTTTTCCTGCTAATCCTAGCATGATAAAGAAGATTCAAAGAGAGTGAGATGTCAGCTCCTTTCATTCAGTCAGTAGCTTCAAACATTTCTGGTATATGAATAACATGATGTTTTTCAATGGCAAAAATCAATGAATATTGTAAATGCACAAACAGTAATATCTCCACAGTGCAAGGTGCAATTCTGAAATTTTTTGCTTTTTCCTGCTAATCCTAGCATGATAAAGAAGATTCAAAGAGAGTGAGATGCCAGCTCCTTTCATTCAGTCAGTAGCTTCAAACATTTCTGGACGTTTTTCAATGGCAAAAATCAATGAATATTGTAAATGCACAAACAGTAATATCTCCACATTGCAAGGTGCAATTCTGAAATTTTTTGCTTTTTCCTGCTAATCCTAGCATGATAAAGAAGATTCAAAGAGAGTGAGATGTCAGCTCCTTTCATTCAGTCAGTAGCTTCAAACATTTCTGGTATATGAATAACATGATGTTTTTCAATGGCAAAAATCAATGAATATTGTAAATGCACAAACAGTAATATCTCCACATTGCAAGGTGCAATTCTGAAATTTTTTGCTTTTTCCTGCTAATCCTAGCATGATAAAGAAGATTCAAAGAGAGTGAGATGCCAGCTCCTTTCATTCAGTCAGTAGCTTCAAACATTTCTTGACGTTTTTCAATGGTAAAAATCAATGAATATTGTAAATGCACAAACAGTAATATCTCCACATTGCAAGGTGCAATTCTGAAATTTTTTGCTTTTTCCTGCTACTCCTAGCATGATAAAGAAGATTCAAAGAGAGTGAGATGCCAGCTCCTTTCATTCAGTCAGTAGCTTCAAACATTTCTGGACGTTTTTCAATGGCAAAAATCAATGAATATTGTAAATGCACAAACAGTAATATCTCCACATTGCAAGGTGCAATTCTGAAATTTTTTGCTTTTTCCTGCTAATCCTAGCATGATAAAGAAGATTCAAAGAGAGTGAGATGCCAGCTCCTTTCATTCAGTCAGTAGCTTCAAACATTTCTGGACGTTTTTCAATGGCAAAAATCAATGAATATTGTAAATGCACAAACAGTAATTTCTCCGCATTGCAAGGTGCAATTCTGAAATTTTTTGCTTTTTCCTGCTCCTCTTAGCATGATAAAGAAGATTCAAAGAGAGTGAGATGCCAGCTACTTTCATTCAGTCAGTAGCTTCAATCATTTCTGGACGTTTTTCAATGGTAAAAATCAATGAATATTGTAAATGCACAAACAGTAATTTCTCCACATTGCAAGGTGCAATTCTGAAATGTTTTGCTTTTTCCTGCTCCTCTAAGCATGATAAAGAAGATTCAAAGAGAGTGAGATGCCAGCTCCTTTCATTCAGTCAGTAGCTTCAAACATTTCTGATATATGAATAACATGATGTTTTTCAATGGCAAAAATCAATGAATATTGTAAATGCACAAACAGTAATTTCTCCGCATTGCAAGGTGCAATTCTGAAATTTTTTGCTTTTTCCTGCTCCTCTTAGCATGATAAAGAAGATTCAAAGAGAGTGAGATGCCAGCTCCTTTCATTCAGTCAGTAGCTTCAATCATTTCTGGATGTTTTTCAATGGCAAAAATCAATGAATATTGTAAATGCACAAACTGTAATTTCTCCGCATTGCAAGGTGCAATTCTGAAATTTTTTGCTTTTTCCTGCTCCTCTTAGCATGATAAAGAAGATTCAAAGAGAGTGAGATGCCAGCTCCTTTCATTCAGTCAGTAGCTTCAATCATTTCTGGACGTTTTTCAATGGCAAAAATCAATGAATATTGTAAATGCACAAACAGTAATTTCTCCGCATTGCAAGGTGCAATTCTGAAATTTTTTGCTTTTTCCTGCTCCTCTTAGCATGATAAAGAAGATTCAAAGAGAGTGAGATGCCAGCTCCTTTCATTCAGTCAGTACCTTCAATCATTTCTGGATGTTTTTCAATGGCAAAAATCAATGAATATTGTAAATGCACAAACAGTAATTTCTCCGCATTGCAAGGTGCAATTCTGAAATTTTTTGCTTTTTCCCGCTCCTCTTAGCATGATAAAGAAGATTCAAAGAGAGTGAGGTGCCAGCTCCTTTCATTCAGTCAGTAGCTTCAAACATTTCTGGTATATGAATAACATGTTTTTCAATGGCAAAAATCATTGAATATTGTAAATGCACAAACAGTAATTTCTCCGCATTGCAAGGTGCAATTCTGAAATTTTTTGATTTTTCCTGCTCCTCTTAGCATGATAAAGAAGATTCAAAGAGAGTGAGATGCCAGCTCCTTTCATTCAGTCAGTAGCGTCAATCATTTCTGGACGTTTTTCAATGGCAAAAATCAATGAATATTGTAAATGCACAAACAGTAATTTCTCCGCATTGCAAGGTGCAATTCTGAAATTTTTTGCTTTTTCCTGCTCCTCTTAGCATGATAAAGAAGATTCAAAGAGAGTGAGATGCTAGCTCCTTTCATTCAGTCAGTAGCTTCAATCATTTCTGGACGTTTTTCAATGGCAAAAATCAATGAATATTGTAAATGCAGAAACAGTAATTTCTCCGCATTGCAAGGTGCAATTCTGAAATTTTTTGCTTTTTCCTGCTCCTCTTAGCATGATAAAGAAGATTCAAAGAGAGTGAGGTTCCAGCTCCTTTCATTCAGTCAGTAGCTTCAAACATTTCTGGTATATGAATAACATGTTTTTCAATGGCAAAAATCATTGAATATTGTAAATGCACAAACAGTAATTTCTCCGCATTGCAAGGTGCAATTCTGAAATTTTTTGATTTTTCCTGCTCCTCTTAGCATGATAAAGAAGATTCAAAGAGAGTGAGATGCCAGCTCCTTTCATTCAGTCAGTAGCGTCAATCATTTCTGGACGTTTTTCAATGGCAAAAATCAATGAATATTGTAAATGCACAAACAGTAATTTCTCCGCATTGCAAGGTGCAATTCTGAAATTTTTTGCTTTTTCCTGCTCCTCTTAGCATGATAAAGAAGATTCAAAGAGAGTGAGATGCTAGCTCCTTTCATTCAGTCAGTAGCTTCAATCATTTCTGGACGTTTTTCAATGGCAAAAATCAATGAATATTGTAAATGCACAAACAGTAATTTCTCCGCATTGCAAGGTGCAATTCTGAAATTTTTTGCTTTTTCCTGCTCCTCTTAGCATGATAAAGAAGATTCAAAGAGAGTGAGATGCCAGCTCCTTTCATTCAGTCAGTAGCTTCAAACATTTCTGGTATATGAATAACATGATGTTTTTCAATGGCAAAAATCAATGAATATTGTAAATGCACAAACAGTAATTTCTCCGCATTGCAAGGTGCAAGTCTGAAATTTTTTGCTTTTTCCTGCTCCTCTTAGCATGATAAAGAAGATTCAAAGAGAGTGAGATGCCAGCTACTTTCATTCAGTCAGTAGCTTCAATCATTTCTGGACGTTTTTCAATGGTAAAAATCAATGAATATTGTAAATGCACAAACAATAATTTCTCCACATTGCAAGGTGCAATTCTGAAATTTTTTGCTTTTTCCTGCTCCTCTTAGCATGATAAAGAAGATTCAAAGAGAGTGAGATGCCAGCTCCTTTCATTCAGTCAGTAGCTTCAAACATTTCTGGTATATGAATAACATGATGTTTTTCAATGGCAAAAATCAATGAATATTGTAAATGCACAAACAGTAATTTCTCCGCATTGCAAGGTGCAATTCTGAAATTTTTTGCTTTTTCCTGCTCCTCTTAGCATGATAAAGAAGATTCAAAGAGAGTGAGATGCCAGCTCCTTTCATTCAGTCAGTAGCTTCAAACATTTCTGGTATATGAATAACATGATGTTTTTCAATGGCAAAAATCAATGAATATTGTAAATGCACAAAGAGTAATTTCTCCGCATTGCAAGGTGCAATTCTGAAATTTTTTGCTTTTTCCTGCTCCTCTTAGCATGATAAAGAAGATTCAAAGAGAGTGAGATGCCAGCTCCTTTCATTCAGTCAGTAGCTTCAATCATTTCTGGACGTTTTTCAATGGCAAAAATCAATGAATATTGTAAATGCACAAACAGTAATTTCTCCGCATTGCAAGGTGCAATTCTGAAATTTTTTGCTTTTTCCTGCTCCTCTTAGCATGATAAAGAAGATTCAAAGAGAGTGAGATGCCAGCTCCTTTCATTCAGTCAGTAGCTTCAATCATTTCTGGACGTTTTTCAATGGCAAAAATCAATGAATATTGTAAATGCACAAACAGTAATTTCTCCGCATTGCAAGGTGCAATTCTGAAATTTTTTGCTTTTTCCTGCTCCTCTTAGCATGATAAAGAAGATTCAAAGAGAGTGAGATGCCAGCTCCTTTCATTCAGTCAGTAGCTTCAAACATTTCTGGTATATGAATAACATGATGTTTTTCAATGGCAAAAATCAATGAATATTGTAAATGCACAAACAGTAATTTCTCCGCATTGCAAGGTGCAATTCTGAAATTTTTTGCTTTTTCCTGCTCCTCTTAGCATGATAAAGAAGATTCAAAGAGAGTGAGATGCCAGCTCCTTTCATTCAGTCAGTAGCTTCAATCATTTCTGGACGTTTTTCAATGGCAAAAATCAATGAATATTGTAAATGCACAAACAGTAATTTCTCCGCATTGCAAGGTGCAATTCTGAAATTTTTTGCTTTTTCCTGCTCCTCTTAGCATGATAAAGAAGATTCAAAGAGAGTGAGATGCCAGCTCCTTTCATTCAGTCAGTAGCTTCAATCATTTCTGGACGTTTTTCAATGGCAAAAATCAATGAATATTGTAAATGCACAAACAGTAATTTCTCCGCATTGCAAGGTGCAATTCTGAAATTTTTTGCTTTTTCCTGCTCCTCTTAGCATGACAAAGAAGATTCAAAGAGAGTAAGATGCCAGCTCCTTTCATTCAGTCAGTAGCTTCAATCATTTCTGGTATATGAATAACATGATGTTTTTCAATGGCAAAAATCAATGAATATTGTAAATGCACAAACAGTAATTTCTCCGCATTGCAAGGTGCAATTCTGAAATTTTTTGCTTTTTCCTGCTCCTCTTAGCATGATAAAGAAGATTCAAAGAGAGTGAGATGCCAGCTCCTTTCATTCAGTCAGTAGCTTCAATCATTTCTGGACGTTTTTCAATGGCAAAAATCAATGAATATTGTAAATGCACAAACAGTAATTTCTCCGCATTGCAAGGTGCAATTCTGAAATTTTTTGCTTTTTCCTGCTCCTCTTAGCATGATAAAGAAGATTCAAAGAGAGTGAGATGCCAGCTCCTTTCATTCAGTCAGTAGCTTCAATCATTTCTGGACGTTTTTCAATGGCAAAAATCAATGAATATTGTAAATGCACAAACAGTAATTTCTCCGCATTGCAAGGTGCAATTCTGAAATTTTTTGCTTTTTCCTGCTCCTCTTAGCATGATAAAGAAGATTCAAAGAGAGTGAGATGCCAGCTCCTTTCATTCAGTCAGTAGCTTCAAACATTTCTGGTATATGAATAACATGATGTTTTTCAATGGCAAAAATCAATGAATATTGTAAAAGCACAAACAGTAATTTCTCCGCATTGCAAGGTGCAATTCTGAAATTTTTTGCTTTTTCCTGCTCCTCTTAGCATGATAAAGAAGATAAAAAGAGAGTGAGATGCCAGCTCCTTTCATTCAGTCAGTAGCTTCAATCATTTCTGGACGTTTTTCAATGGCAAAAATCAATGAATATTGTAAATGCACAAACAGTAATTTCTCCGCATTGCAAGGTGCAATTCTGAAATTTTTTGCTTTTTCCTGCTCCTCTTAGCATGATAAAGAAGATTCAAAGAGAGTGAGATGCCAGCTCCTTTCATTCAGTCAGTAGCTTCAATCATTTCTGGTATATGAATAACATGATGTTTTTCAATGGCAAAAATCAATGAATATTGTAAATGCACAAACAGTAATTTCTCCGCATTGCAAGTTGCAATTCTGAAATTTTTTGCTTTTTCCTGCTCCTCTTAGCATGATAAAGAAGATTCAAAGAGAGTGAGATGCCAGCTCCTTTCATTCAGTCAGTAGCTTCAATCATTTCTGGACGTTTTTCAATGGCAAAAATCATTGAATATTGTAAATGCACAAACAGTAATTTCTCCGCATTGCAAGGTGCAATTCTGAAATTTTTTGCTTTTTCCTGCTCCTCTTAGCATGATAAAGAAGATTCAAAGAGAGTGAGATGCCAGCTCCTTTCATTCAGTCAGTAGCTTCAAACATTTCTGGTATATGAATAACATGATGTTTTTCAATGGCAAAAATCAATGAATATTGTAAATGCACAAACAGTAATTTCTCCGCATTGCAAGGTGCAATTCTGAAATTTTTTGCTTTTTCCTGCTCCTCTTAGCATGATAAAGAAGATTCAAAGAGAGTGAGATGCCAGCTCCTTTCATTCAGTCAGTAGCTTCAAACATTTCTGGTATATGAATAACATGATGTTTTTCAATGGCAAAAATCAATGAATATTGTAAATGCACAAAGAGTAATTTCTCCGCATTGCAAGGTGCAATTCTGAAATTTTTTGCTTTTTCCTGCTCCTCTTAGCATGATAAAGAAGATTCAAAGAGAGTGAGATGCCAGCTCCTTTCATTCAGTCAGTAGCTTCAATCATTTCTGGATGTTTTTCAATGGCAAAAATCAATGAATATTGTAAATGCACAAACAGTAATTTCTCCGCATTGCAAGGTGCAATTCTGAAATTTTTTGCTTTTTCCTGCTCCTCTTAGCATGATAAAGAAGATTCAAAGAGAGTGAGAAGCCAGCTCCTTTCATTCAGTCAGTAGCTTCAATCATTTCTGGACGTTTTTCAATGGCAAAAATCAATGAATATTGTAAATGCACAAACAGTAATTTCTCCGCATTGCAAGGTGCAATTCTGAAATTTTTTGCTTTTTCCTGCTCCTCTTAGCATGATAAAGAAGATTCAAAGAGAGTGAGATGCCAGCTCCTTTCATTCAGTCAGTAGCTTCAAACATTTCTGGTATATGAATAACATGATGTTTTTCAATGGCAAAAATCAATGAATATTGTAAATGCACAAACAGTAATTTCTCCGCATTGCAAGGTGCAATTCTGAAATTTTTTGCTTTTTCCTGCTCCTCTTAGCATGATAAAGAAGATTCAAAGAGAGTGAGATGCCAGCTCCTTTCATTCAGTCAGTAGCTTCAATCATTTCTGGACGTTTTTCAATGGCAAAAATCAATGAATATTGTAAATGCACAAACAGTAATTTCTCCGCATTGCAAGGTGCAATTCTGAAATTTTTTGCTTTTTCCTGCTCCTCTTAGCATGATAAAGAAGATTCAAAGAGAGTGAGATGCCAGCTCCTTTCATTCAGTCAGTAGCTTCAATCATTTCTGGACGTTTTTCAATGGCAAAAATCAATGAATATTGTAAATGCACAAACAGTAATTTCTCCGCATTGCAAGGTGCAATTCTGAAATTTTTTGCTTTTTCCTGCTCCTCTTAGCATGACAAAGAAGATTCAAAGAGAGTAAGATGCCAGCTCCTTTCATTCAGTCAGTAGCTTCAATCATTTCTGGTATATGAATAACATGATGTTTTTCAATGGCAAAAATCAATGAATATTGTAAATGCACAAACAGTAATTTCTCCGCATTGCAAGGTGCAATTCTGAAATTTTTTGCTTTTTCCTGCTCCTCTTAGCATGATAAAGAAGATTCAAAGAGAGTGAGATGCCAGCTCCTTTCATTCAGTCAGTAGCTTCAATCATTTCTGGACGTTTTTCAATGGCAAAAATCAATGAATATTGTAAATGCACAAACAGTAATTTCTCCGCATTGCAAGGTGCAATTCTGAAATTTTTTGCTTTTTCCTGCTCCTCTTAGCATGATAAAGAAGATTCAAAGAGAGTGAGATGCCAGCTCCTTTCATTCAGTCAGTAGCTTCAATCATTTCTGGACGTTTTTCAATGGCAAAAATCAATGAATATTGTAAATGCACAAACAGTAATTTCTCCGCATTGCAAGGTGCAATTCTGAAATTTTTTGCTTTTTCCTGCTCCTCTTAGCATGATAAAGAAGATTCAAAGAGAGTGAGATGCCAGCTCCTTTCATTCAGTCAGTAGCTTCAAACATTTCTGGTATATGAATAACATGATGTTTTTCAATGGCAAAAATCAATGAATATTGTAAAAGCACAAACAGTAATTTCTCCGCATTGCAAGGTGCAATTCTGAAATTTTTTGCTTTTTCCTGCTCCTCTTAGCATGATAAAGAAGATAAAAAGAGAGTGAGATGCCAGCTCCTTTCATTCAGTCAGTAGCTTCAATCATTTCTGGACGTTTTTCAATGGCAAAAATCAATGAATATTGTAAATGCACAAACAGTAATTTCTCCGCATTGCAAGGTGCAATTCTGAAATTTTTTGCTTTTTCCTGCTCCTCTTAGCATGATAAAGAAGATTCAAAGAGAGTGAGATGCCAGCTCCTTTCATTCAGTCAGTAGCTTCAATCATTTCTGGTATATGAATAACATGATGTTTTTCAATGGCAAAAATCAATGAATATTGTAAATGCACAAACAGTAATTTCTCCGCATTGCAAGTTGCAATTCTGAAATTTTTTGCTTTTTCCTGCTCCTCTTAGCATGATAAAGAAGATTCAAAGAGAGTGAGATGCCAGCTCCTTTCATTCAGTCAGTAGCTTCAATCATTTCTGGACGTTTTTCAATGGCAAAAATCATTGAATATTGTAAATGCACAAACAGTAATTTCTCCGCATTGCAAGGTGCAATTCTGAAATTTTTTGCTTTTTCCTGCTCCTCTTAGCATGATAAAGAAGATTCAAAGAGAGTGAGATGCCAGCTCCTTTCATTCAGTCAGTAGCTTCAATCATTTCTGGACGTTTTTCAATGGCAAAAATCAATGAATCTTGTAAATGCACAAACAGTAATTTCTCCGCATTGCAAGGTGCAATTCTGAAATTTTTTGCTTTTTCCTGCTCCTCTTAGCATGATAAAGAAGATTCAAAGAGAGTGAGATGCCAGCTCCTTTCATTCAGTCAGTAGCTTCAAACATTTCTGGTATATGAATAACATGATGTTTTTCAATGGCAAAAATCAATGAATATTGTAAAAGCACAAACAGTAATTTCTCCGCATTGCAAGGTGCAATTCTGAAATTTTTTGCTTTTTCCTGCTCCTCTTAGCATGATAAAGAAGATTCAAAGAGAGTGAGATGCCAGCTCCTTTCATTCAGTCAGTAGCTTCAATCATTTCTGGACGTTTTTCAATGGCAAAAATCAATGAATATTGTAAATGCACAAACAGTAATTTCTCCGCATTGCAAGGTGCAATTCTGAAATTTTTTGCTTTTTCCTGCTCCTCTTAGCATGATAAAGAAGATTCAAAGAGAGTGAGATGCCAGCTCCTTTCATTCAGTCAGTAGCTTCAATCATTTCTGGACGTTTTTCAATGGCAAAAATCAATGAATATTGTAAATGCACAAACAGTAATTTCTCCGCATTGCAAGGTGCAATTCTGAAATTTTTTGCTTTTTCCTGCTCCTCTTAGCATGATAAAGAAGATTCAAAGAGAGTGAGATGCCAGCTCCTTTCATTCAGTCAGTAGCTTCAAACATTTCTGGTATATGAATAACATGATGTTTTTCAATGGCAAAAATCAATGAATATTGTAAAAGCACAAACAGTAATTTCTCCGCATTGCAAGGTGCAATTCTGAAATTTTTTGCTTTTTCCTGCTCCTCTTAGCATGATAAAGAAGATTCAAAGAGAGTGAGATGCCAGCTCCTTTCATTCAGTCAGTAGCTTCAATCATTTCTGGACGTTTTTCAATGGCAAAAATCAATGAATATTGTAAATGCACAAACAGTAATTTCTCCGCATTGCAAGGTGCAATTCTGAAATTTTTTGCTTTTTCCTGCTCCTCTTAGCATGATAAAGAAGATTCAAAGAGAGTGAGATGCCAGCTCCTTTCATTCAGTCAGTAGCTTCAATCATTTCTGGTATATGAATAACATGATGTTTTTCAATGGCAAAAATCAATGAATATTGTAAATGCACAAACAGTAATTTCTCCGCATTGCAAGTTGCAATTCTGCAATTTTTTGCTTTTTCCTGCTCCTCTTAGCATGATAAAGAAGATTCAAAGAGAGTGAGATGCCAGCTCCTTTCATTCAGTCAGTAGCTTCAATCATTTCTGGACGTTTTTCAATGGCAAAAATCAATGAATATTGTAAATGCACAAACAGTAATTTCTCCGCATTGCAAGGTGCAATTCTGAAATTTTTTGCTTTTTCCTGCTCCTCTTAGCATGATAAAGAAGATTCAAAGAGAGTGAGATGCCAGCTCCATTCATTCAGTCAGTAGCTTCAATCATTTCTGGACGTTTTTCAATGGCAAAAATCAAGGAATATTGTAAATGCACAAACAGTAATTTCTCCGCATTGCAAGGTGCAATTCTGAAATTTTTTGCTTTTTCCTGCTCCTCTTAGCATGATAAAGAAGATTCAAAGAGAGTGAGATGCCAGCTCCTTTCATTCAGTCAGTAGCTTCAAACATTTCTGGTATATGAATAACATGATGTTTTTCAATGGCAAAAATCAATGAATATTGTAAAAGCACAAACAGTAATTTCTCCGCATTGCAAGGTGCAATTCTGAAATTTTTTGCTTTTTCCTGCTCCTCTTAGCATGATAAAGAAGATTCAAAGAGAGTGAGATGCCAGCTCCTTTCATTCAGTCAGTAGCTTCAATCATTTCTGGACGTTTTTCAATGGCAAAAATCAATGAATATTGTAAATGCACAAACAGTAATTTCTCCGCATTGCAAGGTGCAATTCTGAAATTTTTTGCTTTTTCCTGCTCCTCTTAGCATGATAAAGAAGATTCAAAGAGAGTGAGATGCCAGCTCCTTTCATTCAGTCAGTAGCTTCAATCATTTCTGGTATATGAATAACATGATGTTTTTCAATGGCAAAAATCAATGAATATTGTAAATGCACAAACAGTAATTTCTCCACATTGCAAGGTGCAATTCTGAAATTTTTTGCTTTTTCCTGCTCCTCTTAGCATGATAAAGAAGATTCAAAGAGAGTGAGATGCCAGCTCCTTTCATTCAGTCAGTAGCTTCAATCATTTCTGGACGTTTTTCAATGGCAAAAATCAATGAATATTGTAAATGCACAAACAGTAATTTCTCCGCATTGCAAGGTGCAATTCTGAAATTTTTTGCTTTTTCCTGCTCCTCTTAGCATGATAAAGAAGATTCAAAGAGAGCGAGATGCCAGCTCCTTTCATTCAGTCAGTAGCTTCAATCATTTCTGGTATATGAATAACATGATGTTTTTCAATGGCAAAAATCAATGAATATTGTAAATGCACAAACAGTAATTTCTCCGCATTGCAAGGTGCAATTCTGAAATTTTTTGCTTTTTCCTGCTCCTCTTAGCATGATAAAGAAGATTCAAAGAGAGTGAGATGCCAGCTCCTTTCATTCAGTCAGTAGCTTCAATCATTTCTGGACGTTTTTTAATGGCAAAAATCAATGAATATTGTAAATGCACAAACAGTAATTTCTCCGCATTGCAAGGTGCAATTCTGAAATTTTTTGCTTTTTCCTGCTCCTCTTAGCATGATAAAGAAGATTCAAAGAGAGTGAGATGCCAGCTCCTTTCATTCAGTCAGTAGCTTCAATCATTTCTGGACGTTTTTCAATGGCAAAAATCAATGAATATTGTAAATGCACAAACAGTAATTTCTCCGCATTGCAAGGTGCAATTCTGAAATTTTTTGCTTTTTCCTGCTCCTCTTAGCATGATAAAGAAGATTCAAAGAGAGTGAGATGCCAGCTCCTTTCATTCAGTCAGTAGCTTCAATCATTTCTGGTATATGAATAACATGATGTTTTTCAATGGCAAAAATCAATGAATATTGTAAATGCACAAACAGTAATTTCTCCGCATTGCAAGGTGCAATTCTGAAATTTTTTGCTTTTTCCTGCTCCTCTTAGCATGATAAAGAAGATTCAAAGAGAGTGAGATGCCAGCTCCTTTCATTCAGTCAGCAGCTTCAATCATTTCTGGACATTTTTCAATGGCAAAAATCAATGAATATTGTAAATGCACAAACAGTAATTTCTCCGCATTGCAAGGTGCAATTCTGAAATTTTTTGCTTTTTCCTGCTCCTCTTAGCATGATAAAGAAGATTCAAAGAGAGTGAGATGCCAGCTCCTTTCATTCAGTCAGTAGCTTCAAACATTTCTGGTATATGAATAACATGATGTTTTTCAATGGCAAAAATCAATGAATATTGTAAAAGCACAAACAGTAATTTCTCCGCATTGCAAGGTGCAATTCTGAAATTTTTTGCTTATTCCTGCTCCTCTTAGCATGATAAAGAAGATTCAAAGAGAGTGAGATGCCAGCTCCTTTTATTCAGTCAGTAGCTTCAATCATTTCTGGACGTTTTTCAATGGCAAAAATCAATGAATATTGTAAATGCACAAACAGTAATTTCTCCGCATTGCAAGGTGCAATTCTGAAATTTTTTGCTTTTTCCTGCTCCTCTTAGCATGATAAAGAAGATTCAAAGAGAGTGAGATGCCAGCTCCTTTCATTCAGTCAGTAGCTTCAATCATTTCTGGTATATGAATAACATGATGTTTTTCAATGGCAAAAATCAATGAATATTGTAAATGCACAAACAGTAATTTCTCCGCATTGCAAGTTGCAATTCTGAAATTTTTTGCTTTTTCCTGCTCCTCTTAGCATGATAAAGAAGATTCAAAGAGAGTGAGATGCCAGCTCCTTTCATTCAGTCAGTAGCTTCAATTATTTCTGGACGTTTTTCAATGGCAAAAATCAATGAATATTGTAAATGCACAAACAGTAATTTCTCCGCATTGCAAGGTGCAATTCTGAAATTTTTTGCTTTTTCCTGCTCCTCTTAGCATGATAAAGAAGATTCAAAGAGAGTGAGATGCCAGCTCCTTTCATTCAGTCAGTTGCTTCAATCATTTCTGGACGTTTTTCAATGGCAAAAATCAATGAATACTGTAAATGCACAAACAGTAATTTCTCCGCATTGCAAGGTGCAATTCTGAAATTTTTTGCTTTTTCCTGCTCCTCTTAGCATGATAAAGAAGATTCAAAGAGAGTGAGATGCCAGCTCCTTTCATTCAGTCAGTAGCTTCAATCATTTCTGGACGTTTTTCAATGGCAAAAATCAATGAATATTGTAAATGCACAAACAGTAATTTCTCCGCATTGCAAGGTGCAATTCTGAAATTTTTTGCTTTTTCCTGCTCCTCTTTGCATGATAAAGAAGATTCAAAGAGAGTGAGATGCCAGCTCCTTTCATTCAGTCAGTAGCTTCAATCATTTCTGGTATATGAAAAACATGATGTTTTTCAATGGCAAAAATCAATGAATATTGTAAATGCACAAACAGTAATTTCTCCGCATTGCAAGGTGCAATTCTGAAATTTTTGGCTTTTTCCTGCTCCTCTTAGCATGATAAAGAAGATTCAAAGAGAGTGAGATGCCAGCTCCTTTCATTCAGTCAGTAGCTTCAATCATTTCTGGATGTTTTTCAATGGCAAAAATCAATGAATATTGTAAATGCACAAACAGTAATTTCTCCGCATTGCAAGGTGCAATTCTGAAATTTCTTGCATTTTCCTGCTCCTCTTAGCATGATAAAGAAGATTCAAAGAGAGTGAGATGCCAGCTCCTTTCATTCAGTCAGTAGCTTCAATCATTTCTGGACGTTTTTCAATGGCAAAAATCAATGAATATTGTAAATGCACAAACAGTAATTTCTCCGCATTGCAAGGTGCAATTCTGAAATTTTTTGCTTTTTCCTGCTCCTCTTAGCATGATAAAGAAGATTCAAAGAGAGTGAGATGCCAGCTCCTTTCATTCAGTCAGTAGCTTCAAACATTTCTGGTATATGAATAACATGATGTTTTTCAATGGCAAAAATCAATGAATATTGTAAATGCACAAACAGTAATTTCTCCGCATTGCAAGGTGCAATTCTGAAATTATTTGCTTTTTCCTGCTCCTCTTAGCATGATAAAGAAGATTCAAAGAGAGTGAGATGCCAGCTCCTTTCATTCAGTCAGTAGCTTCAATCATTTCTGGACGTTTTTCAATGGCAAAAATCAATGAATATTGTAAATGCACAAACAGTAATTTCTCCGCATTGCAAGGTGCAATTCTGAAATTTTTTGCTTTTTCCTGCTCCTCTTAGCATGATAAAGAAGATTCAAAGAGAGTGAGATGCCAGCTTCTTTCATTCAGTCAGTAGCTTCAAACATTTCTGGGATATGAATAACATGATGTTTTTCAATGGCAAAAATTAATGAATATTGTAAATGCACAAACAGTAATTTCTCCGCATTGCAAGGTGCAATTCTGAAATTTTTTGCTTTTTCCTGCTCCGCTTAGCATGATAAAGAAGATTCAAAGAGAGTGAGATGCCAGCTCCTTTCATTCAGTCAGTAGCTTCAATCATTTCTGGACGTTTTTCAATGGCAAAAATCAATGAATATTGTAAATGCACAAACAGTAATTTCTCCGCTTTGCAAGGTGCAATTCTGAAATTTTTTGCTTTTTCCTGCTCCTCTTAGCATGATAAAGAAGATTCAAAGAGAGTGAGATGCCAGCTCCTTTCATTCAGTCAGTAGCTTCAATCATTTCTGGACGTTTTTCAATGGCAAAATTCAATGAATATTGTAAATGCACAAACAGTAATTTCTCCGCATTGCAAGGTGCAATTCTGAAATTTTTTGCTTTTTCCTGCTCCTCTTAGCATGATAAAGAAGATTCAAAGAGAGTGAGATGCCAGCTCCTTTCATTCAGTCAGTAGCTTCAATCATTTCTGGTATATGAATAACATGATGTTTTTCAATGGCAAAAATCAATGAATATTGTAAATGCACAAACAGTAATTTCTCCGCATTGCAAGTTGCAATTCTGAAATTTTTTGCTTTTTCCTGCTCCTCTTAGCATGATAAAGAAGATTCAAAGAGAGTGAGATGCCAGCTCCTTTCATTCAGTCAGTAGCTTCAATCATTTCTGGACGTTTTTCAATGGCAAAAATCAATGAATATTGTAAATGCACAAACAGTAATTTCTCCGCATTGCAAGGTGCAATTCTGAAATTTTTTGCTTTTTCCTGCTCCTCTTAGCATGATAAAGAAGATTCAAAGAGAGTGAGATGCCAGCTCCTTTCATTCAGTCAGTAGCTTCAAACATTTCTGGTATATGAATAACATGATGTTTTTCAATGGCAAAAAAAAATGAATATTGTAAAAGCACAAACAGTAATTTCTCCGCATTGCAAGGTGCAATTCTGAAATTTTTTGCTTTTTCCTGCTCCTCTTAGCATGATAAAGAAGATTCAAAGAGAGTGAGATGCCAGCTCCTTTCATTCAGTCAGTAGCTTCAATCATTTCTGGACGTTTTTCAATGGCAAAAATCAATGAATATTGTAAATGCACAAACAGTAATTTCTCCGCATTGCAAGGTGCAATTCTGAAATTTTTTGCTTTTTCCTGCTCCTCTTAGCATGATAAAGAAGATTCAAAGAGAGTGAGATGCCAGTTCCTTTCATTCAGTCAGTAGCTTCAATCATTTCTGGACGTTTTTCAATGGCAAAAATCAATGAATATTGTAAATGCACAAACAGTAATTTCTCCGCATTGCAAGGTGCAATTCTGAAATTTTTTGCTTTTTCCTGCTCCTCTTAGCATGATAAAGAAGATTCAAAGAGAGTGAGATGCCAGCTCCTTTCATTCAGTCAGTAGCTTCAAACATTTCTGGTATATGAATAACATGATGTTTTTCAATGGCAAAAATCAATGAATATTGTAAAAGCACAAACAGTAATTTCTCCGCATTGCAAGGTGCAATTCTGAAATTTTTTGCTTTTTCCTGCTCCTCTTAGCATGATAAAGAAGATTCAAAGAGAGTGAGATGCCAGCTCCTTTCATTCAGTCAGTAGCTTCAATCATTTCTGGACGTTTTTCAATGGCAAAAATCAATGAATATTGTAAATGCACAAACAGTAATTTCTCCGCATTGCAAGGTGCAATTCTGAAATTTTTTGCTTTTTCCTGCTCCTCTTAGCATGATAAAGAAGATTCAAAGAGAGTGAGATGCCAGCTCCTTTCATTCAGTCAGTAGCTTCAATCATTTCTGGTATATGAATAACATGATGTTTTTCAATGGCAAAAATCAATGAATATTGTAAATGCACAAACAGTAATTTCTCCGCATTGCAAGTTGCAATTCTGCAATTTTTTGCTTTTTCCTGCTCCTCTTAGCATGATAAAGAAGATTCAAAGAGAGTGAGATGCCAGCTCCTTTCATTCAGTCAGTAGCTTCAATCATTTCTGGACGTTTTTCAATGGCAAAAATCAATGAATATTGTAAATGCACAAACAGTAATTTCTCCGCATTGCAAGGTGCAATTCTGAAATTTTTTGCTTTTTCCTGCTCCTCTTAGCATGATAAAGAAGATTCAAAGAGAGTGAGATGCCAGCTCCATTCATTCAGTCAGTAGCTTCAATCATTTCTGGACGTTTTTCAATGGCAAAAATCAATGAATATTGTAAATGCACAAACAGTAATTTTTCCGCATTGCAAGGTGCAATTCTGAAATTTTTTGCTTTTTCCTGCTCCTCTTAGCATGATAAAGAAGATTCAAAGAGAGTGAGATGCCAGCTCCTTTCATTCAGTCAGTAGCTTCAAACATTTCTGGTATATGAATAACATGATGTTTTTCAATGGCAAAAATCAATGAATATTGTAAAAGCACAAACAGTAATTTCTCCGCATTTCAAGGTGCAATTCTGAAATTTTTTGCTTTTTCCTGCTCCTCTTAGCATGATAAAGAAGATTCAAAGAGAGTGAGATGCCAGCTCCTTTCATTCAGTCAGTAGCTTCAATCATTTCTGGACGTTTTTCAATGGCAAAAATCAATGAATATTGTAAATGCACAAACAGTAATTTCTCCGCATTGCAAGGTGCAATTCTGAAATTTTTTGCTTTTTCCTGCTCCTCTTAGCATGATAAAGAAGATTCAAAGAGAGTGAGATGCCAGCTCCTTTCATTCAGTCAGTAGCTTCAATCATTTCTGGTATATGAATAACATGATGTTTTTCAATGGCAAAAATCAATGAATATTGTAAATGCACAAACAGTAATTTCTCCACATTGCAAGGTGCAATTCTGAAATTTTTTGCTTTTTCCTGCTCCTCTTAGCATGATAAAGAAGATTCAAAGAGAGTGAGATGCCAGCTCCTTTCATTCAGTCAGTAGCTTCAATCATTTCTGGACGTTTTTCAATGGCAAAAATCAATGAATATTGTAAATGCACAAACAGTAATTTCTCCGCATTGCAAGGTGCAATTCTGAAATTTTTTGCTTTTTCCTGCTCCTCTTAGCATGATAAAGAAGATTCAAAGAGAGCGAGATGCCAGCTCCTTTCATTCAGTCAGTAGCTTCAATCATTTCTGGTATATGAATAACATGATGTTTTTCAATGGCAAAAATCAATGAATATTGTAAATGCACAAACAGTAATTTCTCCGCATTGCAAGGTGCAATTCTGAAATTTTTTGCTTTTTCCTGCTCCTCTTAGCATGATAAAGAAGATTCAAAGAGAGTGAGATGCCAGCTCCTTTCATTCAGTCAGTAGCTTCAATCATTTCTGGACGTTTTTTAATGGCAAAAATCAATGAATATTGTAAATGCACAAACAGTAATTTCTCCGCATTGCAAGGTGCAATTCTGAAATTTTTTGCTTTTTCCTGCTCCTCTTAGCATGATAAAGAAGATTCAAAGAGAGTGAGATGCCAGCTCCTTTCATTCAGTCAGTAGCTTCAATCATTTCTGGACGTTTTTCAATGGCAAAAATCAATGAATATTGTAAATGCACAAACAGTAATTTCTCCGCATTGCAAGGTGCAATTCTGAAATTTTTTGCTTTTTCCTGCTCCTCTTAGCATGATAAAGAAGATTCAAAGAGAGTGAGATGCCAGCTCCTTTCATTCAGTCAGTAGCTTCAATCATTTCTGGTATATGAATAACATGATGTTTTTCAATGGCAAAAATCAATGAATATTGTAAATGCACAAACAGTAATTTCTCCGCATTGCAAGGTGCAATTCTGAAATTTTTTGCTTTTTCCTGCTCCTCTTAGCATGATAAAGAAGATTCAAAGAGAGTGAGATGCCAGCTCCTTTCATTCAGTCAGCAGCTTCAATCATTTCTGGACATTTTTCAATGGCAAAAATCAATGAATATTGTAAATGCACAAACAGTAATTTCTCCGCATTGCAAGGTGCAATTCTGAAATTTTTTGCTTTTTCCTGCTCCTCTTAGCATGATAAAGAAGATTCAAAGAGAGTGAGATGCCAGCTCCTTTCATTCAGTCAGTAGCTTCAAACATTTCTGGTATATGAATAACATGATGTTTTTCAATGGCAAAAATCAATGAATATTGTAAAAGCACAAACAGTAATTTCTCCGCATTGCAAGGTGCAATTCTGAAATTTTTTGCTTTTTCCTGCTCCTCTTAGCATGATAAAGAAGATTCAAAGAGAGTGAGATGCCAGCTCCTTTTATTCAGTCAGTAGCTTCAATCATTTCTGGACGTTTTTCAATGGCAAAAATCAATGAATATTGTAAATGCACAAACAGTAATTTCTCCGCATTGCAAGGTGCAATTCTGAAATTTTTTGCTTTTTCCTGCTCCTCTTAGCATGATAAAGAAGATTCAAAGAGAGTGAGATGCCAGCTCCTTTCATTCAGTCAGTAGCTTCAATCATTTCTGGTATATGAATAACATGATGTTTTTCAATGGCAAAAATCAATGAATATTGTAAATGCACAAACAGTAATTTCTCCGCATTGCAAGTTGCAATTCTGAAATTTTTTGCTTTTTCCTGCTCCTCTTAGCATGATAAAGAAGATTCAAAGAGAGTGAGATGCCAGCTCCTTTCATTCAGTCAGTAGCTTCAATTATTTCTGGACGTTTTTCAATGGCAAAAATCAATGAATATTGTAAATGCACAAACAGTAATTTCTCCGCATTGCAAGGTGCAATTCTGAAATTTTTTGCTTTTTCCTGCTCCTCTTAGCATGATAAAGAAGATTCAAAGAGAGTGAGATGCCAGCTCCTTTCATTGTCAGTTGCTTCAATCATTTCTGGACGTTTTTCAATGGCAAAAATCAATGAATATTGTAAATGCACAAACAGTAATTTCTCCGCATTGCAAGGTGCAATTCTGAAATTTTTTGCTTTTTCCTGCTCCTCTTAGCATGATAAAGAAGATTCAAAGAGAGTGAGATGCCAGCTCCTTTCATTCAGTCAGTAGCTTCAATCATTTCTGGACGTTTTTCAATGGCAAAAATCAATGAATATTGTAAATGCACAAACAGTAATTTCTCCGCATTGCAAGGTGCAATTCTAAAATTTTTTGCTTTTTCCTGCTCCTCTTTGCATGATAAAGAAGATTCAAAGAGAGTGAGATGCCAGCTCCTTTCATTCAGTCAGTAGCTTCAATCATTTCTGGTATATGAAAAACATGATGTTTTTCAATGGCAAAAATCAATGAATATTGTAAATGCACAAACAGTAATTTCTCCGCATTGCAAGGTGCAATTCTGAAATTTTTGGCTTTTTCCTGCTCCTCTTAGCATGATAAAGAAGATTCAAAGAGAGTGAGATGCCAGCTCCTTTCATTCAGTCAGTAGCTTCAATCATTTCTGGATGTTTTTCAATGGCAAAAATCAATGAATATTGTAAATGCACAAACAGTAATTTCTCCGCATTGCAAGGTGCAATTCTGAAATTTCTTGCATTTTCCTGCTCCTCTTAGCATGATAAAGAAGATTCAAAGAGAGTGAGATGCCAGCTCCTTTCATTCAGTCAGTAGCTTCAATCATTTCTGGACGTTTTTCAATGGCAAAAATCAATGAATATTGTAAATGCACAAACAGTAATTTCTCCGCATTGCAAGGTGCAATTCTGAAATTTTTTGCTTTTTCCTGCTCCTCTTAGCATGATAAAGAAGATTCAAAGAGAGTGAGATGCCAGCTCCTTTCATTCAGTCAGTAGCTTCAAACATTTCTGGTATATGAATAACATGATGTTTTTCAATGGCAAAAATCAATGAATATTGTAAATGCACAAACAGTAATTTCTCCGCATTGCAAGGTGCAATTCTGAAATTTTTTGCTTTTTCCTGCTCCTCTTAGCATGATAAAGAAGATTCAAAGAGAGTGAGATGCCAGCTCCTTTCATTCAGTCAGTAGCTTCAATCATTTCTGGACGTTTTTCAATGGCAAAAATCAATGAATATTGTAAATGCACAAACAGTAATTTCTCCGCATTGCAAGGTGCAATTCTGAAATTTTTTGCTTTTTCCTGCTCCTCTTAGCATGATAAAGAAGATTCAAAGAGAGTGAGATGCCAGCTTCTTTCATTCAGTCAGTAGCTTCAAACATTTCTGGGATATGAATAACATGATGTTTTTCAATGGCAAAAATTAATGAATATTGTAAATGCACAAACAGTAATTTCTCCGCATTGCAAGGTGCAATTCTGAAATTTTTTGCTTTTTCCTGCTCCGCTTAGCATGATAAAGAAGATTCAAAGAGAGTGAGATGCCAGCTCCTTTCATTCAGTCAGTAGCTTCAATCATTTCTGGACGTTTTTCAATGGCAAAAATCAATGAATATTGTAAATGCACAAACAGTAATTTCTCCGCATTGCAAGGTGCAATTCTGAAATTTTTTGCTTTTTCCTGCTCCTCTTAGCATGATAAAGAAGATTCAAAGAGAGTGAGATGCCAGCTCCTTTCATTCAGTCAGTAGCTTCAATCATTTCTGGACGTTTTTCAATGGCAAAAATCAATGAATATTGTAAATGCACAAACAGTAATTTCTCCGCATTGCAAGGTGCAATTCTGAAATTTTTTGCTTTTTCCTGCTCCTCTTAGCATGATAAAGAAGATTCAAAGAGAGTGAGATGCCAGCTCCTTTCATTCAGTCAGTAGCTTCAATCATTTCTGGTATATGAATAACATGATGTTTTTCAATGGCAAAAATCAATGAATATTGTAAATGCACAAACAGTAATTTCTCCGCATTGCAAGTTGCAATTCTGAAATTTTTTGCTTTTTCCTGCTCCTCTTAGCATGATAAAGAAGATTCAAAGAGAGTGAGATGCCAGCTCCTTTCATTCAGTCAGTAGCTTCAATCATTTCTGGACGTTTTTCAATGGCAAAAATCAATGAATATTGTAAATGCACAAACAGTAATTTCTCCGCATTGCAAGGTGCAATTCTGAAATTTTTTGCTTTTTCCTGCTCCTCTTAGCATGATAAAGAAGATTCAAAGAGAGTGAGATGCCAGCTCCTTTCATTCAGTCAGTAGCTTCAATCATTTCTGGACGTTTTTCAATGGCAAAAATCAATGAATATTGTAAATGCACAAACAGTAATTTCTCCGCATTGCAAGGTGCAATTCTGAAATTTTTTGCTTTTTCCTGCTCCTCTTAGCATGATAAAGAAGATTCAAAGAGAGTGAGATGCCAGCTCCTTTCATTCAGTCAGTAGCTTCAAACATTTCTGGTATATGAATAACATGATGTTTTTCAATGGCAAAAATCAATGAATATTGTAAATGCACAAACAGTAATTTCTCCGCATTGCAAGGTGCAATTCTGAAATTTTTTGCTTTTTCCTGCTCCTCTTAGCATGATAAAGAAGATTCAAAGAGAGTGAGATGCCAGCTCCTTTCATTCAGTCAGTAGCTTCAATCATTTCTGGACGTTTTTCAATGGCAAAAATCAATGAAGATTGTAAATGCACAAACAGTAATTTCTCCGCATTGCAAGGTGCAATTCTGAAATTTTTTGCTTTTTCCTGCTCCTCTTAGCTGGATAAAGAAGATTCAAAGAGAGTGAGATGCCAGCTTCTTTCATTCAGTCAGTAGCTTCAAACATTTCTGGGATATGAATAACATGATGTTTTTCAATGGCAAAAATTAATGAATATTGTAAATGCACAAACAGTAATTTCTCCGCATTGCAAGGTGCAATTCTGAAATTTTTTGCTTTTTCCTGCTCCTCTTAGCATGATAAAGAAGATTCAAAGAGAGTGAGATGCCAGCTCCTTTCATTCAGTCAGTAGCTTCAATCATTTCTGGACGTTTTTCAATGGCAAAAATCAATGAATATTGTAAATGCACAAACAGTAATTTCTCCGCATTGCAAGGTGCAATTCTGAAATTTTTTGCTTTTTCCTGCTCCTCTTAGCATGATAAAGAAGATTCAAAGAGAGTGAGATGCCAGCTCCTTTCATTCAGTCAGTAGCTTCAATCATTTCTGGACGTTTTTCAATGGCAAAAATCAATGAATATTGTAAATGCACAAACAGTAATTTCTCCGCATTGCAAGGTGCAATTCTGAAATTTTTTGCTTTTTCCTGCTCCTCTTAGCATGATAAAGAAGATTCAAAGAGAGTGAGATGCCAGCTCCTTTCATTCAGTCAGTAGCTTCAATCATTTCTGGTATATGAATAACATGATGTTTTTCAATGGCAAAAATCAATGAATATTGTAAATGCACAAACAGTAATTTCTCCGCATTGCAAGTTGCAATTCTGAAATTTTTTGCTTTTTCCTGCTCCTCTTAGCATGATAAAGAAGATTCAAAGAGAGTGAGATGCCAGCTCCTTTCATTCAGTCAGTAGCTTCAATCATTTCTGGACGTTTTTCAATGGCAAAAATCAATGAATATTGTAAATGCACAAACAGTAATTTCTCCGCATTGCAAGGTGCAATTCTGAAATTTTTTGCTTTTTCCTGCTCCTCTTAGCATGATAAAGAAGATTCAAAGAGAGTGAGATGCCAGCTCATTTCATTCAGTCAGTAGCTTCAATCATTTCTGGACGTTTTTCAATGGCAAAAATCAATGAATATTGTAAATGCACAAACAGTAATTTCTCCGCATTGCAAGGTGCAATTCTGAAATTTTTTGCTTTTTCCTGCTCCTCTTAGCATGATAAAGAAGATTCAAAGAGAGTGAGATGCCAGCTCCTTTCATTCAGTCAGTAGCTTCAAACATTTCTGGTATATGAATAACATGATGTTTTTCAATGGCAAAAATCAATGAATATTGTAAAAGCACAAACAGTAATTTCTCCGCATTGCAAGGTGCAATTCTGAAATTTTTTGCTTTTTCCTGCTCCTCTTAGCATGATAAAGAAGATTCAAAGAGAGTGAGATGCCAGCTCCTTTCATTCAGTCAGTAGCTTCAATCATTTCTGGACGTTTTTCAATGGCAAAAATCAATGAATATTGTAAATGCACAAACAGTAATTTCTCCGCATTGCAAGGTGCAATTCTGAAATTTTTTGCTTTTTCCTGCTCCTCTTAGCATGATAAAGAAGATTCAAAGAGAGTGAGATGCCAGCTCCTTTCATTCAGTCAGTAGCTTCAATCATTTCTGGTATATGAATAACATGATGTTTTTCAATGGCAAAAATCAATGAATATTGTAAATGCACAAACAGTAATTTCTCCACATTGCAAGGTGCAATTCTGAAATTTTTTGCTTTTTCCTGCTCCTCTTAGCATGATAAAGAAGATTCAAAGAGAGTGAGATGCCAGCTCCTTTCATTCAGTCAGTAGCTTCAATCATTTCTGGACGTTTTTCAATGGCAAAAATCAATGAATATTGTAAATGCACAAACAGTAATTTCTCCGCATTGCAAGGTGCAATTCTGAAATTTTTCGCTTTTTCCTGCTCCTCTTAGCATGATAAAGAAGATTCAAAGAGAGCGAGATGCCAGCTCCTTTCATTCAGTCAGTAGCTTCAATCATTTCTGGTATATGAATAACATGATGTTTTTCAATGGCAAAAATCAATGAATATTGTAAATGCACAAACAGTAATTTCTCCGCATTGCAAGGTGCAATTCTGAAATTTTTTGCTTTTTCCTGCTCCTCTTAGCATGATAAAGAAGATTCAAAGAGAGTGAGATGCCAGCTCCTTTCATTCAGTCAGTAGCTTCAATCATTTCTGGACGTTTTTCAATGGCAAAAATCAATGAATATTGTAAATGCACAAACAGTAATTTCTCCGCATTGCAAGGTGCAATTCTGAAATTTTTTGCTTTTTCCTGCTCCTCTTAGCATGATAAAGATGATTCAAAGAGAGTGAGATGCCAGCTCCTTTCATTCAGTCAGTAGCTTCAAACATTTCTGGTATATGAATAACATGATGTTTTTCAATGGCAAAAATCAATGAATATTGTAAATGCACAAACAGTAATTTCTCCGCATTGCAAGGTGCAATTCTGAAATTTTTTGCTTTTTCCTGCTCCTCTTAGCATGATAAAGAAGATTCAAAGAGAGTGAGATGCCAGCTCCTTTCATTCAGTCAGTAGCTTCAATCATTTCTGGACGTTTTTCAATGGCAAAAATCAATGAATATTGTAAATGCACAAACAGTAATTTCTCCGCATTGCAAGGTGCAATTCTGAAATTTTTTGCTTTTTCCTGCTCCTCTTAGCATGATAAAGAAGATTCAAAGAGAGTGAGATGCCAGCTCCTTTCATTCAGTCAGTAGCTTCAATCATTTCTGGACGTTTTTCAATGGCAAAAATCAATGAATATTGTAAATGCACAAACAGTAATTTCTCCGCATTGCAAGGTGCAATTCTGAAATTTTTTGCTTTTTCCTGCTCCTCTTAGCATGATAAAGAAGATTCAAAGAGAGTGAGATGCCAGCTCCTTTCATTCAGTCAGTAGCTTCAATCATTTCTGGTATATGAATAACATGATGTTTTTCAATGGCAAAAATCAATGAATATTGTAAATGCACAAACAGTAATTTCTCCGCATTGCAAGGTGCAATTCTGAAATTTTTTGCTTTTTCCTGCTCCTCTTAGCATGATAAAGAAGATTCAAAGAGAGTGAGATGCCAGCTCCTTTCATTCAGTCAGCAGCTTCAATCATTTCTGGACATTTTTCAATGGCAAAAATCAATGAATATTGTAAATGCACAAACAGTAATTTCTCCGCATTGCAAGGTGCAATTCTGAAATTTTTTGCTTTTTCCTGCTCCTCTTAGCATGATAAAGAAGATTCAAAGAGAGTGAGATGCCAGCTCCTTTCATTCAGTCAGTAGCTTCAAACATTTCTGGTATATGAATAACATGATGTTTTTCAATGGCAAAAATCAATGAATATTGTAAAAGCACAAACAGTAATTTCTCCGCATTGCAAGGTGCAATTCTGAAATTTTTTGCTTTTTCCTGCTCCTCTTAGCATGATAAAGAAGATTCAAAGAGAGTGAGATGCCAGCTCCTTTCATTCAGTCAGTAGCTTCAATCATTTCTGGACGTTTTTCAATGGCAAAAATCAATGAATATTGTAAATGCACAAACAGTAATTTCTCCGCATTGCAAGGTGCAATTCTGAAATTTTTTGCTTTTTCCTGCTCCTCTTAGCATGATAAAGAAGATTCAAAGAGAGTGAGATGCCAGCTCCTTTCATTCAGTCACTAGCTTCAATCATTTCTGGTATATGAATAACATGATGTTTTTCAATGGCAAAAATCAATGAATATTGTAAATGCACAAACAGTAATTTCTCCGCATTGCAAGTTGCAATTCTGAAATTTTTTGCTTTTTCCTGCTCCTCTTAGCATGATAAAGAAGATTCAAAGAGAGTGAGATGCCAGCTCCTTTCATTCAGTCAGTAGCTTCAATTATTTCTGGACGTTTTTCAATGGCAAAAATCAATGAATATTGTAAATGCACAAACAGTAATTTCTCCGCATTGCAAGGTGCAATTCTGAAATTTTTTGCTTTTTCCTGCTCCTCTTAGCATGATAAAGAAGATTCAAAGAGAGTGAGATGCCAGCTCCTTTCATTCAGTCAGTTGCTTCAATCATTTCTGGACGTTTTTCAATGGCAAAAATCAGTGAATATTGTAAATGCACAAACAGTAATTTCTCCGCATTGCAAGGTGCAATTCTGAAATTTTTTGCTTTTTCCTGCTCCTCTTAGCATGATAAAGAAGATTCAAAGAGAGTGAGATGCCAGCTCCTTTCATTCAGTCAGTAGCTTCAATCATTTCTGGACGTTTTTCAATGGCAAAAATCAATGAATATTGTAAATGCACAAACAGTAATTTCTCCGCATTGCAAGGTGCAATTCTGAAATTTTTTGCTTTTTCCTGCTCCTCTTAGCATGATAAAGAAGATTCAAAGAGAGTGAGATGCCAGCTCCTTTCATTCAGTCACTAGCTTCAATCATTTCTGGTATATGAATAACATGATGTTTTTCAATGGCAAAAATCAATGAATATTGTAAATGCACAAACAGTAATTTCTCCGCATTGCAAGTTGCAATTCTGAAATTTTTTGCTTTTTCCTGCTCCTCTTAGCATG
This sequence comes from Phyllobates terribilis, assembly GCF_046119375.1. NCBI lineage: Eukaryota > Metazoa > Chordata > Amphibia > Anura > Dendrobatidae > Phyllobates > Phyllobates terribilis. The sequence goes on along the minus strand of NW_027363476.1, from coordinate 404,134 downwards.
ATAAAGAAGATTCAAAGAGAGTGAGATGCCAGCTCCTTTCATTCAGTCAGTAGCTTCAATTATTTCTGGACGTTTTTCAATGGCAAAAATCAATGAATATTGTAAATGCACAAACAGTAATTTCTCCGCATTGCAAGGTGCAATTCTGAAATTTTTTGCTTTTTCCTGCTCCTCTTAGCATGATAAAGAAGATTCAAAGAGAGTGAGATGCCAGCTCCTTTCATTCAGTCAGTTGCTTCAATCATTTCTGGACGTTTTTCAATGGCAAAAATCAGTGAATATTGTAAATGCACAAACAGTAATTTCTCCGCATTGCAAGGTGCAATTCTGAATTTTTTTGCTTTTTCCTGCTCCTCTTAGCATGATAAAGAAGATTCAAAGAGAGTGAGATGCCAGCTCCTTTCATTCAGTCAGTAGCTTCAATCATTTCTGGACGTTTTTCAATGGCAAAAATCAATGAATATTGTAAATGCACAAACAGTAATTTCTCCGCATTGCAAGGTGCAATTCTGAAATTTTTTGCTTTTTCCTGCTCCTCTTTGCATGATAAAGAAGATTCAAAGAGAGTGAGATGCCAGCTCCTTTCATTCAGTCAGTAGCTTCAATCATTTCTGGTATATGAATAACATGATGTTTTTCAATGGCAAAAATCAATGAATATTGTAAATGCACAAACAGTAATTTCTCCGCATTGCAAGGTGCAATTCTGAAATTTTTTGCTTTTTCCTGCTCCTCTTAGCATGATAAAGAAGATTCAAAGAGAGTGAGATGCCAGCTCCTTTCATTCAGTCAGTAGCTTCAATCATTTCTGGACGTTTTTCAATGGCAAAAATCAATGAATATTGTAAATGCACAAACAGTAATTTCTCCGCATTGCAAGGTGCAATTCTGAAATTTTTTGCTTTTTCCTGCTCCTCTTAGCATGATAAAGAAGATTCAAAGAGAGTGAGATGCCAGCTCCTTTCATTCAGTCACTAGCTTCAATCATTTCTGGTATATGAATAACATGATGTTTTTCAATGGCAAAAATCAATGAATATTGTAAATGCACAAACAGTAATTTCTCCGCATTGCAAGTTGCAATTCTGAAATTTTTTGCTTTTTCCTGCTCCTCTTAGGATGATAAAGAAGATTCAAAGAGAGTGAGATGCCAGCTCCTTTCATTCAGTCAGTAGCTTCAATTATTTCTGGACGTTTTTCAATGGCAAAAATCAATGAATATTGTAAATGCACAAACAGTAATTTCTCCGCATTGCAAGGTGCAATTCTGAAATTTTTTGCTTTTTCCTGCTCCTCTTAGCATGATAAAGAAGATTCAAAGAGAGTGAGATGCCAGCTCCTTTCATTCAGTCAGTTGCTTCAATCATTTCTGGACGTTTTTCAATGGCAAAAATCAGTGAATATTGTAAATGCACAAACAGTAATTTCTCCGCATTGCAAGGTGCAATTCTGAAATTTTTTGCTTTTTCCTGCTCCTCTTAGCATGATAAAGAAGATTCAAAGAGAGTGAGATGCCAGCTCCTTTCATTCAGTCAGTAGCTTCAATCATTTCTGGACGTTTTTCAATGGCAAAAATCAATGAATATTGTAAATGCACAAACAGTAATTTCTCCGCATTGCAAGGTGCAATTCTGAAATTTTTTGCTTTTTCCTGCTCCTCTTTGCATGATAAAGAAGATTCAAAGAGAGTGAGATGCCAGCTCCTTTCATTCAGTCAGTAGCTTCAATCATTTCTGGTATATGAATAACATGATGTTTTTCAATGGCAAAAATCAATGAATATTGTAAATGCACAAACAGTAATTTCTCCGCATTGCAAGGTGCAATTCTGAAATTTTTGGCTTTTTCCTGCTCCTCTTAGCATGATAAAGAAGATTCAAAGAGAGTGAGATGCCAGCTCCTTTCATTCAGTCAGTAGCTTCAATCATTTCTGGATGTTTTTCAATGGCAAAAATCAATGAATATTGTAAATGCACAAACAGTAATTTCTCCGCATTGCAAGGTGCAATTCTGAAATTTCTTGCATTTTCCTGCTCCTCTTAGCATGATAAAGAAGATTCAAAGAGAGTGAGATGCCAGCTCCTTTCATTCAGTCAGTAGCTTCAATCATTTCTGGACGTTTTTCAATGGCAAAAATCAATGAATATTGTAAATGCACAAACAGTAATTTCTCCGCATTGCAAGGTGCAATTCTGAAATTTTTTGCTTTTTCCTGCTCCTCTTAGCATGATAAAGAAGATTCAAAGAGAGTGAGATGCCAGCTCCTTTCATTCAGTCAGTAGCTTCAAACATTTCTGGTATATGAATAACATGATGTTTTTCAATGGCAAAAATCAATGAATATTGTAAATGCACAAACAGTAATTTCTCCGCATTGCAAGGTGCAATTCTGAAATTTTTTGCTTTTTCCTGCTCCTCTTAGCATGATAAAGAAGATTCAAAGAGAGTGAGATGCCAGCTCCTTTCATTCAGTCAGTAGCTTCAATCATTTCTGGTATATGAATAACATGATGTTTTTCAATGGCAAAAATCAATGAATATTGTAAATGCACAAACAGTAATTTCTCCGCATTGCAAGTTGCAATTCTGAAATTTTTTGTTTTTTCCTGCTCCTCTTAGCATGATAAAGAAGATTCAAAGAGAGTGAGATGCCAGCTCCTTTCATTCAGTCAGTAGCTTCAATCATTTCTGGACGTTTTTCAATGGCAAAAATCAATGAATATTGTAAATGCACAAACAGTAATTTCTCCGCATTGCAAGGTGCAATTCTGAAATTTTTTGCTTTTTCCTGCTCCTCTTAGCATGATAAAGAAGATTCAAAGAGAGTGAGATGCCAGCTCCTTTCATTCAGTCAGTAGCTTCAATCATTTCTGGACGTTTTTCAATGGCAAAAATCAATGAATATTGTAAATGCACAAACAGTAATTTCTCCGCATTGCAAGGTGCAATTCTGAAATTTTTTGCTTTTTCCTGCTCCTCTTAGCATGATAAAGAAGATTCAAAGAGAGTGAGATGCCAGCTCCTTTCATTCAGTCAGTAGCTTCAAACATTTCTGGTATATGAATAACATGATGTTTTTCAATGGCAAAAATCAATGAATATTGTAAAAGCACAAACAGTAATTTCTCCGCATTGCAAGGTGCAATTCCGAAATTTTTTGCTTTTTCCTGCTCCTCTTAGCATGATAAAGAAGATTCAAAGAGAGTGAGATGCCAGCTCCTTTCATTCAGTCAGTAGCTTCAATCATTTCTGGTATATGAATAACATGATGTTTTTCAATGGCAAAAATCAATGAATATTGTAAATGCACAAACAGTAATTTCTCCGCATTGCAAGTTGCAATTCTGAAATTTTTTGCTTTTTCCTGCTCCTCTTAGCATGATAAAGAAGATTCAAAGAGAGTGAGATGCCAGCTCCTTTCATTCAGTCAGTAGCTTCAATCATTTCTGGACGTTTTTCAATGGCAAAAATCAATGAATATTGTAAATGCACAAACAGTAATTTCTCCGCATTGCAAGGTGCAATTCTGAAATTTTTTGCTTTTTCCTGCTCCTCTTAGCATGATAAAGAAGATTCAAAGAGAGTGAGATGCCAGCTCCTTTCATTCAGTCAGTAGCTTCAATCATTTCTGGACGTTTTTCAATGGCAAAAATCAATGAATATTGTAAATGCACAAACAGTAATTTCTCCGCATTGCAAGGTGCAATTCTGAAATTTTTTGCTTTTTCCTGCTCCTCTTAGCATGATAAAGAAGATTCAAAGAGAGTGAGATGCCAGCTCCTTTCATTCAGTCAGTAGCTTCAAACATTTCTGGTATATGAATAACATGATGTTTTTCAATGGCAAAAATCAATGAATATTGTAAAAGCACAAACAGTAATTTCTCCGCATTGCAAGGTGCAATTCCGAAATTTTTTGCTTTTTCCTGCTCCTCTTAGCATGATAAAGAAGATTCAAAGAGAGTGAGATGCCAGCTCCTTTCATTCAGTCAGTAGCTTCAATCATTTCTGGACGTTTTTCAATGGCAAAAATCAATGAATATTGTAAATGCACAAACAGTAATTTCTCCGCATTGCAAGGTGCAATTCTGAAATTTTTTGCTTTTTCCTGCTCCTCTTAGCATGATAAAGAAGATTCAAAGAGAGTGAGACGCCAGCTCCTTTCATTCAGTCAGTAGCTTCAATCATTTCTGGTATATGAATAACATGATGTTTTTCAATGGCAAAAATCAATGAATATTGTAAATGCACAAACAGTAATTTCTCCACATTGCAAGGTGCAATTCTGAAATTTTTTGCTTTTTCCTGCTCCTCTTAGCATGATAAAGAAGATTCAAAGAGAGTGAGATGCCAGCTCCTTTCATTCAGTCAGTAGCTTCAATCATTTCTGGACGTTTTTCAATGGCAAAAATCAATGAATATTGTAAATGCACAAACAGTAATTTCTCCGCATTGCAAGGTGCAATTCTGAAATTTTTTGCTTTTTCCTGCTCCTCTTAGCATGATAAAGAAGATTCAAAGAGAGTGATATGCCATCTCCTTTCATTCAGTCAGTAGCTTCAAACATTTCTAGTATATGAATAACATGATGTTTTTCAATGGCAAAAATCAATGAATATTGTAAATGCACAAACAGTAATTTCTCCGCATTGCAAGGTGCAATTCTGAAATTTTTTGCTTTTTCCTGCTCCTCTTAGCATGATAAAGAAGATTCAAAGAGAGTGAGATGCCAGCTCCTTTCATTCAGTCAGTAGCTTCAATCATTTCTGGACGTTTTTCAATGGCAAAAATCAATGAATATTGTAAATGCACAAACAGTAATTTCTCCGCATTGCAAGGTGCAATTCTGAAATTTTTTGCTTTTTCCTGCTCCTCTTAGCATGATAAAGAAGATTCAAAGAGAGTGAGATGCCAGCTCCTTTCATTCAGTCAGTAGCTTCAATCATTTCTGGACGTTTTTCAATGGCAAAAATCAATGAATATTGTAAATGCACAAACAGTAATTTCTCCGCATTGCAAGGTGCAATTCTGAAATTTTTTGCTTTTTTCTGCTCCTCTTAGCATGATAAAGAAGATTCAAAGAGAGTGAGATGCCAGCTCCTTTCATTCAGTCAGTAGCTTCAATCATTTCTGGTATATGAATAACATGATGTTTTTCAATGGCAAAAATCAATGAATATTGTAAATGCACAAACAGTAATTTCTCCGCATTGCAAGGTGCAATTCTGAAATTTTTTGCTTTTTCCTGCTCCTCTTAGCATGATAAAGAAGATTCAAAGAGAGTGAGATGCCAGCTCCTTTCATTCAGTCAGCAGCTTCAATCATTTCTGGACATTTTTCAATGGCAAAAATCAATGAATATTGTAAATGCACAAACAGTAATTTCTCCGCATTGCAAGGTGCAATTCTGAAATTTTTTGCTTTTTCCTGCTCCTCTTAGCATGATAAAGAAGATTCAAAGAGAGTGAGATGCCAGCTCCTTTCATTCAGTCAGTAGCTTCAAACATTTCTGGTATATGAATAACATGATGTTTTTCAATGGCAAAAATCAATGAATATTGTAAAAGCACAAACAGTAATTTCTCCGCATTGCAAGGTGCAATTCTGAAATTTTTTGCTTTTTCATGCTCCTCTTAGCATGATAAAGAAGATTCAAAGACAGTGAGATGCCAGCTCCTTTCATTCAGTCAGTAGCTTCAATCATTTCTGGACGTTTTTCAATGGCAAAAATCAATGAATATTGTAAATGCACAAACAGTAATTTCTCCGCATTGCAAGGTGCAATTCTGAAATTTTTTGCTTTTTCCTGCTCCTCTTAGCATGATAAAGAAGATTCAAAGAGAGTGAGATGCCAGCTCCTTTCATTCAGTCAGTAGCTTCAATCATTTCTGGTATATGAATAACATGATGTTTTTCAATGGCAAAAATCAATGAATATTGTAAATGCACAAACAGTAATTTCTCCGCATTGCAAGTTGCAATTCTGAAATTTTTTGCTTTTTCCTGCTCCTCTTAGCATGATAAAGAAGATTCAAAGAGAGTGAGATGCCAGCTCCTTTCATTCAGTCAGTAGCTTCAATTATTTCTGGACGTTTTTCAATGGCAAAAATCAATGAATATTGTAAATGCACAAACAGTAATTTCTCCGCATTGCAAGGTGCAATTCTGAAATTTTTTGCTTTTTCCTGCTCCTCTTAGCATGATAAAGAAGATTCAAAGAGAGTGAGATGCCAGCTCCTTTCATTCAGTCAGTTGCTTCAATCATTTCTGGACGTTTTTCAATGGCAAAAATCAGTGAATATTGTAAATGCACAAACAGTAATTTCTCCGCATTGCAAGGTGCAATTCTGAAATTTTTTGCTTTTTCCTGCTCCTCTTAGCATGATAAAGAAGATTCAAAGAGAGTGAGATGCCAGCTCCTTTCATTCAGTCAGTAGCTTCAATCATTTCTGGACGTTTTTCAATGGCAAAAATCAATGAATATTGTAAATGCACAAACAGTAATTTCTCCGCATTGCAAGGTGCAATTCTGAAATTTCTTGCATTTTCCTGCTCCTCTTAGCATGATAAAGAAGATTCAAAGAGAGTGAGATGCCAGCTCCTTTCATTCAGTCAGTAGCTTCAATCATTTCTGGATGTTTTTCAATGGCAAAAATCAATGAATATTGTAAATGCACAAACAGTAATTTCTCCGCATTGCAAGGTGCAATTCTGAAATTTCTTGCATTTTCCTGCTCCTCTTAGCATGATAAAGAAGATTCAAAGAGAGTGAGATGCCAGCTCCTTTCATTCAGTCAGTAGCTTCAATCATTTCTGGACGTTTTTCAATGGCAAAAATCAATGAATATTGTAAATGCACAAACAGTAATTTCTCCGCATTGCAAGGTGCAATTCTGAAATTTTTTGCTTTTTCCTGCTCCTCTTAGCATGATAAAGAAGATTCAAAGAGAGTGAGATGCCAGCTCCTTTCATTCAGTCAGTAGCTTCAAACATTTCTGGTATATGAATAACATGATGTTTTTCAATGGCAAAAATCAATGAATATTGTAAATGCACAAACAGTAATTTCTCCGCATTGCAAGGTGCAATTCTGAAATTTTTTGCTTTTTCCTGCTCCTCTTAGCATGATAAAGAAGATTCAAAGAGAGTGAGATGCCAGCTCCTTTCATTCAGTCAGTAGCTTCAATCATTTCTGGACGTTTTTCAATGGCAAAAATCAATGAATATTGTAAATGCACAAACAGTAATTTCTCCGCATTGCAAGGTGCAATTCTGAAATTTTTTGCTTTTTCCTGCTCCTCTTAGCATGATAAAGAAGATTCAAAGAGAGTGAGATGCCAGCTTCTTTCATTCAGTCAGTAGCTTCAAACATTTCTGGGATATGAATAACATGATGTTTTTCAATGGCAAAAATTAATGAATATTGTAAATGCACAAACAGTAATTTCTCCGCATTGCAAGGTGCAATTCTGAAATTTTTTGCTTTTTCCTGCTCCTCTTAGCATGATAAAGAAGATTCAAAGAGAGTGAGATGCCAGCTCCTTTCATTCAGTCAGTAGCTTCAATCATTTCTGGACGTTTTTCAATGGCAAAAATCAATGAATATTGTAAATGCACAAACAGTAATTTCTCCGCATTGCAAGGTGCAATTCTGAAATTTTTTGCTTTTTCCTGCTCCTCTTAGCATGATAAAGAAGATTCAAAGAGAGTGAGATGCCAGCTCCTTTCATTCAGTCAGTAGCTTCAATCATTTCTGGACGTTTTTCAATGGCAAAAATCAATGAAAATTGTAAATGCACAAACAGTAATTTCTCCGCATTGCAAGGTGCAATTCTGAAATTTTTTGCTTTTTCCTGCTCCTCTTAGCATGATAAAGAAGATTCAAAGAGAGTGAAATGCCAGCTCCTTTCATTCAGTCAGTAGCTTCAGTCATTTCTGGAAGTTTTTCAATGGCAAAAATCAATGAATATTGTAAATGCACAAACAGTAATTTCTCCGCATTGCAAGGTGCAATTCTGAAATTTTTTGCTTTTTCCTGCTCCTCTTAGCATGATAAAGAAGATTCAAAGAGAGTGAGATGCCAGCTCCTTTCATTCAGTCAGTAGCTTCAAACATTTCTGGTATAAACATTTCTGGACGTTTTTCAATGGCAAAAATCAATGAATATTGTAAATGCACAAACAGTAATTTCTCCGCATTGCAAGGTGCAATTCTGAAATTTTTTGCTTTTTCCTGCTCCTCTTAGCATGATAAAGAAGATTCAAAGAGAGTGAGATGCCAGCTCCTTTCATTCAGTCAGTAGCTTCAGTCATTTCTGGACGTTTTTCAATGCAAAAATCAATGAATATTGTAAATGCACAAACAGTAATTTCTCCGCATTGCAAGGTGCAATTCTGAAATTTTTTGCTTTTTCCTGCTCCTCTTAGCATGATAAAGAAGATTCAAAGAGAGTGAGATGCCAGCTCCTTTCATTCAGTCAGTAGCTTCAATCATTTCTGGTATATGAATAACATGATGTTTTTCAATGGCAAAAATCAATGAATATTGTAAATGCACAAACAGTAATTTCTCCGCATTGCAAGGTGCAATTCTGAAATTTTTTGCTTTTTCCTGCTCCTCTTAGCATGATAAAGAAGATTCAAAGAGAGTGAGATGCCAGCTCCTTTCATTCAGTCAGTAGCTTCAATCATTTCTGGATGTTTTTCAATGGCAAAAATCAATGAATATTATAAATGCACAAACAGTAATTTCTCCGCATTGCAAGGTGCAATTCTGAAATTTCTTGCATTTTCCTGCTCCTCTTAGCATGATAAAGAAGATTCAAAGAGAGTGAGATGCCAGCTCCTTTCATTCAGTCAGTAGCTTCAATCATTTCTGGACGTTTTTCAATGGCAAAAATCAATGAATATTGTAAATGCACAAACAGTAATTTCTCCGCATTGCAAGGTGCAATTCTGAAATTTTTTGCTTTTTCCTGCTCCTCTTAGCATGATAAAGAAGATTCAAAGAGAGTGAGATGCCAGCTCCTTTCATTCAGTCAGTAGCTTCAAACATTTCTGGTATATGAATAACATGATGTTTTTCAATGGCAAAAATCAATGAATATTGTAAATGCACAAACAGTAATTTCTCCGCATTGCAAGGTGCAATTCTGAAATTTTTTGCTTTTTCCTGCTCCTCTTAGCATGATAAAGAAGATTCAAAGAGAGTGAGATGCCAGCTCCTTTCATTCAGTCAGTAGCTTCAATCATTTCTGGACGTTTTTCAATGGCAAAAATCAATGAATATTGTAAATGCACAAACAGTAATTTCTCCGCATTGCAAGGTGCAATTCTGAAATTTTTTGCTTTTTCCTGCTCCTATTAGCATGATAAAGAAGATTCAAAGAGAGTGAGATGCCAGCTTCTTTCATTGTCAGTAGCTTCAAACATTTCTGGGATATGAATAACATGATGTTTTTCAATGGCAAAAATTAATGAATATTGTAAATGCACAAACAGTAATTTCTCCGCATTGCAAGGTGCAATTCTAAAATTTTTTGCTTTTTCCTGCTCCTCTTAGCATGATAAAGAAGATTCAAAGAGAGTGAGATGCCAGCTCCTTTCATTCAGTCAGTAGCTTCAATCATTTCTGGACGTTTTTCAATGGCAAAAATCAATGAATATTGTAAATGCACAAACAGTAATTTCTCCGCATTGCAAGTTGCAATTCTGAAATTTTTTGCTTTTTCCTGCTCCTCTTAGCATGATAAAGAAGATTCAAAGAGAGTGAGATTCCGGCTCCTTTCATTCAGTCAGTAGCTTCAATCATTTCTGGATGTTTTTCAATGGCAAAAATCAATGAATATTGTAAATGCACAAACAGTAATTTCTCCGCATTGCAAGGTGCAATTCTGAAATTTTTTGCTTTTTCCTGCTCCTCTTAGCATGATAAAGAAGATTCAAAGAGAGTGAGATGCCAGCTCCTTTCATTCAGTCAGTAGCTTCAATCATTTCTGGACGTTTTTCAATGGCAAAAATCAATGAATATTGTAAATGCACAAACAGTAATTTCTCCGCATTGCAAGATGAAATTCTGAAATTTTTTGCTTTTTCCTGCTCCTCTTAGCATGATAAAGAAGATTCAAAGAGAGTGAGATGCCAGCTCCTTTCATTCAGTCAGTAGCTTCAATCATTTCTGGACGTTTTTCAATGGCAAAAATCAATGAATATTGTAAATGCACAAACAGTAATTTCTCCGCATTGCAAGGTGCAATTCTGAAATTTTTTGCTTTTTCCTGCTCCTCTTAGCATGATAAAGAAGATTCAAAGAGAGTGAGATGCCAGCTCCTTTCATTCAGTCAGTAGCTTCAATCATTTCTGGTATATGAATAACATGATGTTTTTCAATGGCAAAAATCAATGAATATTGTAAATGCACAAACAGTAATTTCTCCGCATTGCAAGGTGCAATTCTGAAATTTTTTGCTTTTTCCTGCTCCTCTTAGCATGATAAAGAAGATTCAAAGAGAGTGAGATGCCAGCTCCTTTCATTCAGTCAGTAGCTTCAATCATTTCTGGACGTTTTTCAATGGCAAAAATCAATGAATATTGTAAATGCACAAACAGTAATTTCTCCGCATTGCAAGGTGCAATTCTGAAATTTTTTGCTTTTTCCTGCTCCTCTTAGCATGATAAAGAAGATTCAAAGAGAGTGAGATGCCAGCTCCTTTCATTCAGTCAGTAGCTTCAGTCATTTCTGGAAGTTTTTCAATGGCAAAAATCAATGAATATTGTAAATGCACAAACAGTAATTTCTCCGCATTGCAAGGTGCAATTCTGAAATTTTTTGCTTTTTCCTGCTCCTCTTAGCATGATAAAGAAGATTCAAAGAGAGTGAGATGCCAGCTCCTTTCATTCAGTCAGTAGCTTCAAACATTTCTGGTATAAACATTTCTGGACGTTTTTCAAAGGCAAAAATCAATGAATATTGTAAATGCACAAACAGTAATATCTCCACATTGCAAGGTGCAATGCTGAAATTTTTTTTGCTTTTTCCTGCTAATCCTAGCATGATAAAGAAGATTCAAATAGAGTGAGATGCCAGCTCCTTTCATTCAGTCAGTAGCTTCAAACATTTCTGGACGTTTTTCAATGGCAAAAATCAATGAATATTGTAAATGCACAAACAGTAATATCTCCACATTGCAAGGTGCAATTCTGAAATTTTTTGCTTTTTCCTGCTAATCCTAGCATGATAAAGAAGATTCAAAGAGAGTGAGATGTCAGCTCCTTTCATTCAGTCAGTAGCTTCAAACATTTCTGGTATATGAATAACATGATGTTTTTCAATGGCAAAAATCAATGAATATTGTAAATGCACAAACAGTAATATCTCCACATTGCAAGGTGCAACTCTGAAATTTTTTGCTTTTTCCTGCTAATCCTAGCATGATAAAGAAGATTCAAAGAGAGTGAGATGCCAGCTCCTTTCATTCAGTCAGTAGCTTCAAACATTTCTGGACGTTTTTCAATGGCAAAAATCAATGAATATTGTAAATGCACAAACAGTAATATCTCCACATTGCAAGGTGCAATTCTGAAATTTTTTGCTTTTTCCTGCTACTCCTAGCATGATAAAGAAGATTCAAAGAGAGTGAGATGCCAGCTCCTTTCATTCAGTCAGTAGCTTCAATCATTTCTGGACGTTTTTCAATGGCAAAAATCAATGAATATTGTAAATGCACAAACAGTAATTTCTCCGCATTGCAAGGTGCAATTCTGAATTTTTTTGCTTTTTCCTGCTCCTCTTAGCATGGTAAAGAAGATTCAAAGAGAGTGAGATGCCAGCTCCTTTCATTCAGTCAGTAGCTTCAGTCATTTCTGGACGTTTTTCAATGGCAAAAATCAATGAATATTGTAAATGCACAAAAAGTAATTTCTCCGCATTGCAAGGTGCAATTCTGAAATTTTTTGCTTTTTCCTGCTCCTCTTAGCATGATAAAGAAGATTCAAAGAGAGTGAGATGCCAGCTCCTTTCATTCAGTCAGTAGCTTCAAACATTTCTGGTATAAACATTTCTGGACGTTTTTCAATGGCAAAAATCAATGAATATTGTAAATGCACAAACAGTAATATCTCCACATTGCAATGTGCAAATCTGAAATTTTTTGCTTTTTCCTGCTAATCCTAGCATGATAAAGAAGATTCAAATAGAGTGAGATGCCAGCTCCTTTCATTCAGTCAGTAGCTTCAAACATTTCTGGACGTTTTTCAATGGCAAAATTCAATGAATATTGTAAATGCACAAACAGTAATATCTCCACATTGCAAGGTGCAATTCTGAAATTTTTTGCTTTTTCCTGCTAATCCTAGCATGATAAAGAAGATTCAAAGAGAGTGAGATGCCAGCTCCTTTCATTCAGTCAGTAGCTTCAATCATTTCTGGACGTTTTTCAATGGCAAAAATCAATGAATATTGTAAATGCACAAACAGTAATTTCTCCGCATTGCAAGGTGCAATTCTGAAATTTTTTGCTTTTTCCTGCTCCTCTTAGCATGATAAAGAAGATTCAAAGAGAGTGAGATTCCGGCTCCTTTCATTCAGTCAGTAGCTTCAATCATTTCTGGATGTTTTTCAATGGCAAAAATCAATGAATATTGTAAATGCACAAACAGTAATTTCTCCGCATTGCAAGGTGCAATTCTGAAATTTTTTGCTTTTTCCTGCTCCTCTTAGCATGATAAAGAAGATTCAAAGAGAGTGAGATGCCAGCTCCTTTCATTCAGTCAGTAGCTTCAATCATTTCTGGACGTTTTTCAATGGCAAAAATCAATGAATATTGTAAATGCACAAACAGTAATTTCTCCGCATTGCAAGATGAAATTCTGAAATTTTTTGCTTTTTCCTGCTCCTCTTAGCATGATAAAGAAGATTCAAAGAGAGTGAGATGCCAGCTCCTTTCATTCAGTCAGTAGCTTCAATCATTTCTGGACGTTTTTCAATGGCAAAAATCAATGAATATTGTAAATGCACAAACAGTAATTTCTCCGCATTGCAAGGTGCAATTCTGAAATTTTTTGCTTTTTCCTGCTCCTCTTAGCATGATAAAGAAGATTCAAAGAGAGTGAGATGCCAGCTCCTTTCATTCAGTCAGTAGCTTCAATCATTTCTGGTATATGAATAACATGATGTTTTTCAATGGCAAAAATCAATGAATATTGTAAATGCACAAACAGTAATTTCTCCGCATTGCAAGGTGCAATTCTGAAATTTTTTGCTTTTTCCTGCTCCTCTTAGCATGATAAAGAAGATTCAAAGAGAGTGAGATGCCAGCTCCTTTCATTCAGTCAGTAGCTTCAATCATTTCTGGACGTTTTTCAATGGCAAAAATCAATGAATATTGTAAATGCACAAACAGTAATTTCTCCGCATTGCAAGGTGCAATTCTGAAATTTTTTGCTTTTTCCTGCTCCTCTTAGCATGATAAAGAAGATTCAAAGAGAGTGAGATGCCAGCTCCTTTCATTCAGTCAGTAGCTTCAGTCATTTCTGGAAGTTTTTCAATGGCAAAAATCAATGAATATTGTAAATGCACAAACAGTAATTTCTCCGCATTGCAAGGTGCAATTCTGAAATTTTTTGCTTTTTCCTGCTCCTCTTAGCATGATAAAGAAGATTCAAAGAGAGTGAGATGCCAGCTCCTTTCATTCAGTCAGTAGCTTCAAACATTTCTGGTATAAACATTTCTGGACGTTTTTCAATGGCAAAAATCAATGAATATTGTAAATGCACAAACAGTAATATCTCCACATTGCAAGGTGCAATGCTGAAATTTTTTTTGCTTTTTCCTGCTAATCCTAGCATGATAAAGAAGATTCAAATAGAGTGAGATGCCAGCTCCTTTCATTCAGTCAGTAGCTTCAAACATTTCTGGACGTTTTTCAATGGCAAAAATCAATGAATATTGTAAATGCACAAACAGTAATATCTCCACATTGCAAGGTGCAATTCTGAAATTTTTTGCTTTTTCCTGCTAATCCTAGCATGATAAAGAAGATTCAAAGAGAGTGAGATGTCAGCTCCTTTCATTCAGTCAGTAGCTTCAAACATTTCTGGTATATGAATAACATGATGTTTTTCAATGGCAAAAATCAATGAATATTGTAAATGCACAAACAGTAATATCTCCACATTGCAAGGTGCAATTCTGAAATTTTTTGCTTTTTCCTGCTGATCCTAGCATTATAAAGAAGATTCAAAGAGAGTGAGATGCCAGCTCCTTTCATTCAGTCAGTAGCTTCAAACATTTCTGGACGTTTTTCAATGGCAAAAATCAATGAATATTGTAAATGCACAAACAGTAATATCTCCACATTGCAAGGTGCAATTCTGAAATTTTTTGCTTTTTCCTGCTACTCCTAGCATGATAAAGAAGATTCAAAGAGAGTGAGATGCCAGCTCCTTTCATTCAGTCAGTAGCTTCAATCATTTCTGGACGTTTTTCAATGGCAAAAATCAATGAATATTGTAAATGCACAAACAGTAATTTCTCCGCATTGCAAGGTGCAATTCTGAATTTTTTTGCTTTTTCCTGCTCCTCTTAGCATGGTAAAGAAGATTCAAAGAGAGTGAGATGCCAGCTCCTTTCATTCAGTCAGTAGCTTCAGTCATTTCTGGACGTTTTTCAATGGCAAAAATCAATGAATATTGTAAATGCACAAAAAGTAATTTCTCCGCATTGCAAGGTGCAATTCTGAAATTTTTTGCTTTTTCCTGCTCCTCTTAGCATGATAAAGAAGATTCAAAGAGAGTGAGATGCCAGCTCCTTTCATTCAGTCAGTAGCTTCAAACATTTCTGGTATAAACATTTCTGGACGTTTTTCAATGGCAAAAATCAATGAATATTGTAAATGCACAAACAGTAATATCTCCACATTGCAAGGTGCAAATCTGAAATTTTTTGCTTTTTCCTGCTAATCCTAGCATGATAAAGAAGATTCAAATAGAGTGAGATGCCAGCTCCTTTCATTCAGTCAGTAGCTTCAAACATTTCTGGACGTTTTTCAATGGTAAAATTCAATGAATATTGTAAATGCACAAACAGTAATATCTCCACATTGCAAGGTGCAATTCTGAAATTTTTTGCTTTTTCCTGCTAATCCTAGCATGATAAAGAAGATTCAAAGAGAGTGAGATGCCAGCTCCTTTCATTCAGTCAGTAGCTTCAATCATTTCTGGACGTTTTTCAATGGCAAAAATCAATGAATATTGTAAATGCACAAACAGTAATTTCTCCACATTGCAAGGTGCAATTCTGAAATTTTTTGCTTTTTCCTGCTCCTCTTAGCATGATAAAGAAGATTCAAAGAGAGTGAGATGCCAGCTCCTTTCATTCAGTCAGTAGCTTCAATCATTTCTGGATGTTTTTCAATGGCAAAAATCAATGAATATTGTAAATGCACAAACAGTAATTTCTCCGCATTGCAAGGTGCAATTCTGAAATTTTTTGCTTTTTCCTGCTCCTCTTAGCATGATAAAGAAGATTCAAAGAGAGTGAGATGCCAGCTCCTTTCATTCAGTCAGTAGCTTCAATCATTTCTGGTATATGAATAACATGATGTTTTTCAATGGCAAAAATCAATGAATATTGTAAATGCACAAACAGTAATTTCTCCGCATTGCAAGGTGCAATTCTGAAATTTTTTGCTTTTTCCTGCTCCTCTTAGCATGATAAAGAAGATTCAAAGAGAGTGAGATGCCAGCTCCTTTCATTCAGTCAGTAGCTTCAATCATTTCTGGACGTTTTTCAATGGCAAAAATCAATGAATATTGTAAATGCACAAACAGTAATTTCTCCGCATTGCAAGATGCAATTCTGAAATTTTTTGCTTTTTCCTGCTCCTCTTAGCATGATAAAGAAGATTTAAAGAGAGTGAGATGCCAGCTCCTTTCATTCAGTCAGTAGCTTCAGTCATTTCTGGACGTTTTTCAATGGCAAAAATCAATGAATATTGTAAATGCACAAACAGTAATTTCTCCGCATTGCAAAGTGCAATTCTGAAATTTTTTGCTTTTTCCTGCTCCTCTTAGCATGATAAAGAAGATTCAAAGAGAGTGAGATGCCAGCTCCTTTCATTCAGTCAGTAGCTTCCAACATTTCTGGTATAAACATTTCTGGATGTTTTTCAATGGCAAAAATCAATGAATATTGTAAATGCACAAACAGTAATATCTCCACATTGCAAGGTGCAATGCTGAAATTTTTTGCTTTTTCCTGCTAATCCTAGGATGATAAAGAAGATTCAAATAGAGTGAGATGCCAGCTCCTTTCATTCAGTCAGTAGCTTCAAACATTTCTGGACGTTTTTCAATGGCAAAAATCAATGAATATTGTAAATGCACAAACAGTAATATCTCCACATTGCAAGGTGCAATTCTGAATTTTTTTGCTTTTTCCTGCTAATCCTAGCATGATAAAGAAGATTCAAAGAGAGTGAGATGTCAGCTCCTTTCAGTCAGTAGCTTCAAACATTTCTGGTATATGAATAACATGATGTTTTCAATGGCAAAAATCAATGAATATTGTAAATGCACAAACAGTAATATCTCCACATTGCAAGGTGCAATTCTGAAATTTTTTGCTTTTTCCTGCTAATCCTAGCATGATAAAGAAGATTCAAAGAGAGTGAGATGCCAGCTCCTTTCATTCAGTCAGTAGCTTCAAACATTTCTGGACGTTTTTCAATGGCAAAAATCAATGAATATTGTAAATGCACAAACAGTAATATCTCCACATGGCAAGGTGCAATTCTGAAATTTTTTGCTTTTTCCTGCTACTCCTAGCATGATAAAGAAGATTCAAAGAGAGTGAGATGCCAGCTCCTTTCATTCAGTCAGTAGCTTCAAACATTTCTGGACGTTTTTCAATGGCAAAAATCAATGAATATTGTAAATGCACAAACAGTAATATCTCCACATTGCAAGGTGCAATTCTGAAATTTTTTGCTTTTTCCTGCTAATCCTAGCATGATAAAGAAGATTCAAAGAGAGTGAGATGCCAGCTCCTTTCATTCAGTCAGTAGCTTCAAACATTTCTGGACGTTTTTCAATGGCAAAAATCAATGAATATTGTAAATGCACAAACAGTAATATCTCCACATTGCAAGGTGCAATTCTGAAATTTTTTGCTTTTTCCTGCTACTCCTAGCATGATAAAGAAGATTCAAAGAGAGTGAGATGCCAGCTCCTTTCATTCAGTCAGTAGCTTCAAACATTTCTGGACGTTTTTCAATGGCAAAAATCAATGAATATTGTAAATGCACAAACAGTAATATCTCCACATTGCAAGGTGCAATTCTGAAATTTTTTGCTTTTTCCTGCTAATCCTAGCATGATAAAGAAGATTCAAAGAGAGTGAGATGCCAGCTCCTTTCATTCAGTCAGTAGCTTCAAACATTTCTGGACGTTTTTCAATGGCAAAAATCAATGAATATTGTAAATGCACAAACAGTAATTTCTCCGCATTGCAAGGTGCAATTCTGAAATTTTTTGCTTTTTCCTGCTCCTCTTAGCATGATAAAGAAGATTCAAAGAGAGTGAGATGCCAGCTCCTTTCATTCAGTCAGTAGCTTCAATCATTTCTGGACGTTTTTCAATGGCAAAAATCAATGAATATTGTAAATGCACAAACAGTAATTTCTCCGCATTGCAAGGTGCAATTCTGAAATTTTTTGCTTTTTCCTGCTCCTCTTAGCATGATAATGAAGATTCAAAGAGAGTGAGATGCCAGCTCCTTTCATTCAGTCAGTAGCTTCAATCATTTCTGGTATATGAATAACATGATGTTTTTCAATGGCAAAAATCAATGAATATTGTAAATGCACAAACAGTAATTTCTCCGCATTGCAAGTTGCAATTCTGAAATTTTTTGCTTTTTCCTGCTCCTCTTAGCATGATAAAGAAGATTCAAAGAGAGTGAGATGCCAGCTCCTTTCATTCAGTCAGTAGCTTCAATCATTTCTGGACGTTTTTCAATGGCAAAAATCAATGAATATTGTAAATGCACAAACAGTAATTTCTCCGCATTGCAAGGTGCAATTCTGAAATTTTTTGCTTTTTCCTGCTCCTCTTAGCATGATAAAGAAGATTCAAAGAGAGTGAGATGCCAGCTCCTTTCATTCAGTCAGTAGCTTCAATCATTTCTGGACGTTTTTCAATGGCAAAAATCAATGAATATTGTAAATGCACAAACAGTAATTTCTCCGCATTGCAAGGTGCAATTCTGAAATTTTTTGCTTTTTCCTGCTCCTCTTAGCATGATAAAGAAGATTCAAAGAGAGTGAGATGCCAGCTCCTTTCATTCAGTCAGTAGCTTCAATCATTTCTGGACGTTTTTCAATGGCAAAAATCAATGAATATTGTAAATGCACAAACAGTAATTTCTCCGCATTGCAAGGTGCAATTCTGAAATTTTTTGCTTTTTCCTGCTCCTCTTAGCATGATAAAGAAGATTCAAAGAGAGTGAGATGCCAGCTCCTTTCATTCAGTCAGTAGCTTCAATCATTTCTGGTATATGAATAACATGATGTTTTTCAATGGCAAAAATCAATGAATATTGTAAATGCACAAACAGTAATTTCTCCGCATTGCAAGGTGCAATCCTGAAATTTTTTGCTTTTTCCTGCTCCTCTTAGCATGATAAAGAAGATCCAAAGAGCGTGAGATGCCAGCTCCTTTCATTCAGTCAGTAGCTTCAATCATTTCTGGATGTTTTTCAATGGCAAAAATCAATGAATATTGTAAATGCACAAACAGTAATTTCTCCGCATTGCAAGGTGCAATTCTGAAATTTTTTGCTTTTTCCTGCTCCTCTTAGCATGATAAAGAAGATTCAAAGAGAGTGAGATGCCAGCTCCTTTCATTCAGTCAGTAGCTTCAGTCATTTCTGGACGTTTTTCAATGGCAAAAATCAATGAATATTGTAAATGCACAAACAGTAATTTCTCCGCATTGCAAGGTGCAATTCTGAAATTTTTTGCTTTTTCCTGCTCCTCTTAGCATGATAAAGAAGATTCAAAGAGAGTGAGATGCCAGCTCCTTTCATTCAGTCAGTAGCTTCAAACATTTCTGGTATAAACATTTCTGGACGTTTTTCAATGGCAAAAATCAATGAATATTGTAAATGCACAAACAGTAATATCTCCACATTGCAAGGTGCAATTCTGAAATTTTTTGCTTTTTCCTGCTAATCCTAGCATGATAAAGAAGATTCAAATAGAGTGAGATGCCAGCTCCTTTCATTCAGTCAGTAGCTTCAAACATTTCTGGACGTTTTTCAATGTCAAAATTCAATGAATATTGTAAATGCACAAACAGTAATATCTCCACATTGCAAGGTGCAATTCTGAAATTTTTTGCTTTTTCCTGCTAATCCTAGCATGATAAAGAAGATTCAAAGAGAGTGAGATGCCAGCTCCTTTCATTCAGTCAGTAGCTTCAATCATTTCTGGACGTTTTTCAATGGCAAAAATCAATGAATATTGTAAATGCACAAACAGTAATTTCTCCGCATTGCAAGGTGCAATTCTGAAATTTTTTGCTTTTTCCTGCTCCTCTTAGCATGATAAAGAAGATTCAAAGAGAGTGAGATGCCAGCTCCTTTCATTCAGTCAGTAGCTTCAATCATTTCTGGACGTTTTTCAATGGCAAAAATCAATGAATATTGTAAATGCACAAACAGTAATTTCTCCGCATTGCAAGGTGCAATTCTGAAATTTTTTGCTTTTTCCTGCTCCTCTTAGCATGATAAAGAATATTCAAAGAGAGTGAGATGCCAGCTCCTTTCATTCAGTCAGTAGCTTCAATCATTTCTGGTATATGAATAACATGATGTTTTTCAATGGCAAAAATCAATGAATATTGTAAATGCACAAACAGTAATTTCTCCGCATTGCAAGGTGCAATTCTGAAATTTTTTGCTTTTTCCTGCTCCTCTTAGCATGATAAAGAAGATTCAAAGAGAGTGAGATGCCAGCTCCTTTCATTCAGTCAGTAGCTTCAATCATTTCTGGACGTTTTTCAATGGCAAAAATCAATGAATATTGTAAATGCACAAACAGTAATTTCTCCGCATTGCAAGGTGCAATTCTGAAATTTTTTGCTTTTTCCTGCTCCTCTTAGCATGATAAAGAAGATTCTAAGAGAGTGAGATGCCAGCTCCTTTCATTCAGTCAGTAGCTTCAATCATTTCTGGACGTTTTTCAATGGCAAAAATCAATGAATATTGTAAATGCACAAACAGTAATTTCTCCGCATTGCAAGGTGCAATTCTGAATTTTTTTGCTTTTTCCTGATCCTCTTAGCATGATAAAGAAGATTCAAAGAGAGTGAGATGCCAGTTCCTTTCATTCAGTCAGTAGCTTCAATCATTTCTGGTATATGAATAACATGATGTTTTTCAATGGCAAAAATCAATGAATATTGTAAATGCACAAACAGTAATTTCTCCGCATTGCAAGGTGCAATTCTGAAATTTTTTGCTTTTTCCTGCTCCTCTTAGCATGATAAAGAAGATTCAAAGAGAGTGAGATGCCAGCTCCTTTCATTCAGTCAGTAGCTTCAAACATTTCTGGTATATGAATAACATGATGTTTTTCAATGGCAAAAATCAATGAATATTGTAAATGCACAAACAGTAATTTCTCCGCATTGCAAGGTGCAATTCTGAAATTTTTTGCTTTTTCCTGCTCCTCTTAGCATGATAAAGAAGATTCAAAGAGAGTGAGATGCCAGCTCCTTTCATTCAGTCAGTAGCTTCAATCATTTCTGGACGTTTTTCAATGGCAAAAATCAATGAATATTGTAAATGCACAAACAGTAATTTCTCCGCATTGCAAGGTGCAATTCTGAAATTTTTTGCTTTTTCCTGCTCCTCTTAGCATGATAAAGAAGATTCAAAGAGAGTGAGATGCCAGCTCCTTTCATTCAGTCAGTAGCTTCAGTCATTTCTGGACGTTTTTCAATGGCAAAAATCAATGAATATTGTAAATGCACAAACAGTAATTTCTCCGCATTGCAAGGTGCAATTCTGAAATTTTTTGCTTTTTCCTGCTCCTCTTAGCATGATAAAGAAGATTCAAAGAGAGTGAGATGCCAGCTCCTTTCATTCAGTCAGTAGCTTCAAACATTTCTGGTATAAACATTTCTGGACGTTTTTCAATGGCAAAAATCAATGAATATTGTAAATGCACAAACAGTAATATCTGCACATTGCAAGGTGCAATTCTGAAATTTTTTGCTTTTTCCTGCTAATCCTAGCATGATAAAGAAGATTCAAATAGAGTGAGATGCCAGCTCCTTTCATTCAGTCAGTAGCTTCAAACATTTCTGGACGTTTTTCAATGGCAAAATTCAATGAATATTGTAAATGCACAAACAGTAATATCTCCACATTGCAAGGTGCAATTCTGAAATTTTTTGCTTTTTCCTGCTAATCCTAGCATGATAAAGAAGATTCAAAGAGAGTGAGATGCCAGCTCCTTTCATTCAGTCAGTAGCTTCAATCATTTCTGGACGTTTTTCAATGGCAAAAATCAATGAATATTGTAAATGCACAAACAGTAATTTCTCCGCATTGCAAGGTGCAATTCTGAAATTTTTTGCTTTTTCCTGCTCCTCTTAGCATGATAAAGAAGATTCAAAGAGAGTGAGATGCCAGCTCCTTTCATTCAGTCAGTAGCTTCAATCATTTCTGGACGTTTTTCAATGGCAAAAATCAATGAATATTGTAAATGCACAAACAGTAATTTCTCCGCATTGCAAGGTGCAATTCTGAAATTTTTTGCTTTTTCCTGCTCCTCTTAGCATGATAAAGAAGATTCAAAGAGAGTGAGATGCCAGCTCCTTTCATTCAGTCAGTAGCTTCAATCATTTCTGGTATATGAATAACATGATGTTTTTCAATGGCAAAAATCAATGAATATTGTAAATGCACAAACAGTAATTTCTCCGCATTGCAAGGTGCAATTCTGAAATTTTTTGCTTTTTCCTGCTCCTCTTAGCATGATAAAGAAGATTCAAAGAGAGTGAGATGCCAGCTCCTTTCATTCAGTCAGTAGCTTCAATCATTTCTGGACGTTTTTCAATGGCAAAAATCAATGAATATTGTAAATGCACAAACAGTAATTTCTCCGCATTGCAAGGTGCAATTCTGAAATTTTTTGCTTTTTCCTGCTCCTCTTAGCATGATAAAGAAGATTCAAAGAGAGTGAGATGCCAGCTCCTTTCATTCAGTCAGTAGCTTCAATCATTTCTGGACGTTTTTCAATGGCAAAAATCAATGAATATTGTAAATGCACAAACAGTAATTTCTCCGCATTGCAAGGTGCAATTCTGAAATTTTTTGCTTTTTCCTGCTCCTCTTAGCATGATAAAGAAGATTCAAAGAGAGTGAGATGCCAGCTCCTTTCATTCAGTCAGTAGCTTCAATCATTTCTGGACGTTTTTCAATGGCAAAAATCAATGAATATTGTAAATGCACAAACAGTAATTTCTCCGCATTGCAAGGTGCAATTCTGAAATTTTTTGCTTTTTCCTGCTCCTCTTAGCATGATAAAGAAGATTCAAAGAGAGTGAGATGCCAGCTCCTTTCATTCAGTCAGTAGCTTCAATCATTTCTGGTATATGAATAACATGATGTTTTTCAATGGCAAAAATCAATGAATATTGTAAATGCACAAACAGTAATTTCTCCGCATTGCAAGGTGCAATCCTGAAATTTTTTGCTTTTTCCTGCTCCTCTTAGCATGATAAAGAAGATCCAAAGAGCGTGAGATGCCAGCTCCTTTCATTCAGTCAGTAGCTTCAATCATTTCTGGATGTTTTTCAATGGCAAAAATCAATGAATATTGTAAATGCACAAACAGTAATTTCTCCGCATTGCAAGGTGCAATTCTGAAATTTTTTGCTTTTTCCTGCTCCTCTTAGCATGATAAAGAAGATTCAAAGAGAGTGAGATGCCAGCTCCTTTCATTCAGTCAGTAGCTTCAGTCATTTCTGGACGTTTTTCAATGGCAAAAATCAATGAATATTGTAAATGCACAAACAGTAATTTCTCCGCATTGCAAGGTGCAATTCTGAAATTTTTTGCTTTTTCCTGCTCCTCTTAGCATGATAAAGAAGATTCAAAGAGAGTGAGATGCCAGCTCCTTTCATTCAGTCAGTAGCTTCAAACATTTCTGGTATAAACATTTCTGGACGTTTTTCAATGGCAAAAATCAATGAATATTGTAAATGCACAAACAGTAATATCTCCACATTGCAAGGTGCAATTCTGAAATTTTTTGCTTTTTCCTGCTAATCCTAGCATGATAAAGAAGATTCAAATAGAGTGAGATGCCAGCTCCTTTCATTCAGTCAGTAGCTTCAAACATTTCTGGACGTTTTTCAATGTCAAAATTCAATGAATATTGTAAATGCACAAACAGTAATATCTCCACATTGCAAGGTGCAATTCTGAAATTTTTTGCTTTTTCCTGCTAATCCTAGCATGATAAAGAAGATTCAAAGAGAGTGAGATGCCAGCTCCTTTCATTCAGTCAGTAGCTTCAATCATTTCTGGACGTTTTTCAATGGCAAAAATCAATGAATATTGTAAATGCACAAACAGTAATTTCTCCGCATTGCAAGGTGCAATTCTGAAATTTTTTGCTTTTTCCTGCTCCTCTTAGCATGATAAAGAAGATTCAAAGAGAGTGAGATGCCAGCTCCTTTCATTCAGTCAGTAGCTTCAATCATTTCTGGACGTTTTTCAATGGCAAAAATCAATGAATATTGTAAATGCACAAACAGTAATTTCTCCGCATTGCAAGGTGCAATTCTGAAATTTTTTGCTTTTTCCTGCTCCTCTTAGCATGATAAAGAATATTCAAAGAGAGTGAGATGCCAGCTCCTTTCATTCAGTCAGTAGCTTCAATCATTTCTGGTATATGAATAACATGATGTTTTTCAATGGCAAAAATCAATGAATATTGTAAATGCACAAACAGTAATTTCTCCGCATTGCAAGGTGCAATTCTGAAATTTTTTGCTTTTTCCTGCTCCTCTTAGCATGATAAAGAAGATTCAAAGAGAGTGAGATGCCAGCTCCTTTCATTCAGTCAGTAGCTTCAATCATTTCTGGACGTTTTTCAATGGCAAAAATCAATGAATATTGTAAATGCACAAACAGTAATTTCTCCGCATTGCAAGGTGCAATTCTGAAATTTTTTGCTTTTTCCTGCTCCTCTTAGCATGATAAAGAAGATTCTAAGAGAGTGAGATGCCAGCTCCTTTCATTCAGTCAGTAGCTTCAATCATTTCTGGACGTTTTTCAATGGCAAAAATCAATGAATATTGTAAATGCACAAACAGTAATTTCTCCGCATTGCAAGGTGCAATTCTGAATTTTTTTGCTTTTTCCTGATCCTCTTAGCATGATAAAGAAGATTCAAAGAGAGTGAGATGCCAGTTCCTTTCATTCAGTCAGTAGCTTCAATCATTTCTGGTATATGAATAACATGATGTTTTTCAATGGCAAAAATCAATGAATATTGTAAATGCACAAACAGTAATTTCTCCGCATTGCAAGGTGCAATTCTGAAATTTTTTGCTTTTTCCTGCTCCTCTTAGCATGATAAAGAAGATTCAAAGAGAGTGAGATGCCAGCTCCTTTCATTCAGTCAGTAGCTTCAAACATTTCTGGTATATGAATAACATGATGTTTTTCAATGGCAAAAATCAATGAATATTGTAAATGCACAAACAGTAATTTCTCCGCATTGCAAGGTGCAATTCTGAAATTTTTTGCTTTTTCCTGCTCCTCTTAGCATGATAAAGAAGATTCAAAGAGAGTGAGATGCCAGCTCCTTTCATTCAGTCAGTAGCTTCAATCATTTCTGGACGTTTTTCAATGGCAAAAATCAATGAATATTGTAAATGCACAAACAGTAATTTCTCCGCATTGCAAGGTGCAATTCTGAAATTTTTTGCTTTTTCCTGCTCCTCTTAGCATGATAAAGAAGATTCAAAGAGAGTGAGATGCCAGCTCCTTTCATTCAGTCAGTAGCTTCAGTCATTTCTGGACGTTTTTCAATGGCAAAAATCAATGAATATTGTAAATGCACAAACAGTAATTTCTCCGCATTGCAAGGTGCAATTCTGAAATTTTTTGCTTTTTCCTGCTCCTCTTAGCATGATAAAGAAGATTCAAAGAGAGTGAGATGCCAGCTCCTTTCATTCAGTCAGTAGCTTCAAACATTTCTGGTATAAACATTTCTGGACGTTTTTCAATGGCAAAAATCAATGAATATTGTAAATGCACAAACAGTAATATCTGCACATTGCAAGGTGCAATTCTGAAATTTTTTGCTTTTTCCTGCTAATCCTAGCATGATAAAGAAGATTCAAATAGAGTGAGATGCCAGCTCCTTTCATTCAGTCAGTAGCTTCAAACATTTCTGGACGTTTTTCAATGGCAAAATTCAATGAATATTGTAAATGCACAAACAGTAATATCTCCACATTGCAAGGTGCAATTCTGAAATTTTTTGCTTTTTCCTGCTAATCCTAGCATGATAAAGAAGATTCAAAGAGAGTGAGATGCCAGCTCCTTTCATTCAGTCAGTAGCTTCAATCATTTCTGGACGTTTTTCAATGGCAAAAATCAATGAATATTGTAAATGCACAAACAGTAATTTCTCCGCATTGCAAGGTGCAATTCTGAAATTTTTTGCTTTTTCCTGCTCCTCTTAGCATGATAAAGAAGATTCAAAGAGAGTGAGATGCCAGCTCCTTTCATTCAGTCAGTAGCTTCAATCATTTCTGGACGTTTTTCAATGGCAAAAATCAATGAATATTGTAAATGCACAAACAGTAATTTCTCCGCATTGCAAGGTGCAATTCTGAAATTTTTTGCTTTTTCCTGCTCCTCTTAGCATGATAAAGAAGATTCAAAGAGAGTGAGATGCCAGCTCCTTTCATTCAGTCAGTAGCTTCAATCATTTCTGGTATATGAATAACATGATGTTTTTCAATGGCAAAAATCAATGAATATTGTAAATGCACAAACAGTAATTTCTCCGCATTGCAAGGTGCAATTCTGAAATTTTTTGCTTTTTCCTGCTCCTCTTAGCATGATAAAGAAGATTCAAAGAGAGTGAGATGCCAGCTCCTTTCATTCAGTCAGTAGCTTCAATCATTTCTGGACGTTTTTCAATGGCAAAAATCAATGAATATTGTAAATGCACAAACAGTAATTTCTCCGCATTGCAAGTTGCAATTCTGAAATTTTTTGCTTTTTCCTGCTCCTCTTAGCATGATAAAGAAGATTCAAAGAGAGTGAGATGCCAGCTCCTTTCATTCAGTCAGTAGCTTCAGTCATTTCTGGACGTTTTTCAATGGCAAAAATCAATGAATATTGTAAATGCACAAACAGTAATTTCTCCGCATTGCAAGGTGCAATTCTGAAATTTTTTGCTTTTTCCTGCTCCTCTTAGCATGATAAAGAAGATTCAAAGAGAGTGAGATGCCAGCTCCTTTCATTCAGTCAGTAGCTTCAATCATTTCTGGGCGTTTTTCAATGGCAAAAATCAATGAATATTGTAAATGCACAAACAGTAATTTCTCCGCATTGCAAGGTGCAATTCTGAAATTTTTTGCTTTTTCCTGCTCCTCTTAGCATGATAAAGAAGATTCAAAGAGAGTGAGATGCCAGCTCCTTTCATTCAGTCAGTAGCTTCAATCATTAATGGACATTTTTCAATGGCAAAAATCAATGAATATTGTAAATGCACAAACAGTAATTTCTCCGCATTGCAAATTGTAATTCTGAAATTTTTTGCTTTTTCCTGCTCCTCTTAGCATGATAAAGAAGATTCAAAGAGAGTGAGATGCCAGCTCCTTTCATTCAGTCAGTAGCTTCAATCATTTCTGGACGTTTTTCAATGGCAAAAATCAATGAATATTGTAAATGCACAAACAGTAATTTCTCCGCATTGCAAGGTGCAATTCTGAAATTTTTTGCTTTTTCCTGCTCCTCTTAGCATGATAAAGAAGATTCAAAGAGAATGAGATGCCAGCTCCTTTCATTCAGTCAGTAGCTTCAATCATTTCTGGTATATGAATAACATGATGTTTTTCAATGGCAAAAATCAATGAATATTGTAAATGCACAAACAGTAATTTCTCCGCATTGCAAGGTGCAATTCTGAAATTTTTTGCTTTTTCATGCTCCTCTTAGCATGATAAAGAAGATTCAAAGAGAGTGAGATGCCAGCTCCTTTCATTCAGTCAGTAGCTTCAATCATTTCTGGATGTTTTTCAATGGCAAAAATCAATGAATATTGTAAATGCACAAACAGTAATTTCTCCGCATTGCAAGGTGCAATTCTGAAATTTTTTGCTTTTTCCTGCTCCTCTTAGCATGATAAAGAAGATTCAGAGAGTGAGATGCCAGCTCCTTTCATTCAGTCAGTAGCTTCAGTCATTTCTGGACGTTTTTCAATGGCAAAAATCAATGAATATTGTAAATGCACAAACAGTAATTTCTCCGCATTGCAAGGTGCAATTTTGAAATTTTTTGCTTTTTCCTGCTCCTCTTAGCATGATAAAGAAGATTCAAAGAGAGTGAGATGCCAGCTCCTTTCATTCAGTCAGTAGCTTCAAACATTTCTGGTATAAACATTTCTGGACGTTTTTCAATGGCAAAAATCAATGAATATTGTAAATGCACAAACAGTAATATCTCCACATTGCAAGGTGCAATTCTGAAATTTTTTGCTTTTTCCTGCTCCTCTTAGCATGATAAAGAAGATTCAAAGAGATTGAGATGCCAGCTCCTTTCATTCAGTCAGTAGCTTCAATCATTTCTGGACGTTTTTCAATGGCAAAAATCAATGAATATTGTAAATGCACAAACAGTAATTTCTCCGCATTGCAAGGTGCAATTCTGAAATTTTTTGCTTTTTCCTGCTCCTCTTAGCATGATAAAGAAGATTCAAAGAGAGTGAGATGCCAGCTCCTTTCATTCAGTCAGTAGCTTCAATCATTTCTGGTATATGAATAACATGATGTTTTTCAATGGCAAAAATCAATGAATATTGTAAATGCACAAACAGTAATTTCTCCGCATTGCAAGGTGCAATTCTGAAATTTTTTGCTTTTTCCTGCTCCTCTTAGCATGATAAAGAAGATTCAAAGAGAGTGAGATGCCAGCTCTTTTCATTCAGTCAGTAGCTTCAATCATTTCTGGTCGTTTTTCAATGGCAAAAATCAATGAATATTGTAAATGCACAAACAGTAATTTCTCCGCATTGCAAGGTGCAATTCTGAAATTTTTTGCTTTTTCCTGCTCCTCTTAGCATGATAAAGAAGATTCAAAGAGAGTGAGATGCCAGCTCCTTTCATTCAGTCAGTAGCTTCAGTCATTTCTGGACGTTTTTCAATGGCAAAAATCAATGAATATTGTAAATGCACAAACAGTAATTTCTCCGCATTGCAAGGTGCAATTCTGAAATTCTTTGCTTTTTCCTGCTCCTCTTAGCATGATAAAGAAGATTCAAAGAGAGTGAGATGCCAGCTCCTTTCATTCAGTCAGTAGCTTCAAACATTTCTGGTATAAACATTTCTGGACGTTTTTCAATGGCAAAAATCAATGAATATTGTAAATGCACAAACAGTAATATCTCCACATTGCAAGGTGCAATTCTGAAATTTTTTGCTTTTTCCTGCTAATCCTAGCATGATAAAGAAGATTCAAATAGAGTGAGATGCCAGCTCCTTTCATTCAGTCAGTAGCTTCAAACATTTCTGGACGTTTTTCAATGGCAAAAATCAATGAATATTGTAAATGCACAAACAGTAATATCTCCACATTGCACGGTTCAATTCTGAAATTTTTTGCTTTTTCCTGCTAATCCTAGCATGATAAAGAAGATTCAAAGAGAATGAGATGCCAGCTCCTTTCATTCAGTCAGTAGCTTCAAACATTTCTGGTATATGAATAACATGATGTTTTTCAATGGCAAAAATCAATGAATATTGTAAATGCACAAACAGTAATATCTCCATATTGCAAGGTGCAATTCTGAAATTTTTTGCTTTTTCCTGCTAATCCTAGCATGATAAAGAAGATTCAAAGAGAGTGAGATGCCAGCTCCTTTCATTCAGTCAGTAGCTTCAAACATTTCTGGACGTTTTTCAATGGCAAAAATCAATGAATATTGTAAATGCACAAACAGTAATATCTCCACATTGCAAGGTGCAATTCTGAAATTTTTTGCTTTTTCCTGCTACTCCTGGCATGATAAAGAAGATTCAAAGAGAGTGAGATGCCAGCTCCTTTCATTCAGTCAGTAGCTTCAAACATTTCTGGACGTTTTTCAATGGCAAAAATCAATGAATATTGTAAATGCACAAACAGTAATATCTCCACATTGCAAGGTGCAATTCTGAAATTTTTTGCTTTTTCCTGCTAATCCTAGCATGATAAAGAAGATTCAAAGAGAGTGAGATGCCAGCTCCTTTCATTCAGTCAGTAGCTTCAAACATTTCTGGACGTTTTTCAATGGCAAAAATCTATGAATATTGTAAATGCACAAACAGTAATTTCTCCGCATTGCAAGGTGCAATTCTGAAATTTTTTGCTTTTTCCTGCTCCTCTTAGCATGATAAAGATTCAAAGAGAGTGAGATGCCAGCTCCTTTCATTCAGTCAGTAGCTTCAATCATTTCTGGACGTTTTTCAATGGCAAAAATCAATGAATATTGTAAATGCACAAGCAGTAATTTCTCCGCATTGCAAGGTGCAATTCTGAAATTTTTTGCTTTTTCCTGCTCCTCTTAGCATGATAAAGAAGATTCAAAGAGAGTGAGATGCCAGCTCCTTTCATTCAGTCAGTAGCTTCAATCATTTCTGGACGTTTTTCAATGGCAAAAATCAATGAATATTGTAAATGCACAAACAGTAATTTCTCCGCATTGCAAGGTGCAATTCTGAAATTTTTTGCTTTTTCCTGCTCCTCTTAGCATGAAAAAGAAGATTCAAAGAGAATGAGATGCCCGCTCCTTTCATTCAGTCAGTAGCTTCAATCATTTCTGGTATATGAATAACATGATGTTTTTCAATGGCAAAAATCAATGAATATTGTAAATGCACAAACAGTAATTTCTCCGCATTGCAAGGTGCAATTCTGAATTTTTTTGCTTTTTCCTGCTCCTCTTAGCATGATAAAGAAGATTCAAAGAGAGTGAGATGCCAGCTCCTTTCATTCAGTCAGTAGCTTCAATCATTTCTGGACGTTTTTCAATGGCAAAAATCAATGAATATTGTAAATGCACAAACAGTAATTTCTCCGCATTGCAAGGTGCAATTCTGAAATTTTTTGCTTTTTCCTGCTCCTCTTAGCATGATAAAGAAGATTCAAAGAGAGTGAGATGCCAGCTCCTTTCATTCAGTCAGTAGCTTCAAACATTTCTGGTATATGAATAACATGATGTTTTTCAATGGCAAAAATCAATGAATATTGTAAATGCACAAACAGTAATTTCTCAGCATTGCAAGGTGCAATTCTGAAATTTTTTGCTTTTTCCTGCTCCTCTTAGCATGATAAAGAAGATTCAAAGAGAGTGAGATGCCAGCTCCTTTCATTCAGTCAGTAGCTTCAATCTTTTCTGGACGTTTTTCAATGGCAAAAATCAATGAATATTGTAAATGCACAAACAGTAATTTCTCCGCATTGCAAGGTGCAATTCTGAAATTTTTTGCTTTTTCCTGCTCCTCTTAGCATGATAAAGAAGATTCAAAGAGAGTGAGATGCCAGCTCCTTTCATTCAGTCAGTAGCTTCAATCATTTCTGGTATATGAATAACATGATGTTTTTCAATGGCAAAAATCAATGAATATTGTAAATGCACAAACAGTAATTTCTCCGCATTGCAAGGTGCAATTCTGAAATTTTTTGCTTTTTCCTGCTCCTCTTAGCATGGTAAAGAAGATTCAATGAGAGTGAGATGCCAGCTCCTTTCATTCAGTCAGTAGCTTCAATCATTTCTGGACGTTTTTCAATGGCAAAAATCAATGAATATTGTAAATGCACAAACAGTAATTTCTCCGCATTGCAAGGTGCAATTCTGAAATTTTTTGAGTTTTCCTGCTCCTCTTAGCATGATAAAGAAGATTCAAAGAGAGTGAGATGCCAGCTCCTTTCATTCAGTCAGTAGCTTCAAACATTTCTGGTATATGAATAACATGATGTTTTTCAATGGCAAAAATCAATGAATATTGTAAATGCACAAACAGTAATTTCTCAGCATTGCAAGGTGCAATTCTGAAATTTTTTGCTTTTTCCTGCTCCTCTTAGCATGATAAAGAAGATTCAAAGAGAGTGAGATGCCAGCTCCTTTCATTCAGTCAGTAGCTTCAATCTTTTCTGGACGTTTTTCAATGGCAAAAATCAATGAATATTGTAAATGCACAAACAGTAATTTCTCCGCATTGCAAGGTGCAATTCTGAAATTTTTTGCTTTTTCCTGCTCCTCTTAGCATGATAAAGAAGATTCAAAGAGAGTGAGATGCCAGCTCCTTTCATTCAGTCAGTAGCTTCAAACATTTCTGGTATATGAATAACATGATGTTTTTCAATGGCAAAAATCAATGAATATTGTAAATGCACAAACAGTAATTTCTCAGCATTGCAAGGTGCAATTCTGAAATTTTTTGCTTTTTCCTGCTCCTCTTAGCATGATAAAGAAGATTCAAAGAGAGTGAGATGCCAGCTCCTTTCATTCAGTCAGTAGCTTCAATCTTTTCTGGACGTTTTTCAATGGCAAAAATCAATGAATATTGTAAATGCACAAACAGTAATTTCTCCGCATTGCAAGGTGCAATTCTGAAATTTTTTGCTTTTTCCTGCTCCTCTTAGCATGATAAAGAAGATTCAAAGAGAGTGAGATGCCAGCTCCTTTCATTCAGTCAGTAGCTTCAATCATTTCTGGTATATGAATAACATGATGTTTTTCAATGGCAAAAATCAATGAATATTGTAAATGCACAAACAGTAATTTCTCCGCATTGCAAGGTGCAATTCTGAAATTTTTTGCTTTTTCCTGCTCCTCTTAGCATGGTAAAGAAGATTCAATGAGAGTGAGATGCCAGCTCCTTTCATTCAGTCAGTAGCTTCAATCATTTCTGGACGTTTTTCAATGGCAAAAATCAATGAATATTGTAAATGCACAAACAGTAATTTCTCCGCATTGCAAGGTGCAATTCTGAAATTTTTTGCTTTTTCCTGCTCCTCTTAGCATGATAAAGAAGATTCAAAGAGAGTGAGATGCCAGCTCCTTTCATTCAGTCAGTAGCTTCAATCATTTCTGGGTATGAATAACATGATGTTTTTCAATGGCAAAAATCAATGAATATTGTAAATGCACAAACAGTAATTTCTCCGCATTGCAAGGTGCAATTCTGAAATGTTTTGCTTTTTCCTGCTCCTCTTAGCATGATAAAGAAGATTCAAAGAGAGTGAGATGCCAGCTCCTTTCATTCAGTCAGTAGCTTCAATCATTTCTGGACGTTTTTCAATGGCAAAAATCAATGAATATTGAAAATGCACAAACAGTAATTTCTCCGCATTGCAAGGTGCAATTCTGAATTTTTTTGCTTTTTCCTGCTCCTCTTAGCATGATAAAGAAGATTCAAAGAGAGTGAGATGCCAGCTCCTTTCATTCAGTCAGTAACTTCAAACATTTCTGGTATAAACATTTCTGGACGTTTTTCAATGGCAAAAATCAATGAATATTGTAAATGCACAAACAGTAATATCTCCACATTGCAAGGTGCAATTCTGAAATTTTTTGCTTTTTCCTGCTAATCCTAGCATGATAAAGAATATTCAAATAGAGTGAGATGCCAGCTCCTTTCATTCAGTCAGTAGCTTCAAACATTTCTGGACGTTTTTCAATGGCAAAAATCAATGAATATTGTAAATGCGCAAACAGTAATATCTCCACATTGCAAGGTGCAATTCTGAAATTTTTTGCTTTTTCCTGCTAATCCTAGCATGATAAAGAAGATTCAAAGAGAGTGAGATGCCAGGTCCTTTCATTCAGTCAGTAGCCTCAAACATTTCTGGTATATGAATAACATGATGTTTTTTAATGGCAAAAATCAATGAATATTGTAAATGCACAAACAGTAATATCTCCACATTGCAAGGTGCAATTCTGAAATTTTTTGCTTTTTCCTGCTAATCCTAGCATGATAAAGAAGATTCAAAGAGAGTGAGATGCCAGCTCCTTTCATTCAGTCAGTAGCTTCAAACATTTCTGGACGTTTTTCAATGGCAAAAATCAATGAATATTGTAAATGCACAAACAGTAATATCTCCACATTGCAAGGTGCAATTCTGAAATTTTTTGCTTTTTCCTGCTACTCCTAGCATGATAAAGAAGATTCAAAGAGAGTGAGATGCCAGCTCCTTTCATTCAGTCAGTAGCTTCAAACATTTCTGTACGTTTTTCAATGGCAAAAATCAATGAATATTGTAAATGCACAAACAGTAATATCTCCACATTGCAAGGTGCAATTCTGAAATTTTTTGCTTTTTCCTGCTAATCCTAGCATTATAAAGAAGATTCAAAGAGAGTGAGATGCCAGCTCCTTTCATTCAGTCAGTAGCTTCAAACATTTCTGGACGTTTTTCAATGGCAAAAATCAATGAATATTGTAAATGCACAAACAGTAATATCTCCACATTGCAAGATGCAATTCTGAAATTTTTTGCTTTTTCCTGCTAATCCTAGCATGATAAAGAAGATTCAAAGAGAGTGAGATGCCAGCTCCTTTCATTCAGTCAGTAGCTTCAATCATTTCTGGACGTTTTTCAATGGCAAAAATCAATGAATATTGTAAATGCACAAACAGTAATTTCTCCGCATTGCAACGTGCAATTCTGAAATTTTTTGCTTTTTCCTGCTCCTCTTAGCATGATAAAGAAGATTCAAAGAGAGTGAGATGCCCGCTCCTTTCATTCAGTCAGTAGCTTCAATCATTTCTGGTATATGAATAACATGATGTTTTTCAATGGCAAAAATCAATGAATATTGTAAATGCACAAAGAGTAATTTCTCCGCATTGCAAGGTGCAATTCTGAATTTTTTTGCTTTTTCCTGCTCCTCTTAGCATGATAAAGAAGATTCAAAGAGAGTGAGATGCCAGCTCCTTTCATTCAGTCAGTAGCTTCAATCATTTCTGGACGTTTTTCAATGGCAAAAATCAATGAATATTGTAAATGCACAAACAGTAATTTCTCCGCATTGCAAGGTGCAATTCTGAAATTTTTTGCTTTTTCCTGCTCCTCTTAGCATGATAAAGAAGATTCAAAGAGAGTGAGATGCCAGCTCCTTTCATTCAGTCAGTAGCTTCAAACATTTCTGGTATATGAATAACATGATGTTTTTCAATGGCAAAAATCAATGAATATTGTAAATGCACAAACAGTAATTTCTCCGCATTGCAAGGTGCAATTCTGAAATTTTTTGCTTTTTCCTGCTCCTCTTAGCATGATAAAGAAGATTCAAAGAGAGTGAGATGCCAGCTCCTTTCATTCAGTCAGTAGCTTCAATCTTTTCTGGATGTTTTTCAATGGCAAAAATCAATGAATATTGTATATGCACAAACAGTAATTTCTCCGCATTGTAAGGTGGAATTCTGAAATTTTTTGCTTTTTCCTGCTCCTCTTAGCATGATAAAGAAGATTCAAAGATAGTGAGATGCCAGCTTCTTTCATTCAGTCAGTAGCTTCAAACATTTCTGGTAAATGAATAACATGATGTTTTTCAATGGCAAAAATCAATGAATATTGTAAATGCACAAAGAGTAATTTCTCCGCATTGCAAGGTGCAATTCTGAAATTTTTTGCTTTTTCCTGCTCCTCTTAGCATGATAAAGAAGACTCAAAGAGAGTTACATGCCAGCTCCTTTCATTCAGTCAGTAGCTTCAATCATTTCTGGACGTTTTTCAATGGCAAAAATCAATGAATATTGTAAATGCACAAACAGTAATTTCTCCGCATTGCAAGGTGCAATTCTGAAATTTTTTGCTTTTTCCTGCTCCTCTTAGCATGATAAAGAAGATTCAAAGAGATTGAGATGCCAGCTCCTTTCATTCAGTCAGTAGCTTCAATCATTTCTGGACGTTTTTCAATGGCAATAATCAATGAATATTGTAAATGCACAAACAGTAATTTCTCCGCATTGCAAGGTGCAATTCTGAAATTTTTTGCTTTTTCCTGCTCCTCTTAGCATGATAAAGAAGATTCAAAGAGAGTGAGATGCCAGCTCCTTTCATTCAGTCAGTAGCTTCAATCATTTCTGGTATATGAATAACATGATGTTTTTCAATGGCAAAAATCAATGAATATTGTAAATGCACAAACAGTAATTTCTCCGCATTGCAAGGTGCAATTCTGAAATTTTTTGCTTTTTCCTGCTCCTCTTAGCATGGTAAAGAAGATTCAAAGAGAGTGAGATGCCAGCTCCTTTCATTCAGTCAGTAGCTTCAATCATTTCTGGACGTGTTTCAATGGCAAAAATCAATGAATATTGTAAATGCACAAACAGTAATTTCTCCGCATTGCAAGGTGCAATTCTGAAATTTTTTGCTTTTTCCTGCTCCTCTTAGCATGATAAAGAAGATTCAAAGAGAGTGAGATGCCAGCTCCTTTCATTCAGTCAGTAGCTTCAATCATTTCTGGACGTTTTTCAATGGCAAAAATCAATGAATATTGTAAATGCACAAACAGTAATTTCTCCGCATTGCAAGGTGCAATTCTGAAATGTTTTGCTTTTTCCTGCTCCTCTTAGCATGATAAAGAAGATTCAAAGAGAGTGAGATGCCAGCTCCTTTCATTCAGTCAGTAGCTTCAATCATTTCTGGGTATGAATAACATGATGTTTTTCAATGGCAAAAATCAATGAATATTGTAAATGCACAAACAGTAATTTCTCCACATTGCAAGGTGCAATTCTGAAATTTTTTGCTTTTTCCTGCTCCTCTTAGCATGATAAAGAAGATTCAAAGAGAGTGAGATGCCAGCTCCTTTCATTCAGTCAGTAGCTTCAATCATTTCTGGACGTTTTTCAATGGCAAAAATCAATGAATATTGTAAATGCACAAACAGTAATTTCTCCGCATTGCAAGGTGCAATTCTGAAATTTTTTGCTTTTTCCTGCTCCTCTTAGCATGATAAAGAAGATTCAAAGAGAGTGAGATGCCAGCTCCTTTCATTCAGTCAGTAGCTTCAATCATTTCTGGACATTTTTCAATGGCAAAAATCAATGAATATTGTAAATGCACAAACAGTAATTTCTCCGCATTGCAAGGTGCAATTCTGAATTTTTTTGCTTTTTCCTGCTCCTCTTAGCATGATAAAGAAGATTCAAAGAGAGTGAGATGCCAGCTCCTTTCATTCAGTCAGTAGCTTCAAACATTTCTGGTATAAACATTTCTGGACGTTTTTCAATGGCAAAAATCAATGAATATTGTAAATGCACAAACAGTAATATCTCCACATTGCAAGGTGCAATTCTGAAATTTTTTGCTTTTTCCTGCTAATCCTAGCATGATAAAGAATATTCAAATAGAGTGAGATGCCAGCTCCTTTCATTCAGTCAGTAGCTTCAAACATTTCTGGACGTTTTTCAATGGCAAAAATCAATGAATATTGTATATGCACAAACATTAATTTCTCCGCATTGTAAGGTGGAATTCTGAAATTTTTTGCTTTTTCCTGCTCCTCTTAGCATGATAAAGAAGATTCAAAGATAGTGAGATGCCAGCTTCTTTCATTCAGTCAGTAGCTTTAAACATTTCTGGTAAATGAATAACATGATGTTTTTCAATGGCAAAAATCAATGAATATTGTAAATGCACAAAGAGTAATTTCTCCGCATTGCAAGGTGCAATTCTGAAATTTTTTGCTTTTTCCTGCTCCTCTTAGCATGATAAAGAAGACTCAAAGAGAGTTACATGCCAGCTCCTTTCATTCAGTCAGTAGCTTCAATCATTTCTGGACGTTTTTCAATGGCAAAAATCAATTAATATTGTAAATGCACAAACAGTAATTTCTCCGCATTGCAAGGTGCAATTCTGAAATTTTTTGCTTTTTCCTGCTCCTCTTAGCATGATAAAGAAGATTCAAAGAGAGTGAGATGCCAGCTCCTTTCATTCAGTCAGTAGCTTCAATCATTTCTGGACGTTTTTCAATGGCAAAAATCAATGAATATTGTAAATGCACAAACAGTAATTTCTCCGCATTGCAAGGTGCAATTCTGAAATTTTTTGCTTTTTCCTGCTCCACTTAGCATGATAAAGAAGATTCAAAGAGAGTGAGATGCCAGCTCCTTTCATTCAGTCAGTAGCTTCAATCATTTCTGGTATATGAATAACATGATGTTTTTCAATGGCAAAAATCAATGAATATTGTAACTGCACAAACAGTAATTTCTCCGCATTGCAAGGTGCAATTCTGAATTTTTTTGCTTTTTCCTGCTCCTCTTAGCATGATAAAGAAGATTCAAAGAGAGTGAGATGCCAGCTCCTTTCATTCAGTCAGTAGCTTCAAACATTTCTGGTATAAACTTTTCTGGACGTTTTTCAATGGCAAAAATCAGTGAATATTGTAAATGCACAAACAGTAATATCTCCACATTGCAAGGTGCAATTCTGAAATTTTTTGCTTTTTCCTGCTAATCCTAGCATGATAAAGAAGATTCAAAGAGAGTGAGATGCCAGCTCCTTTCATTCAGTCAGTAGCTTCAATCATTTCTGGTATATGAATAACATGATGTTTTTCAATGGCAAAAATCAATGAATATTGTAAATGCACAAACAGTAATTTCTCCGCATTGCAAGGTGCAATTCTGAAATTTTTTGCTTTTTCCTGCTCCTCTTAGCATGTTAAAGAAGATTCAAAGAGAGTGAGATGCCAGCTCCTTTCATTCAGTCAGTAGCTTCAATCATTTCTGGACGTTTTTCAATGGCAAAAATCAATGAATATTGTAAATGCACAAACAGTAATTTCTCCGCATTGCAAGGTGCAATTCTGAAATTTTTTGCTTTTTCCTGCTCCTCTTTGCATGATAAAGAAGATTCAAAGAGAGTGAGATGCCAGCTCCTTTCATTCAGTCAGTAGCTTCAATCATTTCTGGACGTTTTTCAATGGCAAAAATCAATGAATATTGTAAATGCACAAACAGTAATTTCTCCGCATTGCAAGGTGCAATTCTGAAATGTTTTGCTTTTTCCTGCTCCTCTTAGCATGATAAAGAAGATTCAAAGAGAGTGAGATGCCAGCTCCTTTCATTCAGTCAGTAGCTTCAATCATTTCTGGGTATGAATAACATGATGTTTTTCAATGGCAAAAATCAATGAATATTGTAAATGCACAAACAGTAATTTCTCCACATTGCAAGGTGCAATTCTGAAATTTTTTGCTTTTTCCTGCTCCTCTTAGCATGATAAAGAAGATTCAAAGAGAGTGAGATGCCAGCTCCTTTCATTCAGTCAGTAGCTTCAATCATTTCTGGACGTTTTTCAATGGCAAAAATCAATGAATATTGTAAATGCACAAACAGTAATTTCTCCGCATTGCAAGGTGCAATTCTGAAATTTTTTGCTTTTTCCTGCTCCTCTTAGCATGATAAAGAAGATTCAAAGTGAGTGAGATGCCAGCTCCTTTCATTCAGTCAGTAGCTTCAATCATTTCTGGACGTTTTTCAATGGCAAAAATCAATGAATATTGTAAATGCACAAACAGTAATTTCTCCGCATTGCAAGGTGCAATTCTGAAATGTTTTGCTTTTTCCTGCTCCTCTTAGCATGATAAAGAAGATTCAAAGAGAGTGAGATGCCAGCTCCTTTCATTCAGTCAGTAGCTTCAATCATTTCTGGGTATGAATAACATGATGTTTTTCAATGGCAAAAATCAATGAATATTGTAAATGCACAAACAGTAATTTCTCCACATTGCAAGGTGCAATTCTGAAATTTTTTGCTTTTTCCTGCTCCTCTTAGCATGATAAAGAAGATTCAAAGAGAGTGAGATGCCAGCTCCTTTCATTCAGTCAGTAGCTTCAATCATTTCTGGACGTTTTTCAATGGCAAAAATCAATGAATATTGTAAATGCACAAACAGTAATTTCTCCGCATTGCAAGGTGCAATTCTGAAATTTTTTGCTTTTTCCTGCTCCTCTTAGCATGATAAAGAAGATTCAAAGAGAGTGAGATGCCAGCTCCTTTCATTCAGTCAGTAGCTTCAATCATTTCTGGACATTTTTCAATGGCAAAAATCAATGAATATTGTAAATGCACAAACAGTAATTTCTCCGCATTGCAAGGTGCAATTCTGAATTTTTTTGCTTTTTCCTGCTCCTCTTAGCATGATAAAGAAGATTCAAAGAGAGTGAGATGCCAGCTCCTTTCATTCAGTCAGTAGCTTCAAACATTTCTGGTATAAACATTTCTGGACGTTTTTCAATGGCAAAAATCAATGAATATTGTAAATGCACAAACAGTAATATCTCCACATTGCAAGGTGCAATTCTGAAATTTTTTGCTTTTTCCTGCTAATCCTAGCATGATAAAGAATATTCAAATAGAGTGAGATGCCAGCTCCTTTCATTCAGTCAGTAGCTTCAAACATTTCTGGACGTTTTTCAATGGCAAAAATCAATGAATATTGTATATGCACAAACATTAATTTCTCCGCATTGTAAGGTGGAATTCTGAAATTTTTTGCTTTTTCCTGCTCCTCTTAGCATGATAAAGAAGATTCAAAGATAGTGAGATGCCAGCTTCTTTCATTCAGTCAGTAGCTTTAAACATTTCTGGTAAATGAATAACATGATGTTTTTCAATGGCAAAAATCAATGAATATTGTAAATGCACAAAGAGTAATTTCTCCGCATTGCAAGGTGCAATTCTGAAATTTTTTGCTTTTTCCTGCTCCTCTTAGCATGATAAAGAAGACTCAAAGAGAGTTACATGCCAGCTCCTTTCATTCAGTCAGTAGCTTCAATCATTTCTGGACGTTTTTCAATGGCAAAAATCAATTAATATTGTAAATGCACAAACAGTAATTTCTCCGCATTGCAAGGTGCAATTCTGAAATTTTTTGCTTTTTCCTGCTCCTCTTAGCATGATAAAGAAGATTCAAAGAGAGTGAGATGCCAGCTCCTTTCATTCAGTCAGTAGCTTCAATCATTTCTGGACGTTTTTCAATGGCAAAAATCAATGAATATTGTAAATGCACAAACAGTAATTTCTCCGCATTGCAAGGTGCAATTCTGAAATTTTTTGCTTTTTCCTGCTCCTCTTAGCATGATAAAGAAGATTCAAAGAGAGTGAGATGCCAGCTCCTTTCATTCAGTCAGTAGCTTCAATCATTTCTGGTATATGAATAACATGATGTTTTTCAATGGCAAAAATCAATGAATATTGTAACTGCACAAACAGTAATTTCTCCGCATTGCAAGGTGCAATTCTGAATTTTTTTGCTTTTTCCTGCTCCTCTTAGCATGATAAAGAAGATTCAAAGAGAGTGAGATGCCAGCTCCTTTCATTCAGTCAGTAGCTTCAAACATTTCTGGTATAAACTTTTCTGGACGTTTTTCAATGGCAAAAATCAGTGAATATTGTAAATGCACAAACAGTAATATCTCCACATTGCAAGGTGCAATTCTGAAATTTTTTGCTTTTTCCTGCTAATCCTAGCATGATAAAGAAGATTCAAAGAGAGTGAGATGCCAGCTCCTTTCATTCAGTCAGTAGCTTCAATCATTTCTGGTATATGAATAACATGATGTTTTTCAATGGCAAAAATCAATGAATATTGTAAATGCACAAACAGTAATTTCTCCGCATTGCAAGGTGCAATTCTGAAATTTTTTGCTTTTTCCTGCTCCTCTTAGCATGTTAAAGAAGATTCAAAGAGAGTGAGATGCCAGCTCCTTTCATTCAGTCAGTAGCTTCAATCATTTCTGGACGTTTTTCAATGGCAAAAATCAATGAATATTGTAAATGCACAAACAGTAATTTCTCCGCATTGCAAGGTGCAATTCTGAAATTTTTTGCTTTTTCCTGCTCCTCTTAGCATGATAAAGAAGATTCAAAGAGAGTGAGATGCCAGCTCCTTTCATTCAGTCAGTAGCTTCAATCATTTCTGGACGTTTTTCAATGGCAAAAATCAATGAATATTGTAAATGCACAAACAGTAATTTCTCCGCATTGCAAGGTGCAATTCTGAAATGTTTTGCTTTTTCCTGCTCCTCTTAGCATGATAAAGAAGATTCAAAGAGAGTGAGATGCCAGCTCCTTTCATTCAGTCAGTAGCTTCAATCATTTCTGGGTATGAATAACATGATGTTTTTCAATGGCAAAAATCAATGAATATTGTAAATGCACAAACAGTAATTTCTCCACATTGCAAGGTGCAATTCTGAAATTTTTTGCTTTTTCCTGCTCCTCTTAGCATGATAAAGAAGATTCAAAGAGAGTGAGATGCCAGCTCCTTTCATTCAGTCAGTAGCTTCAATCATTTCTGGACGTTTTTCAATGGCAAAAATCAATGAATATTGTAAATGCACAAACAGTAATTTCTCCGCATTGCAAGGTGCAATTCTGAAATTTTTTGCTTTTTCCTGCTCCTCTTAGCATGATAAAGAAGATTCAAAGTGAGTGAGATGCCAGCTCCTTTCATTCAGTCAGTAGCTTCAATCATTTCTGGACATTTTTCAATGGCAAAAATCAATGAATATTGTAAATGCACAAACAGTAATTTCTCCGCATTGCAAGGTGCAATTCTGAATTTTTTTGCTTTTTCCTGCTCCTCTTAGCATGATAAAGAAGATTCAAAGAGAGTGAGATGCCAGCTCCTTTCATTCAGTCAGTAGCTTCAAACATTTCTGGTATAAACATTTCTGGACGTTTTTCAATGGCAAAAATCAATGAATATTGTAAATGCACAAACAGTAATATCTCCACATTGCAAGGTGCAATTCTGAAATTTTTTGCTTTTTCCTGCTAATCCTAGCATGATAAAGAATATTCAAATAGAGTGAGATGCCAGCTCCTTTCATTCAGTCAGTAGCTTCAAACATTTCTGGACGTTTTTCAATGGCAAAAATCAATGAATATTGTAAATGCACAAACAGTAATATCTCCACATTGCAAGGTGCAATTCTGAAATTTTTTGCTTTTTCCTGCTAATCCTAGCATGATAAAGAAGATTCAAAGAGAGTGAGATGCCAGGTCCTTTCATTCAGTCAGTAGCCTCAAACATTTCTGGTATATGAATAACATGATGTTTTTCAATGGCAAAAATCAATGAATATTGTAAATGCACAAACAGTAATATCTCCACATTGCAAGGTGCAATTCTGAAATTTTTTGCTTTTTCCTGCTAATCCTAGCATGATAAAGAAGATTCAAAGAGAGTGAGATGCCAGCTCCTTTCATTCAGTCAGTAGCTTCAAACATTTCTGGACGTTTTTCAATGGCAAAAATCAATGAATATTGTAAATGCACAAACAGTAATATCTCCACATTGCAAGGTGCAATTCTGAAATTTTTTGCTTTTTCCTGCTACTCCTAGCATGATAAAGAAGATTCAAAGAGAGTGAGATGCCAGCTCCTTTCATTCAGTCAGTAGCTTCAAACATTTCTGGACGTTTTTCAATGGCAAAAATCAATGAATATTGTAAATGCACAAACAGTAATATCTCCACATTGCAAGGTGCAATTCTGAAATTTTTTGCTTTTTCCTGCTAATCCTAGCATGATAAAGAAGATTCAAATAGAGTGAGATGCCAGCTCCTTTCATTCAGTCAGTAGCTTCAAACATTTCTGGACGTTTTTCAATGGCAAAAATCAATGAATATTGTAAATGCACAAACAGTAATATCTAAACATTGCAAGGTGCAATTCTGAAATTTTTTGCTTTTTCCTGCTAATCCTAGCATGATAAAGAAGATTCAAAGATAGTGAGATGCCAGATCCTTTCATTCAGTCAGTAGCTTCAAACATTTCTGGTATATGAATAACATGATGTTTTTCAATGGCAAAAATCAATGAATATTGTAAATGCACAAACAGTAATATCTCCACATTGCAAGGTGCAATTCTGAAATTTTTTGCTTTTTCCTGCTCCTCTTAGCATGGTAAAGAAGATTCAAAGAGAGTGAGAT
The DNA here is from genome assembly GCF_046119375.1 of Phyllobates terribilis. Classification (NCBI taxonomy): domain Eukaryota; kingdom Metazoa; phylum Chordata; class Amphibia; order Anura; family Dendrobatidae; genus Phyllobates; species Phyllobates terribilis. The sequence goes on along the minus strand of NW_027363476.1, from coordinate 360,879 downwards.
GCCAGCTCCTTTCATTCAGTCAGTAGCTTCAATCATTTCTGGACGTGTTTCAATGGCAAAAATCAATGAATATTGTAAATGCACAAACAGTAATTTCTCCGCATTGCAAGGTGCAATTCTGAAATTTTTTGCTTTTTCCTGCTCCTCTTAGCATGATAAAGAAGATTCAAAGAGAGTGAGATGCCAGCTCCTTTCATTCAGTCAGTAGCTTCAATCATTTCTGGACGTTTTTCAATGGCAAAAATCAATGAATATTGTAAATGCACAAACAGTAATTTCTCCGCATTGCAAGGTGCAATTCTGAAATGTTTTGCTTTTTCCTGCTCCTCTTAGCATGATAAAGAAGATTCAAAGATAGTGAGATGCCAGCTTCTTTCATTCAGTCAGTAGCTTTAAACATTTCTGGTAAATGAATAACATGATGTTTTTCAATGGCAAAAATCAATGAATATTGTAAATGCACAAAGAGTAATTTCTCCGCATTGCAAGGTGCAATTCTGAAATTTTTTGCTTTTTCCTGCTCCTCTTAGCATGATAAAGAAGACTCAAAGAGAGTTACATGCCAGCTCCTTTCATTCAGTCAGTAGCTTCAATCATTTCTGGACGTTTTTCAATGGCAAAAATCAATTAATATTGTAAATGCACAAACAGTAATTTCTCCGCATTGCAAGGTGCAATTCTGAAATTTTTTGCTTTTTCCTGCTCCTCTTAGCATGATAAAGAAGATTCAAAGAGAGTGAGATGCCAGCTCCTTTCATTCAGTCAGTAGCTTCAATCATTTCTGGACGTTTTTCAATGGCAAAAATCAATGAATATTGTAAATGCACAAACAGTAATTTCTCCGCATTGCAAGGTGCAATTCTGAAATTTTTTGCTTTTTCCTGCTCCTCTTAGCATGATAAAGAAGATTCAAAGAGAGTGAGATGCCAGCTCCTTTCATTCAGTCAGTAGCTTCAATCATTTCTGGTATATGAATAACATGATGTTTTTCAATGGCAAAAATCAATGAATATTGTAACTGCACAAACAGTAATTTCTCCGCATTGCAAGGTGCAATTCTGAATTTTTTTGCTTTTTCCTGCTCCTCTTAGCATGATAAAGAAGATTCAAAGAGAGTGAGATGCCAGCTCCTTTCATTCAGTCAGTAGCTTCAAACATTTCTGGTATAAACTTTTCTGGACGTTTTTCAATGGCAAAAATCAGTGAATATTGTAAATGCACAAACAGTAATATCTCCACATTGCAAGGTGCAATTCTGAAATTTTTTGCTTTTTCCTGCTAATCCTAGCATGATAAAGAAGATTCAAAGAGAGTGAGATGCCAGCTCCTTTCATTCAGTCAGTAGCTTCAATCATTTCTGGTATATGAATAACATGATGTTTTTCAATGGCAAAAATCAATGAATATTGTAAATGCACAAACAGTAATTTCTCCGCATTGCAAGGTGCAATTCTGAAATTTTTTGCTTTTTCCTGCTCCTCTTAGCATGTTAAAGAAGATTCAAAGAGAGTGAGATGCCAGCTCCTTTCATTCAGTCAGTAGCTTCAATCATTTCTGGACGTTTTTCAATGGCAAAAATCAATGAATATTGTAAATGCACAAACAGTAATTTCTCCGCATTGCAAGGTGCAATTCTGAAATTTTTTGCTTTTTCCTGCTCCTCTTAGCATGATAAAGAAGATTCAAAGAGAGTGAGATGCCAGCTCCTTTCATTCAGTCAGTAGCTTCAATCATTTCTGGACGTTTTTCAATGGCAAAAATCAATGAATATTGTAAATGCACAAACAGTAATTTCTCCGCATTGCAAGGTGCAATTCTGAAATGTTTTGCTTTTTCCTGCTCCTCTTAGCATGATAAAGAAGATTCAAAGAGAGTGAGATGCCAGCTCCTTTCATTCAGTCAGTAGCTTCAATCATTTCTGGGTATGAATAACATGATGTTTTTCAATGGCAAAAATCAATGAATATTGTAAATGCACAAACAGTAATTTCTCCACATTGCAAGGTGCAATTCTGAAATTTTTTGCTTTTTCCTGCTCCTCTTAGCATGATAAAGAAGATTCAAAGAGAGTGAGATGCCAGCTCCTTTCATTCAGTCAGTAGCTTCAATCATTTCTGGACGTTTTTCAATGGCAAAAATCAATGAATATTGTAAATGCACAAACAGTAATTTCTCCGCATTGCAAGGTGCAATTCTGAAATTTTTTGCTTTTTCCTGCTCCTCTTAGCATGATAAAGAAGATTCAAAGTGAGTGAGATGCCAGCTCCTTTCATTCAGTCAGTAGCTTCAATCATTTCTGGACATTTTTCAATGGCAAAAATCAATGAATATTGTAAATGCACAAACAGTAATTTCTCCGCATTGCAAGGTGCAATTCTGAATTTTTTTGCTTTTTCCTGCTCCTCTTAGCATGATAAAGAAGATTCAAAGAGAGTGAGATGCCAGCTCCTTTCATTCAGTCAGTAGCTTCAAACATTTCTGGTATAAACATTTCTGGACGTTTTTCAATGGCAAAAATCAATGAATATTGTAAATGCACAAACAGTAATATCTCCACATTGCAAGGTGCAATTCTGAAATTTTTTGCTTTTTCCTGCTAATCCTAGCATGATAAAGAATATTCAAATAGAGTGAGATGCCAGCTCCTTTCATTCAGTCAGTAGCTTCAAACATTTCTGGACGTTTTTCAATGGCAAAAATCAATGAATATTGTAAATGCACAAACAGTAATATCTCCACATTGCAAGGTGCAATTCTGAAATTTTTTGCTTTTTCCTGCTAATCCTAGCATGATAAAGAAGATTCAAAGAGTGAGATGCCAGGTCCTTTCATTCAGTCAGTAGCCTCAAACATTTCTGGTATATGAATAACATGATGTTTTTCAATGGCAAAAATCAATGAATATTGTAAATGCACAAACAGTAATATCTCCACATTGCAAGGTGCAATTCTGAAATTTTTTGCTTTTTCCTGCTAATCCTAGCATGATAAAGAAGATTCAAAGAGAGTGAGATGCCAGCTCCTTTCATTCAGTCAGTAGCTTCAAACATTTCTGGACGTTTTTCAATGGCAAAAATCAATGAATATTGTAAATGCACAAACAGTAATATCTCCACATTGCAAGGTGCAATTCTGAAATTTTTTGCTTTTTCCTGCTACTCCTAGCATGATAAAGAAGATTCAAAGAGAGTGAGATGCCAGCTCCTTTCATTCAGTCAGTAGCTTCAAACATTTCTGGACGTTTTTCAATGGCAAAAATCAATGAATATTGTAAATGCACAAACAGTAATATCTCCACATTGCAAGGTGCAATTCTGAAATTTTTTGCTTTTTCCTGCTAATCCTAGCATGATAAAGAAGATTCAAATAGAGTGAGATGCCAGCTCCTTTCATTCAGTCAGTAGCTTCAAACATTTCTGGACGTTTTTCAATGGCAAAAATCAATGAATATTGTAAATGCACAAACAGTAATATCTAAACATTGCAAGGTGCAATTCTGAAATTTTTTGCTTTTTCCTGCTAATCCTAGCATGATAAAGAAGATTCAAAGATAGTGAGATGCCAGATCCTTTCATTCAGTCAGTAGCTTCAAACATTTCTGGTATATGAATAACATGATGTTTTTCAATGGCAAAAATCAATGAATATTGTAAATGCACAAACAGTAATATCTCCACATTGCAAGGTGCAATTCTGAAATTTTTTGCTTTTTCCTGCTCCTCTTAGCATGGTAAAGAAGATTCAAAGAGAGTGAGATGCCAGCTCCTTTCATTCAGTCAGTAGCTTCAATCATTTCTGGACGTGTTTCAATGGCAAAAATCAATGAATATTGTAAATGCACAAACAGTAATTTCTCCGCATTGCAAGGTGCAATTCTGAAATTTTTTGCTTTTTCCTGCTCCTCTTAGCATGATAAAGAAGATTCAAAGAGAGTGAGATGCCAGCTCCTTTCATTCAGTCAGTAGCTTCAATCATTTCTGGACGTTTTTCAATGGCAAAAATCAATGAATATTGTAAATGCACAAACAGTAATTTCTCCGCATTGCAAGGTGCAATTCTGAAATGTTTTGCTTTTTCCTGCTCCTCTTAGCATGATAAAGAAGATTCAAAGAGAGTGAGATGCCAGCTCCTTTCATTCAGTCAGTAGCTTCAATCATTTCTGGGTATGAATAACATGATGTTTTTCAATGGCAAAAATCAATGAATATTGTAAATGCACAAACAGTAATTTCTCCACATTGCAAGGTGCAATTCTGAAATTTTTTGCTTTTTCCTGCTCCTCTTAGCATGATAAAGAAGATTCAAAGAGAGTGAGATGCCAGCTCCTTTCATTCAGTCAGTAGCTTCAATCATTTCTGGACGTTTTTCAATGGCAAAAATCAATGAATATTGTAAATGCACAAACAGTAATTTCTCCGCATTGCAAGGTGCAATTCTGAAATTTTTTGCTTTTTCCTGCTCCTCTTAGCATGATAAAGAAGATTCAAAGAGAGTGAGATGCCAGCTCCTTTCATTCAGTCAGTAGCTTCAATCATTTCTGGACATTTTTCAATGGCAAAAATCAATGAATATTGTAAATGCACAAACAGTAATTTCTCCGCATTGCAAGGTGCAATTCTGAATTTTTTTGCTTTTTCCTGCTCCTCTTAGCATGATAAAGAAGATTCAAAGAGAGTGAGATGCCAGCTCCTTTCATTCAGTCAGTAGCTTCAAACATTTCTGGTATAAACATTTCTGGACGTTTTTCAATGGCAAAAATCAATGAATATTGTAAATGCACAAACAGTAATATCTCCACATTGCAAGGTGCAATTCTGAAATTTTTTGCTTTTTCCTGCTAATCCTAGCATGATAAAGAATATTCAAATAGAGTGAGATGCCAGCTCCTTTCATTCAGTCAGTAGCTTCAAACATTTCTGGACGTTTTTCAATGGCAAAAATCAATGAATATTGTATATGCACAAACAGTAATTTCTCCGCATTGTAAGGTGGAATTCTGAAATTTTTTGCTTTTTCCTGCTCCTCTTAGCATGATAAAGAAGATTCAAAGATAGTGAGATGCCAGATTCTTTCATTCAGTCAGTAGCTTTAAACATTTCTGGTAAATGAATAACATGATGTTTTTCAATGGCAAAAATCAATGAATATTGTAAATGCACAAAGAGTAATTTCTCCGCATTGCAAGGTGCAATTCTGAAATTTTTTGCTTTTTCCTGCTCCTCTTAGCATGATAAAGAAGACTCAAAGAGAGTTACATGCCAGCTCCTTTCATTCAGTCAGTAGCTTCAATCATTTCTGGACGTTTTTCAATGGCAAAAATCAATGAATATTGTAAATGCACAAACAGTAATTTCTCCGCATTGCAAGGTGCAATTCTGAAATTTTTTGCTTTTTCCTGCTCCTCTTAGCATGATAAAGAAGATTCAAAGAGAGTGAGATGCCAGCTCCTTTCATTCAGTCAGTAGCTTCAATCATTTCTGGACGTTTTGCAATGGCAAAAATCAATGAATATTGTAAATGCACAAACAGTAATTTCTCCGCATTGCAAGGTGCAATTCTGAAATTTTTTGCTTTTTCCTGCTCCTCTTAGCATGATAAAGAAGATTCAAAGAGAGTGAGATGCCAGCTCCTTTCATTCAGTCAGTAGCTTCAATCATTTCTGGTATATGAATAACATGATGTTTTTCAATGGCAAAAATCAATGAATATTGTAACTGCACAAACAGTAATTTCTCCGCATTGCAAGGTGCAATTCTGAATTTTTTTGCTTTTTCCTGCTCCTCTTAGCATGATAAAGAAGATTCAAAGAGAGTGAGATGCCAGCTCCTTTCATTCAGTCAGTAGCTTCAAACATTTCTGGTATAAACATTTCTGGACGTTTTTCAATGGCAAAAATCAGTGAATATTGTAAATGCACAAACAGTAATATCTCCACATTGCAAGGTGCAATTCTGAAATTTTTTGCTTTTTCCTGCTAATCCTAGCATGATAAAGAAGATTCAAAGAGAGTGAGATGCCAGCTCCTTTCATTCAGTCAGTAGCTTCAATCATTTCTGGTATATGAATAACATGATGTTTTTCAATGGCAAAAATCAATGAATATTGTAAATGCACAAACAGTAATTTCTCCGCATTGCAAGGTGCAATTCTGAAATTTTTTGCTTTTTCCTGCTCCTCTTAGCAAGTTAAAGAAGATTCAAAGAGAGTGAGATGCCAGCTCCTTTCATTCAGTCAGTAGCTTCAATCATTTCTGGACGTTTTTCAATGGCAAAAATCAATGAATATTGTAAATGCACAAACAGTAATTTCTCCGCATTGCAAGGTGCAATTCTGAAATTTTTTGCTTTTTCCTGCTCCTCTTAGCATGATAAAGAAGATTCAAAGAGAGTGAGATGCCAGCTCCTTTCATTCAGTCAGTAGCTTCAATCATTTCTGGACGTTTTTCAATGGCAAAAATCAATGAATATTGTAAATGCACAAACAGTAATTTCTCCGCATTGCAAGGTGCAATTCTGAAATGTTTTGCTTTTTCCTGCTCCTCTTAGCATGATAAAGAAGATTCAAAGAGAGTGAGATGCCAGCTCCTTTCATTCAGTCAGTAGCTTCAATCATTTCTGGGTATGAATAACATGATGTTTTTCAATGGCAAAAATCAATGAATATTGTAAATGCACAAACAGTAATTTCTCCACATTGCAAGGTGCAATTCTGAAATTTTTTGCTTTTTCCTGCTCCTCTTAGCATGATAAAGAAGATTCAAAGAGAGTGAGATGCCAGCTCCTTTCATTCAGTCAGTAGCTTCAATCATTTCTGGACGTTTTTCAATGGCAAAATCAATGAATATTGTAAATGCACAAACAGTAATTTCTCCGCATTGCAAGGTGCAATTCTGAAATTTTTTGCTTTTTCCTGCTCCTCTTAGCATGATAAAGAAGATTCAAAGTGAGTGAGATGCCAGCTCCTTTCATTCAGTCAGTAGCTTCAATCATTTCTGGACATTTTTCAATGGCAAAAATCAATGAATATTGTAAATGCACAAACAGTAATTTCTCCGCATTGCAAGGTGCAATTCTGAATTTTTTTGCTTTTTCCTGCTCCTCTTAGCATGATAAAGAAGATTCAAAGAGAGTGAGATGCCAGCTCCTTTCATTCAGTCAGTAGCTTCAAACATTTCTGGTATAAACATTTCTGGACGTTTTTCAATGGCAAAAATCAATGAATATTGTAAATGCACAAACAGTAATATCTCCACATTGCAAGGTGCAATTCTGAAATTTTTTGCTTTTTCCTGCTAATCCTAGCATGATAAAGAATATTCAAATAGAGTGAGATGCCAGCTCCTTTCATTCAGTCAGTAGCTTCAAACATTTCTGGACGTTTTTCAATGGCAAAAATCAATGAATATTGTAAATGCACAAACAGTAATATCTCCACATTGCAAGGTGCAATTCTGAAATTTTTTGCTTTTTCCTGCTAATCCTAGCATGATAAAGAAGATTCAAAGAGAGTGAGATGCCAGGTCCTTTCATTCAGTCAGTAGCCTCAAACATTTCTGGTATATGAATAACATGATGTTTTTCAATGGCAAAAATCAATGAATATTGTAAATGCACAAACAGTAATATCTCCACATTGCAAGGTGCAATTCTGAAATTTTTTGCTTTTTCCTGCTAATCCTAGCATGATAAAGAAGATTCAAAGAGAGTGAGATGCCAGCTCCTTTCATTCAGTCAGTAGCTTCAAACATTTCTGGACGTTTTTCAATGGCAAAAATCAATGAATATTGTAAATGCACAAACAGTAATATCTCCACATTGCAAGGTGCAATTCTGAAATTTTTTGCTTTTTCCTGCTACTCCTAGCATGATAAAGAAGATTCAAAGAGAGTGAGATGCCAGCTCCTTTCATTCAGTCAGTAGCTTCAAACATTTCTGGACGTTTTTCAATGGCAAAAATCAATGAATATTGTAAATGCACAAACAGTAATATCTCCACATTGCAAGGTGCAATTCTGAAATTTTTTGCTTTTTCCTGCTAATCCTAGCATGATAAAGAAGATTCAAATAGAGTGAGATGCCAGCTCCTTTCATTCAGTCAGTAGCTTCAAACATTTCTGGACGTTTTTCAATGGCAAAAATCAATGAATATTGTAAATGCACAAACAGTAATATCTAAACATTGCAAGGTGCAATTCTGAAATTTTTTGCTTTTTCCTGCTAATCCTAGCATGATAAAGAAGATTCAAAGATAGTGAGATGCCAGATCCTTTCATTCAGTCAGTAGCTTCAAACATTTCTGGTATATGAATAACATGATGTTTTTCAATGGCAAAAATCAATGAATATTGTAAATGCACAAACAGTAATATCTCCACATTGCAAGGTGCAATTCTGAAATTTTTTGCTTTTTCCTGCTAATCCTAGCATGATAAAGAACATTCAAAGTGAGTGAGATGCCAGCTCCCTTCATTCAGTCAGTAGCTTCAAACATTTCTGGACGTTTTTCAATGGCAAAAATCAATGAATACTGTAAATGCACAAACAGTAAGATCTCCACATTGCAAGGTGCAAATCTGAAGCCTTGCAATGCGGAGAAATTACTGTTTGTGCATTTACAATATTCATTGATTTTTGCCATTGAAAAACGTCCAGAAATGATTGAAGCTACTGACTGCATGAAAGGAGCTGGCATCTCACTCTCTTTGAATCTTCTTTATCATGCTAAGAGGAGCAGGAAAAAGCAAAAAATTTCAGAATTGCACCTTGCAATGCGGAGAAATTACTGTTTGTGCATTTACAATATTCATTGATTTTTGCCATTGAAAAACATCATGTTATTCATATACCAGAAATGTTTGAAGCTACTGACTGAATGAAAGGAGCTGGCATCTCACTCTCTTTGAATCTTCTTTATCATGCTAAGAGGAGCAGGAAAAAGCAAAAAATTTCAGAATTGCACCTTGCAATGCGGAGAAATTACTGTTTGTGCATTTACAATATTCATTGATTTTTGCCATTGAAAAACGTCCAGAAATGATTGAAGCTACTGACTGAATGAAAGGAGCTGGCATCTCACTCTCTTTGAATCTTCTTTATCATGCTAAGAGGAGCAGGAAAAAGCAAAAAATTTCAGAATTGCACCTTGCAATGCGGAGAAATTACTGTTTGTGCATTTACAATATTCATTGATTTTTGCCATTGAAAAACGTCCAGAAATGATTGAAGCTACTGACTGAATGAAAGGAGCTGGCATCTCACTCTCTTTGAATCTTCTTTATCATGCTAAGAGGAGCAGGAAAAAGCAAAAAAATTCAGAATTGCACCTTGCAATGCGGAGAAATTACTGTTTGTGCATTTACAATATTCATTGATTTTTGCCATTGAAAAACATCATGTTATTCATATACCAGAAATGATTGAAGCTACTGACTGAATGAAAGGAGCTGGCATCTCACTCTCTTTGAATCTTCTTTTTCATGCTAAGAGGAGCAGGAAAAAGCAAAAAATTTCAGAATTGCATCTTGCAATGCGGAGAAATTACTGTTTGTGCATTTACAATATTCATTGATTTTTGCCATTGAAAAACATCCAGAAATGATTGAAGCCACTGACTGAATGAAAGGAGCTGGCATCTCACTCTCTTTGAATCTTCTTTATCATGCTAAGAGGAGCAGGAAAAAGCAAAAAATTTCAGAATTGCACCTTGCAATGCGGAGAAATTACTGCTTGTGCATTTACAATATTCATTGATTTTTGCCATTGAAAAACGTCCAGAAATGATTGAAGCTACTGACTGAATGAAAGGAGCTGGCATCTCACTCTCTTTGAATCTTCTTTATCATGCTAAGAGGAGCAGGAAAAAGCAAAAAATTTCAGAATTGCATCTTGCAATGCGGAGAAATTACTGTTTGTGCATTTACAATATTTATTGATTTTTGCCATTGAAACACGTCCAGAAATGTTTGAAGCTACTGACTGAATGAAAGGAGCTGGCATCTCACTCTCTTTGAATCTTCTTTATCATGATAGGATTAGCAGGAAAAAGCAAAAAATTTCAGAATTGCACCTTGCAATGTGGAGATATTACTGTTTGTGCATTTACAATATTCATTGATTTTTGCCATTGAAAAACGTCCAGAAATGTTTGAAGCTACTGACTGAATGAAAGGAGCTGGCATCTCACTCTCTTTGAATCTTCTTTATCATGCTAGGGTTAGCAGGAAAAAGCAAAAAAATTCAGAATTGCACCTTGCAATGTGGAGATATTACTGTTTGTGCATTTACAATATTCATTGATTTTTGCCATTGAAAAACGTCCAGAAATGTTTATACCAGAAATGTTTGAAGCTACTGACTGAATGAAAGGAGCTGGCATCTCACTCTCTTTGAATCTTATTTATCATGCTAAGAGGAGCAGGAAAAAGCAAAAAATTTCAGAATTGCACCTTGCAATGCGGAGAAATTACTGTTTGTGCATTTACAATATTCATTGATTTTTGCCATTGAAAAACATCATGTTATTCATATACCAGAAATGATTGAAGCTACTGACTGAATGAAAGGAGCTGGCATCTCACTCTCTTTGAATCTTCTTTATCATGCTAGGATTAGCAGGAAAAAGCAAAAAATTTCAGAATTGCACCTTGCAATGTGGAGATATTACTGTTTGTGCATTTACAATATTCATTGATTTTTGCCATTGAAAAACGTCCAGAAATGTTTGAAGCTACTGACTGAATGAAAGGAGCTGGCATCTCACTCTCTTTGAATCTTCTTTATCATGCTAGGATTAGCAGGAAAAAGCAAAAAATTTCAGAATTGCACCTTGCAATGTGGAGATATTACTGTTTGTGCATTTACAATATTCATTGATTTTTGCCATTGAAAAACGTCCAGAAATGTTTGAAGCTACTGACTGAATGAAAGGAGCTGGCATCTCACTCTCTTTGAATCTTCTTTATCATGCTAGGAGTAGCAGGAAAAAGCAAAAAATTTCAGAATTGCACCTTGCAATGTGGAGATATTACAGTTTGTGCATTTACAATATTCATTGATTTTTTCCATTGAAAAACGTCCAGAAATGTTTGAAGCTACTGACTGAATGAAAGGAGCTGGCATCTCACTCTCTTTGAATCTTCTTTATCATGCTAGGATTAGCAGGAAAAAGCAAAAAATTTCAGAATTGCACCTTGCAATGTGGAGATATTACTGTTTGTGCATTTACAATATTCATTGATTTTTGCCATTGAAAAACATCATGTTATTCATATACCAGAAATGTTTGAAGCTACTGACTGAATGAAAGGAGCTGGCATCTCACTCTCTTTGAATCTTCTTTATCATGCTAGGATTAGCAGGAAAAAGCAAAAAATTTCAGAATTGCACCTTGCAATGTGGAGATATTACTGTTTGTGCATTTACAATATTCATTGATTTTTGCCATTGAAAAACGTCCAGAAATGTTTGAAGCTACTGACTGAATGAAAGGAGCTGGCATCTCACTCTATTTGAATCTTCTTTATCATGCTAGGATTAGCAGGAAAAAGCAAAAAATTTCAGAATTGCACCTTGCAATGTGGAGATATTACTGTTTGTGCATTTACAATATTCATTGATTTTTGCCATTGAAAAACGTCCAGAAATGTTTATACCAGAAATGTTTGAAGCTACTGACTGAATGAAAGGAGCTGGCATCTCACTCTCTTTGAATCTTCTTTATTATGCTAAGAGGAGCAGGAAAAAGCAAAAAAATTCAGAATTGCACCTTGCAATGCGGAGAAATTACTGTTTGTGCATTTACAATATTCATTGATTTTTGCCATTGAAACACGTCCAGAAATGTTTGAAGCTACTGACTGAATGAAAGGAGCTGGCATCTCACTCTCTTTGAATCTTCTTTATCATGATAGGATTAGCAGGAAAAAGCAAAAAATTTCAGAATTGCACCTTGCAATGTGGAGATATTACTGTTTGTGCATTTACAATATTCATTGATTTTTGCCATTGAAAAACGTCCAGAAATGTTTATACCAGAAATGTTTGAAGCTACTGACTGAATGAAAGGAGCTGGCATCTCACTCTCTTTGAATCTTCTTTATCATGCTAAGAGGAGCAGGAAAAAGCAAAAAAATTCAGAATTGCACCTTGCAATGCGGAGAAATTACTGTTTGTGCATTTACAATATTCATTGATTTTTGCCATTGAAAAACATCATGTTATTCATATACCAGAAATGATTGAAGCTACTGACTGAATGAAAGGAGCTGGCATCTCACTCTCTTTGAATCTTCTTTATCATGCTAGGATTAGCAGGAAAAAGCAAAAAATTTCAGAATTGCACCTTGCAATGTGGAGATATTACTGTTTGTGCATTTACAATATTCATTGATTTTTGCCATTGAAAAACGTCCAGAAATGTTTGAAGCTACTGACTGAATGAAAGGAGCTGGCATCTCACTCTCTTTGAATCTTCTTTATCATGCTAGGATTAGCAGGAAAAAGCAAAAAATTTCAGAATTGCACCTTGCAATGTGGAGATATTACTGTTTGTGCATTTACAATATTCATTGATTTTTGCCATTGAAAAACGTCCAGAAATGTTTGAAGCTACTGACTGAATGAAAGGAGCTGGCATATCACTCTATTTGAATCTTCTTTATCATGCTAGGAGTAGCAGGAAAAAGCAAAAAATTTCAGAATTGCACCTTGCAATGTGGAGATATTACTGTTTGTGCATTTACAATATTCATTGATTTTTTCCATTGAAAAACATCATGTTATTCATATACCAGAAATGTTTGAAGCTACTGACTGAATGAAAGGAGCTGGCATTTCACTCTCTTTGAATCTTCTTTATCATGCTAGGATTAGCAGGAAAAAGCAAAAAATTTCAGAATTGCACCTTGCAATGTGGAGATATTACTGTTTGTGCATTTACAATATTCATTGATTTTTGCCATTGAAAAACGTCCAGAAATGTTTGAAGCTACTGACTGAATGAAAGGAGCTGGCATCTCACTCTATTTGAATCTTCTTTATCATGCTAGGATTAGCAGGAAAAAGCAAAAAATTTCAGAATTGCACCTTGCAATGTGGAGATATTACTGTTTGTGCATTTACAATATTCATTGATTTTTGCCATTGAAAAACGTCCAGAAATGTTTATACCAGAAATGTTTGAAGCTACTGACTGAATGAAAGGAGCTGGCATCTCACTCTCTTTGAATCTTCTTTATCATGCTAAGAGGAGCAGGAAAAAGCAAAAAAATTCAGAATTGCACCTTGCAATGCGGAGAAATTACTGTTTGTGCATTTACAATATTCATTGATTTTTGCCATTGAAAAACGTCCAGAAATGATTGAAACTACTGACTGAATGAAAGGAGCTGGCATCTCACTCTCTTTGAATCTTCTTTATCATGCTAAGAGGAGCAGGAAAAAGCAAAAAATTTCAGAATTGCACCTTGCAATGCGGAGAAATTACTGTTTGTGCATTTACAATATTCATTGATTTTTGCCATTGAAAAACGTCCAGAAATGATTGAAGCTACTGACTGAATGAAAGGAGCTGGCATCTCACTCTCTTTGAATCTTCTTTATCATGCTAAGAGGAGCAGGAAAAAGCAAAAAATTTCAGAATTGCACCTTGCAATGCGGAGAAATTACTGTTTGTGCATTTACAATATTCATTGATTTTTGCCATTGAAAAACGTCCAGAAATGTTTGAAGCTACTGACTGAATGAAAGGAGCTGGCATATCACTCTATTTGAATCTTCTTTATCATGCTAGGAGTAGCAGGAAAAAGCAAAAAATTTCAGAATTGCACCTTGCAATGTGGAGATATTACTGTTTGTGCATTTACAATATTCATTGATTTTTTCCATTGAAAAACGTCCAGAAATATTTGAAGCTACTGACTGAATGAAAGGAGCTGGCATCTCACTCTCTTTGAATCTTCTTTATCATGCTAGGATTAGCAGGAAAAAGCAAAAAATTTCAGAATTGCACCTTGCAATGTGGAGATATTACTGTTTGTGCATTTACAATATTCATTGATTTTTGCCATTGAAAAACATCATGTTATTCATATACCAGAAATGTTTGAAGCTACTGACTGAATGAAAGGAGCTGGCATTTCACTCTCTTTGAATCTTCTTTATCATGCTAGGATTAGCAGGAAAAAGCAAAAAATTTCAGAATTGCACCTTGCAATGTGGAGATATTACTGTTTGTGCATTTACAATATTCATTGATTTTTGCCATTGAAAAACGTCCAGAAATGTTTGAAGCTACTGACTGAATGAAAGGAGCTGGCATCTCACTCTATTTGAATCTTCTTTATCATGCTAGGATTAGCAGGAAAAAGCAAAAAATTTCAGAATTGCACCTTGCAATGTGGAGATATTACTGTTTGTGCATTTACAATATTCATTGATTTTTGCCATTGAAAAACGTCCAGAAATGTTTATACCAGAAATGTTTGAAGCTACTGACTGAATGAAAGGAGCTGGCATCTCACTCTCTTTGAATCTTCTTTATCATGCTAAGAGGAGCAGGAAAAAGCAAAAAAATTCAGAATTGCACCTTGCAATGCGGAGAAATTACTGTTTGTGCATTTACAATATTCATTGATTTTTGCCATTGAAAAACGTCCAGAAATGATTGAAACTACTGACTGAATGAAAGGAGCTGGCATCTCACTCTCTTTGAATCTTCTTTATCATGCTAAGAGGAGCAGGAAAAAGCAAAAAATTTCAGAATTGCACCTTGCAATGCGGAGAAATTACTGTTTGTGCATTTACAATATTCATTGATTTTTGCCATTGAAAAACGTCCAGAAATGATTGAAGCTACTGACTGAATGAAAGGAGCTGGCATCTCACTCTCTTTGAATCTTCTTTATCATGCTAAGAGGAGCAGGAAAAAGCAAAAAATTTCAGAATTGCACCTTGCAATGCGGAGAAATTACTGTTTGTGCATTTACAATATTCATTGATTTTTGCCATTGAAAAACATCATGTTATTCATACCCAGAAATGATTGAAGCTACTGACTGAATGAAAGGAGCTGGCATCTCACTCTCTTTGAATCTTCTTTATCATGCTAAGAGGAGCAGGAAAAAGCAAAAAATTTCAGAATTGCACCTTGCAATGCGGAGAAATTACTGTTTGTGCATTTACAATATTCATTGATTTTTGCCATTGAAAAACGTCCAGAAATGATTGAAGCTACTGACTGAATGAAAGGAGCTGGCATCTCACTCTCTTTGAATCTTCTTTATCATGCTAAGAGGAGCAGGAAAAAGCAAAAAATTTCAGAATTGCACCTTGCAATGCGGAGAAATTACTGTTTGTGCATTTACAATATTCATTGATTTTTGCCATTGAAAAACGTCCAGAAATGATTGAAGCTACTGACTGAATGAAAGGAGTTGGCATCTCACTCTCTTTGAATCTTCTTTACCATGCTAAGAGGAGCAGGAAAAAGCAAAAAATTTCAGAATTGCACCTTGCAATGCGGAGAAATTACTGTTTGTGCATTTACAATATTCATTGATTTTTGACATTGAAAAACATCATGTTATTCATATACCAGAAATAATTGAAGCTACTGACTGAATGAAAGGAGCTGGCATCTCACTCTCTTTGAATCTTCTTTATCATGCTAAGAGGAGCAGGAAAAAGCAAAAAATTTCAGAATTGCACCTTGCAATGCGGAGAAATTACTGTTTGTGCATTTACAATATTCATTGATTTTTGCCATTGAAAAACGTCCAGAAATGATTGAAGCTACTGACTGAATGAAAGGAGCTGGCATCTCACTCTCTTTGAATCTTCTTTATGATGCTAAGAGGAACAGGAGAAAGCAAAAAATTTCAGAATTGCACCTTGCAATGCGGAGAAATTACTGTTTGTGCATTTACAATATTCATTGATTTTTGCCATTGAAAAACGTCCAGAAATGATTGAAGCTACTGACTGAATGAAAGGAGCTGGCATCTCACTCTCTTTGAATCTTCTTTATCATGCTAAGAGGAGCAGGAAAAAGCAAAAAATTTCAGAATTGCACCTTGCAATGCGGAGAAATTACTGTTTGTGCATTTACAATATTCATTGATTTTTGCCATTGAAAAACATCATGTTATTCATATACCAGAAATGATTGAAGCTACTGACTGAATGAAAGGAGCTGGCATCTCACTCTCTTTGAATCTTCTTTATCATGCTAAGAGGAGCAGGAAAAAGCAAAAAATTTCAGAATTGCACCTTGCAATGCGGAGAAATTACTGTTTGTGCATTTACAATATTCATTGATTTTTGCCATTGAAAAACGTCCAGAAATGATTGAAGCTACTGACTGAATGAAAGGAGCTGGCATCTCACTCTTTTTGAATCTTCTTTATCATGCTAAGAGGAGCAGGAAAAAGCAAAAAATTTCAGAATTGCACCTTGCAATGCGGAGAAATTACTGTTTGTGCATTTACAATATTCATTGATTTTTGCCATTGAAAAACGTCCAGAAATGATTGAAGCTACTGACTGAATGAAAGGAGCTGGCATCTCACTCTCTTTGAATCTTCTTTATCATGCTAAGAGGAGCAGGAAAAAGCAAAAAATTTCAGAATTGCAACTTGCAATGCGGAGAAATTACTGTTTGTGCATTTACAATATTCATTGATTTTTGCCATTGAAAAACGTCCAGAAATGATTGAAGCTACTGACTGAATGAAAGGAGCTGGCATCTCACTCTCTTTGAATCTTCTTTATCATGCTAAGAGGAGCAGGAAAAAGCAAAAAATTTCAGAATTGCACCTTGCAATGCGGAGAAATTACTGTTTGTGCATTTACAATATTCATTGATTTTTGCCATTGAAAAACGTCCAGAAATGATTGAAGCTACTGACTGAATGAAAGGAGCTGGCATCTCACTCTCTTTGAATGTTCTTTATCATGCTAAGAGGAGCAGGAAAAAGCAAAAAATTTCAGAATTGCAACTTGCAATGCGGAGAAATTACTGTTTGTGCATTTACAATATTCATTGATTTTTGCCATTGAAAAACATCATGTTATTCATATACCAGAAATGTTTGAAGCTACTGACTGAATGAAAGAAGCTGGCATCTCACTATCTTTGAATCTTCTTTATCATGCTAAGAGGAGCAGGAAAAAGCAAAAAATTTCAGAATTGCACCTTACAATGCGGAGAAATTACTGTTTGTGCATTTACAATATTCATTGATTTTTGCCATTGAAAAACGTCCAGAAATGATTGAAGCTACTGACTGAATGAAAGGAGCTGGCATCTCACTCTCTTTGAATCTTCTTTATCATGCTAAGAGGAGCAGGAAAAAGCAAAAAATTTCAGAATTGCACCTTGCAATGCGGAGAAATTACTGTTTGTGCATTTACAATATTCATTGATTTTTGCCATTGAAAAACGTCCAGAAATGTTTGAAGCTACTGACTGAATGAAAGGAGCTGGCATCTTACTCTCTTTGAATCTTCTTTATCATGCTAGGATTAGCAGGAAAAAGCAAAAAATTTCAGAATTGCACCTTGCAATGTGGAGATATTACTGTTTGTGCATTTACAATATTCATTGATTTTTGCCATTGAAAAACGTCCAGAAATGTTTGAAGCTACTGACTGAATGAAAGGAGCAGGCATCTCACTCTCTTTGAATCTTCTTTATCATGCTAGGAGTAGCAGGAAAAAGCAAAAAATTTCAGAATTGCACCTTACAATGTGGAGATATTACTGTTTGTGCATTTACAATATTCATTGATTTTTGCCATTGAAAAACGTCCAGAAATGTTTGAAGCTACTGACTGAATGAAAGGAGCTGGCATCTCACTCTCTTTGAATCTTCTTTATCATGCTAGGATTAGCAGGAAAAAGCAAAAAATTTCAGAATTGCACCTTGCAATGTGGAGATATTACTGTTTGTGCATTTACAATATTCATTGATTTTTGCCATTGAAAAACGTCCAGAAATGTTTGAAGCTACTGACTGAATGAAAGGAGCTGGCATCTCACTCTATTTGAATCTTCTTTATCATGCTAGGATTAGCAGGAAAAAGCAAAAAATTTCAGAATTGCACCTTGCAATGTGGAGATATTACTGTTTGTGCATTTACAATATTCATTGATTTTTGCCATTGAAAAACGTCCAGAAATGTTTATACCAGAAATGTTTGAAGCTACTGACTGAATGAAAGGAGCTGGCATCTCACTCTCTTTGAATCTTCTTTATCATGCTAAGAGGAGCAGGAAAAAGCAAAAAATTTCAGAATTGCACCTTGCAATGCGGAGAAATTACTGTTTGTGCATTTACAATATTCATTGATTTTTGCCATTGAAAAACGTCCAGAAATGATTGAAGCTACTGACTGAATGAAAGGAGCTGGCATCTCACTCTCTTTGAATCTTCTTTATCATGCTAAGAGGAGCAGGAAAAAGCAAAAAATTTCAGAATTGCACCTTGCAATGCGGAGAAATTACTGTTTGTGCATTTACAATATTCATTGATTTTTGCCATTGAAAAACATCATGTTATTCATATACCAGAAATGATTGAAGCTACTGACTGAATGAAAGGAGCTGGCATCTCACTCTCTTTGAATCTTCTTTATCATGCTAAGAGGAGCAGGAAAAAGCAAAAAATTTCAGAATTGCACCTTGCAATGCGGAGAAATTACTGTTTGTGCATTTACAATATTCATTGATTTTTGCCATTGAAAAACATCCAGAAATGATTGAAGCTACTGACTGAATGAAAGGAGCTGGCATCTCACTCTCTTTGAATCTTCTTTATCATGCTAAGAGGAGCAGGAAAAAGCAAAAAATTTCAGAATTGCACCTTGCAATGCGGAGAAATTACTGTTTGTGCATTTACAATATTCATTGATTTTTGCCATTGAAAAACGTCCAGAAATGATTGAAGCTACTGACTGAATGAAAGGAGCTGGCATCTCACTCTCTTTGAATCTTCTTTATCATGCTAAGAGGAGCAGGAAAAAGCAAAAAATTTTAGAATTGCAACTTGCAATGCGGAGAAATTACTGTTTGTGCATTTACAATATTCATTGATTTTTGCCATTGAAAAACATCATGTTATTCATATACCAGAAATGATTGAAGCTACTGACTGAATGAAAGGAGCTGGCATCTCACTCTCTTTGAATCTTCTTTATCATGCTAAGAGGAGCAGGAAAAAGCAAAAAATTTCAGAATTGCACCTTGCAATGCGGAGAAATTACTGTTTGTGCATTTACAATATTCATTGATTTTTGCCATTGAAAAACGTCCAGAAATGATTGAAGCTACTGACTGAATGAAAGGAGCTGGCATCTCACTCTCTTTGAATCTTCTTTATCATGCTAAGAGGAGCAGGAAAAAGCAAAAAATTTCAGAATTGCACCTTGCAATGCGGAGAAATTACTGTTTGTGCATTTACAATATTCATTGATTTTTGCCATTGAAAAACGTCCAGAAATGATTGAAGCTACTGACTGAATGAAAGGAGCTGGCATCTCACTCTCTTTGAATCTTCTTTATCATGCTAAGAGGAGCAGGAAAAAGCAAAAAATTTCAGAATTGCACCTTGCAATGCGGAGAAATTACTGTTTGTGCATTTACAATATTCATTGATTTTTGCCATTGAAAAACATCATGTTATTCATATCCCAGAAATGTTTGAAGCTACTGACTGAATGAAAGAAGCTGGCAACTCACTCTCTTTGAATCTTCTTTATCATGCTAAGAGGAGCAGGAAAAAGCAAAAAATTTCAGAATTGCACCTTGCAATGCGGAGAAATTACTGTTTGTGCATTTACAATATTCATTGATTTTTGCAATTGAAAAACGTCCAGAAATGATTGAAGCTACTGACTGAATGAAAGGAGCTGGCATCTCACTCTCTTTGAATCTTCTTTATCATGTTAAGAGGAGCAGGAAAAAGCAAAAAATTTCAGAATTGCACCTTGCAATGCGGAGAAATTACTGTTTGTGCATTTACAATATTCATTGATTTTTGCCATTGAAAAACGTCCAGAAATGATTGAAGCTACTGACTGAATGAAAGGAGCTGTTATCTCACTCTCTTTGAATCTTGTTTATCATGCTAAGAGGAGCAGGAAAAAGCAAAAAATTTCAGAATTGCACCTTGCAATGCGGAGAAATTACTGTTAGTGCATTTACAATATTCATTGATTTTTGCCATTGAAAAACATCATGTTATTCATATACCAGAAATGATTGAAGCTACTGACTGAATGAAAGGAGCTGGCATCTCACACTCTTTGAATCTTCTTTATCATGCTAAGAGGAGCAGGAAAAAGTAAAAAATTTCAGAATTGCACCTTGCAATGCGGAGAAATTACTGTTTGTGCATTTACAATATTCAATGATTTTTGCCATTGAAAAACGTCCAGAAATGATTGAAGCTACTGACTGAACGAAAGGAGCTGGCATCTCACTCTCTTTGAATCTTCTTTATCATGCTAAGAGGAGCAGGAAAAAGCAAAAAATTTCAGAATTGCACCTTGCAATGCGGAGAAATTACTGTTTGTGCATTTACAATATTCATTGATTTTTGCCATTGAAAAACATCATGTTATTCATATACCAGAAATGTTTGAAGCTACTGACTGAATGAAAGGAGCTGGCATCTCACTCTCTTTGAATCTTCTTCATAATGCTAAGAGGAGCAGGAAAAAGCAAAAAATTTCAGAATTGCACCTTGCAATGCGGAGAAATTACTGTTTGTGCATTTACAATATTCATTGATTTTTGCCATTGAAAAACGTCCAGAAATGATTGAAGCTACTGACTGAATGAAAGGAGCTGGCATCTCACTCTCTTTGAATCTTCTTTATCATGCTAAGAGGAGCAGGAAAAAGCAAAAAATTTCAGAATTGCACCTTGCAATGCGGAGAAATTACTGTTTGTGCATTTACAATATTCATTGATTTTTGCCATTGAAAAACATCATGTTATTCATATACCAGAAATGTTTGAAGCTACTGACTGAATGAAAGGAGCTGGCATCTCACTCTCTTTGAATCTTCTTTATCATGCTAAGAGGAGCAGGAAAAAGCAAAAAATTTCAGAATTGCACCTTGCAATGCGGATAAATTACTGTTTGTGCATTTACAATATTCATTGATATTTGCCATTGAAAAATGTCCAGAAATGATTGAAGCTACTGACTGAATGAAAGGAGCTGGCATCTCACTCTCTTTGAATCTTGTTTATCATTCTAAGAGGAGCAGGAAAAAGCAAAAAATTTCAGAATTGCACCTTGCAATGCGGAGAAATTACTGTTTGTGCATTTACAATATTCATTGATTTTTGCCATTGAAAAACGTCCAGAAATGATTGAAGCTACTGACTGAATGAAAGGAGCTGGCATCTCACTCTCTTTGAATCTTCTTTATCATGCTAAGAGGAGCAGGAAAAAGCAAAAAATTTTAGAATTGCAACTTGCAATGCGGAGAAATTACTGTTTGTGCATTTACAATATTCATTGATTTTTGCCATTGAAAAACATCATGTTATTCATATACCAGAAATGATTGAAGCTACTGACTGAATGAAAGGAGCTGGCATCTCACTCTCTTTGAATCTTCTTTATCATGCTAAGAGGAGCAGGAAAAAGCAAAAAATTTCAGAATTGCACCTTGCAATGCGGAGAAATTACTGTTTGTGCATTTACAATATTCATTGATTTTTGCCATTGAAAAACGTCCAGAAATGATTGAAGCTACTGACTGAATGAAAGGAGCTGGCATCTCACTCTCTTTGAATCTTCTTTATCATGCTAAGAGGAGCAGGAAAAAGCAAAAAATTTCAGAATTGCACCTTGCAATGCGGAGAAATTACTGTTTGTGCATTTACAATATTCATTGATTTTTGCCATTGAAAAACGTCCAGAAATGATTGAAGCTACTGACTGAATGAAAGGAGCTGGCATCTCACTCTCTTTGAATCTTCTTTATCATGCTAAGAGGAGCAGGAAAAAGCAAAAAATTTCAGAATTGCACCTTGCAATGCGGAGAAATTACTGTTTGTGCATTTACAATATTCATTGATTTTTGCCATTGAAAAACATCATGTTATTCATATCCCAGAAATGTTTGAAGCTACTGACTGAATGAAAGAAGCTGGCAACTCACTCTCTTTGAATCTTCTTTATCATGCTAAGAGGAGCAGGAAAAAGCAAAAAATTTCAGAATTGCACCTTGCAATGCGGAGAAATTACTGTTTGTGCATTTACAATATTCATTGATTTTTGCAATTGAAAAACGTCCAGAAATGATTGAAGCTACTGACTGAATGAAAGGAGCTGGCATCTCACTCTCTTTGAATCTTCTTTATCATGTTAAGAGGAGCAGGAAAAAGCAAAAAATTTCAGAATTGCACCTTGCAATGCGGAGAAATTACTGTTTGTGCATTTACAATATTCATTGATTTTTGCCATTGAAAAACGTCCAGAAATGATTGAAGCTACTGACTGAATGAAAGGAGCTGTTATCTCACTCTCTTTGAATCTTGTTTATCATGCTAAGAGGAGCAGGAAAAAGCAAAAAATTTCAGAATTGCACCTTGCAATGCGGAGAAATTACTGTTAGTGCATTTACAATATTCATTGATTTTTGCCATTGAAAAACATCATGTTATTCATATACCAGAAATGATTGAATCTACTGACTGAATGAAAGGAGCTGGCATCTCACACTCTTTGAATCTTCTTTATCATGCTAAGAGGAGCAGGAAAAAGTAAAAAATTTCAGAATTGCACCTTGCAATGCGGAGAAATTACTGTTTGTGCATTTACAATATTCAATGATTTTTGCCATTGAAAAACGTCCAGAAATGATTGAAGCTACTGACTGAACGAAAGGAGCTGGCATCTCACTCTCTTTGAATCTTCTTTATCATGCTAAGAGGAGCAGGAAAAAGCAAAAAATTTCAGAATTGCACCTTGCAATGCGGAGAAATTACTGTTTGTGCATTTACAATATTCATTGATTTTTGCCATTGAAAAACATCATGTTATTCATATACCAGAAATGTTTGAAGCTACTGACTGAATGAAAGGAGCTGGCATCTCACTCTCTTTGAATCTTCTTCATAATGCTAAGAGGAGCAGGAAAAAGCAAAAAATTTCAGAATTGCACCTTGCAATGCGGAGAAATTACTGTTTGTGCATTTACAATATTCATTGATTTTTGCCATTGAAAAACGTCCAGAAATGATTGAAGCTACTGACTGAATGAAAGGAGCTGGCATCTCACTCTCTTTGAATCTTCTTTATCATGCTAAGAGGAGCAGGAAAAAGCAAAAAATTTCAGAATTGCACCTTGCAATGCGGAGAAATTACTGTTTGTGCATTTACAATATTCATTGATTTTTGCCATTGAAAAACATCATGTTATTCATATACCAGAAATGTTTGAAGCTACTGACTGAATGAAAGGAGCTGGCATCTCACTCTCTTTGAATCTTCTTTATCATGCTAAGAGGAGCAGGAAAAAGCAAAAAATTTCAGAATTGCACCTTGCAATGCGGATAAATTACTGTTTGTGCATTTACAATATTCATTGATATTTGCCATTGAAAAATGTCCAGAAATGATTGAAGCTACTGACTGAATGAAAGGAGCTGGCATCTCACTCTCTTTGAATCTTGTTTATCATGCTAAGAGGAGCAGGAAAAAGCAAAAAATTTCAGAATTGCACCTTGCAATGCGGAGAAATTACTGTTTGTGCATTTACAATATTCATTGATTTTTGCCATTGAAAAACGTCCAGAAATTATTGAAGCTACTGACTGAATGAAAGGAGCTGGCATCTCACTCTCTTTGAAACTTCTTTATCATGCTAAGAGGAGCAGGAAAAAGCAAAAATTTTCAGAATTGCACCTTGCAATGCGGAGAAATTACTGTTTGTGCATTTACAATATTCATTGATTTTTGCCATTGAAAAACATCCAGAAATGATTGAAGCTACTGACTGAATGAAAGGAGCTGGCATCTCACTCTCTTTGAATCTTCTTTATCATGCTAAGAGGAGCAGGAAACAGCAAAAAATTTCAGAATTGCACCTTGCAATGCGGAGAAATTACTGTTTGTGCATTTACAATATTCATTGATTTTTGCCATTGAAAAACATCATGTTATTCATATACCAGAAATGTTTGAAGCTACTGACTGAATGAAAGGAGCTAGCATCTCACTCTCTTTGAATCTTCTTTATCATGCTAAGAGGAGCAGGAAAAAGCAAAAAATTTCAGAATTGCACCTTGCAATGCGGAGAAATTACTGTTTGTGCATTTACAATATTCATTGATTTTTGCCATTGAAAAACATCATGTTATTCATATACCAGAAATGATTGAAGCTACTGACTGAATGAAAGGAGCTGGCATCTCACTCTCTTTGAATCTTCTTTATCATGCTAAGAGGAGCAGGATAAAGCAAAAAATTTCAGACTTGCACCTTGCAATGCGGAGAAATTACTGTTTGTGCATTTACAATATTCATTGATTTTTGCCATTGAAAAACATCATGTTATTCATATACCAGAAATGTTTGAAGCTACTGACTGAATGAAAGGAGCTGGCATCTCACTCTCTTTGAATCTTCTTTATCATGCTAAGAGGAGCAGGAAAAAGCAAAAAATTTCAGACTTGCACCTTGCAATGCGGAGAAATTACTGTTTGTGCATTTACAATATTCATTGATTTTTGCCATTGAAAAACATCATGTTATTCATATACCAGAAATGTTTGAAGCTACTGACTGAATGAAAGGAGCTGGCATCTCACTCTCTTTGAATCTTCTTTATCATGCTAAGAGGAGCAGGAAAAAGCAAAAAATTTCAGAATTGCACCTTGCAATGCGGAGAAATTACTGTTTGTGCATTTACAATATTCATTGATTTTTGCCATTGAAAAACGTCCAGAAATGATTGAAGCTACTGACTGAATGAAAGGAGCTGGCATCTCACTCTCTTTGAATCTTCTTTATCATGCTAAGAGGAGCAGGAAAAAGCAAAAAATTTCAGAATTGCACCTTGCAATGCGAAGAAATTACAGTTTGTGCATTTACAATATTCATTGATTTTTGCCATTGAAAAACGTCCAGAAATGATTGAAGCTACTGACTGAATGAAAGGAGCTGGCATCTCACTCTCTTTGAATCTTCTTTATCATGCTAAGAGGAGCAGGAAAAAGCAAAAAATTTCAGAATTGCACCTTGCAATGCGGAGAAATTACTGTTTGTGCATTTACAATATTCGTTGATTTTTGCCATTGAAAAACGTCCAGAAATGATTGAAGCTACTGACTGAATGAAAGGAGCTGGCATCTCACTCTCTTTGAATCTTCTTTATCATGCTAAGAGGAGCAGGAAAAAGCAAAAAATTTCAGAATTGCACCTTGCAATGCGGAGAAATTACAGTTTGTGCATTTACAATATTCATTGATTTTTGCCATTGAAAAACGTCCAGAAATGATTGAAGCTACTGACTGAATGAAAGGAGCTGGCATCTCACTCTCTTTGAATCTTCTTTATCATGCTAAGAGGAGCAGGAAAAAGCAAAAAATTTCAGAATTGCACCTTGCAATGCGGAGAAATTACTGTTTGTGCATTTACAATATTCATTGATTTTTGCCATTGAAAAACATGTTATTCATATACCAGAAATGTTTGAAGCTCCTGACTGAATGAAAGGAGCTGGCACCTCACTCTCTTTGAATCTTCTTTATCATGCTAAGAGGAGCAGGAAAAAGCAAAAAATTTCAGAATTGCACCTTGCAATGCGGAGAAATTACTGTTTGTGCATTTACAATATTCATTGATTTTTGCCATTGAAAAACGTCCAGAAATGATTGAAGCTACTGACTGAATGAAAGGAGCTGGCATCTCACTCTCTTTGAATCTTCTTTATCATGCTAAGAGGAGCAGGAAAAAGCAAAAAATTTCAGAATTGCACCTTGCAATGCGGAGAAATTACTGTTTGTGCATTTACAATATTCATTGATTTTTGCCATTGAAAAATGTCCAGAAATGATTGAAGCTACTGACTGAATGAAAGGAGCTGGCATCTCACTCTCTGTGAATCTTCTTTATCATGCTAAGAGGAGCAGGAAAAAGCAAAAAATTTCAGAATTGCGCCTTGCAATGCGGAGAAATTACTGTTTGTGCATTTACAAAATTCATTGATTTTTGCCATTGAAAAACATCATGTTATTCATATACCAGAAATGATTGAAGCTACTGACTGAATGAAAGGAGCTGGCATCTCACTCTCTTTGAATCTTCTTTATCATGCTAAGTGGAGCAGGAAAAAGCAAAAAATTTCAGAATTGCACCTTGCAATGCGGAGAAATTACAGTTTGTGCATTTACAATATTCATTGATTTTTGCCATTGAAAAACGTCCAGAAATGATTGAAGCTACTGACTGAATGAAAGGAGCTGGCATCTCACTCTCTTTGAATCTTCTTTATCATGCTAAGAGGAGCAGGAAAAAGCAAAAAATTTCAGAATTGCACCTTGCAATGCGGAGAAATTACTGTTTGTGCATTTACAATATTCATTGATTTTTGCCATTGAAAAACGTCCAGAAATGATTGAAGCTACTGACTGAATGAAAGGAGCTGGCATCTCACTCTCTTTGAATCTTCTTTATCATGCTAAGAGGAGCAGGAAAAAGCAAAAAATTTCAGAATTGCACCTTGCAATGCGGAGAAATTACTGTTTGTGCATTTACAATATTCATTGATTTTTGCCATTGAAAAATGTCCAGAAATGATTGAAGCTACTGACTGAATGAAAGGAGCTGGCATCTCACTCTCTTTGAATCTTCTTTATCATGCTAAGAGGAGCAGGAAAAAGCAAAAAATTTCAGAATTGCGCCTTGCAATGCGGAGAAATTACTGTTTGTGCATTTACAAAATTCATTGATTTTTGCCATTGAAAAACATCATGTTATTCATATACCAGAAATGATTGAAGCTACTGACTGAAGGAAAGGAGCTGGCATCTCACTCTCTTTGAATCTTCTTTATCATGCTAAGAGGAGCAGGAAAAAGCAAAAAATTTCAGAATTGCACCTTGCAATGCGGAGAAATTACTGTTTGTGCATTTACAATATTCATTGATTTTTGCCATTGAAAAACGTCCAGAAATGATTGAAGCTACTGACTGAATGAAAGGAGCTGGCATCTCACTCTCTTTGAATCTTCTTTATCATGCTAAGAGGAGCAGGAAAAAGTAAAAAATTTCAGAATTGCACCTTGCAATGCGGAGAAATTACTGTTTGTGCATTTACAATATTCAATGATTTTTGCCATTGAAAAACGTCCAGAAATGATTGAAGCTACTGACTGAATGAAAGGAGCTGGCATCTCACTCTCTTTGAATCTTGTTTATCATGCTAAGAGGAGCAGGAAAAAGCAAAAAATTTCAGAATTGCACCTTGCAATGCGGAGAAATTACTGTTTGTGCATTTACAATATTCATTGATTTTTGCCATTGAAAAACGTCCAGAAATGATTGAAGCTACTGACTGAATGAAAGGAGCTGGCATCTCACTCTCTTTGAATCTTCTTTATCATGCTAAGAGGAGCAGGAAAAAGCAAAAAATTTCAGAATTGCACCTTGCAATGCGGAGAAATTACTGTTTGTGCATTTACAATATTCATTGATTTTTGCCATTGAAAAACGTCCAGAAATGATTGAAGCTACTGACTGAATGAAAGGAGCTGGCATCTCACTCTCTTTGAATCTTCTTTATCATGCTAAGAGGAGCAGGAAAAAGCAAAAAATTTCAGAATTGCACCTTGCAATGCGGAGAAATTACTGTTTGTGCATTTACAATATTCATTGATTTTTGCCATTGAAAAACATCATGTTATTCATATACCAGAAATGTTTGAAGCTACTGACTGAATGAAAGGAGCTGGCATCTCACTCTCTTTGAATCTTCTTTATCATGCTAAGAGGAGCAGGAAAAAGCAAAAAATTTCAGAATTGCACCTTGCAATGCGGATAAATTACTGTTTGTGCATTTACAATATTCATTGATATTTGCCATTGAAAAATGTCCAGAAATGATTGAAGCTACTGACTGAATGAAAGGAGCTGGCATCTCACTCTCTTTGAATCTTGTTTATCATTCTAAGAGGAGCAGGAAAAAGCAAAAAATTTCAGAATTGCACCTTGCAATGCGGAGAAATTACTGTTTGTGCATTTACAATATTCATTGATTTTTGCCATTGAAAAACGTCCAGAAATGATTGAAGCTACTGACTGAATGAAAGGAGCTGGCATCTCACTCTCTTTGAATCTTCTTTATCATGCTAAGAGGAGCAGGAAAAAGCAAAAAATTTTAGAATTGCAACTTGCAATGCGGAGAAATTACTGTTTGTGCATTTACAATATTCATTGATTTTTGCCATTGAAAAACATCATGTTATTCATATACCAGAAATGATTGAAGCTACTGACTGAATGAAAGGAGCTGGCATCTCACTCTCTTTGAATCTTCTTTATCATGCTAAGAGGAGCAGGAAAAAGCAAAAAATTTCAGAATTGCACCTTGCAATGCGGAGAAATTACTGTTTGTGCATTTACAATATTCATTGATTTTTGCCATTGAAAAACGTCCAGAAATGATTGAAGCTACTGACTGAATGAAAGGAGCTGGCATCTCACTCTCTTTGAATCTTCTTTATCATGCTAAGAGGAGCAGGAAAAAGCAAAAAATTTCAGAATTGCACCTTGCAATGCGGAGAAATTACTGTTTGTGCATTTACAATATTCATTGATTTTTGCCATTGAAAAACGTCCAGAAATGATTGAAGCTACTGACTGAATGAAAGGAGCTGGCATCTCACTCTCTTTGAATCTTCTTTATCATGCTAAGAGGAGCAGGAAAAAGCAAAAAATTTCAGAATTGCACCTTGCAATGCGGAGAAATTACTGTTTGTGCATTTACAATATTCATTGATTTTTGCCATTGAAAAACATCATGTTATTCATATCCCAGAAATGTTTGAAGCTACTGACTGAATGAAAGAAGCTGGCAACTCACTCTCTTTGAATCTTCTTTATCATGCTAAGAGGAGCAGGAAAAAGCAAAAAATTTCAGAATTGCACCTTGCAATGCGGAGAAATTACTGTTTGTGCATTTACAATATTCATTGATTTTTGCAATTGAAAAACGTCCAGAAATGATTGAAGCTACTGACTGAATGAAAGGAGCTGGCATCTCACTCTCTTTGAATCTTCTTTATCATGTTAAGAGGAGCAGGAAAAAGCAAAAAATTTCAGAATTGCACCTTGCAATGCGGAGAAATTACTGTTTGTGCATTTACAATATTCATTGATTTTTGCCATTGAAAAACGTCCAGAAATGATTGAAGCTACTGACTGAATGAAAGGAGCTGTTATCTCACTCTCTTTGAATCTTGTTTATCATGCTAAGAGGAGCAGGAAAAAGCAAAAAATTTCAGAATTGCACCTTGCAATGCGGAGAAATTACTGTTAGTGCATTTACAATATTCATTGATTTTTGCCATTGAAAAACATCATGTTATTCATATACCAGAAATGATTGAATCTACTGACTGAATGAAAGGAGCTGGCATCTCACACTCTTTGAATCTTCTTTATCATGCTAAGAGGAGCAGGAAAAAGTAAAAAATTTCAGAATTGCACCTTGCAATGCGGAGAAATTACTGTTTGTGCATTTACAATATTCAATGATTTTTGCCATTGAAAAACGTCCAGAAATGATTGAAGCTACTGACTGAACGAAAGGAGCTGGCATCTCACTCTCTTTGAATCTTCTTTATCATGCTAAGAGGAGCAGGAAAAAGCAAAAAATTTCAGAATTGCACCTTGCAATGCGGAGAAATTACTGTTTGTGCATTTACAATATTCATTGATTTTTGCCATTGAAAAACATCATGTTATTCATATACCAGAAATGTTTGAAGCTACTGACTGAATGAAAGGAGCTGGCATCTCACTCTCTTTGAATCTTCTTCATAATGCTAAGAGGAGCAGGAAAAAGCAAAAAATTTCAGAATTGCACCTTGCAATGCGGAGAAATTACTGTTTGTGCATTTACAATATTCATTGATTTTTGCCATTGAAAAACGTCCAGAAATGATTGAAGCTACTGACTGAATGAAAGGAGCTGGCATCTCACTCTCTTTGAATCTTCTTTATCATGCTAAGAGGAGCAGGAAAAAGCAAAAAATTTCAGAATTGCACCTTGCAATGCGGAGAAATTACTGTTTGTGCATTTACAATATTCATTGATTTTTGCCATTGAAAAACA
This sequence comes from Phyllobates terribilis, assembly GCF_046119375.1. Classification (NCBI taxonomy): domain Eukaryota; kingdom Metazoa; phylum Chordata; class Amphibia; order Anura; family Dendrobatidae; genus Phyllobates; species Phyllobates terribilis. Next base: position 330,525 of record NW_027363476.1, on the reverse strand, counting down.
TCATGTTATTCATATACCAGAAATGTTTGAAGCTACTGACTGAATGAAAGGAGCTGGCATCTCACTCTCTTTGAATCTTCTTTATCATGCTAAGAGGAGCAGGAAAAAGCAAAAAATTTCAGAATTGCACCTTGCAATGCGGATAAATTACTGTTTGTGCATTTACAATATTCATTGATATTTGCCATTGAAAAATGTCCAGAAATGATTGAAGCTACTGACTGAATGAAAGGAGCTGGCATCTCACTCTCTTTGAATCTTGTTTATCATGCTAAGAGGAGCAGGAAAAAGCAAAAAATTTCAGAATTGCACCTTGCAATGCGGAGAAATTACTGTTTGTGCATTTACAATATTCATTGATTTTTGCCATTGAAAAACGTCCAGAAATTATTGAAGCTACTGACTGAATGAAAGGAGCTGGCATCTCACTCTCTTTGAAACTTCTTTATCATGCTAAGAGGAGCAGGAAAAAGCAAAAATTTTCAGAATTGCACCTTGCAATGCGGAGAAATTACTGTTTGTGCATTTACAATATTCATTGATTTTTGCCATTGAAAAACATCCAGAAATGATTGAAGCTACTGACTGAATGAAAGGAGCTGGCATCTCACTCTCTTTGAATCTTCTTTATCATGCTAAGAGGAGCAGGAAACAGCAAAAAATTTCAGAATTGCACCTTGCAATGCGGAGAAATTACTGTTTGTGCATTTACAATATTCATTGATTTTTGCCATTGAAAAACATCATGTTATTCATATACCAGAAATGTTTGAAGCTACTGACTGAATGAAAGGAGCTAGCATCTCACTCTCTTTGAATCTTCTTTATCATGCTAAGAGGAGCAGGAAAAAGCAAAAAATTTCAGAATTGCACCTTGCAATGCGGAGAAATTACTGTTTGTGCATTTACAATATTCATTGATTTTTGCCATTGAAAAACATCATGTTATTCATATACCAGAAATGATTGAAGCTACTGACTGAATGAAAGGAGCTGGCATCTCACTCTCTTTGAATCTTCTTTATCATGCTAAGAGGAGCAGGATAAAGCAAAAAATTTCAGACTTGCACCTTGCAATGCGGAGAAATTACTGTTTGTGCATTTACAATATTCATTGATTTTTGCCATTGAAAAACATCATGTTATTCATATACCAGAAATGTTTGAAGCTACTGACTGAATGAAAGGAGCTGGCATCTCACTCTCTTTGAATCTTCTTTATCATGCTAAGAGGAGCAGGAAAAAGCAAAAAATTTCAGACTTGCACCTTGCAATGCGGAGAAATTACTGTTTGTGCATTTACAATATTCATTGATTTTTGCCATTGAAAAACATCATGTTATTCATATACCAGAAATGTTTGAAGCTACTGACTGAATGAAAGGAGCTGGCATCTCACTCTCTTTGAATCTTCTTTATCATGCTAAGAGGAGCAGGAAAAAGCAAAAAATTTCAGAATTGCACCTTGCAATGCGGAGAAATTACTGTTTGTGCATTTACAATATTCATTGATTTTTGCCATTGAAAAACGTCCAGAAATGATTGAAGCTACTGACTGAATGAAAGGAGCTGGCATCTCACTCTCTTTGAATCTTCTTTATCATGCTAAGAGGAGCAGGAAAAAGCAAAAAATTTCAGAATTGCACCTTGCAATGCGAAGAAATTACAGTTTGTGCATTTACAATATTCATTGATTTTTGCCATTGAAAAACGTCCAGAAATGATTGAAGCTACTGACTGAATGAAAGGAGCTGGCATCTCACTCTCTTTGAATCTTCTTTATCATGCTAAGAGGAGCAGGAAAAAGCAAAAAATTTCAGAATTGCACCTTGCAATGCGGAGAAATTACTGTTTGTGCATTTACAATATTCGTTGATTTTTGCCATTGAAAAACGTCCAGAAATGATTGAAGCTACTGACTGAATGAAAGGAGCTGGCATCTCACTCTCTTTGAATCTTCTTTATCATGCTAAGAGGAGCAGGAAAAAGCAAAAAATTTCAGAATTGCACCTTGCAATGCGGAGAAATTACAGTTTGTGCATTTACAATATTCATTGATTTTTGCCATTGAAAAACGTCCAGAAATGATTGAAGCTACTGACTGAATGAAAGGAGCTGGCATCTCACTCTCTTTGAATCTTCTTTATCATGCTAAGAGGAGCAGGAAAAAGCAAAAAATTTCAGAATTGCACCTTGCAATGCGGAGAAATTACTGTTTGTGCATTTACAATATTCATTGATTTTTGCCATTGAAAAACATGTTATTCATATACCAGAAATGTTTGAAGCTCCTGACTGAATGAAAGGAGCTGGCACCTCACTCTCTTTGAATCTTCTTTATCATGCTAAGAGGAGCAGGAAAAAGCAAAAAATTTCAGAATTGCACCTTGCAATGCGGAGAAATTACTGTTTGTGCATTTACAATATTCATTGATTTTTGCCATTGAAAAACGTCCAGAAATGATTGAAGCTACTGACTGAATGAAAGGAGCTGGCATCTCACTCTCTTTGAATCTTCTTTATCATGCTAAGAGGAGCAGGAAAAAGCAAAAAATTTCAGAATTGCACCTTGCAATGCGGAGAAATTACTGTTTGTGCATTTACAATATTCATTGATTTTTGCCATTGAAAAATGTCCAGAAATGATTGAAGCTACTGACTGAATGAAAGGAGCTGGCATCTCACTCTCTTTGAATCTTCTTTATCATGCTAAGAGGAGCAGGAAAAAGCAAAAAATTTCAGAATTGCGCCTTGCAATGCGGAGAAATTACTGTTTGTGCATTTACAAAATTCATTGATTTTTGCCATTGAAAAACATCATGTTATTCATATACCAGAAATGATTGAAGCTACTGACTGAATGAAAGGAGCTGGCATCTCACTCTCTTTGAATCTTCTTTATCATGCTAAGTGGAGCAGGAAAAAGCAAAAAATTTCAGAATTGCACCTTGCAATGCGGAGAAATTACAGTTTGTGCATTTACAATATTCATTGATTTTTGCCATTGAAAAACGTCCAGAAATGATTGAAGCTACTGACTGAATGAAAGGAGCTGGCATCTCACTCTCTTTGAATCTTCTTTATCATGCTAAGAGGAGCAGGAAAAAGCAAAAAATTTCAGAATTGCACCTTGCAATGCGGAGAAATTACTGTTTGTGCATTTACAATATTCATTGATTTTTGCCATTGAAAAACATGTTATTCATATACCAGAAATGTTTGAAGCTCCTGACTGAATGAAAGGAGCTGGCACCTCACTCTCTTTGAATCTTCTTTATCATGCTAAGAGGAGCAGGAAAAAGCAAAAAATTTCAGAATTGCACCTTGCAATGCGGAGAAATTACTGTTTGTGCATTTACAATATTCATTGATTTTTGCCATTGAAAAACGTCCAGAAATGATTGAAGCTACTGACTGAATGAAAGGAGCTGGCATCTCACTCTCTTTGAATCTTCTTTATCATGCTAAGAGGAGCAGGAAAAAGCAAAAAATTTCAGAATTGCACCTTGCAATGCGGAGAAATTACTGTTTGTGCATTTACAATATTCATTGATTTTTGCCATTGAAAAATGTCCAGAAATGATTGAAGCTACTGACTGAATGAAAGGAGCTGGCATCTCACTCTCTTTGAATCTTCTTTATCATGCTAAGAGGAGCAGGAAAAAGCAAAAAATTTCAGAATTGCGCCTTGCAATGCGGAGAAATTACTGTTTGTGCATTTACAAAATTCATTGATTTTTGCCATTGAAAAACATCATGTTATTCATATACCAGAAATGATTGAAGCTACTGACTGAAGGAAAGGAGCTGGCATCTCACTCTCTTTGAATCTTCTTTATCATGCTAAGAGGAGCAGGAAAAAGCAAAAAATTTCAGAATTGCACCTTGCAATGCGGAGAAATTACTGTTTGTGCATTTACAATATTCATTGATTTTTGCCATTGAAAAACGTCCAGAAATGATTGAAGCTACTGACTGAATGAAAGGAGCTGGCATCTCACTCTCTTTGAATCTTCTTTATCATGCTAAGAGGAGCAGGATAAAGCAAAAAATTTCAGACTTGCACCTTGCAATGCGGAGAAATTACTGTTTGTGCATTTACAATATTCATTGATTTTTGCCATTGAAAAACATCATGTTATTCATATACCAGAAATGTTTGAAGCTACTGACTGAATGAAAGGAGCTGGCATCTCACTCTCTTTGAATCTTCTTTATCATGCTAAGAGGAGCAGGAAAAAGCAAAAAATTTCAGACTTGCACCTTGCAATGCGGAGAAATTACTGTTTGTGCATTTACAATATTCATTGATTTTTGCCATTGAAAAACATCATGTTATTCATATACCAGAAATGTTTGAAGCTACTGACTGAATGAAAGGAGCTGGCATCTCACTCTCTTTGAATCTTCTTTATCATGCTAAGAGGAGCAGGAAAAAGCAAAAAATTTCAGAATTGCACCTTGCAATGCGGAGAAATTACTGTTTGTGCATTTACAATATTCATTGATTTTTGCCATTGAAAAACGTCCAGAAATGATTGAAGCTACTGACTGAATGAAAGGAGCTGGCATCTCACTCTCTTTGAATCTTCTTTATCATGCTAAGAGGAGCAGGAAAAAGCAAAAAATTTCAGAATTGCACCTTGCAATGCGAAGAAATTACAGTTTGTGCATTTACAATATTCATTGATTTTTGCCATTGAAAAACGTCCAGAAATGATTGAAGCTACTGACTGAATGAAAGGAGCTGGCATCTCACTCTCTTTGAATCTTCTTTATCATGCTAAGAGGAGCAGGAAAAAGCAAAAAATTTCAGAATTGCACCTTGCAATGCGGAGAAATTACTGTTTGTGCATTTACAATATTCGTTGATTTTTGCCATTGAAAAACGTCCAGAAATGATTGAAGCTACTGACTGAATGAAAGGAGCTGGCATCTCACTCTCTTTGAATCTTCTTTATCATGCTAAGAGGAGCAGGAAAAAGCAAAAAATTTCAGAATTGCACCTTGCAATGCGGAGAAATTACAGTTTGTGCATTTACAATATTCATTGATTTTTGCCATTGAAAAACGTCCAGAAATGATTGAAGCTACTGACTGAATGAAAGGAGCTGGCATCTCACTCTCTTTGAATCTTCTTTATCATGCTAAGAGGAGCAGGAAAAAGCAAAAAATTTCAGAATTGCACCTTGCAATGCGGAGAAATTACTGTTTGTGCATTTACAATATTCATTGATTTTTGCCATTGAAAAACATGTTATTCATATACCAGAAATGTTTGAAGCTCCTGACTGAATGAAAGGAGCTGGCACCTCACTCTCTTTGAATCTTCTTTATCATGCTAAGAGGAGCAGGAAAAAGCAAAAAATTTCAGAATTGCACCTTGCAATGCGGAGAAATTACTGTTTGTGCATTTACAATATTCATTGATTTTTGCCATTGAAAAACGTCCAGAAATGATTGAAGCTACTGACTGAATGAAAGGAGCTGGCATCTCACTCTCTTTGAATCTTCTTTATCATGCTAAGAGGAGCAGGAAAAAGCAAAAAATTTCAGAATTGCACCTTGCAATGCGGAGAAATTACTGTTTGTGCATTTACAATATTCATTGATTTTTGCCATTGAAAAATGTCCAGAAATGATTGAAGCTACTGACTGAATGAAAGGAGCTGGCATCTCACTCTCTTTGAATCTTCTTTATCATGCTAAGAGGAGCAGGAAAAAGCAAAAAATTTCAGAATTGCGCCTTGCAATGCGGAGAAATTACTGTTTGTGCATTTACAAAATTCATTGATTTTTGCCATTGAAAAATATCATGTTATTCATATACCAGAAATGATTGAAGCTACTGACTGAATGAAAGGAGCTGGCATCTCACTCTCTTTGAATCTTCTTTATCATGCTAAGTGGAGCAGGAAAAAGCAAAAAATTTCAGAATTGCACCTTGCAATGCGGAGAAATTACAGTTTGTGCATTTACAATATTCATTGATTTTTGCCATTGAAAAACGTCCAGAAATGATTGAAGCTACTGACTGAATGAAAGGAGCTGGCATCTCACTCTCTTTGAATCTTCTTTATCATGCTAAGAGGAGCAGGAAAAAGCAAAAAATTTCAGAATTGCACCTTGCAATGCGGAGAAATTACTGTTTGTGCATTTACAATATTCATTGATTTTTGCCATTGAAAAACATGTTATTCATATACCAGAAATGTTTGAAGCTCCTGACTGAATGAAAGGAGCTGGCACCTCACTCTCTTTGAATCTTCTTTATCATGCTAAGAGGAGCAGGAAAAAGCAAAAAATTTCAGAATTGCACCTTGCAATGCGGAGAAATTACTGTTTGTGCATTTACAATATTCATTGATTTTTGCCATTGAAAAACGTCCAGAAATGATTGAAGCTACTGACTGAATGAAAGGAGCTGGCATCTCACTCTCTTTGAATCTTCTTTATCATGCTAAGAGGAGCAGGAAAAAGCAAAAAATTTCAGAATTGCACCTTGCAATGCGGAGAAATTACTGTTTGTGCATTTACAATATTCATTGATTTTTGCCATTGAAAAATGTCCAGAAATGATTGAAGCTACTGACTGAATGAAAGGAGCTGGCATCTCACTCTCTTTGAATCTTCTTTATCATGCTAAGAGGAGCAGGAAAAAGCAAAAAATTTCAGAATTGCGCCTTGCAATGCGGAGAAATTACTGTTTGTGCATTTACAAAATTCATTGATTTTTGCCATTGAAAAACATCATGTTATTCATATACCAGAAATGATTGAAGCTACTGACTGAAGGAAAGGAGCTGGCATCTCACTCTCTTTGAATCTTCTTTATCATGCTAAGAGGAGCAGGAAAAAGCAAAAAATTTCAGAATTGCACCTTGCAATGCGGAGAAATTACTGTTTGTGCATTTACAATATTCATTGATTTTTGCCATTGAAAAACGTCCAGAAATGATTGAAGCTACTGACTGAATGAAAGGAGCTGGCATCTCACTCTCTTTGAATCTTCTTTATCATGCTAAGAGGAGCAGGAAAAAGTAAAAAATTTCAGAATTGCACCTTGCAATGCGGAGAAATTACTGTTTGTGCATTTACAATATTCAATGATTTTTGCCATTGAAAAACGTCCAGAAATGATTGAAGCTACTGACTGAATGAAAGGAGCTGGCATCTCACTCTCTTTGAATCTTGTTTATCATGCTAAGAGGAGCAGGAAAAAGCAAAAAATTTCAGAATTGCACCTTGCAATGCGGAGAAATTACTGTTTGTGCATTTACAATATTCATTGATTTTTGCCATTGAAAAACGTCCAGAAATGATTGAAGCTACTGACTGAATGAAAGGAGCTGGCATCTCACTCTCTTTGAATCTTCTTTATCATGCTAAGAGGAGCAGGAAAAAGCAAAAAATTTCAGAATTGCACCTTGCAATGCGGAGAAATTACTGTTTGTGCATTTACAATATTCATTGATTTTTGCCATTGAAAAACATCATGTTATTCATATACCAGAAATGATTGAAGCTACTGACTGAATGAAAGGAGCTGGCATCTCACTCTCTTTGAATCTTCTTTATCATGCTAAGAGGAGCAGGAAAAAGCAAAAAATTTCAGAATTGCACCTTGCAATGCGGAGAAATTACTGTTTGTGCATTTACAATATTCATTGATTTTTGCCATTGAAAAACGTCCAGAAATGATTGAAGCTACTGACTGAATGAAAGGAGATGGCATCTCACTCTCTTTGAATCTTGTTTATCATGCTAAGAGGAGCAGGAAAAAGCAAAAAATTTCAGAATTGCACCTTGCAATGCGGAGAAATTACTGTTTGTGCATTTACAATATTCATTGATTTTTGCCATTGAAAAACGTCCAGAAATGATTGAAGCTACTGACTGAATGAAAGGAGCTGGCATCTCACTCTCTTTGAATCTTCTTTATCATGCTAAGAGGAGCAGGAAAAAGCAAAAAATTTCAGAATTGCACCTTGCAATGCGGAGAAATTACTGTTTGTGCATTTACAATATTCATTGATTTTTGCCATTGAAAAACGTCCAGAAATGATTGAAGCTACTGACTGAATGAAAGGAGCTGGCATCTCACTCTCTTTGAATCTTCTTTATCATGCTAAGAGGAGCAGGAAAAAGCAAAAAATTTCAGAATTGCACCTTGCAATGCGGAGAAATTACTGTTTGTGCATTTACAATATTCATTGATTTTTGCCATTGAAAAATGTCCAGAAATGATTGAAGCTACTGACTGAATGAATGGAGCTGGCATCTCACTCTCTTTGAATCTTCTTTATCATGCTAAGAGGAGCAGGAAAAAGCAAAAAATTTCAGAATTGCGCCTTGCAATGCGGAGAAATTACTGTTTGTGCATTTACAAAATTCATGGATTTTTGCCATTGAAAAACATCATGTTATTCATATACCAGAAATGATTGAAGCTACTGACTGAAGGAAAGGAGCTGGCATCTCACTCTCTTTGAATCTTCTTTATCATGCTAAGAGGAGCAGGAAAAAGCAAAAAATTTCAGAATTGCACCTTGCAATGCGGAGAAATTACTGTTTGTGCATTTACAATATTCATTGATTTTTGCCATTGAAAAACATCCAGAAATGATTGAAGCTACTGACTGAATGAAAGGAGCTGGCATCTCACTCTCTTTGAATCTTCTTTATCATGCTAAGAGGAGCAGGAAAAAGCAAAAAATTTCAGAATTGCACCTTGCAATGCGGAGAAATTACTGTTTGTGCATTTACAATATTCATTGATTTTTGCGAATGAAAAACATCATGTTATTCATATACCAGAAATGATTGAAGCTACTGACTGAATGAAAGGAGCTGGCATCTCACTCTCTTTGAATCTTCTTTATCATGCTAAGAGGAGCAGGAAAAAGTAAAAAATTTCAGAATTGCACCTTGCAATGCGGAGAAATTACTGTTTGTGCATTTACAATATTCAATGATTTTTGCCATTGAAAAACGTCCAGAAATGATTGAAGCTACTGACTGAATGAAAGGAGCTGGCATCTCACTCTCTTTGAATCTTGTTTATCATGCTAAGATGAGCAGGAAAAAGCAAAAAATTTCAGAATTGCACCTTGCAATGCGGAGAAATTACTGTTTGTGCATTTACAATATTCATTGATTTTTGCCATTGAAAAACGTCCCGAAATGATTGAAGCTACTGACTGAATGAAAGGAGCTGGCATCTCACTCTCTTTGAATCTTCTTTATCATGCTAAGAGGAGCAGGAAAAAGCAAAAAATTTCAGAATTGCACCTTGCAATGCGGAGAAATTACTGTTTGTGCATTTACAATATTCATTGATTTTTGCCATTGAAAAACATGTTATTCATATACCAGAAATGTTTGAAGCTCCTGACTGAATGAAAGGAGCTGGCACCTCACTCTCTTTGAATCTTCTTTATCATGCTAAGAGGAGCAGGAAAAAGCAAAAAATTTCAGAATTGCACCTTGCAATGCGGAGAAATTACTGTTTGTGCATTTACAATATTCATTGATTTTTGCCATTGAAAAACGTCCAGAAATGATTGAAGCTACTGACTGAATGAAAGGAGCTGTCATCTCACTCTCTTTGAATCTTCTTTATCATGCTAAGAGGAGCAGGAAAAAGCAAAAAATTTCAGAATTGCACCTTGCAATGCGGAGAAATTACTGTTTGTGCATTTACAATATTCATTGATTTTTGCCATTGAAAAATGTCCAGAAATGATTGAAGCTACTGACTGAATGAAAGGAGCTGGCATCTCACTCTCTTTGAATCTTCTTTATCATGCTAGGATTAGCAGGAAAAAGCAAAAAATTTCAGAATTGCACCTTGCAATGTGGAGATATTACTGTTTGTGCATTTACAATATTCATTGATTTTTGCCATTGAAAAACATGTTTTTCATATACCAGAAATGTTTGAAGCTACTGACTGAATGAAAGGAGCTGGCATCTCACTCTCTTTGAATCTTCTTTATCATGCTAGGATTAACAGGAAAAAGCAAAAAATTTCAGAATTTCACCTTGCAATGTGGAGATATTACTGTTTGTGCATTTACAATATTCATTGATTTTTGCCATTGAAAAACATGTTTTTCATATACCAGAAATGTTTGAAGCTACTGACTGAATGAAAGGAGCTGGCATCTCACTCTTTTCGAATCTTCTTTATCATGCTAGGATTAACAGGAAAAAGCAAAAAATTTCAGAATTGCACCTTGCAATGTGGAGATATTAGTGTTTGTGCATTTACAATATTCATTGATTTTTGCCATTAAAAAATGTCCAGAAATGATTGAAGCTACTGACTGAATGAAAGGAGCTGGCATCTCACTCTCTTTGAATCTTCTTTATCATGCTAGGATTAGCAGGAAAAAGCAAAAAATTTCAGAATTGCACCTTGCAATGTGGAGATATTACTGTTTGTGCATTTACAATATTCATTGATTTTTGCCATTGAAAAACATGTTTTTCATATACCAGAAATGTTTGAAGCTACTGACTGAATGAAAGGAGCTGGCATCTCACTCTCTTTGAATCTTCTTTATCATGCTAGGATTAACAGGAAAAAGCAAAAAATTTCAGAATTTCACCTTGCAATGTGGAGATATTACTGTTTGTGCATTTACAATATTCATTGATTTTTGCCATTGAAAAACATGTTTTTCATATACCAGAAATGTTTGAAGCTACTGACTGAATGAAAGGAGCTGGCATCTCACTCTCTTTGAATCTTCTTTATCATGCTAGGATTAACAGGAAAAAGCAAAAAATTTCAGAAATGCACCTTGCAATGTGGAGATATTACTGTTTGTGCATTTACAATATTCATTGATTTTTGCCATTGAAAAACGTCCAGAAATGTTTGAAGCTACTGACTGAATGAAAGGAGCTGGCATCTCACTCTCTTTGAATCTTCTTTATCATGCTAGGATTAACAGGAAAAAGCTAAAAATTTCAGAATTGCACCTTGCAATGTGGAGATATTACTGTTTGTGCATTTACAATATTCATTGATTTTTGCCATTGAAAAACGTCCAGAAATGTTTGAAGCTACTGACTGAATGAAAGGAGCTGGCATCTCACTCTCTTTGAATCTTCTTTATCATGCTAGGATTAACAGGAAAAAGCTAAAAATTTCAGAATTGCACCTTGCAATGTGGAGATATTACTGTTTGTGCATTTACAATATTCATTGATTTTTGCCATTGAAAAACATGTTTTTCATATACCAGAAATGTTTGAAGCTACTGACTGAATGAAAGGAGCTGGCATCTCACTCTCTTTGAATCTTCTTTATCATGCTAGGATTAGCAGGAAAAAGCAAAAAATTTCAGAATTGCACCTTGCAATGTGGAGATATTACTGTTTGTGCATTTACAATATTCATTGATTTTTGCCATTGAAAAACATGTGTTTTTCACATACCAGAAATGTTTGAAGCTACTGACTGAATGAAAGGAGCTGGCATCTCACTCTCTTTGAATCTTCTTTATCATGCTAGGATTAGCAGGAAAAAGCAAAAAATTTCAGAATTGCACCTTGCAATGTGGAGATATTACTGTTTGTGCATTTACAATATTCATTGATTTTTGCCATTGAAAAACATGTTTTTCATATACCAGAAATGTTTGAAGCTACTGACTGAATGAAAGGAGCTGGCATCTCACTCTCTTTGAATCTTCTTTATCATGCTAGGATTAACAGGAAAAAGCAAAAAATTTCAGAATTGCACCTTGCAATGTGGAGATATTACTGTTTGTGCATTTACAATATTCATTGATTTTTGCCATTGAAAAATGTCCAGAAATGTTTGAAGCTACTGACTGAATGAAAGGAGCTGGCATCTCACTCTCTTTGAATCTTCTTTATCATGCTAGGATTAGCAGGAAAAAGCAAAAAATTTCAGAATTGCACCTTGCAATGTGGAGATATTACTGTTTGTGCATTTACAATATTCATTGATTTTTGCCATTGAAAAACATGTTTTTCATATACCAGAAATGTTTGAAGCTACTGACTGAATGAAAGGAGCTGGCATGTCACTCTCTTTGAATCTTTATCATGCTAGGATTAACAGGAAAAAGCAAAAAATTTCAGAATTGCACCTTGCAATGTGGAGATATTACTGTTTGTGCATTTACAATATTCATTGATTTTTGCCATTGAAAAACATGTTTTTCATATACCAGAAATGTTTGAAGCTACTGACTGAATGAAAGGAGCTGGCATCTCACTCTCTTTGAATCTTCTTTATCATGCTAGGATTAACAGGAAAAAGCAAAAAATTTCAGAATTGCACCTTGCAATGTGGAGATATTACTGTTTGTGCATTTACAATATTCATTGATTTTTGCCATTGAAAAACATCCAGAAATGTTTGAAGCTACTGACTGAATGAAAGGAGCTGGCATCTCACTCTCTTTGAATCTTCTTTATCATGCTAGGATTAGCAGGAAAAAGCAAAAAATTTCAGAATTGCACCTTGCAATGTGGAGATATTACTGTTTGTGCATTTAAAATATTCATTGATTTTTGCCATTGAAAAACATGTTTTTCATATACCAGAAATGTTTGAAGCTACTGACTGAATGAAAGGAGCTGGCATCTCACTCTCTTTGAATCTTCTTTATCATGCTAGGATTAACAGGAAAAAGCAAAAAATTTCAGAATTGCACCTTGCAATGTGGAGATATTACTGTTTGTGCATTTACAATATTCATTGATTTTTGCCATTGAAAAACATGTTTTTCATATACCAGAAATGTTTGAAGCTACTGACTGAATGAAAGGAGCTGGCATCTCACTCTCTTTGAATCTTCTTTATCATGCTAGGATTAACAGGAAAAAGCAAAAAATTTCAGAATTGCACCTTGCAATGTGGAGATATTACTGTTTGTGCATTTACAATATTCATTGATTTTTGCCATTGAAAAACGTCCAGAAATGTTTGAAGCTACTGACTGAATGAAAGGAGCTGGCATCTCACTCTCTTTGAATCTTCTTTATCATGCTAGGATTAGCAGGAAAAAGCAAAAAATTTCAGAATTGCACCTTGCAATGTGGAGATATTACTGTTTGTGCATTTACAATATTCATTGATTTTTGCCATTGAAAAACATGTTTTTCATATACCAGAAATGTTGGAAGCTACTGACTGAATGAAAGGAGCTGGCATCTCACTCTCTTTGAATCTTCTTTATCATGCTAGGATTAGCAGGAAAAAGCAAAAAATTTCAGAATTGCACCTTGCAATGCGGAGAAATTACTGTTTGTGCATTTACAATATTCATTGATTTTTGCCATTGAAAAACGTCCAGAAATGATTGAAGCTACTGACTGAATGAAAGGAGCTGTCATCTCACTCTCTTTGAATCTTCTTTATCATGCTAAGAGGAGCAGGAAAAAGCAAAAAATTTCAGAATTGCACCTTGCAATGCGGAGAAATTACTGTTTGTGCATTTACAATATTCATTGATTTTTGCCATTGAAAAACATGTTTTTCATATACCAGAAATGTTTGAAGCTACTGACTGAATGAAAGGAGCTGGCATCTCACTCTCTTTGAATCTTCTTTATCATGCTAGGATTAACAGGAAAAAGCAAAAAATTTCAGAATTGCACCTTGCAATGTGGAGATATTACTGTTTGTGCATTTACAATATTCATTGATTTTTGCCATTGAAAAACGTCCAGAAATGTTTGAAGCTACTGACTGAATGAAAGGAGCTGGCATCTCACTCTCTTTGAATCTTCTTTATCATGCTAGGATTAGCAGGAAAAAGCAAAAAATTTCAGAATTGCACCTTGCAATGTGGAGATATTACTGTTTGTGCATTTAAAATATTCATTGATTTTTGCCATTGAAAAACATGTTTTTCATATACCAGAAATGTTTGAAGCTACTGACTGAATGAAAGGAGCTGGCATCTCACTCTCTTTGAATCTTCTTTATCATGCTAGGATTAACAGGAAAAAGCAAAAAATTTCAGAATTTCACCTTGCAATGTGGAGATATTACTGTTTGTGCATTTACAATATTCATTGATTTTTGCCATTGAAAAACATGTTTTTCATATACCAGAAATGTTTGAAGCTACTGACTGAATGAAAGGAGCTGGCATCTCACTCTCTTTGAATCTTCTTTATCATGCTAGGATTAACAGGAAAAAGCAAAAAATTTCAGAATTGCACCTTGCAATGTGGAGATATTACTGTTTGTGCATTTACAATATTCATTGATTTTTGCCATTGAAAAACGTCCAGAAATGTTTGAAGCTACTGACTGAATGAAAGGAGCTGGCATCTCACTCTCTTTGAATCTTCTTTATCATGCTAGGATTAGCAGGAAAAAGCAAAAAATTTCAGAATTGCACCTTGCAATGTGGAGATATTACTGTTTGTGCATTTAAAATATTCATTGATTTTTGCCATTGAAAAACATGTTTTTCATATACCAGAAATGTTTGAAGCTACTGACTGAATGAAAGGAGCTGGCATCTCACTCTCTTTGAATCTTCTTTATCATGCTAGGATTAACAGGAAAAAGCCAAAAATTTCAGAATTTCACCTTGCAATGTGGAGATATTACTGTTTGTGCATTTACAATATTCATTGATTTTTGCCATTGAAAAACATGTTTTTCATATACCAGAAATGTTTGAAGCTACTGACTGAATGAAAGGAGCTGGCATCTCACTCTCTTTGAATCTTCTTTATCATGCTAGGATTAACAGGAAAAAGCAAAAAATTTCAGAATTGCACCTTGCAATGTGGAGATATTACTGTTTGTGCATTTACAATATTCATTGATTTTTGCCATTGAAAAACGTCCAGAAATGTTTGAAGCTACTGACTGAATGAAAGGAGCTGGCATCTCACTCTCTTTGAATCTTCTTTATCATGCTAGGATTAACAGGAAAAAGCAAAAAATTTCAGAATTGCACCTTGCAATGTGGAGATATTACTGTTTGTGCATTTACAATATTCATTGATTTTTGCCATTGAAAAACGTCCAGAAATGTTTGAAGCTACTGACTGAATGAAAGGAGCTGGCATCTCACTCTCTTTGAATCTTCTTTATCATGCTAGGATTAACAGGAAAAAGCAAAAAATTTCAGAATTGCACCTTGCAATGTGGAGATATTACTGTTTGTGCATTTACAATATTCATTGATTTTTGCCATTGAAAAACGTCCAGAAATGTTTGAAGCTACTGACTGAATGAAAGGAGCTGGCATCTCACTCTCTTTGAATCTTCTTTATCATGCTAGGATTAGCAGGAAAAAGCAAAAAATTTCAGAATTGCACCTTGCAATGTGGAGATATTACTGTTTGTGCATTTACAATATTCATTGATTTTTGCCATTGAAAAACATGTTTTTCATATACCAGAAATGTTTGAAGCTACTGACTGAATGAAAGGAGCTGGCATCTCACTCTCTTTGAATCTTCTTTATCATGCTAGGATTAGCAGGAAAAAGCAAAAAATTTCAGAATTGCACCTTGCAATGTGGAGATATTACTGTTTGTGCATTTACAATATTCATTGATTTTTGCCATTGAAAAACATGTTTTTCATATACCAGAAATGTTTGAAGCTACTGACTGAATGAAAGGAGCTGGCATCTCACTCTCTTTGAATCTTCTTTATCATGCTAGGATTAACAGGAAAAAGCAAAAAATTTCAGAATTGCACCTTGCAATGTGGAGATATTACTGTTTGTGCATTTACAATATTCATTGATTTTTGCCATTGAAAAACGTCCAGAAATGTTTGAAGCTACTGACTGAATGAAAGGAGCTGGCATCTCACTCTCTTTGAATCTTCTTTATCATGCTAAGAGGAGCAGGAAAAAGCAAAAAATTTCAGAATTGCACCTTGCAATGCGGAGAAATTACTGTTTGTGCATTTACAATATTCATTGATTTTTGCCATTGAAAAATGTCCAGAAATGATTGAAGCTACTGACTGAATGAAAGGAGCTGGCATCTCACTCTCTTTGAATCTTCTTTATCATGCTAGGATTAGCAGGAAAAAGCAAAAAATTTCAGAATTGCACCTTGCAATGTGGAGATATTACTGTTTGTGCATTTACAATATTCATTGATTTTTGCCATTGAAAAACATGTTTTTCATATACCAGAAATGTTTGAAGCTACTGACTGAATGAAAGGAGCTGGCATCTCACTCTCTTTGAATCTTCTTTATCATGCTAGGATTAACAGGAAAAAGCAAAAAATTTCAGAATTTCACCTTGCAATGTGGAGATATTACTGTTTGTGCATTTACAATATTCATTGATTTTTGCCATTGAAAAACATGTTTTTCATATACCAGAAATGTTTGAAGCTACTGACTGAATGAAAGGAGCTGGCATCTCACTCTCTTTGAATCTTCTTTATCATGCTAGGATTAACAGGAAAAAGCAAAAAATTTCAGAATTGCACCTTGCAATGTGGAGATATTACTGTTTGTGCATTTACAATATTCATTGATTTTTGCCATTGAAAAACGTCCAGAAATGTTTGAAGCTACTGACTGAATGAAAGGAGCTGGCATCTCACTCTCTTTGAATCTTCTTTATCATGCTAGGATTAGCAGGAAAAAGCAAAAAATTTCAGAATTGCACCTTGCAATGTGGAGATATTACTGTTTGTGCATTTAAAATATTCATTGATTTTTGCCATTGAAAAACATGTTTTTCATATACCAGAAATGTTTGAAGCTACTGACTGAATGAAAGGAGCTGGCATCTCACTCTCTTTGAATCTTCTTTATCATGCTAGGATTAACAGGAAAAAGCAAAAAATTTCAGAATTGCACCTTGCAATGTGGAGATATTACTGTTTGTGCATTTACAATATTCATTGATTTTTGCCATTGAAAAACATGTTTTTCATATACCAGAAATGTTTGAAGCTACTGACTGAATGAAAGGAGCTGGCATCTCACTCTCTTTGAATCTTCTTTATCATGCTAGGATTAACAGGAAAAAGCAAAAAATTTCAGAATTGCACCTTGCAATGTGGAGATATTACTGTTTGTGCATTTACAATATTCATTGATTTTTGCCATTGAAAAACGTCCAGAAATGTTTGAAGCTACTGACTGAATGAAAGGAGCTGGCATCTCACTCTCTTTGAATCTTCTTTATCATGCTAGGATTAGCAGGAAAAAGCAAAAAATTTCAGAATTGCACCTTGCAATGTGGAGATATTACTGTTTGTGCATTTACAATATTCATTGATTTTTGCCATTGAAAAACATGTTTTTCATATACCAGAAATGTTTGAAGCTACTGACTGAATGAAAGGAGCTGGCATCTCACTCTCTTTGAATCTTCTTTATCATGCTAGGATTAGCAGGAAAAAGCAAAAAATTTCAGAATTGCACCTTGCAATGTGGAGATATTACTGTTTGTGCATTTACAATATTCATTGATTTTTGCCATTGAAAAACATGTTTTTCATATACCAGAAATGTTTGAAGCTACTGACTGAATGAAAGGAGCTGGCATCTCACTCTCTTTGAATCTTCTTTATCATGCTAGGATTAACAGGAAAAAGCAAAAAATTTCAGAATTGCACCTTGCAATGTGGAGATATTACTGTTTGTGCATTTACAATATTCATTGATTTTTGCCATTGAAAAACGTCCAGAAATGTTTGAAGCTACTGACTGAATGAAAGGAGCTGGCATCTCACTCTCTTTGAATCTTCTTTATCATGCTAGGATTAACAGGAAAAAGCTAAAAATTTCAGAATTGCACCTTGCAATGTGGAGATATTACTGTTTGTGCATTTACAATATTCATTGATTTTTGCCATTGAAAAACATGTTTTTCATATACCAGAAATGTTTGAAGCTACTGACTGAATGAAAGGAGCTGGCATCTCACTCTCTATGAATCTTCTTTATCATGCTAGGATTAGCAGGAAAAAGCAAAGTATTTCAGAATTGCACCTTGCAATGTGGAGATATTACTGTTTGCGCATTTACAATATTCATTGATTTTTGCCATTGAAAAACATGTTTTTCATATACCAGAAATGTTTGAAGCTACTGACTGAATGAAAGGAGCTGGCATCTCACTCTCTTTGAATCTTCTTTATCATGCTAAGAGGAGCAGGAAAAAGCAAAAAATTTCAGAATTGCACCTTGCAATGCGGAGAAATTACTGTTTGTGCATTTACAATATTCATTGATTTTTGCCATTGAAAAACGTCCAGAAATGATTGAAGCTACTGACTGAATGAAAGGAGCTGTCATCTCACTCTCTTTGAATCTTATTTATCATGCTAAGAGGAGCAGGAAAAAGCAAAAAATTTCAGAATTGCACCTTGCAATGCGGAGAAATTACTGTTTGTGCATTTACAATATTCATTGATTTTTGCCATTGAAAAATGTCCAGAAATGATTGAAGCTACTGACTGAATGAAAGGAGCTGGCATCTCACTCTCTTTGAATCTTCTTTATCATGCTAGGATTAGCAGGAGAAAGCAAAAAATTTCAGAATTGCACCTTGCAATGTGGAGATATTACTGTTTGTGCATTTACAATATTCATTGATTTTTGCCATTGAAAAACATGTTTTTCATATACCAGAAATGTTTGAAGCTACTGACTGAATGAAAGGAGCTGGCATCTCACTCTCTTTGAATCTTCTTTATCATGCTAGGATTAACAGGAAAAAGCAAAAAATTTCAGAATTTCACCTTGCAATGTGGAGATATTACTGTTTGTGCATTTACAATATTCATTGATTTTTGCCATTGAAAAACATGTTTTTCATATACCAGAAATGTTTGAAGCTACTGACTGAATGAAAGGAGCTGGCATCTCACTCTCTTTGAATCTTCTTTATCATGCTAGGATTAGCAGGAAAAAGCAAAAAATTTCAGAATTGCACCTTGCAATGTGGAGATATTACTGTTTGTGCATTTACAATATTCATTGATTTTTGCCATTGAAAAACATGTTTTTCATATACCAGAAATGTTTGAAGCTACTGACTGAATGAAAGGAGCTGGCATCTCACTCTCTTTGAATCTTCTTTATCATGCTAGGATTAGCAGGAAAAAGCAAAAAATTTCAGAATTGCACCTTGCAATGTGGAGATATTACTGTTTGTGCATTTACAATATTCATTGATTTTTGCCATTGAAAAACGTTTTTCATATACCAGAAATGTTTGAAGCTACTGACTGAATGAAAGGAGCTGGCATCTCACTCTCTTTGAATCTTCTTTATCATGCTAGGATTAACAGGAAAAAGCAAAAAATTTCAGAATTGCACCTTGCAATGTGGAGATATTACTGTTTGTGCATTTACAATATTCATTGATTTTTGCCATTGAAAAACGTCCAGAAATGTTTGAAGCTACTGACTGAATGAAAGGAGCTGGCATCTCACTCTCTTTGAATCTTCTTTATCATGCTAGGATTAACAGGAAAAAGCTAAAAATTTCAGAATTGCACCTTGCAATGTGGAGATATTACTGTTTGTGCATTTACAATATCCATTGATTTTTGCCATTGAAAAACATGTTTTTCATATACCAGAAATGTTTGAAGCTACTGACTGAATGAAAGGAGCTGGCATCTCACTCTCTTTGAATCTTCTTTATCATGCTAGGATTAGCAGGAAAAAGCAAAAAATTTCAGAATTGCACCTTGCAATGTGGAGATATTACTGTTTGTGCATTTACAATATTCATTGATTTTTGCCATTGAAAAACATGTGTTTTTCATATACCAGAAATGTTTGAAGCTACTGACTGAATGAAAGGAGCTGGCATCTCACTCTCTTTGAATCTTCTTTATCATGCTAGGATTAGCAGGAAAAAGCAAAAAATTTCAGAATTGCACCTTGCAATGTGGAGATATTACTGTTTGTGCATTTACAATATTCATTGATTTTTGCCATTGAAAAACATGTTTTTCATATACCAGAAATGTTTGAAGCTACTGACTGAATGAAAGGACCTGGCATCTCACTCTCTTTGAATCTTCTTTATCATGCTAGGATTAGCAGGAAAAAGCAAAAAATTTCAGAATTGCACCTTGCAATGTGGAGATATTACTGTTTGTGCATTTACAATATTCATTGATTTTTGCCATTGAAAAACGTCCAGAAATGTTTGAAGCTACTGACTGAATGAAAGGAGCTGGCATCTCACTCTATTTGAATATTCTTTATCATGCTAGGATTAGCAGGAAAAAGCAAAAAATTTCAGAATTGCACCTTGCAATGTGGAGATATTACTGTTTGTGCATTTACAATATTCATTGATTTTTGCCATTGAAAAACGTCCAGAAATGTTTATACCAGAAATGTTTGAAGCTACTGACTGAATGAAAGGAGCTGGCATCTCACTCTCTTTGAATCTTCTTTATCATGCTAAGAGGAGCAGGAAAAAGCAAAAAAATTCAGAATTGCACCTTGCAATGCGGAGAAATTACTGTTTGTGCATTTACAATATTCATTGATTTTTGCCATTGAAAAATGTCCAGAAATGATTGAAGCTACTGACTGAATGAAAGGAGCTGGCATCTCACTCACTTTGAATCTTCTTTATCATGCTAAGAGGAGCAGGAAAAAGCAAAAAATTTCAGAATTGCACCTTGCAATGCGGAGAAATTACTGTTTGTGCATTTACAATATTCATTGATTTTTGCCATTGAAAAACGTCCAGAAATGATTGAAGCTACTGACTGAATGAAAGGAGCTGGCATCTCACTCTCTTTGAATCTTCTTTATCATGCTAAGAGGAGCAGGAAAAAGCAAAAAATTTCAGAATTGCACCTTGCAATGTGGAGAAATTACTGTTTGTGCATTTACAATATTCATTGATTTTTGCCATTGAAAAACATCATGTTATTCATACCCACAAATGTTTGAAGCTACTGACTGAATGAAAGGAGCTGGCATCTCACTCTCTTTGAATCTTCTTTATCATGCTAAGAGGAGCAGGAAAAAGCAAAACATTTCAGAATTGCACCTTGCAATGCGGAGAAATTACTGTTTGTGCATTTACAATATTCATTGATTTTTGCCATTGAAAAACGTCCAAAAATGATTGAAGCTACTGACTGAATGAAAGGAGCTGGCATCTCACTCTCTTTGAATCTTCTTTATCATGCTAAGAGGAGCAGGAAAAAGCAAAAAATTTCAGAATTGCACCTTGCAATGCGGAGAAATTACTGTTTGTGCATTTACAATATTCATTGATTTTTGCCATTGAAAAACGTCCAGAAATGATTGAAGCTACTGACTGAATGAAAGGAGCTGGCATCTCACTCTCTTTGAATCTTCTTTACCATGCTAAGAGGAGCAGGAAAAAGTAAAAAATTTCAGAATTGCACCTTGCAATGCGGAGAAATTACTGTTTGTGCATTTACAATATTCATTGATTTTTGCCATTGAAAAACATCATGTTATTCATATACCAGAAATGATTGAAGCTACTGACTGAATGAAAGGAGCTGGCATCTCACTCTCTTTGAATCTTCTTTATCATGCTAGGATTAGCAGGAAAAAGCAAAAAATTTCAGAATTGCACCTTGCAATGTGGAGATATTACTGTTTGTGCATTTACAATATTCATTGATTTTTGCCATTGAAAAACGTCCAGAAATGTTTATACCAGAAATGTTTGAAGCTACTGACTGAATGAAAGGAGCTGGCATCTCACTCTCTTTGAATCTTCTTTATCATGCTAAGAGGAGCAGGAAAAAGCAAAAAAATTCAGAATTGCACCTTGCAATGCGGAGAAATTACTGTTTGTGCATTTACAATATTCATTGATTTTTGCCATTGAAAAATGTCCAGAAATGATTGAAGCTACTGACTGAATGAAAGGAGCTGGCATCTCACTCTCTTTGAATCTTCTTTATCATGCTAAGAGGAGCAGGAAAAAGCAAAAAATTTCAGAATTGCGCCTTGCAATGCGGAGAAATTACTGTTTGTGCATTTACAAAATTCATTGATTTTTGCCATTGAAAAACATCATGTTATTCATATACCAGAAATGATTGAAGCTACTGACTGAAGGAAAGGAGCTGGCATCTCACTCTCTTTGAATCTTCTTTATCATGCTAAGAGGAGCAGGAAAAAGCAAAAAATTTCAGAATTGCACCTTGCAATGCGGAGAAATTACTGTTTGTGCATTTACAATATTCATTGATTTTTGCCATTGAAAAACGTCCAGAAATGATTGAAGCTACTGACTGAATGAAAGGAGCTGGCATCTCACTCTCTTTGAATCTTCTTTATCATGCTAAGAGGAGCAGGAAAAAGTAAAAAATTTCAGAATTGCACCTTGCAATGCGGAGAAATTACTGTTTGTGCATTTACAATATTCAATGATTTTTGCCATTGAAAAACGTCCAGAAATGATTGAAGCTACTGACTGAATGAAAGGAGCTGGCATCTCACTCTCTTTGAATCTTGTTTATCATGCTAAGAGGAGCAGGAAAAAGCAAAAAATTTCAGAATTGCACCTTGCAATGTGGAGAAATTACTGTTTGTGCATTTACAATATTCATTGATTTTTGCCATTGAAAAACGTCCAGAAATGATTGAAGCTACTGACTGAATGAAAGGAGCTGGCATCTCACTCTCTTTGAATCTTCTTTATCATGCTAAGAGGAGCAGGAAAAAGCAAAAAATTTCAGAATTGCACCTTGCAATGCGGAGAAATTACTGTTTGTGCATTTACAATATTCATTGATTTTTGCTATTGAAAAACATCATGTTATTCATATACCAGAAATGATTGAAGCTACTGACTGAATGAAAGGAGCTGGCATCTCACTCTCTTTGAATCTTCTTTATCATGCTAAGAGGAGCAGGAAAAAGCAAAAAATTTCAGAATTGCACCTTGCAATGCGGAGAAATTACAGTTTGTGCATTTACAATATTCATTGATTTTTGCCATTGAAAAACGTCCAGAAATGATTGAAGCTACTGACTGAATGAAAGGAGCTGGCATCTCACTCTCTTTGAATCTTCTTTATCATGCTAAGAGGAGCAGGAAAAAGCAAAAAATTTCAGAATTGCACCTTGCAATGCGGAGAAATTACTGTTTGTGCATTTACAATATTCATTGATTTTTGCCATTGAAAAACGTCCAGAAATGATTGAAGGTACTGACTGAATGAAAGGAGCTGGCATATCACTCTCTTTGAATCTTCTTTATCATGCTAAGAGGAGCAGGAAAAAGCAAAAAATTTCAGAATTGCACCTTGCAATGCGGAGAAATTACTGTTTGTGCATTTACAATATTCATTGATTTTTGCCATTGAAAAACGTCCAGAAATGATTGAAGCTACTGACTGAATGAAAGGAGCTGGCATCTCACTCTCTTTGAATCTTCTTTATCATGCTAAGAGGAGCAGGAGAAAGCAAAAAATTTCAGAACTGCACCTTGCAATGCGGAGAAATTACTGTTTGTGCATTTACAATATTCATTGATTTTTGCCATTGAAAAATGTCCAGAAATGATTGAAGCTACTGACTGAATGAAAGGAGCTGGCATCTCACTCTCTTTGAATCTTCTTTATCATGCTAAGAGGAGCAGGAAAAAGCAAAAAATTTCAGAA
Organism: Phyllobates terribilis; assembly: GCF_046119375.1. Classification (NCBI taxonomy): domain Eukaryota; kingdom Metazoa; phylum Chordata; class Amphibia; order Anura; family Dendrobatidae; genus Phyllobates; species Phyllobates terribilis. The sequence goes on along the minus strand of NW_027363476.1, from coordinate 306,900 downwards.
TTGCGCCTTGCAATGCGGAGAAATTACTGTTTGTGCATTTACAAAATTCATTGATTTTTGCCATTGAAAAACATCATGTTATTCATATACCAGAAATGATTGAAGCTACTGACTGAAGGAAAGGAGCTGGCATCTCACTCTCTTTGAATCTTCTTTATCATGCTAAGAGGAGCAGGAAAAAGCAAAAAATTTCAGAATTGCACCTTGCAATGCGGAGAAATTACTGTTTGTGCATTTACAATATTCATTGATTTTTGCCATTGAAAAACATCCAGAAATGATTGTAGCTACTGACTGAATGAAAGGAGCTGGCATCTCACTCTCTTTGAATCTTCTTTATCATGCTAAGAGGAGCAGGAAAAAGCAAAAAATTTCAGAATTGCACCTTGCAATGCGGTGAAATTACTGTTTGTGCATTTACAATATTCATTGATTTTTGCGATTGAAAAACATCATGTTATTCATATACCAGAAATGATTGAAGCTACTGACTGAATGAAAGGAGCTGGCATCTCACTCTCTTTGAATCTTCTTTATCATGCTAAGAGGAGCAGGAAAAAGTAAAAAATTTCAGAATTGCACCTTGCAATGCGGAGAAATTACTGTTTGTGCATTTACAATATTCAATGATTTTTGCCATTGAAAAACGTCCAGAAATGATTGAAGCTACTGACTGAATGAAAGGAGCTGGCATCTCACTCTCTTTGAATCTTGTTTATCATGCTAAGAGGAGCAGGAAAAAGCAAAAAATTTCAGAATTGCACCTTGCAATGCGGAGAAATTACTGTTTGTGCATTTACAATATTCATTGATTTTTGCCATTGAAAAATGTCCAGAAATGATTGAAGCTACTGACTGAATGAAAGGAGCTGGCATCTCACTCTCTTTGAATCTTCTTTATCATGCTAAGAGGAGCAGGAAAAAGCAAAAAATTTCAGAATTGCACCTTGCAATGCGGAGAAATTACTGTTTGTGCATTTACAATATTCATTGATTTTTGCCATTGAAAAACATCATGTTATTCATATACCAGAAATGATTGAAGCTACTGACTGAATGAAAGGAGCTGGCATCTCACTCTCTTTGAATCTTCTTTATCATGCTAAGAGGAGCAGGAAAAAGCAAAAAATTTCAGAATTGCACCTTGCAATGCGGAGAAATTACTGTTTGTGCATTTACAATATTCATTGATTTTTGCCATTGAAAAACGTCCAGAAATGATTGAAGCTACTGACTGAATGAAAGGAGCTGGCATCTCACTCTCTTTGAATCTTCTTTATCATGCTAAGAGGAGCAGGAAAAAGCAAAAAATTTCAGAATTGCGCCTTGCAATGCGGAGAAATTACTGTTTGTGCATTTACAAAATTCATTGATTTTTGCCTTTGAAAAACATCATGTTATTCATATACCAGAAATGATTGAAGCTACTGACTGAAGGAAAGGAGCTGGCATCTCACTCTCTTTGAATCTTCTTTATCATGCTAAGAGGAGCAGGAAAAAGCAAAAAATTTCAGAATTGCACCTTGCAATGCGGAGAAATTACTGTTTGTGCATTTACAATATTCATTGATTTTTGCCATTGAAAAACGTCCAGAAATGATTGAAGCTACTGACTGAATGAAAGGAGCTGGCATCTCACTCTCTTTGAATCTTCTTTATCATGCTAAGAGGAGCAGGAAAAAGTAAAAAATTTCAGAATTGCACCTTGCAATGCGGAGAAATTACTGTTTGTGCATTTACAATATTCAATGATTTTTGCCATTGAAAAACGTCCAGAAATGATTGAAGCTACTGACTGAATGAAAGGAGCTGGCATCTCACTCTCTTTGAATCTTGTTTATCATGCTAAGAGGAGCAGGAAAAAGCAAAAAATTTCAGAATTGCACCTTGCAATGTGGAGAAATTACTGTTTGTGCATTTACAATATTCATTGATTTTTGCCATTGAAAAACGTCCAGAAATGATTGAAGCTACTGACTGAATGAAAGGAGCTGGCATCTCACTCTCTTTGAATCTTCTTTATCATGCTAAGAGGAGCAGGAAAAAGCAAAAAATTTCAGAATTGCACCTTGCAATGCGGAGAAATTACTGTTTGTGCATTTACAATATTCATTGATTTTTGCTATTGAAAAACATCATGTTATTCATATACCAGAAATGATTGAAGCTACTGACTGAATGAAAGGAGCTGGCATCTCACTCTCTTTGAATCTTCTTTATCATGCTAAGAGGAGCAGGAAAAAGCAAAAAATTTCAGAATTGCACCTTGCAATGCGGAGAAATTACAGTTTGTGCATTTACAATATTCATTGATTTTTGCCATTGAAAAACGTCCAGAAATGATTGAAGCTACTGACTGAATGAAAGGAGCTGGCATCTCACTCTCTTTGAATCTTCTTTATCATGCTAAGAGGAGCAGGAAAAAGCAAAAAATTTCAGAATTGCACCTTGCAATGCGGAGAAATTACTGTTTGTGCATTTACAATATTCATTGATTTTTGCCATTGAAAAACGTCCAGAAATGATTGAAGGTACTGACTGAATGAAAGGAGCTGGCATATCACTCTCTTTGAATCTTCTTTATCATGCTAAGAGGAGCAGGAAAAAGCAAAAAATTTCAGAATTGCACCTTGCAATGCGGAGAAATTACTGTTTGTGCATTTACAATATTCATTGATTTTTGCCATTGAAAAACGTCCAGAAATGATTGAAGCTACTGACTGAATGAAAGGAGCTGGCATCTCACTCTCTTTGAATCTTCTTTATCATGCTAAGAGGAGCAGGAAAAAGCAAAAAATTTCAGAATTGCACCTTGCAATGCGGAGAAATTACTGTTTGTGCATTTACAATATTCATTGATTTTTGCCATTGAAAAATGTCCAGAAATGATTGAAGCTACTGACTGAATGAAAGGAGCTGGCATCTCACTCTCTTTGAATCTTCTTTATCAAGCTAAGAGGAGCAGGAAAAAGCAAAAAATTTCAGAATTGCGCCTTGCAATGCGGAGAAATTACTGTTTGTGCATTTACAAAATTCATTGATTTTTGCCATTGAAAAACATCATGTTATTCATATACCAGAAATGATTGAAGCTACTGACTGAAGGAAAGGAGCTGGCATCTCACTCTCTTTGAATCTTCTTTATCATGCTAAGAGGAGCAGGAAAAAGCAAAAAATTTCAGAATTGCACCTTGCAATGCGGAGAAATTACTGTTTGTGCATTTACAATATTCATTGATTTTTGCCATTGAAAAACATCCAGAAATGATTGTAGCTACTGACTGAATGAAAGGAGCTGGCATCTCACTCTCTATGAATCTTCTTTATCATGCTAAGAGGAGCAGGAAAAAGCAAAAAATTTCAGAATTGCACCTTGCAATGCGGTGAAATTACTGTTTGTGCATTTACAATATTCATTGATTTTTGCGATTGAAAAACATCATGTTATTCATATACCAGAAATGATTGAAGCTACTGACTGAATGAAAGGAGCTGGCATCTCACTCTCTTTGAATCTTCTTTATCATGCTAAGAGGAGCAGGAAAAAGTAAAAAATTTCAGAATTGCACCTTGCAATGCGGAGAAATTACTGTTTGTGCATTTACAATATTCAATGATTTTTGCCATTGAAAAACGTCCAGAAATGATTGAAGCTACTGACTGAATGAAAGGAGCTGGCATCTCACTCTCTTTGAATCTTGTTTATCATGCTAAGAGGAGCAGGAAAAAGCAAAAAATTTCAGAATTGCACCTTGCAATGCGGAGAAATTACTGTTTGTGCATTTACAATATTCATTGATTTTTGCCATTGAAAAATGTCCAGAAATGATTGAAGCTACTGACTGAATGAAAGGAGCTGGCATCTCACTCTCTTTGAATCTTCTTTATCATGCTAAGAGGAGCAGGAAAAAGCAAAAAATTTCAGAATTGCACCTTGCAATGCGGAGAAATTACTGTTTGTGCATTTACAATATTCATTGATTTTTGCCATTGAAAAACATCATGTTATTCATATACCAGAAATGATTGAAGCTACTGACTGAATGAAAGGAGCTGGCATCTCACTCTCTTTGAATCTTCTTTATCATGCTAAGAGGAGCAGGAAAAAGCAAAAAATTTCAGAATTGCACCTTGCAATGCGGAGAAATTACTGTTTGTGCATTTACAATATTCATTGATTTTTGCCATTGAAAAACGTCCAGAAATGATTGAAGCTACTGACTGAATGAAAGGAGCTGGCATCTCACTCTCTTTGAATCTTCTTTATCATGCTAAGAGGAGCAGGAAAAAGCAAAAAATTTCAGAATTGCACCTTGCAATGCGGAGAAATTACTGTTTGTGCATTTACAATATTCATTGATTTTTGCTATTGAAAAACATCATGTTATTCATATACCAGAAATGATTGAAGCTACTGACAGAATGAAAGGAGCTGGCATCTCACTCTCTTTGAATCTTCTTTATCATGCTAAGAGGAGCAGGAAAAAGCAAAAAATTTCAGAATTGCACCTTGCAATGCGGAGAAATTACAGTTTGTGCATTTACAATATTCATTGATTTTTGCCATTGAAAAACGTCCAGAAATGATTGAAGCTACTGACTGAATGAAAGGAGCTGGCATCTCACTCTCTTTGAATCTTCTTTATCATGCTAAGAGGAGCAGGAAAAAGCAAAAAATTTCAGAATTGCACCTTGCAATGCGGAGAAATTACTGTTTGTGCATTTACAATATTCATTGATTTTTGCCATTGAAAAACGTCCAGAAATGATTGAAGGTACTGACTGAATGAAAGGAGGTGGCATCTCACTCTCTTTGAATCTTCTTTATCATGCTAAGAGGAGCAGGAAAAAGCAAAAAATTTCAGAATTGCACCTTGCAATGCGGAGAAATTACTGTTTGTGCATTTACAATATTCATTGATTTTTGCCATTGAAAAACGTCCAGAAATGATTGAAGCTACTGACTGAATGAAAGGAGCTGGCATCTCACTCTCTTTGAATCTTCTTTATCATGCTAAGAGGAGCAGGAAAAAGCAAAAAATTTCAGAATTGCACCTTGCAATGCGGAGAAATTACTGTTTGTGCATTTACAATATTCATTGATTTTTGCCATTGAAAAACGTCCAGAAATGATTGAAGCTACTGACTGAATGAAAGGAGCTGGCATCTCACTCTCTTTGAATCTTCTTTATCATGCTAAGAGGAGCAGGAAAAAGCAAAAAATTTCAGAATTGCACCTTGCAATGCGGAGAAATTACTGTTTGTGCATTTACAATATTCATTGATTTTTGCCATTGAAAAATGTCCAGAAATGATTGAAGCTACTGACTGAATGAAAGGAGCTGGCATCTCACTCTCTTTGAATCTTCTTTATCATGCTAAGAGGAGCAGGAAAAAGCAAAAAATTTCAGAATTGCGCCTTGCAATGCGGAGAAATTACTGTTTGTGCATTTACAAAATTCATGGATTTTTGCCATTGAAAAACATCATGTTATTCATATACCAGAAATGATTGAAGCTACTGACTGAAGGAAAGGAGCTGGCATCTCACTCTCTTTGAATCTTCTTTATCATGCTAAGAGGAGCAGGAAAAAGCAAAAAATTTCAGAATTGCACCTTGCAATGCGGAGAAATTACTGTTTGTGCATTTACAATATTCATTGATTTTTGCCATTGAAAAACATCCAGAAATGATTGAAGCTACTGACTGAATGAAAGGAGCTGGCATCTCACTCTCTTTGAATCTTCTTTATCATGCTAAGAGGAGCAGGAAAAAGCAAAAAATTTCAGAATTGCACCTTGCAATGCGGAGAAATTACTGTTTGTGCATTTACAATATTCATTGATTTTTGCGAATGAAAAACATCATGTTATTCATATACCAGAAATGATTGAAGCTACTGACTGAATGAAAGGAGCTGGCATCTCACTCTCTTTGAATCTTCTTTATCATGCTAAGAGGAGCAGGAAAAAGTAAAAAATTTCAGAATTGCACCTTGCAATGCGGAGAAATTACTGTTTGTGCATTTACAATATTCAATGATTTTTGCCATTGAAAAACGTCCAGAAATGATTGAAGCTACTGACTGAATGAAAGGAGCTGGCATCTCACTCTCTTTGAATCTTGTTTATCATGCTAAGAGGAGCAGGAAAAAGCAAAAAATTTCAGAATTGCACCTTGCAATGCGGAGAAATTACTGTTTGTGCATTTACAATATTCATTGATTTTTGCCATTGAAAAACGTCCAGAAATGATTGAAGCTACTGACTGAATGAAAGGAGCTGGCATCTCACTCTCTTTGAATCTTCTTTATCATGCTAAGAGGAGCAGGAAAAAGCAAAAAATTTCAGAATTGCACCTTGCAATGCGGAGAAATTACTGTTTGTGCATTTACAATATTCATTGATTTTTGCCATTGAAAAACATGTTATTCATATACCAGAAATGTTTGAAGCTCCTGACTGAATGAAAGGAGCTGGCACCTCACTCTCTTTGAATCTTCTTTATCATGCTAAGAGGAGCAGGAAAAAGCAAAAAATTTCAGAATTGCACCTTGCAATGCGGAGAAATTACTGTTTGTGCATTTACAATATTCATTGATTTTTGCCATTGAAAAACGTCCAGAAATGATTGAAGCTACTGACTGAATGAAAGGAGCTGTCATCTCACTCTCTTTGAATCTTCTTTATCATGCTAAGAGGAGCAGGAAAAAGCAAAAAATTTCAGAATTGCACCTTGCAATGCGGAGAAATTACTGTTTGTGCATTTACAATATTCATTGATTTTTGCCATTGAAAAATGTCCAGAAATGATTGAAGCTACTGACTGAATGAAAGGAGCTGGCATCTCACTCTCTTTGAATCTTCTTTATCATGCTAGGATTAACAGGAAAAAGCAAAAAATTTCAGAATTTCACCTTGCAATGTGGAGATATTACTGTTTGTGCATTTACAATATTCATTGATTTTTGCCATTGAAAAACATGTTTTTCATATACCAGAAATGTTTGAAGCTACTGACTGAATGAAAGGAGCTGGCATCTCACTCTTTTCGAATCTTCTTTATCAGGCTAGGATTAACAGGAAAAAGCAAAAAATTTCAGAATTGCACCTTGCAATGTGGAGATATTAGTGTTTGTGCATTTACAATATTCATTGATTTTTGCCATTAAAAAATGTCCAGAAATGATTGAAGCTACTGACTGAATGAAAGGAGCTGGCATCTCACTCTCTTTGAATCTTCTTTATCATGCTAGGATAAGCAGGAAAAAGCAAAAAATTTCAGAATTGCACCTTGCAATGTGGAGATATTACTGTTTGTGCATTTACAATATTCATTGATTTTTGCCATTGAAAAACATGTTTTTCATATACCAGAAATGTTTGAAGCTACTGACTGAATGAAAGGAGCTGGCATCTCACTCTCTTTGAATCTTCTTTATCATGCTAGGATTAACAGGAAAAAGCAAAAAATTTCAGAATTTCACCTTGCAATGTGGAGATATTACTGTTTGTGCATTTACAATATTCATTGATTTTTGCCATTGAAAAACATGTTTTTCATATACCAGAAATGTTTGAAGCTACTGACTGAATGAAAGGAGCTGGCATCTCACTCTCTTTGAATCTTCTTTATCATGCTAGGATTAACAGGAAAAAGCAAAAAATTTCAGAATTGCACCTTGCAATGTGGAGATATTACTGTTTGTGCATTTACAATATTCATTGATTTTTGCCATTGAAAAACGTCCAGAAATGTTTGAAGCTACTGACTGAATGAAAGGAGCTGGCATCTCACTCTCTTTGAATCTTCTTTATCATGCTAGGATTAGCAGGAAAAAGCAAAAAATTTCAGAATTGCACCTTGCAATGTGGAGATATTACTGTTTGTGCATTTACAATATTCATTGATTTTTGCCATTGAAAAACATGTTTTTCATATACCAGAAATGTTTGAAGCTACTGACTGAATGAAAGGAGCTGGCATCTCACTCTCTTTGAATCTTCTTTATCATGCTAGGATTAGCAGGAAAAAGCAAAAAATTTCAGAATTGCACCTTGCAATGTGGAGATATTACTGTTTGTGCATTTACAATATTCATTGATTTTTGCCATTGAAAAACGTTTTTCATATACCAGAAATGTTTGAAGCTACTGACTGAATGAAAGGAGCTGGCATCTCACTCTCTTTGAATCTTCTTTATCATGCTAGGATTAACAGGAAAAAGCAAAAAATTTCAGAATTGCACCTTGCAATGTGGAGATATTACTGTTTGTGCATTTACAATATTCATTGATTTTTGCCATTGAAAAACGTCCAGAAATGATTGAAGCTACTGACTGAATGAAAGGAGCTGTCATCTCACTCTCTTTGAATCTTCTTTATCATGCTAAGAGGAGCAGGAAAAAGCAAAAAATTTCAGAATTGCACCTTGCAATGCGGAGAAATTACTGTTTGTGCATTTACAATATTCATTGATTTTTGCCATTGAAAAATGTCCAGAAATGATTGAAGCTACTGACTGAATGAAAGGAGCTGGCATCTCACTCTCTTTGAATTTTCTTTATCATGCTAGGATTAACAGGAAAAAGCAAAAAATTTCAGAATTTCACCTTGCAATGTGGAGATATTACTGTTTGTGCATTTACAATATTCATTGATTTTTGCCATTGAAAAACATGTTTTTCATATACCAGAAATGTTTGAAGCTACTGACTGAATGAAAGGAGCTGGCATCTCACTCTTTTCGAATCTTCTTTATCAGGCTAGGATTAACAGGAAAAAGCAAAAAATTTCAGAATTGCACCTTGCAATGTGGAGATATTAGTGTTTGTGCATTTACAATATTCATTGATTTTTGCCATTAAAAAATGTCCAGAAATGATTGAAGCTACTGACTGAATGAAAGGAGCTGGCATCTCACTCTCTTTGAATCTTCTTTATCATGCTAGGATTAGCAGGAAAAAGCAAAAAATTTCAGAATTGCACCTTGCAATGTGGAGATATTACTGTTTGTGCATTTACAATATTCATTGATTTTTGCCATTGAAAAACATGTTTTTCATATACCAGAAATGTTTGAAGCTACTGACTGAATGAAAGGAGCTGGCATCTCACTCTCTTTGAATCTTCTTTATCATGCTAGGATTAACAGGAAAAAGCAAAAAATTTCAGAATTTCACCTTGCAATGTGGAGATATTACTGTTTGTGCATTTACAATATTCATTGATTTTTGCCATTGAAAAACATGTTTTTCATATACCAGAAATGTTTGAAGCTACTGACTGAATGAAAGGAGCTGGCATCTCACTCTCTTTGAATCTTCTTTATCATGCTAGGATTAACAGGAAAAAGCAAAAAATTTCAGAATTGCACCTTGCAATGTGGAGATATTACTGTTTGTGCATTTACAATATTCATTGATTTTTGCCATTGAAAAACGTCCAGAAATGTTTGAAGCTACTGACTGAATGAAAGGAGCTGGCATCTCACTCTCTTTGAATCTTCTTTATCATGCTAGGATTAGCAGGAAAAAGCAAAAAATTTCAGAATTGCACCTTGCAATGTGGAGATATTACTGTTTGTGCATTTACAATATTCATTGATTTTTGCCATTGAAAAACATGTTTTTCATATACCAGAAATGTTTGAAGCTACTGACTGAATGAAAGGAGCTGGCATCTCACTCTCTTTGAATCTTCTTTATCATGCTAGGATTAGCAGGAAAAAGCAAAAAATTTCAGAATTGCACCTTGCAATGTGGAGATATTACTGTTTGTGCATTTACAATATTCATTGATTTTTGCCATTGAAAAACGTTTTTCATATACCAGAAATGTTTGAAGCTACTGACTGAATGAAAGGAGCTGGCATCTCACTCTCTTTGAATCTTCTTTATCATGCTAGGATTAACAGGAAAAAGCAAAAAATTTCAGAATTGCACCTTGCAATGTGGAGATATTACTGTTTGTGCATTTACAATATTCATTGATTTTTGCCATTGAAAAACGTCCAGAAATGTTTGAAGCTACTGACTGAATGAAAGGAGCTGGCATCTCACTCTCTTTGAATCTTCTTTATCATGCTAGTATAAGCAGGAAAAAGCAAAAAATTTCAGAATTGCACCTTGCAATGTGGAGATATTACTGTTTGTGCATTTACAATATTCATTGATTTTTGCCATTGAAAAACATGTTTTTCATATACCAGAAATGTTTGAAGCTACTGACTGAATGAAAGGAGCTAGCATCTCACTCTCTTTGAATCTTCTTTATCATGCTAGGATTAACAGGAAAAAGCAAAAAATTTCAGAATTTCACCTTGCAATGTGGAGATATTACTGTTTGTGCATTTACAATATTCATTGATTTTTGCCATTGAAAAACATGTTTTTCATATACCAGAAATGTTTGAAGCTACTGACTGAATGAAAGGAGCTGGCATCTCACTCTCTTTGAATCTTCTTTATCATGCTAGGATTAACAGGAAAAAGCAAAAAATTTCAGAATTGCACCTTGCAATGTGGAGATATTACTGTTTGTGCATTTACAATATTCATTGATTTTTGCCATTGAAAAACGTCCAGAAATGTTTGAAGCTACTGACTGAATGAAAGGAGCTGGCATCTCACTCTCTTTGAATCTTCTTTATCATGCTAGGATTAGCAGGAAAAAGCAAAAAATTTCAGAATTGCACCTTGCAATGTGGAGATATTACTGTTTGTGCATTTACAATATTCATTGATTTTTGCCATTGAAAAACATGTTTTTCATATACCAGAAATGTTTGAAGCTACTGACTGAATGAAAGGAGCTGGCATCTCACTCTCTTTGAATCTTCTTTATCATGCTAGGATTAGCAGGAAAAAGCAAAAAATTTCAGAATTGCACCTTGCAATGTGGAGATATTACTGTTTGTGCATTTACAATATTCATTGATTTTTGCCATTGAAAAACGTTTTTCATATACCAGAAATGTTTGAAGCTACTGACTGAATGAAAGGAGCTGGCATCTCACTCTCTTTGAATCTTCTTTATCATGCTAGGATTAACAGGAAAAAGCAAAAAATTTCAGAATTGCACCTTGCAATGTGGAGATATTACTGTTTGTGCATTTACAATATTCATTGATTTTTGCCATTGAAAAACGTCCAGAAATGATTGAAGCTACTGACTGAATGAAAGGAGCTGTCATCTCACTCTCTTTGAATCTTCTTTATCATGCTAAGAGGAGCAGGAAAAAGCAAAAAATTTCAGAATTGCACCTTGCAATGCGGAGAAATTACTGTTTGTGCATTTACAATATTCATTGATTTTTGCCATTGAAAAATGTCCAGAAATGATTGAAGCTACTGACTGAATGAAAGGAGCTGGCATCTCACTCTCTTTGAATCTTCTTTATCATGCTAGGATTAACAGGAAAAAGCAAAAAATTTCAGAATTTCACCTTGCAATGTGGAGATATTACTGTTTGTGCATTTACAATATTCATTGATTTTTGCCATTGAAAAACATGTTTTTCATATACCAGAAATGTTTGAAGCTACTGACTGAATGAAAGGAGCTGGCATCTCACTCTTTTCGAATCTTCTTTATCAGGCTAGGATTAACAGGAAAAAGCAAAAAATTTCAGAATTGCACCTTGCAATGTGGAGATATTAGTGTTTGTGCATTTACAATATTCATTGATTTTTGCCATTAAAAAATGTCCAGAAATGATTGAAGCTACTGACTGAATGAAAGGAGCTGGCATCTCACTCTCTTTGAATCTTCTTTATCATGCTAGGATTAGCAGGAAAAAGCAAAAAATTTCAGAATTGCACCTTGCAATGTGGAGATATTACTGTTTGTGCATTTACAATATTCATTGATTTTTGCCATTGAAAAACATGTTTTTCATATACCAGAAATGTTTGAAGCTACTGACTGAATGAAAGGAGCTGGCATCTCACTCTCTTTGAATCTTCTTTATCATGCTAGGATTAACAGGAAAAAGCAAAAAATTTCAGAATTTCACCTTGCAATGTGGAGATATTACTGTTTGTGCATTTACAATATTCATTGATTTTTGCCATTGAAAAACATGTTTTTCATATACCAGAAATGTTTGAAGCTACTGACTGAATGAAAGGAGCTGGCATCTCACTCTCTTTGAATCTTCTTTATCATGCTAGGATTAACAGGAAAAAGCAAAAAATTTCAGAATTGCACCTTGCAATGTGGAGATATTACTGTTTGTGCATTTACAATATTCATTGATTTTTGCCATTGAAAAACGTCCAGAAATGTTTGAAGCTACTGACTGAATGAAAGGAGCTGGCATCTCACTCTCTTTGAATCTTCTTTATCATGCTAGGATTAGCAGGAAAAAGCAAAAAATTTCAGAATTGCACCTTGCAATGTGGAGATATTACTGTTTGTGCATTTACAATATTCATTGATTTTTGCCATTGAAAAACATGTTTTTCATATACCAGAAATGTTTGAAGCTACTGACTGAATGAAAGGAGCTGGCATCTCACTCTCTTTGAATCTTCTTTATCATGCTAGGATTAGCAGGAAAAAGCAAAAAATTTCAGAATTGCACCTTGCAATGTGGAGATATTACTGTTTGTGCATTTACAATATTCATTGATTTTTGCCATTGAAAAACGTTTTTCATATACCAGAAATGTTTGAAGCTACTGACTGAATGAAAGGAGCTGGCATCTCACTCTCTTTGAATCTTCTTTATCATGCTAGGATTAACAGGAAAAAGCAAAAAATTTCAGAATTGCACCTTGCAATGTGGAGATATTACTGTTTGTGCATTTACAATATTCATTGATTTTTGCCATTGAAAAACGTCCAGAAATGTTTGAAGCTACTGACTGAATGAAAGGAGCTGGCATCTCACTCTCTTTGAATCTTCTTTATCATGCTAGGATTAACAGGAAAAAGCTAAAAATTTCAGAATTGCACCTTGCAATGTGGAGATATTACTGTTTGTGCATTTACAATATTCATTGATTTTTGCCATTGAAAAACATGTTTTTCATATACCAGAAATGTTTGAAGCTACTGACTGAATGAAAGGAGCTGGCATCTCACTCTCTTTGAATCTTCTTTATCATGCTAGGATTAGCAGGAAAAAGCAAAAAATTTCAGAATTGCACCTTGCAATGTGGAGATATTATTGTTTGTGCATTTACAATATTCATTGATTTTTGCCATTGAAAAACATGTGTTTTTCACATACCAGAAATGTTTGAAGCTACTGACTGAATGAAAGGAGCTGGCATCTCACTCTCTTTGAATCTTCTTTATCATGCTAGGATTAGCAGGAAAAAGCAAAAAATTTCAGAATTGCACCTTGCAATGTGGAGATATTACTGTTTGTGCATTTACAATATTCATTGATTTTTGCCATTGAAAAACATGTTTTTCATATACCAGAAATGTTTGAAGCTACTGACTGAATGAAAGGAGCTGGCATCTCACTCTCTTTGAATCTTCTTTATCATGCTAGGATTAACAGGAAAAAGCAAAAAATTTCAGAATTGCACCTTGCAATGTGGAGATATTACTGTTTGTGCATTTACAATATTCATTGATTTTTGCCATTGAAAAACGTCCAGAAATGTTTGAAGCTACTTACTGAATGAAAGGAGCTGGCATCTCACTCTCTTTGAATCTTCTTTATCATGCTAGGATTAGCAGGAAAAAGCAAAAAATTTCAGAATTGCACCTTGCAATGTGGAGATATTACTGTTTGTGCATTTACAATATTCATTGATTTTTGCCATTGAAAAACATGTTTTTCATATACCAGAAATGTTTGAAGCTACTGACTGAATGAAAGGAGCTGGCATGTCACTCTCTTTGAATCTTCTTTATCATGCTAGGATTAACAGGAAAAAGCAAAAAATTTCAGAATTGCACCTTGCAATGTGGAGATATTACTGTTTGTGCATTTACAATATTCATTGATTTTTGCCATTGAAAAACATGTTTTTCATATACCAGAAATGTTTGAAGCTACTGACTGAATGAAAGGAGCTGGCATCTCACTCTCTTTGAATCTTCTTTATCATGCTAGGATTAACAGGAAAAAGCAAAAAATTTCAGAATTGCACCTTGCAATGTGGAGATATTACTGTTTGTGCATTTACAATATTCATTGATTTTTGCCATTGAAAAACATCCAGAAATGTTTGAAGCTACTGACTGAATGAAAGGAGCTGGCATCTCACTCTCTTTGAATCTTCTTTATCATGCTAGGATTAACAGGAAAAAGCAAAAAATTTCAGAATTGCACCTTGCAATGTGGAGATATTACTGTTTGTGCATTTACAATATTCATTGATTTTTGCCATTGAAAAACATGTTTTTCATATACCAGAAATGTTTGAAGCTACTGACTGAATGAAAGGAGCTGGCATCTCACTCTCTTTGAATCTTCTTTATCATGCTAGGATTAACAGGAAAAAGCAAAAAATTTCAGAATTGCACCTTGCAATGTGGAGATATTACTGTTTGTGCATTTACAATATTCATTGATTTTTGCCATTGAAAAACGTCCAGAAATGTTTGAAGCTACTGACTGAATGAAAGGAGCTGGCATCTCACTCTCTTTGAATCTTCTTTATCATGCTAGGATTAACAGGAAAAAGCAAAAAATTTCAGAATTGCACCTTGCAATGTGGAGATATTACTGTTTGTGCATTTACAATATTCATTGATTTTTGCCATTGAAAAACGTCCAGAAATGTTTGAAGCTACTGACTGAATGAAAGGAGCTGGCATCTCACTCTCTTTGAATCTTCTTTATCATGCTAGTATTAGCAGGAAAAAGCAAAAAATTTCAGAATTGCACCTTGCAATGTGGAGATATTACTGTTTGTGCATTTACAATATTCATTGATTTTTGCCATTGAAAAACATGTTTTTCATATACCAGAAATGTTTGAAGCTACTGACTGAATGAAAGGAGCTGGCATCTCACGCTCTTTGAATCTTCTTTATCATGCTAGGATTAGCAGGAAAAAGCAAAAAATTTCAGAATTGCACCTTGCAATGTGGAGATATTACTGTTTGTGCATTTACAATATTCATTGATTTTTGCCATTGAAAAACATGTTTTTCATATACCAGAAATGTTTGAAGCTACTGACTGAATGAAAGGAGCTGGCATCTCACTCTCTTTGAATCTTCTTTATCATGCTAGGATTAACAGGAAAAAGCAAAAAATTTCAGAATTGCACCTTGCAATGTGGAGATATTACTGTTTGTGCATTTACAATATTCATTGATTTTTGCCATTGAAAAACGTCCAGAAATGTTTGAAGCTACTGACTGAATGAAAGGAGCTGGCATCTCACTCTCTTTGAATCTTCTTTATCATGCTAGGATTAACAGGAAAAAGCTAAAAATTTCAGAATTGCACCTTGCAATGTGGAGATATTACTGTTTGTGCATTTACAATATTCATTGATTTTTGCCATTGAAAAACATGTTTTTCATATACCAGAAATGTTTGAAGCTACTGACTGAATGAAAGGAGCTGGCATCTCACTCTCTTTGAATCTTCTTTATCATGCTAGGATTAGCAGGAAAAAGCAAAGAATTTCAGAATTGCACCTTGCAATGTGGAGATATTACTGTTTGTGCATTTACAATATTCATTGATTTTTGCCATTGAAAAACATGTTTTTCATATACCAGAAATGTTTGAAGCTACTGACTGAATGAAAGGAGCTGGCATCTCACTCTCTTTGAATCTTCTTTATCATGCTAAGAGGAGCAGGAAAAAGCAAAAAATTTCAGAATTGCACCTTGCAATGCGGAGAAATTACTGTTTGTGCATTTACAATATTCATTGATTTTTGCCATTGAAAAACGTCCAGAAATGATTGAAGCTACTGACTGAATGAAAGGAGCTGTCATCTCACTCTCTTTGAATCTTCTTTATCATGCTAAGAGGAGCAGGAAAAAGCAAAAAATTTCAGAATTGCACCTTGCAATGCGGAGAAATTACTGTTTGTGCATTTACAATATTCATTGATTTTTGCCATTGAAAAATGTCCAGAAATGATTGAAGCTACTGACTGAATGAAAAGAGCTGGCATCTCACTCTCTTTGAATCTTCTTTATCATGCTAGGATTAGCAGGAAAAAGCAAAAAATTTCAGAATTGCACCTTGCAATGTGGAGATATTACTGTTTGTGCATTTACAATATTCATTGATTTTTGCCATTGAAAAACATGTTTTTCATATACCAGAAATGTTTGAAGCTACTGACTGAATGAAAGGAGCTGGCATCTCACTCTCTTTGAATCTTCTTTATCATGCTAGGATTAACAGGAAAAAGCAAAAAATTTCAGAATTTCACCTTGCAATGTGGAGATATTACTGTTTGTGCATTTACAATATTCATTTATTTTTGCCATTGAAAAACATGTTTTTCATATACCAGAAATGTTTGAAGCTACTGACTGAATGAAAGGAGCTGGCATCTCACTCTCTTTGAATCTTCTTTATCATGCTAGGATTAACAGGAAAAAGCAAAAAATTTCAGAATTGCACCTTGCAATGTGGAGATATTACTGTTTGTGCATTTACAATATTCATTGATTTTTGCCATTGAAAAACGTCCAGAAATGTTTGAAGCTACTGACTGAATGAAAGGAGCTGGCATCTCACTCTCTTTGAATCTTCTTTATCATGCTAGGATTAGCAGGAAAAAGCAAAAAATTTCAGAATTGCACCTTGCAATGTGGAGATATTACTGTTTGTGCATTTAAAATATTCATTGATTTTTGCCATTGAAAAACATGTTTTTCATATACCAGAAATGTTTGAAGCTACTGACTGAATGAAAGGAGCTGGCATCTCACTCTCTTTGAATCTTCTTTATCATGCTAGGATTAACAGGAAAAAGCAAAAAATTTCAGAATTGCACCTTGCAATGTGGAGATATTACTGTTTGTGCATTTACAATATTCATTGATTTTTGCCATTGAAAAACATGTTTTTCATATACCAGAAATGTTTGAAGCTACTGACTGAATGAAAGGAGCTGGCATCTCACTCTCTTTGAATCTTCTTTATCATGCTAGGATTAACAGGAAAAAGCAAAAAATTTCAGAATTGCACCTTGCAATGTGGAGATATTACTGTTTGTGCATTTACAATATTCATTGATTTTTGCCATTGAAAAACGTCCAGAAATGTTTGAAGCTACTGACTGAATGAAAGGAGCTGGCATCTCACTCTCTTTGAATCTTCTTTATCATGCTAGGATTAACAGGAAAAAGCAAAAAATTTCAGAATTGCACCTTGCAATGTGGAGATATTACTGTTTGTGCATTTACAATATTCATTGATTTTTGCCATTGAAAAACGTCCAGAAATGTTTGAAGCTACTAACTGAATGAAAGGAGCTGGCATCTCACTCTCTTTGAATCTTCTTTATCATGCTAGGATTAGCAGGAAAAAGCAAAAAATTTCAGAATTGCACCTTGCAATGTGGAGATATTACTGTTTGTGCATTTACAATATTCATTGATTTTTGCCATTGAAAAACATGTTTTTCATGTACCAGAAATGTTTGAAGCTACTGACTGAATGAAAGGAGCTGGCATCTCACTCTCTTTGAATCTTCTTTATCATGCTAGGATTAGCAGGAAAAAGCAAAAAATTTCAGAATTGCACCTTGCAATGTGGAGATATTACTGTTTGTGCATTTACAATATTCATTGATTTTTGCCATTGAAAAACATGTTTTTCATATACCAGAAATGTTTGAAGCTACTGACTGAATGAAAGGAGCTGGCATCTCACTCTCTTTGAATCTTCTTTATCATGCTAGGATTAACAGGAAAAAGCAAAAAATTTCAGAATTGCACCTTGCAATGTGGAGATATTACTGTTTGTGCATTTACAATATTCATTGATTTTTGCCATTGAAAAACGTCCAGAAATGTTTGAAGCTACTGACTGAATGAAAGGAGCTGGCATCTCACTCTCTTTGAATCTTCTTTATCATGCTAGGATTAACAGGAAAAAGCTAAAAATTTCAGAATTGCACCTTGCAATGTGGAGATATTACTGTTTGTGCATTTACAATATTCATTGATTTTTGCCATTGAAAAACATGTTTTTCATATACCAGAAATGTTTGAAGCTACTGACTGAATGAAAGGAGCTGGCATCTCACTCTCTTTGAATCTTCTTTATCATGCTAGGATTAGCAGGAAAAAGCAAAGAATTTCAGAATTGCACCTTGCAATGTGGAGATATTACTGTTTGTGCATTTACAATATTCATTGATTTTTGCCATTGAAAAACATGTTTTTCATATACCAGAAATGTTTGAAGCTACTGACTGAATGAAAGGAGCTGGCATCTCACTCTCTTTGAATCTTCTTTATCATGCTAAGAGGAGCAGGAAAAAGCAAAAAATTTCAGAATTGCACCTTGCAATGCGGAGAAATTACTGTTTGTGCATTTACAATATTCATTGATTTTTGCCATTGAAAAACGTCCAGAAATGATTGAAGCTACTGACTGAATGAAAGGAGCTGTCATCTCACTCTCTTTGAATCTTCTTTATCATGCTAAGAGGAGCAGGAAAAAGCAAAAAATTTCAGAATTGCACCTTGCAATGCGGAGAAATTACTGTTTGTGCATTTACAATATTCATTGATTTTTGCCATTGAAAAATGTCCAGAAATGATTGAAGCTACTGACTGAATGAAAGGAGCTGGCATCTCACTCTCTTTGAATCTTCTTTATCATGCTAGGATTAGCAGGAAAAAGCAAAAAATTTCAGAATTGCACCTTGCAATGTGGAGATATTACTGTTTGTGCATTTACAATATTCATTGATTTTTGCCATTGAAAAACATGTTTTTCATATACCAGAAATGTTTGAAGCTACTGACTGAATGAAAGGAGCTGGCATCTCACTCTCTTTGAATCTTCTTTATCATGCTAGGATTAACAGGAAAAAGCAAAAAATTTCAGAATTTCACCTTGCAATGTGGAGATATTACTGTTTGTGCATTTACAATATTCATTGATTTTTGCCATTGAAAAACATGTTTTTCATATACCAGAAATGTTTGAAGCTACTGACTGAATGAAAGGAGCTGGCATCTCACTCTCTTTGAATCTTCTTTATCATGCTAGGATTAGCAGGAAAAAGCAAAAAATTTCAGAATTGCACCTTGCAATGTGGAGATATTACTCTTTGTGCATTTACAATATTCATTGATTTTTGCCATTGAAAAACATGTTTTTCATATACCAGAAATGTTTGAAGCTACTGACTGAATGAAAGGAGCTGGCATCTCACTCTCTTTGAATCTTCTTTATCATGCTAGGATTAGCAGGAAAAAGCAAAAAATTTCAGAATTGCACCTTGCAATGTGGAGATATTACTGTTTGTGCATTTACAATATTCATTGATTTTTGCCATTGAAAAACGTTTTTCATATACCAGAAATGTTTGAAGCTACTGACTGAATGAAAGGAGCTGGCATCTCACTCTCTTTGAATCTTCTTTATCATGCTAGGATTAACAGGAAAAAGCAAAAAATTTCAGAATTGCACCTTGCAATGTGGAGATATTACTGTTTGTGCATTTACAATATTCATTGATTTTTGCCATTGAAAAACGTCCAGAAATGTTTGAAGCTACTGACTGAATGAAAGGAGCTGGCATCTCACTCTCTTTGAATCTTCTTTATCATGCTAGGATTAACAGGAAAAAGCTAAAAATTTCAGAATTGCACCTTGCAATGTGGAGATATTACTGTTTGTGCATTTACAATATTCATTGATTTTTGCCATTGAAAAACATGTTTTTCATATACCAGAAATGTTTGAAGCTACTGACTGAATGAAAGGAGCTGGCATCTCACTCTCTTTGAATCTTCTTTATCATGCTAGGATTAGCAGGAAAAAGCAAAAAATTTCAGAATTGCACCTTGCAATGTGGAGATATTACTGTTTGTGCATTTACAATATTCATTGATTTTTGCCATTGAAAAACATGTGTTTTTCATATACCAGAAATGTTTGAAGCTACTGACTGAATGAAAGGAGCTGGCATCTCACTCTCTTTGAATCTTCTTTATCATGCTAGGATTAGCAGGAAAAAGCAAAAAATTTCAGAATTGCACCTTGCAATGTGGAGATATTACTGTTTGTGCATTTACAATATTCATTGATTTTTGCCATTGAAAAACATGTTTTTCATATACCAGAAATGTTTGAAGCTACTGACTGAATGAAAGGAGCTGGCATCTCACTCTCTGAATCTTCTTTATCATGCTAGGATTAACAGGAAAAAGCAAAAAATTTCAGAATTGCACCTTGCAATGTGGAGATATTACTGTTTGTGCATTTACAATATTCATTGATTTTTGCCATTGAAAAACGTCCAGAAATGTTTGAAGCTACTGACTGAATGAAAGGAGCTGGCATCTCACTCTCTTTGAATCTTCTTTATCATGCTAGGATTAGCAGGAAAAAGCAAAAAATTTCAGAATTGCACCTTGCAATGTGGAGATATTACTGTTTGTGCATTTACAATATTCATTGATTTTTGCCATTGAAAAACATGTTTTTCATATACCAGAAATGTTTGAAGCTACTGACTGAATGAAAGGAGCTGGCATGTCACTCTCTTTGAATCTTCTTTATCATGCTAGGATTAACAGGAAAAAGCAAAAAATTTCAGAATTGCACCTTGCAATGTGGAGATATTACTGTTTGTGCATTTACAATATTCATTGATTTTTGCCATTGAAAAACATGTTTTTCATATACCAGAAATGTTTGAAGCTACTGACTGAATGAAAGGAGCTGGCATCTCACTCTCTTTGAATCTTCTTTATCATGCTAGGATTAACAGGAAAAAGCAAAAAATTTCAGAATTGCACCTTGCAATGTGGAGATATTACTGTTTGTGCATTTACAATATTCATTGATTTTTGCCATTGAAAAACGTCCAGAAATGTTTGAAGCTACTGACTGAATGAAAGGAGCTGGCATCTCACTCTCTTTGAATCTTCTTTATCATGCTAGGATTAGCAGGAAAAAGCAAAAAATTTCAGAATTGCACCTTGCAATGTGGAGATATTACTGTTTGTGCATTTACAATATTCATTGATTTTTGCCATTGAAAAACATGTTTTTCATATACCAGAAATGTTTGAAGCTACTGACTGAATGAAAGGAGCTGGCATCTCACTCTCTTTGAATCTTCTTTATCATGCTAGGATTAGCAGGAAAAAGCAAAAAATTTCAGAATTGCACCTTGCAATGTGGAGATATTACTGTTTGTGCATTTACAATATTCATTGATTTTTGCCATTGAAAAACGTTTTTCATATACCAGAAATGTTTGAAGCTACTGACTGAATGAAAGGAGCTGGCATCTCACTCTCTTTGAATCTTCTTTATCATGCTAGGATTAACAGGAAAAAGCAAAAAATTTCAGAATTGCACCTTGCAATGTGGAGATATTACTGTTTGTGCATTTACAATATTCATTGATTTTTGCCATTGAAAAACGTCCAGAAATGATTGAAGCTACTGACTGAATGAAAGGAGCTGTCATCTCACTCTCTTTGAATCTTCTTTATCATGCTAAGAGGAGCAGGAAAAAGCAAAAAATTTCAGAATTGCACCTTGCAATGCGGAGAAATTACTGTTTGTGCATTTACAATATTCATTGATTTTTGCCATTGAAAAATGTCCAGAAATGATTGAAGCTACTGACTGAATGAAAGGAGCTGGCATCTCACTCTCTTTGAATCTTCTTTATCATGCTAGGATTAACAGGAAAAAGCAAAAAATTTCAGAATTTCACCTTGCAATGTGGAGATATTACTGTTTGTGCATTTACAATATTCATTGATTTTTGCCATTGAAAAACATGTTTTTCATATACCAGAAATGTTTGAAGCTACTGACTGAATGAAAGGAGCTGGCATCTCACTCTTTTCGAATCTTCTTTATCAGGCTAGGATTAACAGGAAAAAGCAAAAAATTTCAGAATTGCACCTTGCAATGTGGAGATATTAGTGTTTGTGCATTTACAATATTCATTGATTTTTGCCATTAAAAAATGTCCAGAAATGATTGAAGCTACTGACTGAATGAAAGGAGCTGGCATCTCACTCTCTTTGA
This sequence comes from Phyllobates terribilis, assembly GCF_046119375.1. Lineage (NCBI taxonomy): Eukaryota > Metazoa > Chordata > Amphibia > Anura > Dendrobatidae > Phyllobates > Phyllobates terribilis. Next base: position 284,719 of record NW_027363476.1, on the reverse strand, counting down.
ATCTTCTTTATCATGCTAGGATTAGCAGGAAAAAGCAAAAAATTTCAGAATTGCACCTTGCAATGTGGAGATATTACTGTTTGTGCATTTACAATATTCATTGATTTTTGCCATTGAAAAACATGTTTTTCATATACCAGAAATGTTTGAAGCTACTGACTGAATGAAAGGAGCTGGCATCTCACTCTCTTTGAATCTTCTTTATCATGCTAGGATTAACAGGAAAAAGCAAAAAATTTCAGAATTTCACCTTGCAATGTGGAGATATTACTGTTTGTGCATTTACAATATTCATTGATTTTTGCCATTGAAAAACATGTTTTTCATATACCAGAAATGTTTGAAGCTACTGACTGAATGAAAGGAGCTGGCATCTCACTCTCTTTGAATCTTCTTTATCATGCTAGGATTAACAGGAAAAAGCAAAAAATTTCAGAATTGCACCTTGCAATGTGGAGATATTACTGTTTGTGCATTTACAATATTCATTGATTTTTGCCATTGAAAAACGTCCAGAAATGTTTGAAGCTACTGACTGAATGAAAGGAGCTGGCATCTCACTCTCTTTGAATCTTCTTTATCATGCTAGGATTAGCAGGAAAAAGCAAAAAATTTCAGAATTGCACCTTGCAATGTGGAGATATTACTGTTTGTGCATTTACAATATTCATTGATTTTTGCCATTGAAAAACATGTTTTTCATATACCAGAAATGTTTGAAGCTACTGACTGAATGAAAGGAGCTGGCATCTCACTCTCTTTGAATCTTCTTTATCATGCTAGGATTAGCAGGAAAAAGCAAAAAATTTCAGAATTGCACCTTGCAATGTGGAGATATTACTGTTTGTGCATTTACAATATTCATTGATTTTTGCCATTGAAAAACGTTTTTCATATACCAGAAATGTTTGAAGCTACTGACTGAATGAAAGGAGCTGGCATCTCACTCTCTTTGAATCTTCTTTATCATGCTAGGATTAACAGGAAAAAGCAAAAAATTTCAGAATTGCACCTTGCAATGTGGAGATATTACTGTTTGTGCATTTACAATATTCATTGATTTTTGCCATTGAAAAACGTCCAGAAATGTTTGAAGCTACTGACTGAATGAAAGGAGCTGGCATCTCACTCTCTTTGAATCTTCTTTATCATGCTAGGATTAGCAGGAAAAAGCTAAAAATTTCAGAATTGCACCTTGCAATGTGGAGATATTACTGTTTGTGCATTTACAATATTCATTGATTTTTGCCATTGAAAAACATGTTTTTCATATACCAGAAATGTTTGAAGCTACTGACTGAATGAAAGGAGCTGGCATCTCACTCTCTTTGAATCTTCTTTATCATGCTAGGATTAGCAGGAAAAAGCAAAAAATTTCAGAATTGCACCTTGCAATGTGGAGATATTACTGTTTGTGCATTTACAATATTCATTGATTTTTGCCATTGAAAAACATGTTTTTCATATACCAGAAATGTTTGAAGCTACTGACTGAATGAAAGGAGCTGGCATCTCACTCTCTTTGAATCTTCTTTATCATGCTAGGATTAACAGGAGAAAGCAAAAAATTTCAGAATTGCACCTTGCAATGTGGAGATATTACTGTTTGTGCATTTACAATATTCATTGATTTTTGCCATTGAAAAACATGTTTTTCATATACCAGAAATGTTTGAAGCTACTGACTGAATGAAAGGAGCTGGCATCTCACTCTCTTTGAATCTTCTTTATCATGCTAGGATTAGCAGGAAAAAGCAAAAAATTTCAGAATTGCACCTTGCAATGTGGAGATATTACTGTTTGTGCATTTACAATATTCATTGATTTTTGCCATTGAAAAACATGTTTTTCATATACCAGAAATGTTTGAAGCTACTGACTGAATGAAAGGAGCTGGCATCTCACTCTCTTTGAATCTTCTTTATCATGCTAGGATTAGCAGGAAAAAGCAAAAAATTTCAGAATTGCACCTTGCAATGTGGAGATATTACTGTTTGTGCATTTACAATATTCATTGATTTTTGCCATTGAAAAACGTTTTTCATATACCAGAAATGTTTGAAGCTACTGACTGAATGAAAGGAGCTGGCATCTCACTCTCTGAATCTTCTTTATCATGCTAGGATTAACAGAAAAAGCAAAACATTTCAGAATTGCACCTTGCAATGTGGAGATATTACTGTTTGTGCATTTACAATATTCATTGATTTTTGCCATTGAAAAACGTCCAGAAATGTTTGAAGCTACTGACTGAATGAAAGGAGCTGGCATCTCACTCTCTTTGAATCTTCTTTATCATGCTAGGATTAACAGGAAAAAGCTAAAAATTTCAGAATTGCACCTTGCAATGTGGAGATATTACTGTTTGTGCATTTACAATATTCATTGATTTTTGCCATTGAAAAACATGTTTTTCATATACCAGAAATGTTTGAAGCTACTGACTGAATGAAAGGAGCTGGCATCTCACTCTCTTTGAATCTTCTTTATCATGCTAGGATTAGCAGGAAAAAGCAAAAAATTTCAGAATTGCACCTTGCAATGTGGAGATATTACTGTTTGTGCATTTACAATATTCATTGATTTTTGCCATTGAAAAACATGTGTTTTTCATATACCAGAAATGTTTGAAGCTACTGACTGAATGAAAGGAGCTGGCATCTCACTCTCTTTGAATCTTCTTTATCATGCTAGGATTAGCAGGAAAAAGCAAAAAATTTCAGAATTGCACCTTGCAATGTGGAGATATTACTGTTTGTGCATTTACAATATTCATTGATTTTTGCCATTGAAAAACATGTTTTTCATATACCAGAAATGTTTGAAGCTACTGACTGAATGAAAGGAGCTGGCATCTCACTCTCTGAATCTTCTTTATCATGCTAGGATTAACAGGAAAAAGCAAAAAATTTCAGAATTGCACCTTGCAATGTGGAGATATTGCTGTTTGTGCATTTACAATATTCATTGATTTTTGCCATTGAAAAACGTCCAGAAATGTTTGAAGCTACTGACTGAATGAAAGGAGCTGGCATCTCACTCTCTTTGAATCTTCTTTATCATGCTAGGATTAGCAGGAAAAAGCAAAAAATTTCAGAATTGCACCTTGCAATGTGGAGATATTACTGTTTGTGCATTTACAATATTCATTGATTTTTGCCATTGAAAAACATGTTTTTCATATACCAGAAATGTTTGAAGCTACTGACTGAATGAAAGGAGCTGGCATGTCACTCTCTTTGAATCTTCTTTATCATGCTAGGATTAACAGGAAAAAGCAAAAAATTTCAGAATTGCACCTTGCAATGTGGAGATATTACTGTTTGTGCATTTACAATATTCATTGATTTTTGCCATTGAAAAACATGTTTTTCATATACCAGAAATGTTTGAAGCTACTGACTGAATGAAAGGAGCTGGCATCTCACTCTCTTTGAATCTTCTTTATCATGCTAGGATTAACAGGAAAAAGCAAAAAATTTCAGAATTGCACCTTGCAATGTGGAGATATTACTGTTTGTGCAATTACAATATTCATTGATTTTTGCCATTGAAAAACGTCCAGAAATGTTTGAAGCTACTGACTGAATGAAAGGAGCTGGCATCTCACTCTCTTTGAATCTTCTTTATCATGCTAGGATTAGCAGGAAAAAGCAAAAAATTTCAGAATTGCACCTTGCAATGTGGAGATATTACTGTTTGTGCATTTACAATATTCATTGATTTTTGCCATTGAAAAACGTTTTTCATATACCAGAAATGTTTGAAGCTACTGACTGAATGAAAGGAGCTGGCATCTCACTCTCTTTGAATCTTCTTTATCATGCTAGGATTAACAGGAAAAAGCAAAAAATTTCAGAATTGCACCTTGCAATGTGGAGATATTACTGTTTGTGCATTTACAATATTCATTGATTTTTGCCATTGAAAAACGTCCAGAAATGATTGAAGCTACTGACTGAATGAAAGGAGCTGTCATCTCACTCTCTTTGAATCTTCTTTATCATGCTAAGAGGAGCAGGAAAAAGCAAAAAATTTCAGAATTGCACCTTGCAATGCGGAGAAATTACTGTTTGAGCATTTACAATATTCATTGATTTTTGCCATTGAAAAATGTCCAGAAATGATTGAAGCTACTGACTGAATGAAAGGAGCTGGCATCTCACTCTCTTTGAATCTTCTTTATCATGCTAGGATTAACAGGAAAAAGCAAAAAATTTCAGAATTTCACCTTGCAATGTGGAGATATTACTGTTTGTGCATTTACAATATTCATTGATTTTTGCCATTGAAAAACATGTTTTTCATATACCAGAAATGTTTGAAGCTACTGACTGAATGAAAGGAGCTGGCATCTCACTCTTTTCGAATCTTCTTTATCAGGCTAGGATTAACAGGAAAAAGCAAAAAATTTCAGAATTGCACCTTGCAATGTGGAGATATTACTGTTTGTGCATTTACAATATTCATTGATTTTTGCCATTAAAAAATGTCCAGAAATGATTGAAGCTACTGACTGAATGAAAGGAGCTGGCATCTCACTCTCTTTGAATCTTCTTTATCATGCTAGGATTAGCAGGAAAAAGCAAAAAATTTCAGAATTGCACCTTGCAATGTGGAGATATTACTGTTTGTGCATTTACAATATTCATTGATTTTTGCCATTGAAAAACATGTTTTTCATATACCAGAAATGTTTGAAGCTACTGACTGAATGAAAGGAGCTGGCATCTCACTCTCTTTGAATCTTCTTTATCATGCTAGGATTAACAGGAAAAAGCAAAAAATTTCAGAATTTCACCTTGCAATGTGGAGATATTACTGTTTGTGCATTTACAATATTCATTGATTTTTGCCATTGAAAAACATGTTTTTCATATACCAGAAATGTTTGAAGCTACTGACTGAATGAAAGGAGCTGGCATCTCACTCTCTTTGAATCTTCTTTATCATGCTAGGATTAACAGGAAAAAGCAAAAAATTTCAGAATTGCACCTTGCAATGTGGAGATATTACTGTTTGTGCATTTACAATATTCATTGATTTTTGCCATTGAAAAACGTCCAGAAATGTTTGAAGCTACTGACTGAATGAAAGGAGCTGGCATCTCACTCTCTTTGAATCTTCTTTATCATGCTAGGATTAGCAGGAAAAAGCAAAAAATTTCAGAATTGCACCTTGCAATGTGGAGATATTACTGTTTGTGCATTTACAATATTCATTGATTTTTGCCATTGAAAAACATGTTTTTCATATACCAGAAATGTTTGAAGCTACTGACTGAATGAAAGGAGCTGGCATCTCACTCTCTTTGAATCTTCTTTATCATGCTAGGATTAGCAGGAAAAAGCAAAAAATTTCAGAATTGCACCTTGCAATGTGGAGATATTACTGTTTGTGCATTTACAATATTCATTGATTTTTGCCATTGAAAAACGTTTTTCATATACCAGAAATGTTTGAAGCTACTGACTGAATGAAAGGAGCTGGCATCTCACTCTCTTTGAATCTTCTTTATCATGCTAGGATTAACAGGAAAAAGCAAAAAATTTCAGAATTGCACCTTGCAATGTGGAGATATTACTGTTTGTGCATTTACAATATTCATTGATTTTTGCCATTGAAAAACGTCCAGAAATGTTTGAAGCTACTGACTGAATGAAAGGAGCTGGCATCTCACTCTCTTTGAATCTTCTTTATCATGCTAGGATTAACAGGAAAAAGCTAAAAATTTCAGAATTGCACCTTGCAATGTGGAGATATTACTGTTTGTGCATTTACAATATTCATTGATTTTTGCCATTGAAAAACATGTTTTTCATATACCAGAAATGTTTGAAGCTACTGACTGAATGAAAGGAGCTGGCATCTCACTCTCTTTGAATCTTCTTTATCATGCTAGGATTAGCAGGAAAAAGCAAAAAATTTCAGAATTGCACCTGGAAATGTGGAGATATTACTGTTTGTGCATTTACAATATTCATTGATTTTTGCCATTGAAAAACATGTTTTTCATATACCAGAAATGTTTGAAGCTACTGACTGAATGAAAGGAGCTGGCATCTCACTCTCTTTGAATCTTCTTTATCATGCTAGGATTAACAGGAAAAAGCAAAAAATTTCAGAATTGCACCTTGCAATGTGGAGATATTACTGTTTGTGCATTTACAATATTCATTGATTTTTGCCATTGAAAAACGTCCAGAAATGTTTGAAGCTACTTACTGAATGAAAGGAGCTGGCATCTCACTCTCTTTGAATCTTCTTTATCATGCTAGGATTAGCAGGAAAAAGCAAAAAATTTCAGAATTGCACCTTGCAATGTGGAGATATTACTGTTTGTGCATTTACAATATTCATTGATTTTTGCCATTGAAAAACATGTTTTTCATATACCAGAAATGTTTGAAGCTACTGACTGAATGAAAGGAGCTGGCATGTCACTCTCTTTGAATCTTCTTTATCATGCTAGGATTAACAGGAAAAAGCAAAAAATTTCAGAATTGCACCTTGCAATGTGGAGATATTACTGTTTGTGCATTTACAATATTCATTGATTTTTGCCATTGAAAAACATGTTTTTCATATACCAGAAATGTTTGAAGCTACTGACTGAATGAAAGGAGCTGGCATCTCACTCTCTTTGAATCTTCTTTATCATGCTAGGATTAACAGGAAAAAGCAAAAAATTTCAGAATTGCACCTTGCAATGTGGAGATATTACTGTTTGTGCATTTACAATATTCATTGATTTTTGCCATTGAAAAACATGTTTTTCATATACCAGAAATGTTTGAAGCTACTGACTGAATGAAAGGAGCTGGCATCTCACTCTCTTTGAATCTTCTTTATCATGCTAGGATTAACAGGAAAAAGCAAAAAATTTCAGAATTGCACCTTGCAATGTGGAGATATTACTGTTTGTGCATTTACAATATTCATTGATTTTTGCCATTGAAAAACGTCCAGAAATGTTTGAAGCTACTGACTGAATGAAAGGAGCTGGCATCTCACTCTCTTTGAATCTTCTTTATCATGCTAGGATTAACAGGAAAAAGCAAAAAATTTCAGAATTGCACCTTGCAATGTGGAGATATTACTGTTTGTGCATTTACACTATTCATTGATTTTTGCCATTGAAAAACGTCCAGAAATGTTTGAAGCTACTGACTGAATGAAAGGAGCTGGCATCTCACTCTCTTTGAATCTTCTTTATCATGCTAGGATTAGCAGGAAAAAGCAAAAAATTTCAGAATTGCACCTTGCAATGTGGAGATATTACTGTTTGTGCATTTACAATATTCATTGATTTTTGCCATTGAAAAATATGTTTTTCATATACCAGAAATGTTTGAAGCTACTGACTGAATGAAAGGAGCTGGCATCTCACGCTCTTTGAATCTTCTTTATCATGCTAGGATTAGCAGGAAAAAGCAAAAAATTTCAGAATTGCACCTTGCAATGTGGAGATATTACTGTTTGTGCATTTACAATATTCATTGATTTTTGCCATTGAAAAACATGTTTTTCATATACCAGAAATGTTTGAAGCTACTGACTGAATGAAAGGAGCTGGCATCTCACTCTCTTTGAATCTTCTTTATCATGCTAGGATTAACAGGAAAAAGCAAAAAATTTCAGAATTGCACCTTGCAATGTGGAGATATTACTGTTTGTGCATTTACAATATTCATTGATTTTTGCCATTGAAAAACGTCCAGAAATGTTTGAAGCTACTGACTGAATGAAAGGAGCTGGCATCTCACTCTCTTTGAATCTTCTTTATCATGCTAGGATTAACAGGAAAAAGCTAAAAATTTCAGAATTGCACCTTGCAATGTGGAGATATTACTGTTTGTGCATTTACAATATTCATTGATTTTTGCCATTGAAAAACGTCCAGAAATGTTTGAAGCTACTGACTGAATGAAAGGAGCTGGCATCTCACTCTCTTTGAATCTTCTTTATCATGCTAGGATTAGCAGGAAAAAGCTAAAAATTTCAGAATTGCACCTTGCAATGTGGAGATATTACTGTTTGTGCATTTACAATATTCATTGATTTTTGCCATTGAAAAACATGTTTTTCATATACCAGAAATGTTTGAAGCTACTGACTGAATGAAAGGAGCTGGCATCTCACTCTCTTTGAATCTTCTTTATCATGCTAGGATTAGCAGGAAAAAGCAAAAAATTTCAGAATTGCACCTTGCAATGTGGAGATATTACTGTTTGTGCATTTACAATATTCATTGATTTTTGCCATTGAAAAACATGTTTTTCATATACCAGAAATGTTTGAAGCTACTGACTGAATGAAAGGAGCTGGCATCTCACTCTCTTTGAATCTTCTTTATCATGCTAGGATTAACAGGAAAAAGCAAAAAATTTCAGAATTGCACCTTGCAATGTGGAGATATTACTGTTTGTGCATTTACAATATTCATTGATTTTTGCCATTGAAAAACATGTTTTTCATATACCAGAAATGTTTGAAGCTACTGACTGAATGAAAGGAGCTGGCATCTCACTCTCTTTGAATCTTCTTTATCATGCTAGGATTAGCAGGAAAAAGCAAAAAATTTCAGAATTGCACCTTGCAATGTGGAGATATTACTGTTTGTGCATTTACAATATTCATTGATTTTTGCCATTGAAAAACATGTTTTTCATATACCAGAAATGTTTGAAGCTACTGACTGAATGAAAGGAGCTGGCATCTCACTCTCTTTGAATCTTCTTTATCATGCTAGGATTAGCAGGAAAAAGCAAAAAATTTCAGAATTGCACCTTGCAATGTGGAGATATTACTGTTTGTGCATTTACAATATTCATTGATTTTTGCCATTGAAAAACGTTTTTCATATACCAGAAATGTTTGAAGCTACTGACTGAATGAAAGGAGCTGGCATCTCACTCTCTGAATCTTCTTTATCATGCTAGGATTAACAGAAAAAGCAAAACATTTCAGAATTGCACCTTGCAATGTGGAGATATTACTGTTTGTGCATTTACAATATTCATTGATTTTTGCCATTGAAAAACGTCCAGAAATGTTTGAAGCTACTGACTGAATGAAAGGAGCTGGCATCTCACTCTCTTTGAATCTTCTTTATCATGCTAGGATTAACAGGAAAAAGCTAAAAATTTCAGAATTGCACCTTGCAATGTGGAGATATTACTGTTTGTGCATTTACAATATTCATTGATTTTTGCCATTGAAAAACATGTTTTTCATATACCAGAAATGTTTGAAGCTACTGACTGAATGAAAGGAGCTGGCATCTCACTCTCTTTGAATCTTCTTTATCATGCTAGGATTAGCAGGAAAAAGCAAAAAATTTCAGAATTGCACCTTGCAATGTGGAGATATTACTGTTTGTGCATTTACAATATTCATTGATTTTTGCCATTGAAAAACATGTGTTTTTCATATACCAGAAATGTTTGAAGCTACTGACTGAATGAAAGGAGCTGGCATCTCACTCTCTTTGAATCTTCTTTATCATGCTAGGATTAGCAGGAAAAAGCAAAAAATTTCAGAATTGCACCTTGCAATGTGGAGATATTACTGTTTGTGCATTTACAATATTCATTGATTTTTGCCATTGAAAAACATGTTTTTCATATACCAGAAATGTTTGAAGCTACTGACTGAATGAAAGGAGCTGGCATCTCACTCTCTGAATCTTCTTTATCATGCTAGGATTAACAGGAAAAAGCAAAAAATTTCAGAATTGCACCTTGCAATGTGGAGATATTGCTGTTTGTGCATTTACAATATTCATTGATTTTTGCCATTGAAAAACGTCCAGAAATGTTTGAAGCTACTGACTGAATGAAAGGAGCTGGCATCTCACTCTCTTTGAATCTTCTTTATCATGCTAGGATTAGCAGGAAAAAGCAAAAAATTTCAGAATTGCACCTTGCAATGTGGAGATATTACTGTTTGTGCATTTACAATATTCATTGATTTTTGCCATTGAAAAACATGTTTTTCATATACCAGAAATGTTTGAAGCTACTGACTGAATGAAAGGAGCTGGCATGTCACTCTCTTTGAATCTTCTTTATCATGCTAGGATTAACAGGAAAAAGCAAAAAATTTCAGAATTGCACCTTGCAATGTGGAGATATTACTGTTTGTGCATTTACAATATTCATTGATTTTTGCCATTGAAAAACATGTTTTTCATATACCAGAAATGTTTGAAGCTACTGACTGAATGAAAGGAGCTGGCATCTCACTCTCTTTGAATCTTCTTTATCATGCTAGGATTAACAGGAAAAAGCAAAAAATTTCAGAATTGCACCTTGCAATGTGGAGATATTACTGTTTGTGCATTTACAATATTCATTGATTTTTGCCATTGAAAAACGTCCAGAAATGTTTGAAGCTACTGACTGAATGAAAGGAGCTGGCATCTCACTCTCTTTGAATCTTCTTTATCATGCTAGGATTAGCAGGAAAAAGCAAAAAATTTCAGAATTGCACCTTGCAATGTGGAGATATTACTGTTTGTGCATTTACAATATTCATTGATTTTTGCCATTGAAAAACATGTTTTTCATATACCAGAAATGTTTGAAGCTACTGACTGAATGAAAGGAGCTGGCATCTCACTCTCTTTGAATCTTCTTTATCATGCTAGGATTAGCAGGAAAAAGCAAAAAATTTCAGAATTGCACCTTGCAATGTGGAGATATTACTGTTTGTGCATTTACAATATTCATTGATTTTTGCCATTGAAAAACGTTTTTCATATACCAGAAATGTTTGAAGCTACTGACTGAATGAAAGGAGCGGGCATCTCACTCTCTTTGAATCTTCTTTATCATGCTAGGATTAACAGGAAAAAGCAAAAAATTTCAGAATTGCACCTTGCAATGTGGAGATATTACTGTTTGTGCATTTACAATATTCATTGATTTTTGCCATTGAAAAACGTCCAGAAATGATTGAAGCTACTGACTGAATGAAAGGAGCTGTCATCTCACTCTCTTTGAATCTTCTTTATCATGCTAAGAGGAGCAGGAAAAAGCAAAAAATTTCAGAATTGCACCTTGCAATGCGGAGAAATTACTGTTTGTGCATTTACAATATTCATTGATTTTTGCCATTGAAAAATGTCCAGAAATGATTGAAGCTACTGACTGAATGAAAGGAGCTGGCATCTCACTCTCTTTGAATCTTCTTTATCATGCTAGGATTAACAGGAAAAAGCAAAAAATTTCAGAATTTCACCTTGCAATGTGGAGATATTACTGTTTGTGCATTTACAATATTCATTGATTTTTGCCATTGAAAAACATGTTTTTCATATACCAGAAATGTTTGAAGCTACTGACTGAATGAAAGGAGCTGGCATCTCACTCTTTTCGAATCTTCTTTATCAGGCTAGGATTAACAGGAAAAAGCAAAAAATTTCAGAATTGCACCTTGCAATGTGGAGATATTACTGTTTGTGCATTTACAATATTCATTGATTTTTGCCATTAAAAAATGTCCAGAAATGATTGAAGCTACTGACTGAATGAAAGGAGCTGGCATCTCACTCTCTTTGAATCTTCTTTATCATGCTAGGATTAGCAGGAAAAAGCAAAAAATTTCAGAATTGCACCTTGCAATGTGGAGATATTACTGTTTGTGCATTTACAATATTCATTGATTTTTGCCATTGAAAAACATGTTTTTCATATACCAGAAATGTTTGAAGCTACTGACTGAATGAAAGGAGCTGGCATCTCACTCTCTTTGAATCTTCTTTATCATGCTAGGATTAACAGGAAAAAGCAAAAAATTTCAGAATTTCACCTTGCAATGTGGAGATATTACTGTTTGTGCATTTACAATATTCATTGATTTTTGCCATTGAAAAACATGTTTTTCATATACCAGAAATGTTTGAAGCTACTGACTGAATGAAAGGAGCTGGCATCTCACTCTCTTTGAATCTTCTTTATCATGCTAGGATTAACAGGAAAAAGCAAAAAATTTCAGAATTGCACCTTGCAATGTGGAGATATTACTGTTTGTGCATTTACAATATTCATTGATTTTTGCCATTGAAAAACGTCCAGAAATGTTTGAAGCTACTGACTGAATGAAAGGAGCTGGCATCTCACTCTCTTTGAATCTTCTTTATCATGCTAGGATTAGCAGGAAAAAGCAAAAAATTTCAGAATTGCACCTTGCAATGTGGAGATATTACTGTTTGTGCATTTACAATATTCATTGATTTTTGCCATTGAAAAACATGTTTTTCATATACCAGAAATGTTTGAAGCTACTGACTGAATGAAAGGAGCTGGCATCTCACTCTCTTTGAATCTTCTTTATCATGCTAGGATTAGCAGGAAAAAGCAAAAAATTTCAGAATTGCACCTTGCAATGTGGAGATATTACTGTTTGTGCATTTACAATATTCATTGATTTTTGCCATTGAAAAACGTTTTTCATATACCAGAAATGTTTGAAGCTACTGACTGAATGAAAGGAGCTGGCATCTCACTCTCTTTGAATCTTCTTTATCATGCTAGGATTAACAGGAAAAAGCAAAAAATTTCAGAATTGCACCTTGCAATGTGGAGATATTACTGTTTGTGCATTTACAATATTCATTGATTTTTGCCATTGAAAAACGTCCAGAAATGTTTGAAGCTACTGACTGAATGAAAGGAGCTGGCATCTCACTCTCTTTGAATCTTCTTTATCATGCTAGGATTAACAGGAAAAAGCTAAAAATTTCAGAATTGCACCTTGCAATGTGGAGATATTACTGTTTGTGCATTTACAATATTCATTGATTTTTGCCATTGAAAAACATGTTTTTCATATACCAGAAATGTTTGAAGCTACTGACTGAATGAAAGGAGCTGGCATCTCACTCTCTTTGAATCTTCTTTATCATGCTAGGATTAGCAGGAAAAAGCAAAAAATTTCAGAATTGCACCTTGCAATGTGGAGATATTACTGTTTGTGCATTTACAATATTCATTGATTTTTGCCATTGAAAAACATGTTTTTCATATACCAGAAATGTTTGAAGCTACTGACTGAATGAAAGGAGCTGGCATCTCACTCTCTTTGAATCTTCTTTATCATGCTAGGATTAACAGGAAAAAGCAAAAAATTTCAGAATTGCACCTTGCAATGTGGAGATATTACTGTTTGTGCATTTACAATATTCATTGATTTTTGCCATTGAAAAACGTCCAGAAATGTTTGAAGCTACTTACTGAATGAAAGGAGCTGGCATCTCACTCTCTTTGAATCTTCTTTATCATGCTAGGATTAGCAGGAAAAAGCAAAAAATTTCAGAATTGCACCTTGCAATGTGGAGATATTACTGTTTGTGCATTTACAATATTCATTGATTTTTGCCATTGAAAAACATGTTTTTCATATACCAGAAATGTTTGAAGCTACTGACTGAATGAAAGGAGCTGGCATGTCACTCTCTTTGAATCTTCTTTATCATGCTAGGATTAACAGGAAAAAGCAAAAAATTTCAGAATTGCACCTTGCAATGTGGAGATATTACTGTTTGTGCATTTACAATATTCATTGATTTTTGCCATTGAAAAACATGTTTTTCATATACCAGAAATGTTTGAAGCTACTGACTGAATGAAAGGAGCTGGCATCTCACTCTCTTTGAATCTTCTTTATCATGCTAGGATTAACAGGAAAAAGCAAAAAATTTCAGAATTGCACCTTGCAATGTGGAGATATTACTGTTTGTGCATTTACAATATTCATTGATTTTTGCCATTGAAAAACATCCAGAAATGTTTGAAGCTACTGACTGAATGAAAGGAGCTGGCATCTCACTCTCTTTGAATCTTCTTTATCATGCTAGGATTAACAGGAAAAAGCAAAAAATTTCAGAATTGCACCTTGCAATGTGGAGATATTACTGTTTGTGCATTTACAATATTCATTGATTTTTGCCATTGAAAAACATGTTTTTCATATACCAGAAATGTTTGAAGCTACTGACTGAATGAAAGGAGCTGGCATCTCACTCTCTTTGAATCTTCTTTATCATGCTAGGATTAACAGGAAAAAGCAAAAAATTTCAGAATTGCACCTTGCAATGTGGAGATATTACTGTTTGTGCATTTACAATATTCATTGATTTTTGCCATTGAAAAACGTCCAGAAATGTTTGAAGCTACTGACTGAATGAAAGGAGCTGGCATCTCACTCTCTTTGAATCTTCTTTATCATGCTAGGATTAACAGGAAAAAGCAAAAAATTTCAGAATTGCACCTTGCAATGTGGAGATATTACTGTTTGTGCATTTACAATATTCATTGATTTTTGCCATTGAAAAACGTCCAGAAATGTTTGAAGCTACTGACTGAATGAAAGGAGCTGGCATCTCACTCTCTTTGAATCTTCTTTATCATGCTAGGATTAGCAGGAAAAAGCAAAAAATTTCAGAATTGCACCTTGCAATGTGGAGATATTACTGTTTGTGCATTTACAATATTCATTGATTTTTGCCATTGAAAAATATGTTTTTCATATACCAGAAATGTTTGAAGCTACTGACTGAATGAAAGGAGCTGGCATCTCACGCTCTTTGAATCTTCTTTATCATGCTAGGATTAGCAGGAAAAAGCAAAAAATTTCAGAATTGCACCTTGCAATGTGGAGATATTACTGTTTGTGCATTTACAATATTCATTGATTTTTGCCATTGAAAAACATGTTTTTCATATACCAGAAATGTTTGAAGCTACTGACTGAATGAAAGGAGCTGGCATCTCACTCTCTTTGAATCTTCTTTATCATGCTAGGATTAACAGGAAAAAGCAAAAAATTTCAGAATTGCACCTTGCAATGTGGAGATATTACTGTTTGTGCATTTACAATATTCATTGATTTTTGCCATTGAAAAACGTCCAGAAATGTTTGAAGCTACTGACTGAATGAAAGGAGCTGGCATCTCACTCTCTTTGAATCTTCTTTATCATGCTAGGATTAACAGGAAAAAGCTAAAAATTTCAGAATTGCACCTTGCAATGTGGAGATATTACTGTTTGTGCATTTACAATATTCATTGATTTTTGCCATTGAAAAACATGTTTTTCATATACCAGAAATGTTTGAAGCTACTGACTGAATGAAAGGAGCTGGCATCTCACTCTTTGAATCTTCTTTATCATGCTAGGATTAGCAGGAAAAAGCAAAGAATTTCAGAATTGCACCTTGCAATGTGGAGATATTACTGTTTGTGCATTTACAATATTCATTGATTTTTGCCATTGAAAAACATGTTTTTCATATACCAGAAATGTTTGAAGCTACTGACTGAATGAAAGGAGCTGGCATCTCACTCTCTTTGAATCTTCTTTATCATGCTAAGAGGAGCAGGAAAAAGCAAAAAATTTCAGAATTGCACCTTGCAATGCGGAGAAATTACTGTTTGTGCATTTACAATATTCATTGATTTTTGCCATTGAAAAACGTCCAGAAATGATTGAAGCTACTGACTGAATGAAAGGAGCTGTCATCTCACTCTCTTTGAATCTTCTTTATCATGCTAAGAGGAGCAGGAAAAAGCAAAAAATTTCAGAATTGCACCTTGCAATGCGGAGAAATTACTGTTTGTGCATTTACAATATTCATTGATTTTTGCCATTGAAAAATGTCCAGAAATGATTGAAGCTACTGACTGAATGAAAAGAGCTGGCATCTCACTCTCTTTGAATCTTCTTTATCATGCTAGGATTAGCAGGAAAAAGCAAAAAATTTCAGAATTGCACCTTGCAATGTGGAGATATTACTGTTTGTGCATTTACAATATTCATTGATTTTTGCCATTGAAAAACATGTTTTTCATATACCAGAAATGTTTGAAGCTACTGACTGAATGAAAGGAGCTGGCATCTCACTCTCTTTGAATCTTCTTTATCATGCTAGGATTAACAGGAAAAAGCAAAAAATTTCAGAATTTCACCTTGCAATGTGGAGATATTACTGTTTGTGCATTTACAATATTCATTGATTTTTGCCATTGAAAAACATGTTTTTCATATACCAGAAATGTTTGAAGCTACTGACTGAATGAAAGGAGCTGGCATCTCACTCTCTTTGAATCTTCTTTATCATGCTAGGATTAACAGGAAAAAGCAAAAAATTTCAGAATTGCACCTTGCAATGTGGAGATATTACTGTTTGTGCATTTACAATATTCATTGATTTTTGCCATTGAAAAACGTCCAGAAATGTTTGAAGCTACTGACTGAATGAAAGGAGCTGGCATCTCACTCTCTTTGAATCTTCTTTATCATGCTAGGATTAGCAGGAAAAAGCAAAAAATTTCAGAATTGCACCTTGCAATGTGGAGATATTACTGTTTGTGCATTTAAAATATTCATTGATTTTTGCCATTGAAAAATATGTTTTTCATATACCAGAAATGTTTGAAGCTACTGACTGAATGAAAGGAGCTGGCATCTCACTCTCTTTGAATCTTCTTTATCATGCTAGGATTAACAGGAAAAAGCAAAAAATTTCAGAATTGCACCTTGCAATGTGGAGATATTACTGTTTGTGCATTTACAATATTCATTGATTTTTGCCATTGAAAAACATCCAGAAATGTTTGAAGCTACTGACTGAATGAAAGGAGCTGGCATCTCACTCTCTTTGAATCTTCTTTATCATGCTAGGATTAACAGGAAAAAGCAAAAAATTTCAGAATTGCACCTTGCAATGTGGAGATATTACTGTTTGTGCATTTACAATATTCATTGATTTTTGCCATTGAAAAACATGTTTTTCATATACCAGAAATGTTTGAAGCTACTGACTGAATGAAAGGAGCTGGCATCTCACTCTCTTTGAATCTTCTTTATCATGCTAGGATTAACAGGAAAAAGCAAAAAATTTCAGAATTGCACCTTGCAATGTGGAGATATTACTGTTTGTGCATTTACAATATTCATTGATTTTTGCCATTGAAAAACGTCCAGAAATGTTTGAAGCTACTGACTGAATGAAAGGAGCTGGCATCTCACTCTCTTTGAATCTTCTTTATCATGCTAGGATTAACAGGAAAAAGCAAAAAATTTCAGAATTGCACCTTGCAATGTGGAGATATTACTGTTTGTGCATTTACAATATTCATTGATTTTTGCCATTGAAAAACGTCCAGAAATGTTTGAAGCTACTGACTGAATGAAAGGAGCTGGCATCTCACTCTCTTTGAATCTTCTTTATCATGCTAGGATTAGCAGGAAAAAGCAAAAAATTTCAGAATTGCACCTTGCAATGTGGAGATATTACTGTTTGTGCATTTACAATATTCATTGATTTTTGCCATTGAAAAATATGTTTTTCATATACCAGAAATGTTTGAAGCTACTGACTGAATGAAAGGAGCTGGCATCTCACGCTCTTTGAATCTTCTTTATCATGCTAGGATTAGCAGGAAAAAGCAAAAAATTTCAGAATTGCACCTTGCAATGTGGAGATATTACTGTTTGTGCATTTACAATATTCATTGATTTTTGCCATTGAAAAACATGTTTTTCATATACCAGAAATGTTTGAAGCTACTGACTGAATGAAAGGAGCTGGCATCTCACTCTCTTTGAATCTTCTTTATCATGCTAGGATTAACAGGAAAAAGCAAAAAATTTCAGAATTGCACCTTGCAATGTGGAGATATTACTGTTTGTGCATTTACAATATTCATTGATTTTTGCCATTGAAAAACGTCCAGAAATGTTTGAAGCTACTGACTGAATGAAAGGAGCTGGCATCTCACTCTCTTTGAATCTTCTTTATCATGCTAGGATTAACAGGAAAAAGCTAAAAATTTCAGAATTGCACCTTGCAATGTGGAGATATTACTGTTTGTGCATTTACAATATTCATTGATTTTTGCCATTGAAAAACATGTTTTTCATATACCAGAAATGTTTGAAGCTACTGACTGAATGAAAGGAGCTGGCATCTCACTCTTTGAATCTTCTTTATCATGCTAGGATTAGCAGGAAAAAGCAAAGAATTTCAGAATTGCACCTTGCAATGTGGAGATATTACTGTTTGTGCATTTACAATATTCATTGATTTTTGCCATTGAAAAACATGTTTTTCATATACCAGAAATGTTTGAAGCTACTGACTGAATGAAAGGAGCTGGCATCTCACTCTCTTTGAATCTTCTTTATCATGCTAAGAGGAGCAGGAAAAAGCAAAAAATTTCAGAATTGCACCTTGCAATGCGGAGAAATTACTGTTTGTGCATTTACAATATTCATTGATTTTTGCCATTGAAAAACGTCCAGAAATGATTGAAGCTACTGACTGAATGAAAGGAGCTGTCATCTCACTCTCTTTGAATCTTCTTTATCATGCTAAGAGGAGCAGGAAAAAGCAAAAAATTTCAGAATTGCACCTTGCAATGCGGAGAAATTACTGTTTGTGCATTTACAATATTCATTGATTTTTGCCATTGAAAAATGTCCAGAAATGATTGAAGCTACTGACTGAATGAAAAGAGCTGGCATCTCACTCTCTTTGAATCTTCTTTATCATGCTAGGATTAGCAGGAAAAAGCAAAAAATTTCAGAATTGCACCTTGCAATGTGGAGATATTACTGTTTGTGCATTTACAATATTCATTGATTTTTGCCATTGAAAAACATGTTTTTCATATACCAGAAATGTTTGAAGCTACTGACTGAATGAAAGGAGCTGGCATCTCACTCTCTTTGAATCTTCTTTATCATGCTAGGATTAACAGGAAAAAGCAAAAAATTTCAGAATTTCACCTTGCAATGTGGAGATATTACTGTTTGTGCATTTACAATATTCATTGATTTTTGCCATTGAAAAACATGTTTTTCATATACCAGAAATGTTTGAAGCTACTGACTGAATGAAAGGAGCTGGCATCTCACTCTCTTTGAATCTTCTTTATCATGCTAGGATTAACAGGAAAAAGCAAAAAATTTCAGAATTGCACCTTGCAATGTGGAGATATTACTGTTTGTGCATTTACAATATTCATTGATTTTTGCCATTGAAAAACGTCCAGAAATGTTTGAAGCTACTGACTGAATGAAAGGAGCTGGCATCTCACTCTCTTTGAATCTTCTTTATCATGCTAGGATTAGCAGGAAAAAGCAAAAAATTTCAGAATTGCACCTTGCAATGTGGAGATATTACTGTTTGTGCATTTAAAATATTCATTGATTTTTGCCATTGAAAAATATGTTTTTCATATACCAGAAATGTTTGAAGCTACTGACTGAATGAAAGGAGCTGGCATCTCACTCTCTTTGAATCTTCTTTATCATGCTAGGATTAACAGGAAAAAGCAAAAAATTTCAGAATTGCACCTTGCAATGTGGAGATATTACTGTTTGTGCATTTACAATATTCATTGATTTTTGCCATTGAAAAACATGTTTTTCATATACCAGAAATGTTTGAAGCTACTGACTGAATGAAAGGAGCTGGCATCTCACTCTCTTTGAATCTTCTTTATCATGCTAGGATTAACAGGAAAAAGCAAAAAATTTCAGAATTGCACCTTGCAATGTGGAGATATTACTGTTTGTGCATTTACAATATTCATTGATTTTTGCCATTGAAAAACGTCCAGAAATGTTTGAAGCTACTGACTGAATGAAAGGAGCTGGCATCTCACTCTCTTTGAATCTTCTTTATCATGCTAGGATTAACAGGAAAAAGCAAAAAATTTCAGAATTGCACCTTGCAATGTGGAGATATTACTGTTTGTGCATTTACAATATTCATTGATTTTTGCCATTGAAAAACGTCCAGAAATGTTTGAAGCTACTGACTGAATGAAAGGAGCTGGCATCTCACTCTCTTTGAATCTTCTTTATCATGCTAGGATTAGCAGGAAAAAGCAAAAAATTTCAGAATTGCACCTTGCAATGTGGAGATATTACTGTTTGTGCATTTACAATATTCATTGATTTTTGCCATTGAAAAACATGTTTTTCATATACCAGAAATGTTTGAAGCTACTGACTGAATGAAAGGAGCTGGCATCTCACTCTCTTTGAATCTTCTTTATCATGCTAGGATTAGCAGGAAAAAGCAAAAAATTTCAGAATTGCACCTTGCAATGTGGAGATATTACTGTTTGTGCATTTACAATATTCATTGATTTTTGCCATTGAAAAACATGTTTTTCATATACCAGAAATGTTTGAAGCTACTGACTGAATGAAAGGAGCTGGCATCTCACTCTCTTTGAATCTTCTTTATCATGCTAGGATTAACAGGAAAAAGCAAAAAATTTCAGAATTGCACCTTGCAATGTGGAGATATTACTGTTTGTGCATTTACAATATTCATTGATTTTTGCCATTGAAAAACGTCCAGAAATGTTTGAAGCTACTGACTGAATGAAAGGAGCTGGCATCTCACTCTCTTTGAATCTTCTTTATCATGCTAGGATTAACAGGAAAAAGCTAAAAATTTCAGAATTGCACCTTGCAATGTGGAGATATTACTGTTTGTGCATTTACAATATTCATTGATTTTTGCCATTGAAAAACATGTTTTTCATATACCAGAAATGTTTGAAGCTACTGACTGAATGAAAGGAGCTGGCATCTCACTCTCTTTGAATCTTCTTTATCATGCTAGGATTAGCAGGAAAAAGCAAAGAATTTCAGAATTGCACCTTGCAATGTGGAGATATTACTGTTTGTGCATTTACAATATTCATTGATTTTTGCCATTGAAAAACATGTTTTTCATATACCAGAAATGTTTGAAGCTACTGACTGAATGAAAGGAGCTGGCATCTCACTCTCTTTGAATCTTCTTTATTATGCTAAGAGGAGCAGGAAAAAGCAAAAAATTTCAGAATTGCACCTTGCAATGCGGAGAAATTACTGTTTGTGCATTTACAATATTCATTGATTTTTGCCATTGAAAAACGTCCAGAAATGATTGAAGCTACTGACTGAATGAAAGGAGCTGTCATCTCACTCTCTTTGAATCTTCTTTATCATGCTAAGAGGAGCAGGAAAAAGCAAAAAATTTCAGAATTGCACCTTGCAATGCGGAGAAATTACTGTTTGTGCATTTACAATATTCATTGATTTTTGCCATTGAAAAATGTCCAGAAATGATTGAAGCTACTGACTGAATGAAAGGAGCTGGCATCTCACTCTCTTTGAATCTTCTTTATCATGCTAGGATTAGCAGGAAAAAGCAAAAAATTTCAGAATTGCACCTTGCAATGTGGAGATATTACTGTTTGTGCATTTACAATATTCATTGATTTTTGCCATTGAAAAACATGTTTTTCATATACCAGAAATGTTTGAAGCTACTGACTGAATGAAAGGAGCTGGCATCTCACTCTCTTTGAATCTTCTTTATCATGCTAGGATTAGCAGGAAAAAGCAAAAAATTTCAGAATTGCACCTTGCAATGTGGAGATATTACTGTTTGTGCATTTAAAATATTCATTGATTTTTGCCATTGAAAAACATGTTTTTCATATACCAGAAATGTTTGAAGCTACTGACTGAATGAAAGGAGCTGGCATCTCACTCTCTTTGAATCTTCTTTATCATGCTAGGATTAACAGGAAAAAGCAAAAAATTTCAGAATTGCACCTTGCAATGTGGAGATATTACTGTTTGTGCATTTACAATATTCATTGATTTTTGCCATTGAAAAACATGTTTTTCATATACCAGAAATGTTTGAAGCTACTGACTGAATGAAAGGAGCTGGCATCTCACTGTCTTTGAATCTTCTTTATCATGCTAGGATTAACAGGAAAAAGCAAAAAATTTCAGAATTGCACCTTGCAATGTGGAGATATTACTGTTTGTGCATTTACAATATTCATTGATTTTTGCCATTGAAAAACGTCCAGAAATGTTTGAAGCTACTGACTGAATGAAAGGAGCTGGCATCTCACTCTCTTTGAATCTTCTTTATCATGCTAGGATTAACAGGAAAAAGCAAAAAATTTCAGAATTGCACCTTGCAATGTGGAGATATTACTGTTTGTGCATTTACAATATTCATTGATTTTTGCCATTGAAAAACGTCCAGAAATGTTTGAAGCTACTGACTGAATGAAAGGAGCTGGCATCTCACTCTCTTTGAATCTTCTTTATCATGCTAGGATTAGCAGGAAAAAGCAAAAAATTTCAGAATTGCACCTTGCAATGTGGAGATATTACTGTTTGTGCATTTACAATATTCATTGATTTTTGCCATTGAAAAACATGTTTTTCATATACCAGAAATGTTTGAAGCTACTGACTGAATGAAAGGAGCTGGCATCTCACTCTCTTTGAATCTTCTTTATCATGCTAGGATTAGCAGGAAAAAGCAAAAAATTTCAGAATTGCACCTTGCAATGTGGAGATATTACTGTTTGTGCATTTACAATATTCATTGATTTTTGCCATTGAAAAACATGTTTTTCATATACCAGAAATGTTTGAAGCTACTGACTGAATGAAAGGAGCTGGCATCTCACTCTCTTTGAATCTTCTTTATCATGCTAGGATTAACAGGAAAAAGCAAAAAATTTCAGAATTGCACCTTGCAATGTGGAGATATTACTGTTTGTGCATTTACAATATTCATTGATTTTTGCCATTGAAAAACATGTTTTTCATATACCAGAAATGTTTGAAGCTACTGACTGAATGAAAGGAGCTGGCATCTCACGCTCTTTGAATCTTCTTTATCATGCTAGGATTAGCAGGAAAAAGCAAAAAATTTCAGAATTGCACCTTGCAATGTGGAGATATTACTGTTTGTGCATTTACAATATTCATTGATTTTTGCCATTGAAAAACATGTTTTTCATATACCAGAAATGTTTGAAGCTACTGACTGAATGAAAGGAGCTGGCATCTCACTCTCTTTGAATCTTCTTTATCATGCTAGGATTAACAGGAAAAAGCAAAAAATTTCAGAATTGCACCTTGCAATGTGGAGATATTACTGTTTGTGCATTTACAATATTCATTGATTTTTGCCATTGAAAAACGTCCAGAAATGTTTGAAGCTACTGACTGAATGAAAGGAGCTGGCATCTCACTCTCTTTGAATCTTCTTTATCATGCTAGGATTAACAGGAAAAAGCTAAAAATTTCAGAATTGCACCTTGCAATGTGGAGATATTACTGTTTGTGCATTTACAATATTCATTGATTTTTGCCATTGAAAAACATGTTTTTCATATACCAGAAATGTTTGAAGCTACTGACTGAATGAAAGGAGCTGGCATCTCACTCTCTTTGAATCTTCTTTATCATGCTAGGATTAGCAGGAAAAAGCAAAGAATTTCAGAATTGCACCTTGCAATGTGGAGATATTACTGTTTGTGCATTTACAATATTCATTGATTTTTGCCATTGAAAAACATGTTTTTCATATACCAGAAATGTTTGAAGCTACTGACTGAATGAAAGGAGCTGGCATCTCACTCTCTTTGAATCTTCTTTATCATGCTAAGAGGAGCAGGAAAAAGCAAAAAATTTCAGAATTGCACCTTGCAATGCGGAGAAATTACTGTTTGTGCATTTACAATATTCATTGATTTTTGCCATTGAAAAACGTCCAGAAATGATTGAAGCTACTGACTGAATGAAAGGAGCTGTCATCTCACTCTCTTTGAATCTTCTTTATCATGCTAAGAGGAGCAGGAAAAAGCAAAAAATTTCAGAATTGCACCTTGCAATGCGGAGAAATTACTGTTTGTGCATTTACAATATTCATTGATTTTTGCCATTGAAAAATGTCCAGAAATGATTGAAGCTACTGACTGAATGAAAAGAGCTGGCATCTCACTCTCTTTGAATCTTCTTTATCATGCTAGGATTAGCAGGAAAAAGCAAAAAATTTCAGAATTGCACCTTGCAATGTGGAGATATTACTGTTTGTGCATTTACAATATTCATTGATTTTTGCCATTGAAAAACATGTTTTTCATATACCAGAAATGTTTGAAGCTACTGACTGAATGAAAGGAGCTGGCATCTCACTCTCTTTGAATCTTCTTTATCATGCTAGGATTAACAGGAAAAAGCAAAAAATTTCAGAATTTCACCTTGCAATGTGGAGATATTACTGTTTGTGCATTTACAATATTCATTGATTTTTGCCATTGAAAAACATGTTTTTCATATACCAGAAATGTTTGAAGCTACTGACTGAATGAAAGGAGCTGGCATCTCACTCTCTTTGAATCTTCTTTATCATGCTAGGATTAACAGGAAAAAGCAAAAAATTTCAGAATTGCACCTTGCAATGTGGAGATATTACTGTTTGTGCATTTACAATATTCATTGATTTTTGCCATTGAAAAACGTCCAGAAATGTTTGAAGCTACTGACTGAATGAAAGGAGCTGGCATCTCACTCTCTTTGAATCTTCTTTATCATGCTAGGATTAGCAGGAAAAAGCAAAAAATTTCAGAATTGCACCTTGCAATGTGGAGATATTACTGTTTGTGCATTTAAAATATTCATTGATTTTTGCCATTGAAAAACATGTTTTTCATATACCAGAAATGTTTGAAGCTACTGACTGAATGAAAGGAGCTGGCATCTCACTCTCTTTGAATCTTCTTTATCATGCTAGGATTAACAGGAAAAAGCAAAAAATTTCAGAATTGCACCTTGCAATGTGGAGATATTACTGTTTGTGCATTTACAATATTCATTGATTTTTGCCATTGAAAAACATGTTTTTCATATACCAGAAATGTTTGAAGCTACTGACTGAATGAAAGGAGCTGGCATCTCACTCTCTTTGAATCTTCTTTATCATGCTAGGATTAACAGGAAAAAGCAAAAAATTTCAGAATTGCACCTTGCAATGTGGAGATATTACTGTTTGTGCATTTACAATATTCATTGATTTTTGCCATTGAAAAACGTCCAGAAATGTTTGAAGCTACTGACTGAATGAAAGGAGCTGGCATCTCACTCTCTTTGAATCTTCTTTATCATGCTAGGATTAACAGGAAAAAGCAAAAAATTTCAGAATTGCACCTTGCAATGTGGAGATATTACTGTTTGTGCATTTACAATATTCATTGATTTTTGCCATTGAAAAACGTCCAGAAATGTTTGAAGCTACTGACTGAATGAAAGGAGCTGGCATCTCACTCTCTTTGAATCTTCTTTATCATGCTAGGATTAGCAGGAAAAAGCAAAAAATTTCAGAATTGCACCTTGCAATGTGGAGATATTACTGTTTGTGCATTTACAATATTCATTGATTTTTGCCATTGAAAAACATGTTTTTCATATACCAGAAATGTTTGAAGCTACTGACTGAATGAAAGGAGCTGGCATCTCACTCTCTTTGAATCTTCTTTATCATGCTAGGATTAGCAGGAAAAAGCAAAAAATTTCAGAATTGCACCTTGCAATGTGGAGATATTACTGTTTGTGCATTTACAATATTCATTGATTTTTGCCATTGAAAAACATGTTTTTCATATACCAGAAATGTTTGAAGCTACTGACTGAATGAAAGGAGCTGGCATCTCACTCTCTTTGAATCTTCTTTATCATGCTAGGATTAACAGGAAAAAGCAAAAAATTTCAGAATTGCACCTTGCAATGTGGAGATATTACTGTTTGTGCATTTACAATATTCATTGATTTTTGCCATTGAAAAACGTCCAGAAATGTTTGAAGCTACTGACTGAATGAAAGGAGCTGGCATCTCACTCTCTTTGAATCTTCTTTATCATGCTAGGATTAACAGGAAAAAGCTAAAAATTTCAGAATTGCACCTTGCAATGTGGAGATATTACTGTTTGTGCATTTACAATATTCATTGATTTTTGCCATTGAAAAACATGTTTTTCATATACCAGAAATGTTTGAAGCTACTGACTGAATGAAAGGAGCTGGCATCTCACTCTCTTTGAATCTTCTTTATCATGCTAGGATTAGCAGGAAAAAGCAAAGAATTTCAGAATTGCACCTTGCAATGTGGAGATATTACTGTTTGTGCATTTACAATATTCATTGATTTTTGCCATTGAAAAACATGTTTTTCATATACCAGAAATGTTTGAAGCTACTGACTGAATGAAAGGAGCTGGCATCTCACTCTCTTTGAATCTTCTTTATCATGCTAAGAGGAGCAGGAAAAAGCAAAAAATTTCAGAATTGCACCTTGCAATGCGGAGAAATTACTGTTTGTGCATTTACAATATTCATTGATTTTTGCCATTGAAAAACGTCCAGAAATGATTGAAGCTACTGACTGAATGAAAGGAGCTGTCATCTCACTCTCTTTGAATCTTCTTTATCATGCTAAGAGGAGCAGGAAAAAGCAAAAAATTTCAGAATTGCACCTTGCAATGCGGAGAAATTACTGTTTGTGCATTTACAATATTCATTGATTTTTGCCATTGAAAAATGTCCAGAAATGATTGAAGCTACTGACTGAATGAAAGGAGCTGGCATCTCACTCTCTTTGAATCTTCTTTATCATGCTAGGATTAGCAGGAAAAAGCAAAAAATTTCAGAATTGCACCTTGCAATGTGGAGATATTACTGTTTGTGCATTTACAATATTCATTGATTTTTGCCATTGAAAAACATGTTTTTCATATACCAGAAATGTTTGAAGCTACTGACTGAATGAAAGGAGCTGGCATCTCACTCTCTTTGAATCTTCTTTATCATGCTAGGATTAGCAGGAAAAAGCAAAAAATTTCAGAATTGCACCTTGCAATGTGGAGATATTACTGTTTGTGCATTTAAAATATTCATTGATTTTTGCCATTGAAAAACATGTTTTTCATATACCAGAAATGTTTGAAGCTACTGACTGAATGAAAGGAGCTGGCATCTCACTCTCTTTGAATCTTCTTTATCATGCTAGGATTAACAGGAAAAAGCAAAAAATTTCAGAATTGCACCTTGCAATGTGGAGATATTACTGTTTGTGCATTTACAATATTCATTGATTTTTGCCATTGAAAAACATGTTTTTCATATACCAGAAATGTTTGAAGCTACTGACTGAATGAAAGGAGCTGGCATCTCACTCTCTTTGAATCTTCTTTATCATGCTAGGATTAACAGGAAAAAGCAAAAAATTTCTGAATTGCACCTTGCAATGTGGAGATATTACTGTTTGTGCATTTACAATATTCATTGATTTTTGCCATTGAAAAACGTCCAGAAATGTTTGAAGCTACTGACTGAATGAAAGGAGCTGGCATCTCACTCTCTTTGAATCTTCTTTATCATGCTAGGATTAACAGGAAAAAGCAAAAAATTTCAGAATTGCACCTTGCAATGTGGAGATATTACTGTTTGTGCATTTACAATATTCATTGATTTTTGCCATTGAAAAACGTCCAGAAATGTTTGAAGCTACTGACTGAATGAAAGGAGCTGGCATCTCACTCTCTTTGAATCTTCTTTATCATGCTAGGATTAGCAGGAAAAAGCAAAAAATTTCAGAATTGCACCTTGCAATGTGGAGATATTACTGTTTGTGCATTTACAATATTCATTGATTTTTGCCATTGAAAAACATGTTTTTCATATACCAGAAATGTTTGAAGCTACTGACTGAATGAAAGGAGCTGGCATCTCACTCTCTTTGAATCTTCTTTATCATGCTAGGATTAACAGGAAAAAGCAAAAAATTTCAGAATTGCACCTTGCAATGTGGAGATATTACTGTTTGTGCATTTACAATATTCATTGATTTTTGCCATTGAAAAACGTCCAGAAATGTTTGAAGCTACTGACTGAATGAAAGGAGCTGGCATCTCACTCTCTTTGAATCTTCTTTATCATGCTAGGATTAACAGGAAAAAGCTAAAAATTTCAGAATTGCACCTTGCAATGTGGAGATATTACTGTTTGTGCATTTACAATATTCATTGATTTTTGCCATTGAAAAACATGTTTTTCATATACCAGAAATGTTTGAAGCTACTGACTGAATGAAAGGAGCTGGCATCTCACTCTCTTTGAATCTTCTTTATCATGCTAGGATTAGCAGGAAAAAGCAAAGAATTTCAGAATTGCACCTTGCAATGTGGAGATATTACTGTTTGTGCATTTACAATATTCATTGATTTTTGCCATTGAAAAACATGTTTTTCATATACCAGAAATGTTTGAAGCTACTGACTGAATGAAAGGAGCTGGCATCTCACTCTCTTTGAATCTTCTTTATCATGCTAAGAGGAGCAGGAAAAAGCAAAAAATTTCAGAATTGCACCTTGCAATGCGGAGAAATTACTGTTTGTGCATTTACAATATTCATTGATTTTTGCCATTGAAAAACGTCCAGAAATGATTGAAGCTACTGACTGAATGAAAGGAGCTGTCATCTCACTCTCTTTGAATCTTCTTTATCATGCTAAGAGGAGCAGGAAAAAGCAAAAAATTTCAGAATTGCACCTTGCAATGCGGAGAAATTACTGTTTGTGCATTTACAATATTCATTGATTTTTGCCATTGAAAAATGTCCAGAAATGATTGAAGCTACTGACTGAATGAAAGGAGCTGGCATCTCACTCTCTTTGAATCTTCTTTATCATGCTAGGATTAGCAGGAAAAAGCAAAAAATTTCAGAATTGCACCTTGCAATGTGGAGATATTACTGTTTGTGCATTTACAATATTCATTGATTTTTGCCATTGAAAAACATGTTTTTCATATACCAGAAATGTTTGAAGCTACTGACTGAATGAAAGGAGCTGGCATCTCACTCTCTTTGAATCTTCTTTATCATGCTAGGATTAACAGGAAAAAGCAAAAAATTTCAGAATTTCACCTTGCAATGTGGAGATATTACTGTTTGTGCATTTACAATATTCATTGATTTTTGCCATTGAAAAACATGTTTTTCATATACCAGAAATGTTTGAAGCTACTGACTGAATGAAAGGAGCTGGCATCTCACTCTCTTTGAATCTTCTTTATCATGCTAGGATTAGCAGGAAAAAGCAAAAAATTTCAGAATTGCACCTTGCAATGTGGAGATATTACTGTTTGTGCATTTACAATATTCATTGATTTTTGCCATTGAAAAACGTTTTTCATATACCAGAAATGTTTGAAGCTACTGACTGAATGAAAGGAGCTGGCATCTCACTCTCTTTGAATCTTCTTTATCATGCTAGGATTAACAGGAAAAAGCAAAAAATTTCAGAATTGCACCTTGCAATGTGGAGATATTACTGTTTGTGCATTTACAATATTCATTGATTTTTGCCATTGAAAAACGTCCAGAAATGTTTGAAGCTACTGACTGAATGAAAGGAGCTGGCATCTCACTCTCTTTGAATCTTCTTTATCATGCTAGGATTAACAGGAAAAAGCTAAAAATTTCAGAATTGCACCTTGCAATGTGGAGATATTACTGTTTGTGCATTTACAATATTCATTGATTTTTGCCATTGAAAAACATGTTTTTCATATACCAGAAATGTTTGAAGCTACTGACTGAATGAAAGGAGCTGGCATCTCACTCTCTTTGAATCTTCTTTATCATGCTAGGATTAGCAGGAAAAAGCAAAAAATTTCAGAATTGCACCTTGCAATGTGGAGATATTACTGTTTGTGCATTTACAATATTCATTGATTTTTGCCATTGAAAAACATGTGTTTTTCATATACCAGAAATGTTTGAAGCTACTGACTGAATGAAAGGAGCTGGCATCTCACTCTCTTTGAATCTTCTTTATCATGCTAGGATTAGCAGGAAAAAGCAAAAAATTTCAGAATTGCACCTTGCAATGTGGAGATATTACTGTTTGTGCATTTACAATATTCATTGATTTTTGCCATTGAAAAACATGTTTTTCATATACCAGAAATGTTTGAAGCTACTGACTGAATGAAAGGAGCTGGCATCTCACTCTCTTTGAATCTTCTTTATCATGCTAGGATTAACAGGAAAAAGCAAAAAATTTCAGAATTGCACCTTGCAATGTGGAGATATTACTGTTTGTGCATTTACAATATTCATTGATTTTTGCCATTGAAAAACGTCCAGAAATGTTTGAAGCTACTGACTGAATGAAAGGAGCTGGCATCTCACTCTCTTTGAATCTTCTTTATCATGCTAGGATTAGCAGGAAAAAGCAAAAAATTTCAGAATTGCACCTTGCAATGTGGAGATATTACTGTTTGTGCATTTACAATATTCATTGATTTTTGCCATTGAAAAACATATTTTTCATATACCAGAAATGTTTGAAGCTACTGACTGAATGAAAGGAGCTGGCATGTCACTCTCTTTGAATCTTCTTTATCATGCTAGGATTAACAGGAAAAAGCAAAAAATTTCAGAATTGCACCTTGCAATGTGGAGATATTACTGTTTGTGCATTTACAATATTCATTGATTTTTGCCATTGAAAAACATGTTTTTCATATACCAGAAATGTTTGAAGCTACTGACTGAATGAAAGGAGCTGGCATCTCACTCTCTTTGAATCTTCTTTATCATGCTAGGATTAACAGGAAAAAGCAAAAAATTTCAGAATTGCACCTTGCAATGTGGAGATATTACTGTTTGTGCATTTACAATATTCATTGATTTTTGCCATTGAAAAACGTCCAGAAATGTTTGAAGCTACTGACTGAATGAAAGGAGCTGGCATCTCACTCTCTTTGAATCTTCTTTATCATGCTAGGATTAGCAGGAAAAAGCAAAAAATTTCAGAATTGCACCTTGCAATGTGGAGATATTACTGTTTGTGCATTTACAATATTCATTGATTTTTGCCATTGAAAAACATGTTTTTCATATACCAGAAATGTTTGAAGCTACTGACTGAATGAAAGGAGCTGGCATCTCACTCTCTTTGAATCTTCTTTATCATGCTAGGATTAGCAGGAAAAAGCAAAAAATTTCAGAATTGCACCTTGCAATGTGGAGATATTACTGTTTGTGCATTTACAATATTCATTGATTTTTGCCATTGAAAAACGTTTTTCATATACCAGAAATGTTTGAAGCTACTGACTGAATGAAAGGAGCTGGCATCTCACTCTCTTTGAATCTTCTTTATCATGCTAGGATTAACAGGAAAAAGCAAAAAATTTCAGAATTGCACCTTGCAATGTGGAGATATTACTGTTTGTGCATTTACAATATTCATTGATTTTTGCCATTGAAAAACATCCAGAAATGTTTGAAGCTACTGACTGAATGAAAGGAGCTGGCATCTCACTCTCTTTGAATCTTCTTTATCATGCTAGGATTAGCAGGAAAAAGCAAAAAATTTCAGAATTGCACCTTGCAATGTGGAG
This sequence comes from Phyllobates terribilis, assembly GCF_046119375.1. Taxonomy (NCBI): domain Eukaryota; kingdom Metazoa; phylum Chordata; class Amphibia; order Anura; family Dendrobatidae; genus Phyllobates; species Phyllobates terribilis. Next base: position 253,421 of record NW_027363476.1, on the reverse strand, counting down.
ATATTACTGTTTGTGCATTTACAATATTCATTGATTTTTGCCATTGAAAAACATGTTTTTCATATACCAGAAATGTTTGAAGCTACTGACTGAATGAAAGGAGCTGGCATCTCACTCTCTTTGAATCTTCTTTATCATGCTAGGATTAGCAGGAAAAAGCAAAAAATTTCAGAATTGCACCTTGCAATGTGGAGATATTACTGTTTGTGCATTTACAATATTCATTGATTTTTGCCATTGAAAAACGTTTTTCATATACCAGAAATGCTTGAAGCTACTGACTGAATGAAAGGAGCTGGCATCTCACTCTTTGAATCTTCTTTATCATGCTAGGATTAACAGGAAAAAGCAAACAATTTCAGAATTGCACCTTGCAATGTGGAGATATTACTGTTTGTGCATTTACAATATTCATTGATTTTTGCCATTGAAGAACGTCCAGAAATGTTTGAAGCTACTGACTGAATGAAAGGAGCTGGCATCTCACTCTCTTTGAATCTTCTTTATCATGCTAGGATTAACAGGAAAAAGCTAAAAATTTCAGAATTGCACCTTGCAATGTGGAGATATTACTGTTTGTGCATTTACAATATTCATTGATTTTTGCCATTGAAAAACATGTTTTTCATATACCAGAAATGTTTGAAGCTACTGACTGAATGAAAGGAGCTGGCATCTCACTCTCTTTGAATCTTCTTTATCATGCCAGGAAAAAGCAAAAAATTTCAGAATTGCACCTTGCAATGTGGAGATATTACTGTTTGTGCATTTACAATATTCATTGATTTTTGCCATTGAAAAACATGTGTTTTTCATATACCAGAAATGTTTGAAGCTACTGACTGAATGAAAGGAGCTGGCATCTCACTCTCTTTGAATCTTCTTTATCATGCTAGGATTAGCAGGAAAAAGCAAAAAATTTCAGAATTGCACCTTGCAATGTGGAGATATTACTGTTTGTGCATTTACAATATTCATTGATTTTTGCCATTGAAAAACATGTTTTTCATATACCAGAAATGTTTGAAGCTACTGACTGAATGAAAGGAGCTGGCATGTCACTCTCTTTGAATCTTCTTTATCATGCTAGGATTAACAGGAAAAAGCAAAAAATTTCAGAATTGCACCTTGCAATGTGGAGATATTACTGTTTGTGCATTTACAATATTCATTGATTTTTGCCATTGAAAAACATGTTTTTCATATACCAGAAATGTTTGAAGCTACTGACTGAATGAAAGGAGCTGGCATCTCACTCTCTTTGAATCTTCTTTATCATGCTAGGATTAACAGGAAAAAGCAAAAAATTTCAGAATTGCACCTTGCAATGTGGAGATATTACTGTTTGTGCATTTACAATATTCATTGATTTTTGCCATTGAAAAACGTCCAGAAATGTTTGAAGCTACTGACTGAATGAAAGGAGCTGGCATCTCACTCTCTTTGAATCTTCTTTATCATGCTAGGATTAGCAGGAAAAAGCAAAAAATTTCAGAATTGCACCTTGCAATGTGGAGATATTACTGTTTGTGCATTTACAATATTCATTGATTTTTGCCATTGAAAAACATGTTTTTCATATACCAGAAATGTTTGAAGCTACTGACTGAATGAAAGGAGCTGGCATCTCACTCTCTTTGAATCTTCTTTATCATGCTAGGATTAGCAGGAAAAAGCAAAAAATTTCAGAATTGCACCTTGCAATGTGGAGATATTACTGTTTGTGCATTTACAATATTCATTGATTTTTGCCATTGAAAAACGTTTTTCATATACCAGAAATGTTTGAAGCTACTGACTGAATGAAAGGAGCTGGCATCTCACTCTCTTTGAATCTTCTTTATCATGCTAGGATTAACAGGAAAAAGCAAAAAATTTCAGAATTGCACCTTGCAATGTGGAGATATTACTGTTTGTGCATTTACAATATTCATTGATTTTTGCCATTGAAAAACATCCAGAAATGTTTGAAGCTACTGACTGAATGAAAGGAGCTGGCATCTCACTCTCTTTGAATCTTCTTTATCATGCTAGGATTAGCAGGAAAAAGCAAAAAATTTCAGAATTGCACCTTGCAATGTGGAGATATTACTGTTTGTGCATTTACAATATTCATTGATTTTTGCCATTGAAAAACATGTTTTTCATATACCAGAAATGTTTGAAGCTACTGACTGAATGAAAGGAGCTGGCATCTCACTCTCTTTGAATCTTCTTTATCATGCTAGGATTAGCAGGAAAAAGCAAAAAATTTCAGAATTGCACCTTGCAATGTGGAGATATTACTGTTTGTGCATTTACAATATTCATTGATTTTTGCCATTGAAAAACGTTTTTCATATACCAGAAATGTTTGAAGCTACTGACTGAATGAAAGGAGCTGGCATCTCACTCTCTTTGAATCTTCTTTATCATGCTAGGATTAACAGGAAAAAGCAAAAAATTTCAGAATTGCACCTTGCAATGTGGAGATATTACTGTTTGTGCATTTACAATATTCATTGATTTTTGCCATTGAAAAACGTCCAGAAATGTTTGAAGCTACTGACTGAATGAAAGGAGCTGGCATCTCACTCTCTTTGAATCTTCTTTATCATGCTAGGATTAACAGGAAAAAGCTAAAAATTTCAGAATTGCACCTTGCAATGTGGAGATATTACTGTTTGTGCATTTACAATATTCATTGATTTTTGCCATTGAAAAACATGTTTTTCATATACCAGAAATGTTTGAAGCTACTGACTGAATGAAAGGAGCTGGCATCTCACTCTCTTTGAATCTTCTTTATCATGCCAGGAAAAAGCAAAAAATTTCAGAATTGCACCTTGCAATGTGGAGATATTACTGTTTGTGCATTTACAATATTCATTGATTTTTGCCATTGAAAAACATGTGTTTTTCATATACCAGAAATGTTTGAAGCTACTGACTGAATGAAAGGAGCTGGCATCTCACTCTCTTTGAATCTTCTTTATCATGCTAGGATTAGCAGGAAAAAGCAAAAAATTTCAGAATTGCACCTTGCAATGTGGAGATATTACTGTTTGTGCATTTACAATATTCATTGATTTTTGCCATTGAAAAACATGTTTTTCATATACCAGAAATGTTTGAAGCTACTGACTGAATGAAAGGAGCTGGCATCTCACTCTCTTTGAATCTTCTTTTCATGCTAGGATTAACAGGAAAAAGCAAAAAATTTCAGAATTGCACCTTGCAATGTGGAGATATTACTGTTTGTGCATTTACAATATTCATTGATTTTTGCCATTGAAAAACGTCCAGAAATGTTTGAAGCTACTGACTGAATGAAAGGAGCTGGCATCTCACTCTCTTTGAATCTTCTTTATCATGCTAGGATTAGCAGGAAAAAGCAAAAAATTTCAGAATTGCACCTTGCAATGTGGAGATATTACTGTTTGTGCATTTACAATATTCATTGATTTTTGCCATTGAAAAACATGTTTTTCATATACCAGAAATGTTTGAAGCTACTGACTGAATGAAAGGAGCTGGCATGTCACTCTCTTTGAATCTTCTTTATCATGCTAGGATTAACAGGAAAAAGCAAAAAATTTCAGAATTGCACCTTGCAATGTGGAGATATTACTGTTTGTGCATTTACAATATTCATTGATTTTTGCCATTGAAAAACATGTTTTTCATATACCAGAAATGTTTGAAGCTACTGACTGAATGAAAGGAGCTGGCATCTCACTCTCTTTGAATCTTCTTTATCATGCTAGGATTAACAGGAAAAAGCAAAAAATTTCAGAATTGCACCTTGCAATGTGGAGATATTACTGTTTGTGCATTTACAATATTCATTGATTTTTGCCATTGAAAAACGTCCAGAAATGTTTGAAGCTACTGACTGAATGAAAGGAGCTGGCATCTCACTCTCTTTGAATCTTCTTTATCATGCTAGGATTAGCAGGAAAAAGCAAAAAATTTCAGAATTGCACCTTGCAATGTGGAGATATTACTGTTTGTGCATTTAAAATATTCATTGATTTTTGCCATTGAAAAACATGTTTTTCATATACCAGAAATGTTTGAAGCTACTGACTGAATGAAAGGAGCTGGCATCTCACTCTCTTTGAATATTCTTTATCATGCTAGGATTAACAGGAAAAAGCAAAAAATTTCAGAATTGCACCTTGCAATGTGGAGATATTACTGTTTGTGCATTTACAATATTCATTGATTTTTGCCATTGAAAAACATGTTTTTCATATACCAGAAATGTTTGAAGCTACTGACTGAATGAAAGGAGCTGGCATCTCACTCTCTTTGAATCTTCTTTATCATGCTAGGATTAACAGGAAAAAGCAAAAAATGTCAGAATTGCACCTTGCAATGTGGAGATATTACTGTTTGTGCATTTACAATATTCATTGATTTTTGCCATTGAAAAACGTCCAGAAATGTTTGAAGCTACTGACTGAATGAAAGGAGCTGGCATCTCACTCTCTTTGAATCTTCTTTATCATGCTAGGATTAACAGGAAAAAGCAAAAAATTTCAGAATTGCACCTTGCAATGTGGAGATATTACTGTTTGTGCATTTACAATATTCATTGATTTTTGCCATTGAAAAACGTCCAGAAATGTTTGAAGCTACTGACTGAATGAAAGGAGCTGGCATCTCACTCTCTTTGAATCTTCTTTATCATGCTAGGATTAGCAGGAAAAAGCAAAAAATTTCAGAATTGCACCTTGCAATGTGGAGATATTACTGTTTGTGCATTTACAATATTCATTGATTTTTGCCATTGAAAAACATGTTTTTCATATACCAGAAATGTTTGAAGCTACTGACTGAATGAAAGGAGCTGGCATCTCACTCTCTTTGAATCTTCTTTATCATGCTAGGATTAGCAGGAAAAAGCAAAAAATTTCAGAATTGCACCTTGCAATGTGGAGATATTACTGTTTGTGCATTTACAATATTCATTGATTTTTGCCATTGAAAAACATGTTTTTCATATACCAGAAATGTTTGAAGCTACTGACTGAATGAAAGGAGCTGGCATCTCACTCTCTTTGAATCTTCTTTATCATGCTAGGATTAACAGGAAAAAGCAAAAAATTTCAGAATTGCACCTTGCAATGTGGAGATATTACTGTTTGTGCATTTACAATATTCATTGATTTTTGCCATTGAAAAACGTCCAGAAATGTTTGAAGCTACTGACTGAATGAAAGGAGCTGGCATCTCACTCTCTTTGAATCTTCTTTATCATGCTAGGATTAACAGGAAAAAGCTAAAAATTTCAGAACTGCACCTTGCAATGTGGAGATATTACTGTTTGTGCATTTACAATATTCATTGATTTTTGCCATTGAAAAACATGTTTTTCATATACCAGAAATGTTTGAAGCTACTGACTGAATGAAAGGAGCTGGCATCTCACTCTCTTTGAATCTTCTTTATCATGCTAGGATTAGCAGGAAAAAGCAAAAAATTTCAGAATTGCACCTTGCAATGTGGAGATATTACTGTTTGTGCATTTACAATATTCATTGATTTTTGCCATTGAAAAACATGTTTTTCATATACCAGAAATGTTTGAAGCTACTGACTGAATGAAAGGAGCTGGCATCTCACTCTCTTTGAATCTTCTTTATCATGCTAGGATTAACAGGAAAAAGCAAAAAATTTCAGAATTGCACCTTGCAATGTGGAGATATTACTGTTTGTGCATTTACAATATTCATTGATTTTTGCCATTGAAAAACGTCCAGAAATGTTTGAAGCTACTGACTGAATGAAAGGAGCTGGCATCTCACTCTCTTTGAATCTTCTTTATCATGCTAGGATTAACAGGAAAAAGCTAAAAATTTCAGAATTGCACCTTGCAATGTGGAGATATTACTGTTTGTGCATTTACAATATTCATTGATTTTTGCCATTGAAAAACATGTTTTTCATATACCAGAAATGTTTGAAGCTACTGACTGAATGAAAGGAGCTGGCATCTCACTCTCTTTGAATCTTCTTTATCATGCTAGGATTAGCAGGAAAAAGCAAAAAATTTCAGAATTGCACCTTGCAATGTGGAGATATTACTGTTTGTGCATTTACAATATTCATTGATTTTTGCCATTGAAAAACATGTTTTTCATATACCAGAAATGTTTGAAGCTACTGACTGAATGAAAGGAGCTGGCATCTCACTCTCTTTGAATCTTCTTTATCATGCTAGGATTAGCAGGAAAAAGCAAAAAATTTCAGAATTGCACCTTGCAATGTGGAGATATTACTGTTTGTGCATTTACAATATTCATTGATTTTTGCCATTGAAAAACATGTTTTTCATATACCAGAAATGTTTGAAGCTACTGACTGAATGAAAGGAGCTGGCATCTCACTCTCTTTGAATCTTCTTTATCATGCTAGGATTAACAGGAAAAAGCAAAAAATTTCAGAATTGCACCTTGCAATGTGGAGATATTACTGTTTGTGCATTTACAATATTCATTGATTTTTGCCATTGAAAAACGTCCAGAAATGTTTGAAGCTACTGACTGAATGAAAGGAGCTGGCATCTCACTCTCTTTGAATCTTCTTTATCATGCTAGGATTAGCAGGAAAAAGCAAAAAATTTCCGAATTGCACCTTGCAATGTGGAGATATTACTGTTTGTGCATTTACAATATTCATTGATTTTTGCCATTGAAAAACATGTTTTTCATATACCAGAAATGTTTGAAGCTACTGACTGAATGAAAGGAGCTGGCATCTCACTCTCTTTGAATCTTCTTTATCATGCTAGGATTAGCAGGAAAAAGCAAAAAATTTCAGAATTGCACCTTGCAATGTGGAGATATTACTGTTTGTGCATTTACAATATTCATTGATTTTTGCCATTGAAAAACATGTTTTTCATATACCAGAAATGTTTGAAGCTACTGACTGAATGAAAGGAGCTGGCATCTCACTCTTTGAATCTTCTTTATCATGCTAGGATTAGCAGGAAAAGCAAAAAATTTCAGAATTGCACCTTGCAATGTGGAGATATTACTGTTTGTGCATTTACAATATTCATTGATTTTTGCCATTGAAAAACATTTTTCATATACCAGAAATGTTTGAAGCTACTGACTGAATGAAAGGAGCTGGCATCTCACTCTCTTTGAATCTTCTTTATCATGCTAGGATTAACAGGAAAAAGCAAAAAATTTCAGAATTGCACCTTGCAATGTGGAGATATTACTGTTTGTGCATTTACAATATTCATTGATTTTTGCCATTGAAAAACGTCCAGAAATGTTTGAAGCTACTGACTGAATGAAAGGAGCTGGCATCTCACTCTCTTTGAATCTTCTTTATCATGCTAGGATTAGCAGGAAAAAGCAAAAAATTTCAGAATTGCACCTTGCAATGTGGAGATATTACTGTTTGTGCATTTACAATATTCATTGATTTTTGCCATTGAAAAACATCATGTTATTCATATACCAGAAATGTTTGAAGCTACTGACTGAATGAAAGGAGCTGGCATCTCACTCTCTTTGAATCTTCTTTATCATGCTAGGATTAGCAGGAAAAAGCAAAAAATTTCCGAATTGCACCTTGCAATGTGGAGATATTACTGTTTGTGCATTTACAATATTCATTGATTTTTGCCATTGAAAAACATGTTTTTCATATACCAGAAATGTTTGAAGCTACTGACTGAATGAAAGGAGCTGGCATCTCACTCTCTTTGAATCTTCTTTATCATGCTAGGATTAGCAGGAAAAAGCAAAAAATTTCAGAATTGCACCTTGCAATGTGGAGATATTACTGTTTGTGCATTTACAATATTCATTGATTTTTGCCATTGAAAAACATGTTTTTCATATACCAGAAATGTTTGAAGCTACTGACTGAATGAAAGGAGCTGGCATCTCACTCTCTTTGAATCTTCTTTATCATGCTAGGATTAACAGGAAAAAGCTAAAAATTTCAGAATTGCACCTTGCAATGTGGAGATATTACTGTTTGTGCATTTACAATATTCATTGATTTTTGCCATTGAAAAACATGTTTTTCATATACCAGAAATGTTTGAAGCTACTGACTGAATGAAAGGAGCTGGCATCTCACTCTCTTTGAATCTTCTTTATCATGCTAGGATTAGCAGGAAAAAGCAAAAAATTTCAGAATTGCACCTTGCAATGTGGAGATATTACTGTTTGTGCATTTACAATATTCATTGATTTTTGCCATTGAAAAACATGTTTTTCATATACCAGAAATGTTTGAAGCTACTGACTGAATGAAAGGAGCTGGCATCTCACTCTCTTTGAATCTTCTTTATCATGCTAGGATTAACAGGAAAAAGCAAAAAATTTCAGAATTGCACCTTGCAATGTGGAGATATTACTGTTTGTGCATTTACAATATTCATTGATTTTTGCCATTGAAAAACGTCCAGAAATGTTTGAAGCTACTGACTGAATGAAAGGAGCTGGCATCTCACTCTCTTTGAATCTTCTTTATCATGCTAGGATTAGCAGGAAAAAGCAAAAAATTTCAGAATTGCACCTTGCAATGTGGAGATATTACTGTTTGTGCATTTACAATATTCATTGATTTTTGCCATTGAAAAACATCATGTTATTCATATACCAGAAATGTTTGAAACTACTGACTGAATGAAAGGAGCTGGCATCTCACTCTCTTTGAATCTTCTTTATCATGCTAGGATTAGCAGGAAAAAGCAAAAAATTTCCGAATTGCACCTTGCAATGTGGAGATATTACTGTTTGTGCATTTACAATATTCATTGATTTTTGCCATTGAAAAACATGTTTTTCATATACCAGAAATGTTTGAAGCTACTGACTGAATGAAAGGAGCTGGCATCTCACTCTCTTTGAATCTTCTTTATCATGCTAGGATTAACAGGAAAAAGCAAAAAATTTCAGAATTGCACCTTGCAATGTGGAGATATTACTGTTTGTGCATTTACAATATTCATTGATTTTTGCCATTGAAAAACATGTTTTTCATATACCAGAAATGTTTGAAGCTACTGACTGAATGAAAGGAGCTGGCATCTCACTCTTTGAATCTTCTTTATCATGCTAGGATTAGCAGGAAAAAGCAAAAAATTTCAGAATTGCACCTTGCAATGTGGAGATATTACTGTTTGTGCATTTACAATATTCATTGATTTTTGCCATTGAAAAACATGTTTTTCATATACCAGAAATGTTTGAAGCTACTGACTGAATGAAAGGAGCTGGCATCTCACTCTCTTTGAATCTTCTTTATCATGCTAGGATTAGCGGGAAAAAGCAAAATTCAGAATTGCACCTTGCAATGTGGAGATATTACTGTTTGTGCATTTACAATATTCATTGATTTTTGCCATTGAAAAACGTTTTTCATATACCAGAAATGTTTGAAGCTACTGACTGAATGAAAGGAGCTGGCATCTCACTCTCTTTGAATCTTCTTTATCATGCTAGGATTAACAGGAAAAAGCAAAAAATTTCAGAATTGCACCTTGCAATGTGGAGATATTACTGTTTGTGCATTTACAATATTCATTGATTTTTGCCATTGAAAAACGTCCAGAAATGTTTGAAGCTACTGACTGAATGAAAGGAGCTGGCATCTCACTCTCTTTGAATCTTCTTTATCATGCTAGGATTAGCAGGAAAAAGCAAAAAATTTCAGAATTGCACCTTGCAATGTGGAGATATTACTGTTTGTGCATTTACAACATTCATTGATTTTTGCCATTGAAAAACATGTTTTTCATATACCAGAAATGTTTGAAGCTACTGACTGAATGAAAGGAGCTGGCATCTCACTCTCTTTGAATCTTCTTTATCATGCTAGGATTAACAGGAAAAAGCAAAAAATTTCAGAATTGCACCTTGCAATGTGGAGATATTACTGTTTGTGCATTTACAATATTCATTGATTTTTGCCATTGAAAAACATGTTTTTCATATACCAGAAATGTTTGAAGCTACTGACTGAATGAAAGGAGCTGGCATCTCACTCTCTTTGAATCTTCTTTATCATGCTAGGATTAACAGGAAAAAGCAAAAAATTTCAGAATTGCACCTTGCAATGTGGAGATATTACTGTTTGTGCATTTACAATATTCATTGATTTTTGCCATTGAAAAACGTCCAGAAATGTTTGAAGCTACTGACTGAATGAAAGGAGCTGGCATCTCACTCTCTTTGAATCTTCTTTATCATGCTAGGATTAGCAGGAAAAAGCAAAAAATTTCAGAATTGCACCTTGCAATGTGGAGATATTACTGTTTGTGCATTTACAATATTCATTGATTTTTGCCATTGAAAAACATGTTTTTCATATACCAGAAATGTTTGAAGCTACTGACTGAATGAAAGGAGCTGGCATCTCACTCTCTTTGAATCTTCTTTATCATGCTAGGATTAGCAGGAAAAAGCAAAAAATTTCAGAATTGCACCTTGCAATGTGGAGATATTACTGTTTGTGCATTTACAATATTCATTGATTTTTGCCATTGAAAAACATGTTTTTCATATACCAGAAATGTTTGAAGCTACTGACTGAATGAAAGGAGCTGGCATCTCACTCTCTTTGAATCTTCTTTAACATGCTAGGATTAACAGGAAAAATCAAAAAATTTCAGAATTGCACCTTGCAATGTGGAGATATTACTGTTTGTGCATTTACAATATTCATTGATTTTTGCCATTGAAAAACATGTTTTTCATATTCCAGAAATGTTTGAAGCTACTGACTGAATGAAAGGAGCTGGCATCTCACTCTCTTTGAATCTTCTTTATCATGCTAGGATTAACAGGAAAAAGCAAAAAATTTCAGAATTGCACCTTGCAATGTGGAGATATTACTGTTTGTGCATTTACAATATTCATTGATTTTTGCCATTGAAAAACGTCCAGAAATGTTTGAAGCTACTGACTGAATGAAAGGAGCTGGCATCTCACTCTCTTTGAATCTTCTTTATCATGCTAGGATTAGCAGGAAAAAGCAAAAAATTTCAGAATTGCACCTTGCAATGTGGAGATATTACTGTTTGTGCATTTACAATATTCATTGATTTTTGCCATTGAAAAACATGTTTTTCATATACCAGAAATGTTTGAAGCTACTGACTGAATGAAAGGAGCTGGCATCTCACTCTCTTTGAATCTTCTTTATCATGCTAGGATTAGCAGGAAAAAGCAAAAAATTTCAGAATTGCACCTTGCAATGTGGAGATATTACTGTTTGTGCATTTACAATATTCATTGATTTTTGCCATTGAAAAACATGTTTTTCATATACCAGAAATGTTTGAAGCTACTGACTGAATGAAAGGAGCTGGCATCTCACTCTCTTTGAATCTTCTTTATCATGCTAGGATTAACAGGAAAAAGCAAAAAATTTCAGAATTGCACCTTGCAATGTGGAGATATTACTGTTTGTGCATTTACAATATTCATTGATTTTAGCCATTGAAAAACGTCCAGAAATGTTTGAAGCTACTGACTGAATGAAAGGAGCTGGCATCTCACTCTCTTTGAATCTTCTTTATCATGCTAGGATTAACAGGAAAAAGCTAAAAATTTCAGAATTGCACCTTGCAATGTGGAGATATTACTGTTTGTGCATTTACCATATTCATTGATTTTTGCCATTGAAAAACATGTTTTTCATATACCAGAAATGTTTGAAGCTACTGACTGAATGAAAGGAGCTGGCATCTCACTCTCTTTGAATCTTCTTTATCATGCTAGGATTAGCAGGAAAAAGCAAAAAATTTCAGAATTGCACCTTGCATTGTGGAGATATTACTGTTTGTGCATTTACAATATTCATTGATTTTTGCCATTGAAAAACGTTTTTCATATACCAGAAATGTTTGAAGCTACTGACAGAATGAAAGGAGCTGGCATCTCACTCTCTTTGAATCTTCTTTATCATGCTAGGATTAGCAGGAAAAAGCAAAAAATTTCAGAATTGCACCTTGCAATGTGGAGATATTACTGTTTGTGCATTTACAATATTCATTGATTTTTGCCATTGAAAAACATGTTTTTCATATACCAGAAATGTTTGAAGCTACTGACTGAATGAAAGGAGCTGGCATCTCACTCTGAATCTTCTTTATCATGCTAGGATTAACAGGATAAAGCAAAAAATTTCAGAATTGCACCTTGCAATGTGGAGATATTACTGTTTGTGCATTTACAATATTCATTGATTTTTGCCATTGAAAAACATGTTTTTCATATACCAGAAATGTTTGAAGCTACTGACTGAATGAAAGGAGCTGGCATCTCACTCTCTTTGAATCTTCTTTATCATGATAGGATTAACAGGAAAAAGCAAAAAATTTCAGAATTGCACCTTGCAATGTGGAGATATTACTGTTTGTGCATTTACAATATTCATTGATTTTTGCCATTGAAAAACGTCCAGAAATGTTTGAAGCTACTGACTGAATGAAAGGAGCTGGCATCTCACTCTCTTTGAATCTTCTTTATCATGCTAGGATTAGCAGGAAAAAGCAAAAAATTTCAGAATTGCACCTTGCAATGTGGAGATATTACTGTTTGTGCATTTACAATATTCATTGATTTTTGCCATTGAAAAACATGTTTTTCATATACCAGAAATGTTTGAAGCTACTGACTGAATGAAAGGAGCTGGCATCTCACTCTCTTTGAATCTTCTTTATCATGCTAGGATTAACAGGAAAAAGCAAAAAATTTCAGAATTGCACCTTGCAATGTGGAGATATTACTGTTTGTGCATTTACAATATTCATTGATTTTTGCCATTGAAAAACGTCCAGAAATGTTTGAAGCTACTGACTGAATGAAAGGAGCTGGCATCTCACTCTCTTTGAATCTTCTTTATCATGCTAGGATTAACAGGAAAAAGCTAAAAATTTCAGAATTGCACCTTGCAATGTGGAGATATTACTGTTTGTGCATTTACAATATTCATTGATTTTTGCCATTGAAAAACATGTTTTTCATATACCAGAAATGTTTGAAGCTACTGACTGAATGAAAGGAGCTGGCATCTCACTCTCTTTGAATCTTCTTTATCATGCTAGGATTAGCAGGAAAAAGCAAAAAATTTCAGAATTGCACCTTGCAATGTGGAGATATTACTGTTTGTGCATTTACAATATTCATTGATTTTTGCCATTGAAAAACATGTTTTTCATATACCAGAAATGTTTGAAGCTACTGACTGAATGAAAGGAGCTGGCATCTCACTCTCTTTGAATCTTCTTTATCATGCTAGGATTAGCAGGAAAAAGCAAAAAATTTCAGAATTGCACCTTGCAATGTGGAGATATTACTGTTTGTGCATTTACAATATTCATTGATTTTTGCCATTGAAAAACATGTTTTTCATATACCAGAAATGTTTGAAGCTACTGACTGAATGAAAGGAGCTGGCATCTCACTCTCTTTGAATCTTCTTTATCATGCTAGGATTAGCAGGAAAAAGCAAAAAATTTCAGAATTGCACCTTGCAATGTGGAGATATTACTGTTTGTGCATTTACAATATTCATTGATTTTTGCCATTGAAAAACATGTTTTTCATATACCAGAAATGTTTGAAGCTACTGACTGAATGAATGGAGCTGGCATCTCACTCTCTTTGAATCTTCTTTATCATGCTAGGATTAACAGGAAAAAGCAAAAAATTTCAGAATTGCACCTTGCAATGTGGAGATATTACTGTTTGTGCATTTACAATATTCATTGATTTTTGCCATTGAAAAACGTCCAGAAATGTTTGAAGCTACTGACTGAATGAAAGGAGCTGGCATCTCACTCTCTTTGAATCTTCTTTATCATGCTAGGATTAGCAGGAAAAAGCAAAAAATTTCAGAATTGCACCTTGCAATGTGGAGATATTACTATTTGTGCATTTACAATATTTCAATGGCAAAAATCAATGAATATTGTAAATGCACAAACAGTAATTTATCCGCATTGCAAGGTGCAATTCTGAAATTTTTTGCTTTTTCCTGCTCCTCTTAGCATGATAAAGAAGATTCAAAGAGAGTGAGATGCCAGCTCCTTTCATTCAGTCAGTAGCTTCAAACATTTCTGGTATATGAATAACATGATGTTTTTCAATGGCAAAAATCAATGAATATTGTAAATGCACAAACAGTAATTTCTCCGCATTGCAAGGTGCAATTCTGAAATTTTTTGCTTTTTCCTGCTCCTCTTAGCATGATAAAGAAGATTCAAAGAGAGTGAGATGCCAGCTCCTTTCATTCAGTCAGTAGCTTCAATCATTTCTGGACGTTTTTCAATGGCAAAAATCAATAAATATTGTAAATGCACAAACAGTAATTTCTCCGCATTGCAAGGTGCAATTCTGAAATTTTTTGCTTTTTCCTGCTCCTCTTAGCATGATAAAGAAGATTCAAAGAGAGTGAGATGCCAGCTCCTTTCATTCAGTCAGTAGCTTCAAACATTTCTGGTATATGAATAACATGATGTTTTTCAATGGCAAAAATCAATGAATATTGTAAATGCACAAACAGTAATTTCTCCGCATTGCAAGGTGCAATTCTGAAATTTTTTGCTTTTTCCTGCTCCTCTTAGCATGATAAAGAAGATTCAAAGAGAGTGAGATGCCAGCTCCTATCATTCAGTCAGTAGCTTCAATCATTTCTGGACGTTTTTCAATGGCAAAAATCAATGAATATTGTAAATGCACAAACAGTAATTTCTCCGCATTGCAAGGTGCAATTCTGAAATTTTTTACTTTTTCCTGCTCCTCTTAGCATGGTAAAGAAGATTCAAAGAGAGTGAGATGCCAGCTCCTTTCATTCAGTCAGTAGCTTCAATCATTTCTGGTATATGAATAACATGATGTTTTTCAATGGCAAAAATCAATGAATATTGTAAATGCACAAACAGTAATTTCTCCGCATTGCAAGGTGCAATTCTGAAATTTTTTGCTTTTTCCTGCTCCTCTTAGCATGATAAAGAAGATTCAAAGAGAGTGAGATGCCAGCTCCTTTCATTCAGTCAGTAGCTTCAATCATTTCTGGACGTTTTTCAATGGCAAAAATCAATGAATATTGTAAATGCATAAACTAATTTCTCCGCATTGCAAGGTGCAATTCTGAAATTTTTTGCTTTTTCCTGCTCCTCTTAGCATGATAAAGAAGATTCAAAGAGAGTGAGATGCCAGCTCCTTTCATTCAGTCAGTAGCTTCAATCATTTCTGGACGTTTTTCAATGGCAAAAATCAATGAATATTGTAAATGCACAAACAGTAATTTCTCCGCATTGCAAGGTGCAATTCTGAAATTTTTTGCTTTTTCCTGCTCCTCTTAGCATGATAAAGAAGATTCAAAGAGAGTGAGATGCCAGCTCCTTTCATTCAGTCACTAGGTTCAATCATTTCTGGACGTTTTTCAATGGCAAAAATCAATGAATATTGTAAATGCACAAACAGTAATTTCTCCGCATTGCAAGGTGCAATTCTGAAATTTTTTGCTTTTTCCTGCTCCTCTTATCATGATAAAGAAGATTCAAAGAGAGTGAGGTGCCAGCTCCTTTCATTCAGTCAGTAGCTTCAAACATTTCTGGTATATGAATAACATGTTTTTCAATGGCAAAAATCAATGAATATTGTAAATGCACAAACAGTAATTTCTCCGCATTGCAAGGTGCAATTCTGAAATTTTTTGCTTTTTCCTGCTCCTCTTAGCATGATAAAGAAGATTCAAAGAGAGTGAGATGCCAGCTCCTTTCATTCAGTCAGTAGCTTCAATCATTTCTGGACGTTTTTCAATGTCAAAAATCAATGAATATTGTAAATGCACAAACAGTAATTTCTCCGCATTGCAAGGTGCAATTCTGAAATTTTTTGCTTTTTCCTGCTCCTCTTAGCATGATAAAGAAGATTCAAAGAGAGTGAGATGCCAGCTCCTTTCATTCAGTCAGTAGCTTCAATCATTTCTGGACATTTTTCAATGGCAAAAATCAATGAATATTGTAAATGCACAAACAGTAATTTCTCCGCATTGCAAGGTGCAATTCTGAAATTTTTTGCTTTTTCCTGCTCCTCTTAGCATGAAAAAGAAGATTCAAAGAGAGTGAGATGCCAGCTCCTTTCATTCAGTCAGTAGCTTCAAACATTTCTGGTATATGAATAACATGATGTTTTTCAATGGCAAAAATCAATGAATATTGTAAATGCACAAACAGTAATTTCTCCGCATTGCAAGGTGCAATTCTGAAATTTTTTGCTTTTTCCTGCTCCTCTTAGCATGAAAAAGAAGATTCAAAGAGAGTGAGATGCCAGCTCCTTTCATTCAGTCAGTAGCTTCAAACATTTCTGGTATATGAATAACATGATGTTTTTCAATGGCAAAAATCAATGAATATTGTAAATGCACAAACAGTAATTTCTCCGCATTGCAAGGTGCAATTCTGAAATTTTTTGCTTTTTCCTGCTCCTCTTAGCATGAAAAAGAAGATTCAAAGAGAGTGAGATGCCAGCTCCTTTCATTCAGTCAGTAGCTTCAAACATTTCTGGTATATGAATAACATGATGTTTTTCAATGGCAAAAATCAATGAATATTGTAAATGCACAAACAGTAATTTCTCCGCATTGCAAGGTGCAATTCTGAAATTTTTTGCTTTTTCCTGCTCCTCTTAGCATGAAAAAGAAGATTCAAAGAGAGTGAGATGCCAGCTCCTTTCATTCAGTCAGTAGCTTCAAACATTTCTGGTATATGAATAACATGATGTTTTTCAATGGCAAAAATCAATGAATATTGTAAATGCACAAACAGTAATTTATCCGCATTGCAAGGTGCAATTCTGAAATTTTTTGCTTTTTCCTGCTCCTCTTAGCATGATAAAAAAGATTCAAAGAGAGTGAGATGCCAGCTCCTTTCATTCAGTCAGTAGCTTCAATCATTTCTGGATGTTTTTCAATGGCAAAAATCAATGAATATTGTAAATGCACAAACAGTAATTTCTCCGCATTGCAAGGTGCAATTCTGAAATTTTTTGCTTTTTCCTGCTCCTCTTAGCATGATAAAGAAGATTCAAAGAGAGTGAGATGCCAGCTCCTTTCATTCAGTCAGTAGCTTCAATCATTTCTGGACGTTTTTCAATGGCAAAAATCAATGAATATTGTAAATGCACAAACAGTAATTTCTCCGCATTGCAAGGTGCAATTCTGAAATTTTTTGCTTTTTCCTGCTCCTCTTAGCATGATAAAGAAGATTCAAAGAGAGTGAGATGCCAGCTCCTTTCATTCAGTCAGTAGCTTCAATCATTTCTGGACGTTTTTCAATGGCAAAAATCAATGAATATTGTAAATGCACAAACTGTAATTTCTCCGCATTGCAAGGTGCAATTCTGAAATTTTTTGCTTTTTCCTGCTCCTCTTAGCATGATAAAGAAGATTCAAAGAGAGTGAGATGCCAGCTCCTTTCATTCAGTCAGTAGCTTCAATCATTTCTGGACATTTTTCAATGGCAAAAATCAATGAATATTGTAAATGCACAAACAGTAATTTCTCCGCATTGCAAGGTGCAATTCTGAAATTTTTTGCTTTTTCCTGCTCCTCTTAGCATGAAAAAGAAGATTCAAAGAGAGTGAGATGCCAGCTCCTTTCATTCAGTCAGTAGCTTCAAACATTTCTGGTATATGAATAACATGATGTTTTTCAATGGCAAAAATCAATGAATATTGTAAATGCACAAACAGTAATTTCTCCGCATTGCAAGGTGCAATTCTGAAATTTTTTGCTTTTTCCTGCTCCTCTTAGCATGATAAAGAAGATTCAAAGAGAGTGAGATGCCAGCTCCTTTCATTCAGTCAGTAGCTTCAATCATTTCTGGACGTTTTTCAATGGCAAAAATCAATGAATATTGTAAATGCACAAACAGTAATTTCTCCGCATTGCAAGGTGCAATTCTGAAATTTTTTGCTTTTTCCTGCTCCTCTTAGCATGATAAAGAAGATTCAAAGAGAGTGAGATGCCAGCTCCTTTCATTCAGTCAGTAGCTTCAAACATTTCTGGTATATGAATAACATGATGTTTTTCAATGGCAAAAATCAATGAATATTGTAAATGCACAAACAGTAATTTCTCCGCATTGCAAGGTGCAATTCTGAAATTTTTTGCTTTTTCCTGCTCCTCTTAGCATGATAAAGAAGATTCAAAGAGAGTGAGATGCCAGCTCCTTTCATTCAGTCAGTAGCTTCAAACATTTCTGGACGTTTTTCAATTGCAAAAATCAATGGATATTGTAAATGCACAAACAGTAATTTCTCCGCATTGCAAGGTGCAATTCTGAAATTTTTTGCTTTTTCCTGCTCCTCTTAGCATGATAAAGAAGATTCAAAGAGAGTGAGATGCCAGCTACTTTCATTCAGTCAGTAGCTTCAATCATTTCTGGTATATGAATAACATGATGTTTTTCAATGGCAAAAATCAATGAATATTGTAAATGCACAAACAGTAATTTCTCCGCATTGCAAGGTGCAATTCTGAAATTTTTTGCTTTTTCCTGCTCCTCTTAGCATGATAAAGAAGATTCAAAGAGAGTGAGATGCCAGCTCCTTTCATTCAGTCAGTAGCTTCAAACATTTCTGGTATGTGAATAACATGATGTTTTTCAATGGCAAAAATCAATGAATATTGTAAATGCACAAACAGTAATTTCTCCGCATTGCAAGGTGCAATTCTGAAATTTTTTGCTTTTTCCTGCTCCTCTTAGCATGATAAAGAAGATTCAAAGAGAGTGAGATGCCAGCTCCTTTCATTCAGTCAGTAGCTTCAAACATTTCTGGACGTTTTTCAATTGCAAAAATCAATGGATATTGTAAATGCACAAACAGTAATTTCTCCGCATTGCAAGGTGCAATTCTGAAATTTTTTGCTTTTTCCTGCTCCTCTTAGCATGATAAAGAAGATTCAAAGAGAGTGAGATGCCAGCTACTTTCATTCAGTCAGTAGCTTCAATCATTTCTGGTATATGAATAACATGATGTTTTTCAATGGCAAAAATCAATGAATATTGTAAATGCACAAACAGTAATTTCTCCGCATTGCAAGGTGCAATTCTGAAATTTTTTGCTTTTTCCTGCTCCTCTTAGCATGATAAAGAAGATTCAAAGAGAGTGAGATGCCAGCTCCTTTCATTCAGTCAGTAGCTTCAATCATTTCTGGTATATGAATAACATGATGTTTTTCAATGGCAAAAATCAATGAATATTGTAAATGCGCAAAGAGTAATTTATCCGCATTGCAAGGTGCAATTCTGAAATTTTTTGCTTTTTCCTGCTCCTCTTAGCATGATAAAGAAGATTCAAAGAGAGTGAGATGCCAGCTCCTTTCATTCAGTCAGTAGCTTCAAACATTTCTGGTATATGAATAACATGATGTTTTTCAATGGCAAAAATCAATGAATATTGTAAATGCACAAACAGTAATTTCTCCGCATTGCAAGGTGCAATTCTGAAATTTTTTGCTTTTTCCTGCTCCTCTTAGCATGATAAAGAAGATTCAAAGAGAGTGAGATGCCAGCTCCTTTCATTCAGTCAGTAGCTTCAATCATTTCTGGTATATGAATAACATGATGTTTTTCAATGGCAAAAATCAATGAATTTTGTAAATGCACAAACAGCAATTTCTCCGCATTGCAAGGTGCAATTCTGAAATTTTTTGCTTTTTCCTGCTCCTCTTAGCATGATAAAGAAGATTCAAAGAGAGTGAGATGCCAGCTCCTTTCATTCAGTCAGTAGCTTCAATCATTTCTGGACGTTTTTCAATGGCAAAAATCAATGAATATTGTAAATGCAAAAACAGTAATTTCTCCGCATTGCAAGGTGCAATTCTGAAATTTTTTGCTTTTTCCTGCTCCTCTTAGCATGATAAAGAAGATTCAAAGAGAGTGAGATGCCAGCTCCTTTCATTCAGTCAGTAGCTTCAAACATTTCTGGTATATGAATAACATGATGTTTTTCAATGGCAAAAATCAATGAATATTGTAAATGCACAAACAGTAATTTCTCCGCATTGCAAGGTGCAATTCTGAAATTTTTTGCTTTTTCCTGCTCCTCTTAGCATGATAAAGAAGATTCAAAGAGAGTGAGATGCCAGCTCCTTTCGTTCAGTCAGTAGCTTCAATCATTTCTGGACGTTTTTCAATGGTAAAAATCAATGAATATTGTAAATGCACAAACAGTAATTTCTCCGCATTGCAAGGTGCAATTCTGAAATTTTTTGCTTTTTCCTGCTCCTCTTAGCATGATAAAGAAGATTCAAAGAGAGTGAGATGCCAGCTCCTTTCATTCAGTCAGTAGCTTCAAACATTTCTGGTATATGAATAACATGATGTTTTTCAATGGAAAAAATCAATGAATATTGTAAATGCACAAACAGTAATTTCTCCGCATTGCAAGGTGCAATTCTGAAATTTTTTGCTTTTTCCTGCTCCTCTTAGCATGATAAAGAAGATTCAAAGAGAGTGAGATGCCAGCTCCTTTCATTCAGTCAGTAGCTTCAAACATTTCTGGTATATGAATAACATGATGTTTTTCAATGGCAAAAATCAATGAATATTGTAAATGCACAAACAGTAATTTCTCCGCATTGCAAGGTGCAATTCTGAAATTTTTTGCTTTTTCCTGCTCCTCTTAGCATGATAAAGAAGATTCAAAGAGAGTGAGATGCCAGCTCCTTTCATTCAGTCAGTAGCTTCAATCATTTCTGGACGTTTTTCAATGGCAAAAATCAATGAATATTGTAAATGCACAAACAGTAATTTCTCCGCATTGCAAGGTGCAATTCTGAAATTTTTTGCTTTTTCCTGCTCCTCTTAGCATGATAAAGAGATTCAAAGAGAGTGAGATGCCAGCTCCTTTCATTCAGTCAGTAGCTTCAAACATTTCTGGTATATGAATAACATGATGTTTTTCAATGGTAAAAATCAATGAATATTGTAAATGCACAAACAGTAATTTCTCCGCATTGCAATGTGCAATTCTGAAATTTTTTGCTTTTTCCTGCTCCTCTTAGCATGATAAAGAAGATTCAAAGAGAGTGAGATGCCAGCTCCTTTCATTCAGTCAGTAGCTTCAATCATTTCTGGTATATGAATAACATGATGTTTTTCAATGGCAAAAATCAATGAATATTGTAAATGCACAAACAGTAATTTATCCGCATTGCAAGGTGCAATTCTGAAATTTTTTGCTTTTTCCTGCTCCTCTTAGCATGATAAAGAAGATTCAAAGAGAGTGAGATGCCAGCTCCTTTCATTCAGTCAGTAGCTTCAAACATTTCTGGTATATGAATAACATGATGTTTTTCAATGGCAAAAATCAATGAATATTGTAAATGCACAAACAGTAATTTATCCGCATTGCAAGGTGCAATTCTGAAATTTTTTGCTTTTTCCTGCTCCTCTTAGCATGATAAAAAAGATTCAAAGAGAGTGAGATGCCAGCTCCTTTCATTCAGTCAGTAGCTTCAATCATTTCTGGAAGTTTTTCAATGGCAAAAATCAATGAATATTGTAAATGCACAAACAGTAATTTCTCCGCATTGCAAGGTGCAATTCTGAAATTTTTTGCTTTTTCCTGCTCCTCTTAGCATGATAAAGAAGATTCAAAGAGAGTGAGATGCCAGCTCCTTTCATTCAGTCAGTAGCTTCAATCATTTCTGGACGTTTTTCAATGGCAAAAATCAATGAATATTGTAAATGCACAAACAGTAATTTCTCCGCATTGCAAGGTGCAATTCTGAAATTTTTTGCTTTTTCCTGCTCCTCTTAGCATGATAAAGAAGATTCAAAGAGAGTGAGATGCCAGCTCCTTTCATTCAGTCAGTAGCTTCAATCATTTCTGGAAGTTTTTCAATGGCAAAAATTAATGAATATTGTAAATGCACAAACAGTAATTTCTCCGCATTGCAAGGTGCAATTCTGAAATTTTTTGCTTTTTCCTGCTCCTCTTAGCATGATAAAGAAGATTCAAAGAGAGTGAGATGCCAGCTCCTTTCATTCAGTCAGTAGCTTCAATCATTTCTGGACGTTTTTCAATGGCAAAAATCAATGAATATTGTAAATGCACAAACAGTAATTTCTCCGCATTGCAAGGTGCAATTCTGAAATTTTTTGCTTTCTCCTGCTCCTCTTAGCATGATAAAGAAGATTCAAAGAGAGTGAGATGCCAGCTCCTTTCATTCAGTCAGTAGCTTCAATCATTTCTGGACGTTTTTCAATGGCAAAAATCAGTGAATATTGTAAATGCACAAACAGTAATTTCTCCGCATTGCAAGGTGCAATTCTGAAATTTTTTGCTTTTTCCTGCTCCTCTTAGCATGATAAAGAAGATTCAAAGAGAGTGAGATGCCAGCTCCTTTCATTCAGTCAGTAGCTTCAAACATTTCTGGTATATGAATAACATGATGTTTTTCAATGGCAAAAATCAATGAATATTGTAAATGCACAAACAGTAATTTCTCCGCATTGCAAGGTGCAATTCTGAAATTTTTTGCTTTTTCCTGCTCCTCTTAGCATGATAAAGAAGATTCAGAGAGTGAGATGCCAGCTGCTTTCATTCAGTCAGTAGCTTCAATCATTTCTGGACGTTTTTCAATAGCAAAAATCAATGAATATTGTAAATGCACAAACAGTAATTTCTCCGCATTGCAAGGTGCAATTCTGAAATTTTTTGCTTTTTCCTGCTCCTCTTAGCATGATAAAGAAGATTCAAAGAGAGTGAGATGCCAGCTCCTTTCATTCAGTCAGTAGCTTCAAACATTTCTGGTATATGAATAACATGATGTTTTTCAATGGCAAAAATCAATGAATATTGTAAATGCACAAACAGTAATTTCTCCGCATTGCAAGGTGCAATTCTGAAATTTTTTGCTTTTTCCTGCTCCTCTTAGCATGATAAAGAAGATTCAAAGAGAGTGAGATGCCAGCTCCTTTCATTCAGTCAGTAGCTTCAATCATTTCTGGACGTTTTTCAATGGCAAAAATCAATGAATATTGTAAATGCACAAACAGTAATTTCTCCGCATTGCAAGGTGCAATTCTGAAATTTTTTGCTTTTTCCTGCTCCTCTTAGCATGATAAAGAAGATTCAAAGAGAGTGAGATGCCAGCTCCTTTCATTCAGTCAGTAGCTTCAATCATTTCTGGAAGTTTTTCAATGGCAAAAATCAATGAATATTGTAAATGCACAAACAGTAATTTCTCCGCATTGCAAGGTGCAATTCTGAAATTTTTTGCTTTTTCCTGCTCCTCTTAGCATGATAAAGAAGATTCAAAGAGAGTGAGATGCCAGCTCCTTTCATTCAGTCAGTAGCTTCAATCATTTCTGGACGTTTTTCAATGGCAAAAATCAATGAATATTGTAAATGCACAAACAGTAATTTCTCCGCATTGCAAGGTGCAATTCTGAAATTTTTTGCTTTTTCCTGCTCCTCTTAGCATGATAAAGAAGATTCAAAGAGAGTGAGACGCCAGCTCCTTTCATTCAGTCAGTAGCTTCAAACATTTCTGGTATATGAATAACATGATGTTTTTCAATGGCAAAAATCAATGAATATTGTAAATGCACAAACAGTAATTTCTCCGCATTGCAAGGTGCAATTCTGAAATTTTTTGCTTTTTCCTGCTCCTCTTAGCATGATAAAGAAGATTCAAAGAGAGTGAGATGCCAGCTCCTTTCATTCAGTCAGTAGCTTCAATCATTTCTGGACGTTTTTCAATGGCAAAAATCAATGAATATTGTAAATGCACAAACAGTAATTTCTCCGCATTGCAAGGTGCAATTCTGAAATTTTTTGCTTTTTCCTGCTCCTCTTAGCATGATAAAGAAGATTCAAAGAGAGTGAGATGCCAGCTCCTTTCATTCAGTCAGTAGCTTCAATCATTTCTGGAAGTTTTTCAATGGCAAAAATCAATGAATATTGTAAATGCACAAACAGTAATTTCTCCGCATTGCAAGGTGCAATTCTGAAATTTTTTGCTTTTTCCTGCTCCTCTTAGCATGATAAAGAAGATTCAAAGAGAGTGAGATGCCAGCTCCTTTCATTCAGTCAGTAGCTTCAATCATTTCTGGACGTTTTTCAATGGCAAAAATCAATGAATATTGTAAATGCACAAACAGTAATTTCTCCGCATTGCAAGGTGCAATTCTGAAATTTTTTGCTTTTTCCTGCTCCTCTTAGCATGATAAAGAAGATTCAAAGAGAGTGAGATGCCAGCTCCTTTCATTCAGTCAGTAGCTTCAATCATTTCTGGAAGTTTTTCAATGGCAAAAATTAATGAATATTGTAAATGCACAAACAGTAATTTCTCCGCATTGCAAGGTGCAATTCTGAAATTTTTTGCTTTTTCCTGCTCCTCTTAGCATGATAAAGAAGATTCAAAGAGAGTGAGATGCCAGCTCCTTTCATTCAGTCAGTAGCTTCAATCATTTCTGGACGTTTTTCAATGGCAAAAATCAATGAATATTGTAAATGCACAAACAGTAATTTCTCCGCATTGCAAGGTGCAATTCTGAAATTTTTTGCTTTTTCCTGCTCCTCTTAGCATGATAAAGAAGATTCAAAGAGAGTGAGATGCCAGCTCCTTTCATTCAGTCAGTAGCTTCAATCATTTCTGGACGTTTTTCAATGGCAAAAATCAGTGAATATTGTAAATGCACAAACAGTAATTTCTCCGCATTGCAAGGTGCAATTCTGAAATTTTTTGCTTTTTCCTGCTCCTCTTAGCATGATAAAGAAGATTCAAAGAGAGTGAGATGCCAGCTCCTTTCATTCAGTCAGTAGCTTCAAACATTTCTGGTATATGAATAACATGATGTTTTTCAATGGCAAAAATCGATGAATATTGTAAATGCACAAAC
Source organism: Phyllobates terribilis (assembly GCF_046119375.1). Classification (NCBI taxonomy): domain Eukaryota; kingdom Metazoa; phylum Chordata; class Amphibia; order Anura; family Dendrobatidae; genus Phyllobates; species Phyllobates terribilis. The sequence continues at coordinate 228,529 of NW_027363476.1, read as the reverse complement.
AGTAATTTCTCCGCATTGCAAGGTGCAATTCTGAAATTTTTTGCTTTTTCCTGCTCCTCTTAGCATGATAAAGAAGATTCAAAGAGAGTGAGATGCCAGCTCCTTTCATTCAGTCAGTAGCTTCAATCATTTCTGGACGTTTTTCAATGGCAAAAATCAATGAATATTGTAAATGCACAAACAGTAATTTCTCCGCATTGCAAGGTGCAATTCTGAAATTTTTTGCTTTTTCCTGCTTCTCTTAGCATGATAAAGAAGATTCAAAGAGAGTGAGATGCCAGCTCCTTTCATTCAGTCAGTAGCTTCAATCATTTCTGGAAGTTTTTCAATGGCAAAAATCAATGAATATTGTAAATGCACAAACAGTAATTTCTCCGCATTGCAAGGTGCAATTCTGAAATTTTTTGCTTTTTCCTGCTCCTCTTAGCATGATAAAGAAGATTCAAAGAGAGTGAGATGCCAGCTCCTTTCATTCAGTCAGTAGCTTCAATCATTTCTGGACGTTTTTCAATGGCAAAAATCAATGAATATTGTAAATGCACAAACAGTAATTTCTCCGCATTGCAAGGTGCAATTCTGAAATTTTTTGCTTTTTCCTGCTCCTCTTAGCATGATAAAGAAGATTCAAAGAGAGTGAGATGCCAGCTCCTTTCATTCAGTCAGTAGCTTCAATCATTTCTGGAAGTTTTTCAATGGCAAAAATTAATGAATATTGTAAATGCACAAACAGTAATTTCTCCGCATTGCAAGGTGCAATTCTGAAATTTTTTGCTTTTTCCTGCTCCTCTTAGCATGATAAAGAAGATTCAAAGAGAGTGAGATGCCAGCTCCTTTCATTCAGTCAGTAGCTTCAATCATTTCTGGACGTTTTTCAATGGCAAAAATCAGTGAATATTGTAAATGCACAAACAGTAATTTCTCCGCATTGCAAGGTGCAATTCTGAAATTTTTTGCTTTTTCCTGCTCCTCTTAGCATGATAAAGAAGATTCAAAGAGAGTGAGATGCCAGCTCCTTTCATTCAGTCAGTAGCTTCAAACATTTCTGGTATATGAATAACATGATGTTTTTCAATGGCAAAAATCAATGAATATTGTAAATGCACAAACAGTAATTTCTCCGCATTGCAAGGTGCAATTCTGAAATTTTTTGCTTTTTCCTGCTCCTCTTAGCATGATAAAGAAGATTCAAAGAGAGTGAGATGCCAGCTCCTTTCATTCAGTCAGTAGCTTCAATCATTTCTGGACATTTTTCAATGGCAAAAATCAATGAATATTGTAAATGCACAAAACAGTAATTTCTCCGCATTGCAAGGTGCAATTCTGAAATTTTTTGCTTTTTCCTGCTCCTCTTAGCATGATAAAGAAGATTCAAAGAGAGTGAGATGCCAGCTCCTTTCATTCAGTCAGTAGCTTCAAACATTTCTGGTATATGAATAACATGATGTTTTTCAATGGCAAAAATCAATGAATATTGTAAATGCACAAACAGTAATTTCTCCGCATTGCAAGGTGCAATTCTGAAATTTTTTGCTTTTTCCTGCTCCTCTTAGCATGATAAAGAAGATTCAAAGAGAGTGAGATGCCAGCTCCTTTCATTCAGTCAGTAGCTTCAATCATTTCTGGACGTTTTTCAATGGCAAAAATCAATGAATATTGTAAATGCACAAACAGTAATTTCTCCGCATTGCAAGGTGCAATTCTGAAATTTTTTGCTTTTTCCTGCTCCTCTTAGCATGATAAAGAAGATTCAAAGAGAGTGAGATGCCAGCTCCTTTCATTCAGTCAGTAGCTTCAATCATTTCTGGAAGTTTTTCAATGGCAAAAATCAATGAATATTGTAAATGCACAAACAGTAATTTCTCCGCATTGCAAGGTGCAATTCTGAAATTTTTTGCTTTTTCCTGCTCCTCTTAGCATGATAAAGAAGATTCAAAGAGAGTGAGATGCCAGCTCCTTTCATTCAGTCAGTAGCTTCAATCATTTCTGGACGTTTTTCAATGGCAAAAATCAATGAATATTGTAAATGCACAAACAGTAATTTCTCCGCATTGCAAGGTGCAATTCTGAAATTTTTTGCTTTTTCCTGCTCCTCTTAGCATGATAAAGAAGATTCAAAGAGAGTGAGATGCCAGCTCCTTTCATTCAGTCAGTAGCTTCAAACATTTCTGGTATATGAATAACATGATGTTTTTCAATGGCAAAAATCAATGAATATTGTAAATGCACAAACAATAATTTCTCCGCATTGCAAGGTGCAATTCTGAAATTTTTTGCTTTTTCCTGCTCCTCTTAGCATGATAAAGAAGATTCAAAGAGAGTGAGATGCCAGCTCCTTTCATTCAGTCAGTAGCTTCAATCATTTCTGGACGTTTTTCAATGGCAAAAATCAATGAATATTGTAAATGCACAAACAGTAATTTCTCCGCATTGCAAGGTGCAATTCTGAAATTTTTTGCTTTTTCCTGCTCCTCTTAGCATGATAAAGAAGATTCAAAGAGAGTGAGATGCCAGCTCCTTTCATTCAGTCAGTAGCTTCAATCATTTCTGGACGTTTTTCAATGGCAAAAATCAATGAATATTGTAAATGCACAAACAGTAATTTCTCCGCATTGCAAGGTGCAATTCTGAAATTTTTTGCTTTTTCCTGCTCCTCTTAGCATGATAAAGAAGATTCAAAGAGAGTGAGATGCCAGCTCCTTTCATTCAGTCAGTAGCTTCAAACATTTCTGGTATATGAATAACATGATGTTTTTCAATGGCAAAAATCAATGAATATTGTAAATGCACAAACAGTAATTTCTCCGCATTGCAAGGTGCAATTCTGAAATTTTTTGCTTTTTCCTGCTCCTCTTAGCATGATAAAGAAGATTCAAAGAGAGTGAGATGCCAGCTCCTTTCATTCAGTCAGTAGCTTCAATCATTTCTGGACGTTTTTCAATGGCAAAAATCAATGAATATTGTAAATGCACAAACAGTAATTTCTCCGCATTGCAAGGTGCAATTCTGAAATTTTTTGCTTTTTCCTGCTCCTCTTAGCATGATAAAGAAGATTCAAAGAGAGTGAGATGCCAGCTGCTTTCATTCAGTCAGTAGCTTCAAACATTTCTGGTATATGAATAACATGATGTTTTTCAATGGCAAAAATCAATGAATATTGTAAATGCACAAACAGTAATTTCTCCGCATTGCAAGGTGCAATTCTGAAATTTTTTGCTTTTTCCTGCTCCTCTTAGCATGATAAAGAAGATTCAAAGAGAGTGAGATGCCAGCTCCTTTCGTTCAGTCAGTAGCTTCAATCATTTCTGGACGTTTTTCAATGGCAAAAATCATTGAATATTGTAAATGCACAAACAGTAATTTCTCCGCATTGCAAGGTGCAATTCTGAAATTTTTTACTTTTTCCTGCTCCTCTTAGCATGATAAAGAAGATTCAAAGAGAGTGAGATGTCAGCTCCTTTCATTCAGTCAGTAGCTTCAATCATTTCTGGTATATGAATAACATGATATTTTTCAATGGCAAAAATCAATGAATATTGTAAATGCACAAACAGTAATTTCTCCGCATTGCAAGGTGAAATTCTGAAATTTTTTGCTTTTTCCTGCTCCTCTTAGCATGATAAACAAGATTCAAAGAGAGTGAGATAACAGCTCCTTTCATTCAGTCAGTAGCTTCAATCATTTCTGGACGTTTTTCAATGGCAAAAATCAATGAATATTGTAAATGCACAAACAGTAATTTCTCCGCATTGCAAGGTGCAATTCTGAAATTTTTTGCTTTTTCCTGCTCCTCTTAGCATGATAAAGAAGATTCAAAGAGAGTGAGATGCCAGCTCCTTTCATTCAGTCAGTAGCTTCAATCATTTCTGGACGTTTTTCAATTGCAAAAATCAATGAATATTGTAAATGCACAAACAGTAATTTCTCCGCATTGCAAGGTGCAATTCTGAAATTTTTTGCTTTTTCCTGCTCCTCTTAGCATGATAAAGAAGATTCAAAGAGAGTGAGATGCCAGCTACTTTCATTCAGTCAGTAGCTTCAATCATTTCTGGTATATGAATAACATGATGTTTTTCAATGGCAAAAATCAATGAATATTGTAAATGCACAAACAGTAATTTCTCCGCATTGCAAGGTGCAATTCTGAAATTTTTTGCTTTATCCTGCTCCTCTTAGCATGATAAAGAAGATTCAAAGAGAGTGAGATGCCAGCTCCTTTCATTCAGTCAGTAGCTTCAATCATTTCTGGAAGTTTTTCAATGGCAAAAATCAATGAATATTGTAAATGCACAAACAGTAATTTCTCCGCATTGCAAGGTGCAATTCTGAAATTTTTTGCTTTTTCCTGCTCCTCTTAGCATGATAAAGAAGATTCAAAGAGAGTGAGATGCCAGCTCCTTTCATTCAGTCAGTAGCTTCAATCATTTCTGGTATATGAATAACATGATGTTTTTCAATGGCAAAAATCAATGAATTTTGTAAATGCACAAACAGTAATTTCTCCGCATTGCAAGGTGCAATTCTGAAATTTTTTGCTTTTTCCTGCTCCTCTTAGCATGATAAAGAAGATTCAAAGAGAGTGAGATGCCAGCTCCTTTCATTCAGTCAGTAGATTCAATCATTTCTGGACGTTTTTCAATGGCAAAAATCAATGAATATTGTAAATGCACAAACACTAATTTCTCCGCATTGCAAGGTGCAATTCTGAAATTTTTTGCTTTTTCCTGCTCCTCTTAGCATGATAAAGAAGATTCAAAGAGAGTGAGATGCCAGCTCCTTTCATTCAGTCAGTAGCTTCAAACATTTCTGGTATATGAATAACATGATGTTTTTCAATGGCAAAAATCAATGAATATTGTAAATGCACAAACAATAATTTCTCCGCATTGCAAGGTGCAATTCTGAAATTTTTTGCTTTTTCCTGCTCCTCTTAGCATGATAAAGAAGATTCAAAGAGAGTGAGATGCCAGCTCCTTTCATTCAGTCAGTAGCTTCAATCATTTCTGGACGTTTTTCAATGGCAAAAATCAATGAATATTGTAAATGCACAAACAGTAATTTCTCCGCATTGCAAGGTGCAATTCTGAAATTTTTTGCTTTTTCCTGCTCCTCTTAGCATGATAAAGAAGATTCAAAGAGAGTGAGATGCCAGCTCCTTTCATTCAGTCAGTAGCTTCAATCATTTCTGGACGTTTTTCAATGGCAAAAATCAATGAATATTGTAAATGCACAAACAGTAATTTCTCCGCATTGCAAGGTGCAATTCTGAAATTTTTTGCTTTTTCCTGCTCCTCTTAGCATGATAAAGAAGATTCAAAGAGAGTGAGATGCCAGCTCCTTTCATTCAGTCAGTAGCTTCAAACATTTCTGGTATATGAATAACATGATGTTTTTCAATGGCAAAAATCAATGAATATTGTAAATGCACAAACAGTAATTTCTCCGCATTGCAAGGTGCAATTCTGAAATTTTTTGCTTTTTCCTGCTCCTCTTAGCATGATAAAGAAGATTCAAAGAGAGTGAGATGCCAGCTCCTTTCATTCAGTCAGTAGCTTCAATCATTTCTGGACGTTTTTCAATGGCAAAAATCAATGAATATTGTAAATGCACAAACAGTAATTTCTCCGCATTGCAAGGTGCAATTCTGAAATTTTTTGCTTTTTCCTGCTCCTCTTAGCATGATAAAGAAGATTCAAAGAGAGTGAGATGCCAGCTGCTTTCATTCAGTCAGTAGCTTCAATCATTTCTGGACGTTTTTCAATGGCAAAAATCAATGAATATTGTAAATGCACAAACAGTAATTTCTCCGCATTGCAAGGTGCAATTCTGAAATTTTTTGCTTTTTCCTGCTCCTCTTAGCATGATAAAGAAGATTCAAAGAGAGTGAGATGCCAGCTCCTTTCATTCAGTCAGTAGCTTCAATCATTTCTGGACGTTTTTCAATGGCAAAAATCAATGAATATTGTAAATGCACAAACAGTAATTTCTCCGCATTGCAAGGTGCAATTCTGAAATTTTTTGCTTTTTCCTGCTCCTCTTAGCATGATAAAGAAGATTCAAAGAGAGTGAGATGCCAGCTCCTTTCATTCAGTCAGTAGCTTCAAACATTTCTGGTATATGAATAACATGATGTTTTTCAATGGCAAAAATCAATGAATATTGTAAATGCACAAACAGTAATTTCTCCGCATTGCAAGGTGCAATTCTGAAATTTTTTGCTTTTTCCTGCTCCTCTTAGCATGATAAAGAAGATTCAAAGAGAGTGAGATGCCAGCTCCTTTCATTCAGTCAGTAGCTTCAATCATTTCTGGACGTTTTTCAATGGCAAAAATCAATGAATATTGTAAATGCACAAACAGTAATTTCTCCGCATTGCAAGGTGCAATTCTGAAATTTTTTGCTTTTTCCTGCTCCTCTTAGCATGATAAAGAAGATTCAAAGAGAGTGAGATGCCAGCTGCTTTCATTCAGTCAGTAGCTTCAAACATTTCTGGTATATGAATAACATGATGTTTTTCAATGGCAAAAATCAATGAATATTGTAAATGCACAAACAGTAATTTCTCCGCATTGCAAGGTGCAATTCTGAAATTTTTTGCTTTTTCCTGCTCCTCTTAGCATGATAAAGAAGATTCAAAGAGAGTGAGATGCCAGCTCCTTTCGTTCAGTCAGTAGCTTCAATCATTTCTGGACGTTTTTCAATGGCAAAAATCATTGAATATTGTAAATGCACAAACAAGAATTTCGCCGCATTGCAAGGTGCAATTCTGAAATTTTTTACTTTTTCCTGCTCCTCTTAGCATGATAAAGAAGATTCAAAGAGAGTGAGATGTCAGCTCCTTTCATTCAGTCAGTAGCTTCAATCATTTCTGGTATATGAATAACATGATGTTTTTCAATGGCAAAAATCAATGAATATTGTAAATGCACAAACAGTAATTTCTCCGCATTGCAAGGTGAAATTCTGAAATTTTTTGCTTTTTCCTGCTCCTCTTAGCATGATAAACAAGATTCAAAGAGAGTGAGATAACAGCTCCTTTCATTCAGTCAGTAGCTTCAATCATTTCTGGACGTTTTTCAATGGCAAAAATCAATGAATATTGTAAATGCACAAACAGTAATTTCTCCGCATTGCAAGGTGCAATTCTGAAATTTTTTGCTTTTTCCTGCTCCTCTTAGCATGATAAAGAAGATTCAAAGAGAGTGAGATGCCAGCTCCTTTCATTCAGTCAGTAGCTTCAATCATTTCTGGACGTTTTTCAATTGCAAAAATCAATGAATATTGTAAATGCACAAACAGTAATTTCTCCGCATTGCAAGGTGCAATTCTGAAATTTTTTGCTTTTTCCTGCTCCTCTTAGCATGATAAAGAAGATTCAAAGAGAGTGAGATGCCAGCTCCTTTCATTCAGTCAGTAGCTTCAAACATTTCTGGTATATGAATAACATGATGTTTTTCAATGGCAAAAATCAATGACTATTGTAAATGCACAAACAGTAATTTCTCCGCATTGCAAGGTGCAATTCTGAAATTTTTTGCTTTTTCCTGCTCCTCTTAGCATGATAAAGAAGATTCAAAGAGAGTGAGATGCCAGCTCCTTTCATTCAGTCAGTAGCTTCAATCATTTCTGGACGTTTTTCAATGGCAAAAATCAATGAATATTGTAAATGCACAAACAGTAATTTCTCCGCATTGCAAGGTGCAATTCTGAAATTTTTTGCTTTTTCCTGCTCCTCTTAGCATGAAAAAGAAGATTCAAAGAGAGTGAGATGCCAGCTCCTTTCATTCAGTCAGTAGCTTCAAACATTTCTGGTATATGAATAACATGATGTTTTTCAATGGCAAAAATCAATGAATATTGTAAATGCACAAACAGTAATTTCTCCGCATTGCAAGGTGCAATTCTGAAATTTTTTGCTTTTTCCTGCTCCTCTTAGCATGATAAAGAAGATTCAAAGAGAGTGAGATGCCAGCTCCTTTCATTCAGTCAGTAGCTTCAAAATTTCTGGTATATGAATAACATGATGTTTTTCAATGGCAAAAATCAATGAATATTGTAAATGCACAAACAGTAATTTCTCCGCATTGCAAGGTGCAATTCTGAAATTTTTTGCTTTTTCCTGCTCCTCTTAGCATGATAAAGAAGATTCAAAGAGAGTGAGATGCCAGCTCCTTTCATTCAGTCAGTAGCTTCAAACATTTCTGGTATATGAATAACATGATGTTTTTCAATGGCAAAAATCAATGAATATTGTAAATGCACAAACAGTAATTTCTCCGCATTGCAAGGTGCAATTCTGAAATTTTTTGCTTTTTCCTGCTCCTCATAGCATGATAAAGAAGATTCAAAGAGAGTGAGATGCCAGCTCCTTTCATTCAGTCAGTAGCTTCAATCATTTCTGGACGTTTTTCAATGGCAAAAATCAATGAATATTGTAAATGCACAAACAGTAATTTCTCCGCATTGCAAGGTGCAATTCTGAAATTTTTTGCTTTTTCCTGCTCCTCTTAGCATGATAAAGAAGATTCAAAGAGAGTGAGATGCCAGCTGCTTTCATTCAGTCAGTAGCTTCAAACATTTCTGGTATATGAATAACATGATGTTTTTCAATGGCAAAAATTTCAGAATTGCACCTTGCAATGTGGAGATATTACTGTTTGTGCATTTACAATATTCATTGATTTTTGCGATTGAAAAACATGTTTTTCATATACCAGAAATGTTTGAAGCTACTGACTGAATGAAAGGAGCTGGCATCTCACTCTCTTTGAATCTTCTTTATCATGCTAGGATTAACAGGAAAAAGCAAAAAATTTCAGAATTGCACCTTGCAATGTGGAGATATTACTGTTTGTGCATTTACAATATTCATTGATTTTTGCCATTGAAAAACGTCCAGAAATGTTTGAAGCTACTGACTGAATGAAAGGAGCTGGCATCTCACTCTCTTTGAATCTTCTTTATCATGCTAGGATTAGCAGGAAAAAGCAAAAAATTTCTGAATTGCACCTTGCAATGTGGAGATATTACTGTTTGTGCATTTACAATATTCATTGATTTTTGCCATTGAAAAACATGTTTTTCATATACCAGAAATGTTTGAAGCTACTGACTGAATGAAAGGAGCTGGCATCTCACTCTCTTTGAATCTTCTTTATCATGCTAGGATTAGCAGGAAAAAGCAAAAAATTTCAGAATTGCACCTTGCAATGTGGAGATATTACTGTTTGTGCATTTACAATATTCATTGATTTTTGCCATTGAAAAACATGTTTTTCATATACCAGAAATGTTTGAAGCTACTGACTGAATGAAAGGAGCTGGCATCTCACTCTCTTTGAATCTTCTTTATCATGCTAGGATTAACAGGAAAAAGCAAAAAATTTCAGAATTGCACCTTGCAATGTGGAGATATTACTGTTTGTGCATTTACAATATTCATTGATTTTTCCCATTGAAAAACGTCCAGAAATGTTTGAAGCTACTGACTGAATGAAAGGAGCTGGCATCTCACTCTCTTTGAATCTTCTTTATCATGCTAGGATTAGCAGGAAAAAGCAAAAAATTTTAGAATTGCACCTTGCAATGTGGAGATATTACTGTTTGTGCATTTACAATATTCATTGATTTTTGCCATTGAAAAACATGTTTTTCATATACCAGAAATGTTTGAAGCTACTGACTGAATGAAAGGAGCTGGCATCTCACTCTCTTTGAATCTTCTTTATCATGCTAGGATTAGCAGGAAAAAGCAAAAAATTTCAGAATTGCACCTTACAATGTGGAGATATTACTGTTTGTGCATTTACAATATTCATTGATTTTTGCCATTGAAAAACGTCCAGAAATGTTTGAAGCTACTGACTGAATGAAAGGAGCTGGCATCTCACTCTCTTTGAATCTTCTTTATCATGCTAGGATTAGCAGGAAAAAGCAAAAAATTTCAGAATTGCACCTTGCAATGTGGAGATATTACTGTTTGTGCATTTACAATATTCATTGATTTTTGCCATTGAAAAACATGTTTTTCATATACCAGAAATGTTTGAAGCTACTGACTGAATGAAAGGAGCTGGCATCTCACTCTCTTTGAATCTTCTTTATCATGCTAGGATTAGCAGGAAAAAGCAAAAAATTTCAGAATTGCACCTTGCAATGTGGAGATATTACTGTTTGTGCATTTACAATATTCATTGATTTTTGCCATTGAAAAACGTCCAGAAATGTTTGAAGCTACTGACTGAATGAAAGGAGCTGGCATCTCACTCTCTTTGAATCTTCTTTATCATGCTAGGATTAGCAGGAAAAAGCAAAAAATTTCAGAATTGCACCTTGCAATGTGGAGATATTACTGTTTGTGCATTTACAATATTCATTGATTTTTGCCATTGAAAAACGTTTTTCATATACCAGAAATGTTTGAAGCTACTGACTGAAAGGAGCTGGCATCTCACTCTCTTTGAATCTTCTTTATCATGCTAGGATTAACAGGAAAAAGCAAAAAATTTCAGAATTGCACCTTGCAATGTGGAGATATTACTGTTTGTGCATTTACAATATTCATTGATTTTTGCCATTGAAAAACGTCCAGAAATGTTTGAAGCTACTGACTGAATGAAAGGAGCAGGCATCTCACTCTCTTTGAATCTTCTTTATCATGCTAGGATTAACAGGAAAAAGCTAAAAATTTCAGAATTGCACCTTGCAATGTGGAGATATTACTGTTTGTGCATTTACAATATTCATTGATTTTTGCCATTGAAAAACATGTTTTTCATATGCCAGAAATGTTTGAAGCTACTGACTGAATGAAAGGAGCTGGCATCTCACTCTCTTTGAATCTTCTTTATCATGCTAGGATTAGCAGGAAAAAGCAAAAAATTTCAGAATTGCACCTTGCAATGTGGAGATATTACTGTTTGTGCATTTACAATATTCATTGATTTTTGCCATTGAAAAACATGTTTTTCATATACCAGAAATGTTTGAAGCTACTGACTGAATGAAAGGAGCTGGCATCTCACTCTCTTTGAATCTTCTTTATCATGCTAGGATTAGCAGGAAAAAGCAAAAAATTTCAGAATTGCACCTTGCAATGTGGAGATATTACTGTTTGTGCATTTACAATATTCATTGATTTTTGCCATTGAAAAACATGTTTTTCATATACCAGAAATGTTTGAAGCTACTGACTGAATGAAAGGAGCTGGCATCTCACTCTCTTTGAATCTTCTTTATCATGCTAGGATTAACAGGAAAAAGCAAAAAATTTCAGAATTGCACCTTGCAATGTGGAGATATTACTGTTTGTGCATTTACAATATTCATTGATTTTTGCCATTGAAAAACGTCCAGAAATGTTTGAAGCTACTGACTGAAAGGAGCTGGCATCTCACTCTCTTTGAATCTTCTTTATCATGCTAGGATTAACAGGAAAAAGCTAAAAATTTCAGAATTGCACCTTGCAATGTGGAGATATTACTGTTTGTGCATTTACAATATTCATTGATTTTTGCCATTGAAAAACATGTTTTTCATATACCAGAAATGTTTGAAGCTACTGACTGAATGAAAGGAGCTGGCATCTCACTCTCTTTGAATCTTCTTTATCATGCTAGGATTAGCAGGAAAAAGCAAAAAATTTCAGAATTGCACCTTGCAATGTGGAGATATTACTGTTTGTGCATTTACAATATTCATTGATTTTTACCATTGAAAAACATGTTTTTCATATACCAGAAATGTTTGAAGCTACTGACTGAATGAAAGGAGCTGGCATCTCACTCTCTTTGAATCTTCTTTATCATGCTAGGATTAGCAGGAAAAAGCAAAAAATTTCAGAATTGCACCTTGCAATGTGGAGATATTACTGTTTGTGCATTTACAATATTCATTGATTTTTGCCATTGAAAAACATGTTTTTCATATACCAGAAATGTTTGAAGCTACTGACTGAATGAAAGAAGCTGGCATCTCACTCTCTTTGAATCTTCTTTATCATGCTAGGATTAACAGGAAAAAGCAAAAAATTTCAGAATTGCACCTTGCAATGTGGAGATATTACTGTTTGTGCATTTACAATATTCATTGATTTTTGCCATTGAAAAACGTCCAGAAATGTTTGAAGCTACTGACTGAATGAAAGGAGCTGGCATCTCACTCTCTTTGAATCTTCTTTATCATGCTAGGATTATCAGGAAAAAGCAAAAAATTTCAGAATTGCACCTTGCAATGTGGAGATATTACTGTTTGTGCATTTACAATATTCATTGATTTTTGCCATTGAAAAACATGTTTTTCATATACCAGAAATGTTTGAAGCTACTGACTGAATGAAAGGAGCTGGCATCTCACTCTCTTTGAATCTTCTTTATCATGCTAAGAGGAGCAGGAAAAAGTAAAAAATTTCAGAATTGCACCTTGCAATGCGGAGAAATTACTGTTTGTGCATTTATAATATTAAATGATTTTTGCCATTGAAAAACGTCCAGAAATGATTGAAGCTACTGACTGAACGAAAGGAGCTGGCATCTCACTCTCTTTGAATCTTCTTTATCATGCTAAGAGGAGCAGGAAAAAGCAAAAAATTTCAGAATTGCACCTTGCAATGGGGACAAATTACTGTTTGTGCATTTACAATATTCATTGATTTTTGCCATTGAAAAACATCATGTTATTCATATACCAGAAATGTTTGAAGCTACTGACTGAATGAAAGGAGCTGGCATCTCACTCTCTTTGAATCTTCTTTATCATGCTAAGAGGAGCAGGAAAAAGCAAAAAATTTCAGAATTGCACCTTGCAATGCGGAGAAATTACTGTTTGTGCATTTACAATATTCATTGATTTTTGCCATTGAAAAACGTCCAGAAATGATTGAAGCTACTGACTGAATGAAAGGAGCTGGCATCTCACTCTCTTTGAATCTTCTTTATCATGCTAAGAGGAGCAGGAAAAAGCAAAAAATTTCAGAATTGCACCTTGCAATGCGGAGAAATTACTGTTTGTGCATTTACAATATTCATTGATTTTTGCCATTGAAAAACGTCCAGAAATGATTGAAGCTACTGACTGAATGAAAGGAGCTGGCATCTCACTCTCTTTGAATCTTGTTTATCATGCTAAGAGGAGCAGGAAAAAGCAAAAAATTTCAGAATTGCACCTTGCAATGCGGAGAAATTACTGTTTGTGCATTTACAATATTCATTGATTTTTGCCATTGAAAAACGTCCAGAAATGATTGAAGCTACTGACTGAATGAAAGGAGCTGGCATCTCACTCTCTTTGAATCTTCTTTATCATGCTAAGAGGAGCAGGAAAAAGCAAAAAATTTCAGAATTGCACCTTGCAATGCGGAGAAATTACTGTTTGTGCATTTACAATATTCATTGATTTTTGCCATTGAAAAACATCATGTTATTCATATACCAGAAATGATTGAAGCTACTGACTGAATGAAAGGAGCTGGCATCTCACTCTCTTTGAATCTTCTTTATCATGCTAAGAGGAGCAGGAAAAAGTAAAAAATTTCAGAATTGCACCTTGCAATGCGGAGAAATTACTGTTTGTGCATTTATAATATTCAATGATTTTTGCCATTGAAAAACGTCCAGAAATGATTGAAGCTACTGACTGAACCAAAGGAGCTGGCATCTCACTCTCTTTGAATCTTCTTTATCATGCTAAGAGGAGCAGGAAAAAGCAAAAAATTTCAGAATTGCACCTTGCAATGCGGAGAAATTACTGTTTGTGCATTTACAATATTCATTGATTTTTGCCTTTGAAAAACATCATGTTATTCATATACCAGAAATGTTTGAAGCTACTGACTGAATGAAAGGAGCTGGCATCTCACTCTCTTTGAATCTTCTTTATCATGCTAAGAGGAGCAGGAAAAAGCAAAAAATTTCAGAATTGCACCTTGCAATGCGGAGAAATTACTGTTTGTGAATTTACAATATTCATTGATTTTTGCCATTGAAAAACGTCCAGAAATGATTGAAGCTACTGACTGAATGAAAGGAGCTGGCATCTCACTCTCTTTGAATCTTCTTTATCATGCTAAGAGGAGCAGGAAAAAGCAAAAAATTTCAGAATTGCACCTTGCAATGCGGAGAAATTACTGTTTGTGCATTTACAATATTCATTGATTTTTGCCATTGAAAAACATCCAGAAATGATTGAAGCTACTGACTGAATGAAAGGAACTGGCATCTCACTCTCTTTGAATCTTGTTTATCATGCTAAGAGGAGCAGGAAAAAGCAAAAAATTTCAGAATTGCACCTTGCAATGCGGAGAAATTACAGTTTGTGCATTTACAATATTCATTGATTTTTGCCATTGAAAAACGTCCAGAAATGATTGAAGCTACTGACTGAATGAAAGGAGCTGGCATCTCACTCTCTTTGAATCTTCTTTATCATGCTAAGAGGAGCAGGAAAAAGCAAAAAATTTCAGAATTGCACCTTGCAATGCGGAGAAATTACTGTTTGTGCATTTACAATATTCATTGATTTTTGCCATTGAAAAACATCATGTTATTCATATACCAGAAATGATTGAAGCTACTGACTGAATGAAAGGAGCTGGCATCTCACTCTCTTTAAATCTTCTTTATCATGCTAAGAGGAGCAGGAAAAAGTAAAAAATTTCAGAATTGCACCTTGCAATGCGGAGAAATTACTGTTTGTGCATTTATAATATTCAATGATTTTTGCCATTGAAAAACGTCCAGAAATGATTGAAGCTACTGACTGAACGAAAGGAGCTGGCATCTCACTCTCTTTGAATCTTCTTTATCATGCTAAGAGGAGCAGGAAAAAGCAAAAAATTTCAGAATTGCACCTTGCAATGCGGAGAAATTACTGTTTGTGCATTTACAATATTCATTGATTTTTGCCATTGAAAAACATCCAGAAATGATTGAAGCTACTGACTGAATGAAAGGAGCTGGCATCTCACTCTCTTTGAATCTTCTTTATCATGCTAAGAGGAGCAGGAAAAAGCAAAAAATTTCAGAATTGCACCTTGCAATGCGGAGAAATTACTGTTTGTGCATTTACAATATTCATTGATTTTTGCCATTGAAAAACATCATGTTATTCATATACCAGAAATGTTTGAAGCTACTGACTGAATGAAAGGAGCTGACATCTCACTCTCTTTGAATCTTCTTTATCATGCTAAGAGGAGCAGGAAAAAGCAAAAAATTTCAGAATTGCACCTTGCAATGCGGAGAAATTACTGTTTGTGCATTTACAATATTCATTGATTTTTGCCATTGAAAAACATCCAGAAATGATTGAAGCTACTGACTGAATGAAAGGAGCTGGCATCTCACACTCTTTGAATCTTCTTTATCATGCTAAGAGGAGCAGGAAAAAGCAAAAAATTTCAGAATTGCACCTTGCAATGCGGAGAAATTACTTTTTGTGCATTTACAATATTCATTGATTTTTGCCATTGAAAAACATCATGTTATTCATATACCAGAAATGTTTGAAGCTACTGACTGAATGAAAGGAGCTGGCATCTCACTCTCTTTGAATCTTCTTTATCATGCTAAGAGGAGCAGGAAAAAGCAAAAAATTTCAGAATTGCACCTTGCAATGCGGAGAAATTACTGTTTGTGCATTTACAATATTCATTGATTTTTGCCATTGAAAAACATCATGTTATTCATATACCAGAAATGTTTGAAGCTACTGACTGAATGAAAGGAGCTGGCATCTCACTCTCTTTGAATCTTCTTTATCATGCTAAGAGGAGCAGGAAAAAGCAAAAAATTTCAGAATTGCACCTTGCAATGCGGAGAAATTACTGTTTGTGCATTTACAATATTCATTGATTTTTACCATTGAAAAACGTCCAGAAATGATTGAAGCTACTGACTGAATGAAAGTAACTGGCATCTCACTCTCTTTGAATCTTCTTTATCATGCTAAGAGGAGCAGGAAAAAGCAAAAAATTTCAGACTTGCACCTTGCAATGCGGAGAAATTACTGTTTGTGCATTTACAATATTCATTGATTTTTGCCATTGAAAAACATCATGTTATTCATATACCAGAAATGTTTGAAGCTACTGACTGAATGAAAGGAGCTGGCATCTCACTCTCTTTGAATCTTCTTTATCATGCTAAGAGGAGCAGGAAAAAGCAAAAAATTTCAGAATTGCACCTTGCAATGCGGAGAAATTACTGTTTGTGCATTTACAATATTCATTGATTTTTGCCATTGAAAAACGTCCAGAAATGATTGAAGCTACTGACTGAATGAAAGGAGCTGGCATCTCACTCTCTTTGAATCTTCTTTATCATGCTAAGAGGAGCAGGAAAAATCAAAAAATTTCAGAATTGCACCTTGCAATGCGGAGAAATTACTGTTTGTGCATTTACAATATTCATTGATTTTTGCCATTGAAAAACATGTTATTCATATACCAGAAATGTTTGAAGCTACTGACTGAATGAAAGGAGCTGGCACCTCACTCTCTTTGAATCTTCTTTATCATGCTAAGAGGAGCGGGAAAAAGCAAAAAATTTCAGAATTGCACCTTGCAATGCGGAGAAATTACTGTTTGTGCATTTACAATATTCATTGATTTTTGCCATTGAAAAACGTCCAGAAATGATTGAAGGTACTGACTGAATGAAAGGAGCTGGCATCTCACTCTCTTTGAATCTTCTTTATCATGCTAAGAGGAGCAGGAAAAAGCAAAAAATTTCAGAATTGCACCTTGCAATGCGGAGAAATTACTGTTTGTGCATTTACAATATTCATTGATTTTTGCCACTGAAAAACGTGAAGAAATGATTGAAGCTACTAACTGAATGAAAGGAGCTGGCATCTCACTCTCTTTGAATCTTCTTTATCATGCTAAGAGGAGCAGGAAAAAGCAAAAAATTTCAGAATTGCACCTTGCAATGCGGAGAAATTACAGTTTGTGCATTTACAATATTCATTGATTTTTGCCATTGAAAAACATCCAGAAATGATTGAAGCTACTGACTGAATGAAAGGAGCTGGCATCTCACTCTCTTTGAATCTTCTTTATCATGCTAAGAGGAGCAGGAAAAAGCAAAAAATTCCAGAATTGCACCTTGCAATGCGGAGAAATTACTGTTTGTGCATTTACAATATTCATTGATTTTTGCCATTGAAAAACATCATGTTATTCATATACCAGAAATGTTTGAAGCTACTGACTGAATGAAAGGAGCTGGCATCTCACTCTCTTTGAATCTTCTTTATCATGCTAAGAGGAGCAGGAAAAAGCAAAAAATTTCAGAATTGCACCTTGCAATGTGGAGAAATTACTGTTTGTGCATTTACAATATTCATTGATTTTTACCATTGAAAAACGTCCAGAAATGATTGAAGCTACTGACTGAATGAAAGTAGCTGGCATCTCACTCTCTTTGAATCTTCTTTATCATGCTAAGAGGAGCAGGAAAAAGCAAAAAATTTCAGACTTGCACCTTGCAATGCGGAGAAATTACTGTTTGTGCATTTACAATATTCATTGATTTTTGCCATTGAAAAACATCATGTTATTCATATACCAGAAATGTTTGAAGCTACTGACTGAATGAAAGGAGCTGGCATCTCACTCTCTTTGAATCTTCTTTATCATGCTAAGAGGAGCAGGAAAAAGCAAAAAATTTCAGAATTGCACCTTGCAATGCGGAGAAATTACTGTTTGTGCATTTACAATATTCATTGATTTTTGCCATTGAAAAACATCATGTTATTCATATACCAGAAATGTTTAAAGCTACTGACTGAATGAAAGGAGCTGGCATCTCACTCTCTTTGAATCTTCTTTATCATGCTAAGAGGAGCAGGAAAAAGCAAAAAATTTCAGAATTGCACCTTGCAATGCGGAGAAATTACTGTTTGTGCATTTACAATATTCATTGATTTTTGCCATTGAAAAACGTCCAGAAATGATTGAAGCTACTGACTGAATGAAAGGAGCCGGCATCTCACTCTCTTTGAATCTTCTTTATCATGCTAAGAGGAGCAGGAAAAATCAAAAAATTTCAGAATTGCACCTTGCAATGCGGAGAAATTACTGTTTGTGCATTTACAATATTCATTGATTTTTGCCATTGAAAAACATGTTATTCATATACCAGAAATGTTTGAAGCTACTGACTGAATGAAAGGAGCTGGCACCTCACTCTCTTTGAATCTTCTTTATCATGCTAAGAGGAGCGGGAAAAAGCAAAAAATTTCAGAATTGCACCTTGCAATGCGGAGAAATTACTGTTTGAGCATTTACAATATTCATTGATTTTTGCCATTGAAAAACATGTTATTCATATACCAGAAATGTTTGAAGCTACTGACTGAATGAAAGGAGCTGGCATCTCACTCTCTTTGAATCTTCTTTATCATGCTAAGAGGAGCAGGAAAAAGCAAAAAATTTCAGAATTGCACCTTGCAATGCGGAGAAATTACAGTTTGTGCATTTACAATATTCATTGATTTTTGCCATTGAAAAACATCCAGAAATGATTGAAGCTACTGACTGAATGAAAGGAGCTGGCATCTCACTCTCTTTGAATCTTCTTTATCATGCTAAGAGGAGCAGGAAAAAGCAAAAAATTTCAGAATTGCACCTTGCAATGCGGAGAAATTACTGTTTGTGCATTTACAATATTCATTGATTTTTGCCATTGAAAAACATCATGTTATTCATATACCAGAAATGTTTGAAGCTACTGACTGAATGAAAGGAGCTGGCATCTCACTCTCTTTGAATCTTCTTTATCATGCTAAGAGGAGCAGGAAAAAGCAAAAAATTTCAGAATTGCACCTTGCAATGTGGAGAAATTACTGTTTGTGCATTTACAATATTCATTGATTTTTACCATTGAAAAACGTCCAGAAATGATTGAAGCTACTGACTGAATGAAAGTAGCTGGCATCTCACTCTCTTTGAATCTTCTTTATCATGCTAAGAGGAGCAGGAAAAAGCAAAAAATTTCAGACTTGCACCTTGCAATGCGGAGAAATTACTGTTTGTGCATTTACAATATTCATTGATTTTTGCCATTGAAAAACATCATGTTATTCATATACCAGAAATGTTTGAAGCTACTGACTGAATGAAAGGAGCTGGCATCTCACTCTCTTTGAATCTTCTTTATCATGCTAAGAGGAGCAGGAAAAAGCAAAAAATTTCAGAATTGCACCTTGCAATGCGGAGAAATTACTGTTTGTGCATTTACAATATTCATTGATTTTTGCCATTGAAAAACATCATGTTATTCATATACCAGAAATGTTTGAAGCTACTGACTGAATGAAAGGAGCTGGCATCTCACTCTCTTTGAATCTTCTTTATCATGCTAAGAGGAGCAGGAAAAAGCAAAAAATTTCAGAATTGCACCTTGCAATGCGGAGAAATTACTGTTTGTGCATTTACAATATTCATTGATTTTTGCCATTGAAAAACGTCCAGAAATGATTGAAGCTACTGACTGAATGAAAGGAGCTGGCATCTCACTCTCTTTGAATCTTCTTTATCATGCTAAGAGGAGCAGGAAAAAGCAAAAAATTTCAGAATTGCACCTTGCAATGCGGAGAAATTACAGTTTGTGCATTTACAATATTCATTGATTTTTGCCATTGAAAAACATCCAGAAATGATTGAAGCTACTGACTGAATGAAAGGAGCTGGCATCTCACTCTCTTTGAATCTTCTTTATCATGCTAAGAGGAGCAGGAAAAAGCAAAAAATTTCAGAATTGCACCTTGCAATGCGGAGAAATTACTGTTTGTGCATTTACAATATTCATTGATTTTTGCCATTGAAAAACATCATGTTATTCATATACCAGAAATGTTTGAAGCTACTGACTGAATGAAAGGAGCTGGCATCTCACTCTCTTTGAATCTTCTTTATCATGCTAAGAGGAGCAGGAAAAAGCAAAAAATTTCAGAATTGCACCTTGCAATGTGGAGAAATTACTGTTTGTGCATTTACAATATTCATTGATTTTTACCATTGAAAAACGTCCAGAAATGATTGAAGCTACTGACTGAATGAAAGTAGCTGGCATCTCACTCTCTTTGAATCTTCTTTATCATGCTAAGAGGAGCAGGAAAAAGCAAAAAATTTCAGACTTGCACCTTGCAATGCGGAGAAATTACTGTTTGTGCATTTACAATATTCATTGATTTTTGCCATTGAAAAACGTCCAGAAATGATTGAAGGTACTGACTGAATGAAAGGAGCTGGCATCTCACTCTCTTTGAATCTTCTTTATCATGCTAAGAGGAGCAGGAAAAAGCAAAAAATTTCAGAATTGCACCTTGCAATGCGGAGAAATTACTGTTTGTGCAGTTACAATATTCATTGATTTTTGCCACTGAAAAACGTCCAGAAATGATTGAAGCTACTGACTGAATGAAAGGAGCTGGCATCTCACTCTCTTTGAATCTTCTTTAACATGCTAAGAGGAGCAGGAAAAAGCAAAAAATTTCAGAATTGCACCTTGCAATGCGGAGAAATTACAGTTTGTGCATTTACAATATTCATTGATTTTTGCCATTGAAAAACATCCAGAAATGATTGAAGCTACTGACTGAATGAAAGGAGCTGGCATCTCACTCTCTTTGAATCTTCTTTATCATGCTAAGAGGAGCAGGAAAAAGCAAAAAATTTCAGAATTGCACCTTGCAATGCGGAGAAATTACTGTTTGTGCATTTACAATATTCATTGATTTTTGCCATTGAAAAACATCATGTTATTCATATACCAGAAATGTTTGAAGCTACTGACTGAATGAAAGGAGCTGGCATCTCACTCTCTTTGAATCTTCTTTATCATGCTAAGAGGAGCAGGAAAAAGCAAAAAATTTCAGAATTGCACCTTGCAATGCGGAGAAATTACTGTTTGTGCATTTACAATATTCATTGATTTTTGCCATTGAAAAACGTCCAGAAATGATTGAAGCTACTGACTGAATGAAAGGAGCTGGCATCTCACTCTCTTTGAATCTTCTTTATCATGCTAAGAGGAGTAGGAAAAATCAAAAAATTTCAGAATTGCACCTTGCAATGCGGAGAAATTACTGTTTGTGCATTTACAATATTCATTGATTTTTGCCATTGAAAAACATGTTATTCATATACCAGAAATGTTTGAAGCTACTGACTGAATGAAAGGAGCTGGCACCTCACTCTCTTTGAATCTTCTTTATCATGCTAAGAGGAGCGGGAAAAAGCAAAAAATTTCAGAATTGCACCTTGCAATGCGGAGAAATTACTGTTTGTGCATTTACAATATTCATTGATTTTTGCCATTGAAAAACGTCCAGAAATGATTGAAGGTACTGACTGAATGAAAGGAGCTGGCATCTCACTCTCTTTGAATCTTCTTTATCATGCTAAGAGGAGCAGGAAAAAGCAAAAAATTTCAGAATTGCACCTTGCAATGCGGAGAAATTACTGTTTGTGCATTTACAATATTCATTGATTTTTGCCATTGAAAAACGTCCAGAAATGATTGAAGCTACTGACTGAATGAAAGGAGCTGGCATCTCACTCTCTTTGAATCTTCTTTATCATGCTAAGAGGAGCAGGAAAAAGCAAAAAATTTCAGAATTGCACCTTGCAATGCGGAGAAATTACAGTTTGTGCATTTACAATATTCATTGATTTTTGCCATTGAAAAACATCCAGAAATGATTGAAGCTACTGACTGAATGAAAGGAGCTGGCATCTCACTCTCTTTGAATCTTCTTTATCATGCTAAGAGGAGCAGGAAAAAGCAAAAAATTTCAGAATTGCACCTTGCAATGCGGAGAAATTACTGTTTGTGCATTTACAATATTCATTGATTTTTGCCATTGAAAAACATCATGTTATTCATATACCAGAAATGTTTGAAGCTACTGACTGAATGAAAGGAGCTGGCATCTCACTCTCTTTGAATCTTCTTTATCATGCTAAGAGGAGCAGGAAAAAGCAAAAAATTTCAGAATTGCACCTTGCAATGTGGAGAAATTACTGTTTGTGCATTTACAATATTCATTGATTTTTACCATTGAAAAACGTCCAGAAATGATTGAAGCTACTGACTGAATGAAAGTAGCTGGCATCTCACTCTCTTTGAATCTTCTTTATCATGCTAAGAGGAGCAGGAAAAAGCAAAAAATTTCAGACTTGCACCTTGCAATGCGGAGAAATTACTGTTTGTGCATTTACAATATTCATTGATTTTTGCCATTGAAAAACATTATGTTATTCATATACCAGAAATGTTTGAAGCTACTGACTGAATGAAAGTAGCTGGCATCTCACTCTCTTTGAATCTTCTTTATCATGCTAAGAGGAGCAGGAAAAATCAAAAAATTTCAGAATTGCACCTTGCAATGCGGAGAAATTACTGTTTGTGCATTTACAATATTCATTGATTTTTGCCATTGAAAAACGTCCAGAAATGATTGAAGCTACTGACTGAATGAAAGGAGCCGGCATCTCACTCTCTTTGAATCTTCTTTATCATGCTAAGAGGAGCAGGAAAAATCAAAAAATTTCAGAATTGCACCTTGCAATGCGGAGAAATTACTGTTTGTGCATTTACAATATTCATTGATTTTTGCCATTGAAAAACATGTTATTCATATACCAGAAATGTTTGAAGCTACTGACTGAATGAAAGGAGCTGGCACCTCACTCTCTTTGAATCTTCTTTATCATGCTAAGAGGAGCGGGAAAAAGCAAAAAATTTCAGAATTGCACCTTGCAATGCGGAGAAATTACTGTTTGTGCATTTACAATATTCATTGATTTTTGCCATTGAAAAACATGTTATTCATATACCAGAAATGTTTGAAGCTACTGACTGAATGAAAGGAGCTGGCATCTCACTCTCTTTGAATCTTCTTTATCATGCTAAGAGGAGCAGGAAAAAGCAAAAAATTTCAGAATTGCACCTTGCAATGCGGAGAAATTACAGTTTGTGCATTTACAATATTCATTGATTTTTGCCATTGAAAAACATCCAGAAATGATTGAAGCTACTGACTGAATGAAAGGAGCTGGCATCTCACTCTCTTTGAATCTTCTTTATCATGCTAAGAGGAGCAGGAAAAAGCAAAAAATTTCAGAATTGCACCTTGCAATGCGGAGAAATTACTGTTTGTGCATTTACAATATTCATTGATTTTTGCCATTGAAAAACATCATGTTATTCATATACCAGAAATGTTTGAAGCTACTGACTGAATGAAAGGAGCTGGCATCTCACTCTCTTTGAATCTTCTTTATCATGCTAAGAGGAGCAGGAAAAAGCAAAAAATTTCAGAATTGCACCTTGCAATGTGGAGAAATTACTGTTTGTGCATTTACAATATTCATTGATTTTTACCATTGAAAAACGTCCAGAAATGATTGAAGCTACTGACTGAATGAAAGTAGCTGGCATCTCACTCTCTTTGAATCTTCTTTATCATGCTAAGAGGAGCAGGAAAAAGCAAAAAATTTCAGACTTGCACCTTGCAATGCGGATAAATTACTGTTTGTGCATTTACAATATTCATTGATTTTTGCCATTGAAAAACATCATGTTATTCATATACCAGAAATGTTTGAAGCTACTGACTGAATGAAAGGAGCTGGCATCTCACTCTCTTTGAATCTTCTTTATCATGCTAAGAGGAGCAGGAAAAAGCAAAAAATTTCAGAATTGCACCTTGCAATGCGGAGAAATTACTGTTTGTGCATTTACAATATTCATTGATTTTTTGCCATTGAAAAACATCATGTTATTCATATACCAGAAATGTTTGAAGCTACTGACTGAATGAAAGGAGCTGGCATCTCACTCTCTTTGAATCTTCTTTATCATGCTAAGAGGAGCAGGAAAAAGCAAAAAATTTCAGAATTGCACCTTGCAATGCGGAGAAATTACTGTTTGTGCATTTACAATATTCATTGATTTTTGCCATTGAAAAACGTCCAGAAATGATTGAAGCTACTGACTGAATGAAAGGAGCTGGCATCTCACTCTCTTTGAATCTTCTTTATCATGCTAAGAGGAGCAGGAAAAATCAAAAAATTTCAGAATTGCACCTTGCAATGCGGAGAAATTACTGTTTGTGCATTTACAATATTCATTGATTTTTGCCATTGAAAAACATGTTATTCATATACCAGAAATGTTTGAAGCTACTGACTGAATGAAAGGAGCTGGCACCTCACTCTCTTTGAATCTTCTTTATCATGCTAAGAGGAGCGGGAAAAAGCAAAAAATTTCAGAATTGCACCTTGCAATGCGGAGAAATTACTGTTTGTGCATTTACAATATTCATTGATTTTTGCCATTGAAAAACGTCCAGAAATGATTGAAGGTACTGACTGAATGAAAGGAGCTGGCATCTCACTCTCTTTGAATCTTCTTTATCATGCTAAGAGGAGCAGGAAAAAGCAAAAAATTTCAGAATTGCACCTTGCAATGCGGAGAAATTACTGTTTGTGCATTTACAATATTCATTGATTTTTGCCATTGAAAAACATCCAGAAATGATTGAAGCTACTGACTGAATGAAAGGAGCTGGCATCTCACTCTCTTTGAATCTTCTTTATCATGCTAAGAGGAGCAGGAAAAAGCAAAAAATTTCAGAATTGCACCTTGCAATGCGGAGAAATTACAGTTTGTGCATTTACAATATTCATTGATTTTTGCCATTGAAAAACATCCAGAAATGATTGAAGCTACTGACTGAATGAAAGGAGCTGGCATCTCACTCTCTTTGAATCTTCTTTATCATGCTAAGAGGAGCAGGAAAAAGCAAAAAATTTCAGAATTGCACCTTGCAATGCGGAGAAATTACTGTTTGTGCATTTACAATATTCATTGATTTTTGCCATTGAAAAACATCATGTTATTCATATACCAGAAATGTTTGAAGCTACTGACTGAATGAAAGGAGCTGGCATCTCACTCTCTTTGAATCTTCTTTATCATGCTAAGAGGAGCAGGAAAAAGCAAAACATTTCAGAATTGCACCTTGCAATGTGGAGAAATTACTGTTTGTGCATTTACAATATTCATTGATTTTTACCATTGAAAAACGTCCAGAAATGATTGAAGCTACTGACTGAATGAAAGTAGCTGGCATCTCACTCTCTTTGAATCTTCTTTATCATGCTAAGAGGAGCAGGAAAAAGCAAAAAATTTCAGACTTGCACCTTGCAATGCGGAGAAATTACTGTTTGTGCATTTACAATATTCATTGATTTTTGCCATTGAAAAACGTCCAGAAATGATTGAAGGTACTGACTGAATGAAAGGAGCTGGCATCTCACTCTCTTTGAATCTTCTTTATCATGCTAAGAGGAGCAGGAAAAAGCAAAAAATTTCAGAATTGCACCTTGCAATGCGGAGAAATTACTGTTTGTGCATTTACAATATTCATTGATTTTTGCCACTGAAAAACGTCCAGAAATGATTGAAGCTACTGACTGAATGAAAGGAGCTGGCATCTCACTCTCTTTGAATCTTCTTTAACATGCTAAGAGGAGCAGGAAAAAGCAAAAAATTTCAGAATTGCACCTTGCAATGCGGAGAAATTACAGTTTGTGCATTTACAATATTCATTGATTTTTGCCATTGAAAAACATCCAGAAATGATTGAAGCTACTGACTGAATGAAAGGAGCTGGCATCTCACTCTCTTTGAATCTTCTTTATCATGCTAAGAGGAGCAGTAAAAAGCAAAAAATTTCAGAATTGCACCTTGCAATGCGGAGAAATTACTGTTTGTGCATTTACAATATTCATTGATTTTTGCCATTGAAAAACATCATGTTATTCATATACCAGAAATGTTTGAAGCTACTGACTGAATGAAAGGAGCTGGCATCTCACTCTCTTTGAATCTTCTTTATCATGCTAAGAGGAGCAGGAAAAAGCAAAAAATTTCAGAATTGCACCTTGCAATGCGGAGAAATTACTGTTTGTGCATTTACAATATTCATTGATTTTTGCCATTGAAAAACGTCCAGAAATGATTGAAGCTACTGACTGAATGAAAGGAGCTGGCATCTCACTCTCTTTGAATCTTCTTTATCATGCTAAGAGGAGCAGGAAAAATCAAAAAATTTCAGAATTGCACCTTGCAATGCGGAGAAATTACTGTTTGTGCATTTACAATATTCATTGATTTTTGCCATTGAAAAACATGTTATTCATATACCAGAAATGTTTGAAGCTACTGACTGAATGAAAGGAGCTGGCACCTCACTCTCTTTGAATCTTCTTTATCATGCTAAGAGGAGCGGGAAAAAGCAAAAAATTTCAGAATTGCACCTTGCAATGCGGAGAAATTACTGTTTGTGCATTTACAATATTCATTGATTTTTGCCATTGAAAAACGTCCAGAAATGATTGAAGGTACTGACTGAATGAAAGGAGCTGGCATCTCACTCTCTTTGAATCTTCTTTATCATGCTAAGAGGAGCAGGAAAAAGCAAAAAATTTCAGAATTGCACCTTGCAATGCGGAGAAATTACTGTTTGTGCATTTACAATATTCATTGATTTTTTGCCATTGAAAAACATCATGTTATTCATATACCAGAAATGTTTGAAGCTACTGACTGAATGAAAGGAGCTGGCATCTCACTCTCTTTGAATCTTCTTTATCATGCTAAGAGGAGCAGGAAAAAGCAAAAAATTTCAGAATTGCACCTTGCAATGCGGAGAAATTACTGTTTGTGCATTTACAATATTCATTGATTTTTTGCCATTGAAAAACATCATGTTATTCATATACCAGAAATGTTTGAAGCTACTGACTGAATGAAAGGAGCTGGCATCTCACTCTCTTTGAATCTTCTTTATCATGCTAAGAGGAGCAGGAAAAAGCAAAAAATTTCAGAATTGCACCTTGCAATGCGGAGAAATTACTGTTTGTGCATTTACAATATTCATTGATTTTTGCCATTGAAAAACGTCCAGAAATGATTGAAGATACTGACTGAATGAAAGGAGCTGGCATCTCACTCTCTTTGAATCTTCTTTATCATGCTAAGAGGAGCAGGAAAAATCAAAAAATTTCAGAATTGCACCTTGCAATGCGGAGAAATTACTGTTTGTGCATTTACAATATTCATTGATTTTTGCCATTGAAAAACATGTTATTCATATACCAGAAATGTTTGAAGCTACTGACTGAATGAAAGGAGCTGGCACCTCACTCTCTTTGAATCTTCTTTATCATGCTAAGAGGAGCGGGAAAAAGCAAAAAATTTCAGAATTGCACCTTGCAATGCGGAGAAATTACTGTTTGTGCATTTACAATATTCATTGATTTTTGCCATTGAAAAACGTCCAGAAATGATTGAAGGTACTGACTGAATGAAAGGAGCTGGCATCTCACTCTCTTTGAATCTTCTTTATCATGCTAAGAGGAGCAGGAAAAAGCAAAAAATTTCAGAATTGCACCTTGCAATGCGGAGAAATTACTGTTTGTGCATTTACAATATTCATTGATTTTTGCCATTGAAAAACATCCAGAAATGATTGAAGCTACTGACTGAATGAAAGGAGCTGGCATCTCACTCTCTTTGAATCTTCTTTATCATGCTAAGAGGAGCAGGAAAAAGCAAAAAATTTCAGAATTGCACCTTGCAATGCGGAGAAATTACAGTTTGTGCATTTACAATATTCATTGATTTTTGCCATTGAAAAACATCCAGAAATGATTGAAGCTACTGACTGAATGAAAGGAGCTGGCATCTCACTCTCTTTGAATCTTCTTTATCATGCTAAGAGGAGCAGGAAAAAGCAAAAAATTTCAGAATTGCACCTTGCAATGCGGAG
This sequence comes from Phyllobates terribilis, assembly GCF_046119375.1. Classification (NCBI taxonomy): domain Eukaryota; kingdom Metazoa; phylum Chordata; class Amphibia; order Anura; family Dendrobatidae; genus Phyllobates; species Phyllobates terribilis. Next base: position 200,689 of record NW_027363476.1, on the reverse strand, counting down.
AAATTACTGTTTGTGCATTTACAATATTCATTGATTTTTGCCATTGAAAAACATCATGTTATTCATATACCAGAAATGTTTGAAGCTACTGACTGAATGAAAGGAGCTGGCATCTCACTCTCTTTGAATCTTCTTTATCATGCTAAGAGGAGCAGGAAAAAGCAAAACATTTCAGAATTGCACCTTGCAATGTGGAGAAATTACTGTTTGTGCATTTACAATATTCATTGATTTTTACCATTGAAAAACGTCCAGAAATGATTGAAGCTACTGACTGAATGAAAGTAGCTGGCATCTCACTCTCTTTGAATCTTCTTTATCATGCTAAGAGGAGCAGGAAAAAGCAAAAAATTTCAGACTTGCACCTTGCAATGCGGAGAAATTACTGTTTGTGCATTTACAATATTCATTGATTTTTGCCATTGAAAAACGTCCAGAAATGATTGAAGGTACTGACTGAATGAAAGGAGCTGGCATCTCACTCTCTTTGAATCTTCTTTATCATGCTAAGAGGAGCAGGAAAAAGCAAAAAATTTCAGAATTGCACCTTGCAATGCGGAGAAATTACTGTTTGTGCATTTACAATATTCATTGATTTTTGCCACTGAAAAACGTCCAGAAATGATTGAAGCTACTGACTGAATGAAAGGAGCTGGCATCTCACTCTCTTTGAATCTTCTTTAACATGCTAAGAGGAGCAGGAAAAAGCAAAAAATTTCAGAATTGCACCTTGCAATGCGGAGAAATTACAGTTTGTGCATTTACAATATTCATTGATTTTTGCCATTGAAAAACATCCAGAAATGATTGAAGCTACTGACTGAATGAAAGGAGCTGGCATCTCACTCTCTTTGAATCTTCTTTATCATGCTAAGAGGAGCAGGAAAAAGCAAAAAATTTCAGAATTGCACCTTGCAATGCGGAGAAATTACTGTTTGTGCATTTACAATATTCATTGATTTTTGCCATTGAAAAACATCATGTTATTCATATACCAGAAATGTTTGAAGCTACTGACTGAATGAAAGGAGCTGGCATCTCACTCTCTTTGAATCTTCTTTATCATGCTAAGAGGAGCAGGAAAAAGCAAAAAATTTCAGAATTGCACCTTGCAATGTGGAGAAATTACTGTTTGTGCATTTACAATATTCATTGATTTTTACCATTGAAAAACGTCCAGAAATGATTGAAGCTACTGACTGAATGAAAGTAGCTGGCATCTCACTCTCTTTGAATCTTCTTTATCATGCTAAGAGGAGCAGGAAAAAGCAAAAAATTTCAGACTTGCACCTTGCAATGCGGAGAAATTACTGTTTGTGCATTTACAATATTCATTGATTTTTGCCATTGAAAAACATCATGTTATTCATATACCAGAAATGTTTGAAGCTACTGACTGAATGAAAGGAGCTGGCATCTCACTCTCTTTGAATCTTCTTTATCATGCTAAGAGGAGCAGGAAAAAGCAAAAAATTTCAGAATTGCACCTTGCAATGCGGAGAAATTACTGTTTGTGCATTTACAATATTCATTGATTTTTGCCATTGAAAAACATCATGTTATTCATATACCAGAAATGTTTGAAGCTACTGACTGAATGAAAGGAGCTGGCATCTCACTCTCTTTGAATCTTCTTTATCATGCTAAGAGGAGCAGGAAAAAGCAAAAAATTTCAGAATTGCACCTTGCAATGCGGAGAAATTACTGTTTGTGCATTTACAATATTCATTGATTTTTGCCATTGAAAAACGTCCAGAAATGATTGAAGCTACTGACTGAATGAAAGGAGCTGGCATCTCACTCTCTTTGAATCTTCTTTATCATGCTAAGAGGAGCAGGAAAAATCAAAAAATTTCAGAATTGCACCTTGCAATGCGGAGAAATTACTGTTTGTGCATTTACAATATTCATTGATTTTTGCCATTGAAAAACATGTTATTCATATACCAGAAATGTTTGAAGCTACTGACTGAATGAAAGGAGCTGGCACCTCACTCTCTTTGAATCTTCTTTATCATGCTAAGAGGAGCGGGAAAAAGCAAAAAATTTCAGAATTGCACCTTGCAATGCGGAGAAATTACTGTTTGTGCATTTACAATATTCATTGATTTTTGCCATTGAAAAACGTCCAGAAATGATTGAAGGTACTGACTGAATGAAAGGAGCTGGCATCTCACTCTCTTTGAATCTTCTTTATCATGCTAAGAGGAGCAGGAAAAAGCAAAAAATTTCAGAATTGCACCTTGCAATGCGGAGAAATTACTGTTTGTGCATTTACAATATTCATTGATTTTTGCCATTGAAAAACGTCCAGAAATGATTGAAGCTACTGACTGAATGAAAGGAGCTGGCATCTCACTCTCTTTGAATCTTCTTTATCATGCTAAGAGGAGCAGGAAAAAGCAAAAAATTTCAGAATTGCACCTTGCAATGCGGAGAAATTACAGTTTGCGCATTTACAATATTCATTGATTTTTGCCATTGAAAAACATCCAGAAATGATTGAAGCTACTGACTGAATGAAAGGAGCTGGCATCTCACTCTCTTTGAATCTTCTTTATCATGCTAAGAGGAGCAGGAAAAAGCAAAAAATTTCAGAATTGCACCTTGCAATGCGGAGAAATTACTGTTTGTGCATTTACAATATTCATTGATTTTTGCCATTGAAAAACATCATGTTATTCATATACCAGAAATGTTTGAAGCTACTGACTGAATGAAAGGAGCTGGCATCTCACTCTCTTTGAATCTTCTTTATCATGCTAAGAGGAGCAGGAAAAAGCAAAAAATTTCAGAATTGCACCTTGCAATGCGGAGAAATTACTGTTTGTGCATTTACAATATTCATTGATTTTTGCCATTGAAAAACGTCCAGAAATGATTGAAGCTACTGACTGAATGAAAGGAGCTGGCATCTCACTCTCTTTGAATCTTCTTTATCATGCTAAGAGGAGCAGGAAAAAGTAAAAAATTTCAGAATTGCACCTTGCAATGCGGAGAAATTACTGTTTGTGCATTTATAATATTCAATGATTTTTGCCATTGAAAAACGTCCAGAAATGATTGAAGCTACTGACTGAACGAAAGGAGCTGGCATCTCACTCTCTTTGAATCTTCTTTATCATGCTAAGAGGAGCAGGAAAAAGCAAAAAATTTCAGAATTGCACCTTGCAATGCAGAGAAATTACTGTTTGTGCATTTACAATATTCATTGATTTTTGCCATTGAAAAACGTCCAGAAATGATTGAAGCTACTGACTGAATGAAAGGAACTGGCATCTCACTCTCTTTGAATCTTCTTTATCATGCTAAGAGGAGCAGGAAAAAGCAAAAAATTTCAGAATTGCACCTTGCAATGCGGAGAAATTACTGTTTGTGCATTTACAATATTCATTGATTTTTGCCATTGAAAAACATCATGTTATTCATATACCAGAAATGTTTGAAGCTACTGACTGAATGAAAGGAGCTGACATCTCACTCTCTTTGAATCTTCTTTATCATGCTAAGAGGAGCAGGAAAAAGCAAAAAATTTCAGAATTGCACCTTGCAATGCAGAGAAATTACTGTTTGTGCATTTACAATATTCATTGATTTTTGCCATTGAAAAACGTCCAGAAATGATTGAAGCTACTGACTGAATGAAAGGAGCTGGCATCTCACTCTCTTTGAATCTTCTTTATCATGCTAAGAGGAGCAGGAAAAAGCAAAAAATTTCAGAATTGCACCTTGCAATGCGGAGAAATTACTGTTTGTGCATTTACAATATTCATTGATTTTTGCCATTGAAAAACATCATGTTATTCATATACCAGAAATGTTTGAAGCTACTGACTGAATGAAAGGAGCTGGCATCTCACTCTCTTTGAATCTTCTTTATCATGCTAAGAGGAGCAGGAAAAAGCAAAAAATTTCAGAATTGCACCTTGCAATGCGGAGAAATTACTGTTTGTGCATTTACAATATTCATTGATTTTTGCCATTGAAAAACATCATGTTATTCATATACCAGAAATGTTTGAAGCTACTGACTGAATGAAAGGAGCTGGCATCTCACTCTCTTTGAATCTTCTTTATCATGCTAAGAGGAGCAGGAAAAAGCAAAAAATTTCAGAATTGCACCTTGCAATGTGGAGAAATTACTGTGCATTTACAATATTCATTGATTTTTACCATTGAAAAACGTCCAGAAATGATTGAAGCTACTGACTGAATGAAAGTAGCTGGCATCTCACTCTCTTTGAATCTTCTTTATCATGCTAAGAGGAGCAGGAAAAAGCAAAAAATTTCAGACTTGCACCTTGCAATGCGGAGAAATTACTGTTTGTGCATTTACAATATTCATTGATTTTTGACATTGAAAAACATCATGTTATTCATATACCAGAAATGTTTGAAGCTACTGACTGAATGAAAGGAGCTGGCATCTCACTCTCTTTGAATCTTCTTTATCATGCTAAGCGGAGCAGGAAAAAGCAAAAAATTTCAGAATTGCACCTTGCAATGCGGAGAAATTACTGTTTGTGCATTTACAATATTCATTGATTTTTGCCATTGAAAAACATGTTATTCATATACCAGAAATGTTTGAAGCTACTGACTGAATGAAAGGAGCTGTCACCTCACTCTCTTTGAATCTTCTTTATCATGCTAAGAGGAGCGGGAAAAAGCAAAAAAATTCAGAATTGCACCTTGCAATGCGGAGAAATTACTGTTTGTGCATTTACAATATTCATTGATTTTTGCCATTGAAAAACGTCCAGAAATGATTGAAAGTACTGACTGAATGAAAGGAGCTGGCATCTCACTCTCTTTGAATCTTCTTTATCATGCTAAGAGGAGCAGGAAAAAGCAAAAAATTTCAGAATTGCACCTTGCAATGTGGAGAAATTACTGTTTGTGCATTTACAATATTCATTGATTTTTGCCATTGAAAAACGTCCAGAAATGATTGAAGCTACTGACTGAATGAAAGGAGCTGGCATCTCACTCTCTTTGAATCTTCTTTATCATGCTAAGAGGAGCAGGAAAAAGTAAAAAATTTCAGAATTGCACCTTGCAATGCGGAGAAATTACAGTTTGTGCATTTACAATATTCATTGATTTTTGCCATTGAAAAACATCCAGAAATGATTGAAGCTACTGACTGAATGAAAGGAGCTGGCATCTCACTCTCTTTGAATCTTCTTTATCATACTAAGAGGAGCAGGAAAAAGCAAAAAATTTCAGACTTGCACCTTGCAATGCGGAGAAATTACTGTTTGTGCATTTACAATATTCATTGATTTTTGCCATTGAAAAACATCATGTTATTCATATACCAGAAATGTTTGAAGCTACTGACTGAATGAAAGGAGCTGGCATCTCACTCTCTTTGAATCTTCTTTATCATGCTAAGAGGAGCAGGAAAAAGCAAAAAATTTCAGAATTGCACCTTGCAATGTGGAGAAATTACTGTTTGTGCATTTACAATATTCATTGATTTTTACCATTGAAAAACGTCCAGAAATGATTGAAGCTACTGACTGAATGAAAGTAGCTGGCATCTCACTCTCTTTGAATCTTCTTTATCATACTAAGAGGAGCAGGAAAAAGCAAAAAATTTCAGACTTGCACCTTGCAATGCGGAGAAATTACTGTTTGTGCATTTACAATATTCATTGATTTTTGCCATTGAAAAACATCATGTTATTCATATACCAGAAATGTTTGAAGCTACTGACTGAATGAAAGGAGCTGGCATCTCACTCTCTTTGAATCTTCTTTATCATGCTAAGAGGAGCAGGAAAAAGCAAAAAATTTCAGAATTGCACCTTGCAATGCGGAGAAATTACTGTTTGTGCATTTACAATATTCATTGATTTTTGCCATTGAAAAACGTCCAGAAATGATTGAAGCTACTGACTGAATGAAAGGAGCTGGCATCTCACTCTCTTTGAATCTTCTTTATCATGCTAAGAGGAGCAGGAAAAAGCAAAAAATTTCAGAATTGCACCTTGCAATGCGGAGAAATTACTGTTTGTGCATTTACAATATTCATTGATTTTTGCCATTGAAAAACGTCCAGAAATGATTGAAGCTACTGACTGAATGAAAGGAGCTGGCATCTCACTCTCTTTGAATCTTCTTTATCATGCTAAGAGGAGCAGGAAAAAGCAAAAAATTTCAGAATTCCACCTTGCAATGCGGAGAAATTACTGTTTGTGTATTTACAATATTCATTGATTTTTGCCATTGAAAAACATCATGTTATTCATATACCAGAAATGTTTGAAGCTACTGACTGAATGAAAGGAGCTGGCATCTCACTCTCTTTGAATCTTCTTTATCATGCTAAGAGGAGCAGGAAAAAGCAAAAAATTTCAGAATTGCACCTTGCAATGCGGAGAAATTACTGTTTGTGCATTTACAATATTCATTGATTTTTGCCATTGAAAAACGTCCAGAAATGATTGAAGCTACTGACTGAATGAAAGGAGCTGGCATCTCACTCTCTTTGAATCTTGTTTATCATGCTAAGAGGAGCAGGAAAAAGCAAAAAATTTCAGAATTGCACCTTGCAATGCGGAGAAATTACTGTTTGTGCATTTACAATATTCATTGATTTTTGCCATTGAAAAACATCATGTTATTCATATACCAGAAATGATTGAAGCTACTGACTGAATAAAAGGAGCTGGCATCTCACTCTCTTTGAATCTTCTTTATCATGCTAAGAGGAGCAGGAAAAAGTAAAAAATTTCAGAATTGCACCTTGCAATGCGGAGAAATTACTGTTTGTGCATTTATAATATTCAATGATTTTTGCCATTGAAAAACGTCCAGAAATGATTGAAGCTACTGACTGAACGAAAGGAGCTGGCATCTCACTCTCTTTGAATCTTCTTTATCATGCTAAGAGGAGCAGGAAAAAGCAAAAAATTTCAGAATTGCACCTTGCAATGCGGAGAAATTACTGTTTGTGCATTTACAATATTCATTGATTTTTGCCATTGAAAAACGTCCAGAAATGATTGAAGCTACTGACTGAATGAAAGGAGCTGGCATCTCACTCTCTTTGAATCTTCTTTATCATGCTAAGAGGAGCAGGAAAAAGCAAATAATTTCAGAATTGCACCTTGCAATGCGGAGAAATTACTGTTTGTGCATTTACAATATTCATTGATTTTTGCCATTGAAAAACGTCCAGAAATGATTGAAGCTACTGACTGAATGAAAGGAGCTGGCATCTCACTCTCTTTGAATCTTCTTTATCATGCTAAGAGGAGCAGGAAAAAGTAAAAAATTTCAGAATTGCACCTTGCAATGCGGAGAAATTACAGTTTGTGCATTTACAATATTCATTGATTTTTGCCATTGAAAAACATCCAGAAATGATTGAAGCTACTGACTGAATGAAAGGAGCTGGCATCTCACTCTCTTTGAATCTTCTTTATCATACTAAGAGGAGCAGGAAAAAGCAAAAAATTTCAGACTTGCACCTTGCAATGCGGAGAAATTACTGTTTGCGCATTTACAATATTCATTGATTTTTGCCATTGAAAAACATCATGTTATTCATATACCAGAAATGTTTGAAGCTACTGACTGAATGAAAGGAGCTGGCATCTCACTCTCTTTGAATCTTCTTTATCATGCTAAGAGGAGCAGGAAAAAGCAAAAAATTTCAGAATTGCACCTTGCAATGCGGAGAAATTACTGTTTGTGCATTTACAATATTCATTGATTTTTGCCATTGAAAAACATCTTGTTATTCATATACCAGAAATGTTTGAAGCTACTGACTGAATGAAAGGAGCTGGCATCTCACTCTCTTTGAATCTTCTTTATCATGCTAAGAGGAGCAGGAAAAAGCAAAAAATTTCAGAATTGCACCTTGCAATGTGGAGAAATTACTGTTTGTGCATTTACAATATTCATTGATTTTTGCCATTGAAAAACGTCCAGAAATGATTGAAGCTACTGACTGAATGAAAGGAGCTGGCATCTCACTCTCTTTGAATCTTCTTTATCATGCTAAGAGGAGCAGGAAAAAGCAAAAAATTTCAGAATTGCACCTTGCAATGCGGAGAAATTACAGTTTGTGCATTTACAATATTCATTGATTTTTGCCATTGAAAAACATCCAGAAATGATTGAAGCTACTGACTGAATGAAAGGAGCTGGCATCTCACTCTCTTTGAATCTTCTTTATCATGCTAAGAGGAGCAGGAAAAAGCAAAAAATTTCAGAATTGCACCTTGCAATGCGGAGAAATTACTGTTTGTGCATTTACAATATTCATTGATTTTTGCCATTGAAAAACATCATGTTATTCATATACCAGAAATGTTTGAAGCTACTGACTGAATGAAAGGAGCTGGCATCTCACTCTCTTTGAATCTTCTTTATCATGCTAAGAGGAGCAGGAAAAAGCAAAAAATTTCAGAATTGCACCTTGCAATGCGGAGAAATTACTGTTTGTGCATTTACAATATTCATTGATTTTTGCCATTGAAAAACGTCCAGAAATGATTGAAGCTACTGACTGAATGAAAGGAGCTGGCATCTCACTCTCTTTGAATCTTCTTTATCATACTAAGAGGAGCAGGAAAAAGCAAAAAATTTCAGACTTGCACCTTGCAATGCGGAGAAATTACTGTTTGTGCATTTACAATATTCATTGATTTTTGCCATTGAAAAACATCATGTTATTCATATACCAGAAATGTTTGAAGCTACTGACTGAATGAAAGGAGCTGGCATCTCACTCTCTTTGAATCTTCTTTATCATGCTAAGAGGAGCAGGAAAAAGCAAAAAATTTCAGAATTGCACCTTGCAATGCGGAGAAATTACTGTTTGTGCATTTACAATATTCATTGATTTTTGCCATTGAAAAACGTCCAGAAATGATTGAAGCTACTGACTGAATGAAAGGAGCTGGCATCTCACTCTCTTTGAATCTTCTTTATCATGCTAAGAGGAGCAGGAAAAAGCAAAAAATTTCAGAATTGCACCTTGCAATGCGGAGAAATTACTGTTTGTGCATTTACAATATTCATTGATTTTTGCCATTGAAAAACGTCCAGAAATGATTGAAGCTACTGACTGAATGAAAGGAGCTGGCATCTCACTCTCTTTGAATCTTCTTTATCATGCTAAGAGGAGCAGGAAAAAGCAAAAAATTTCAGAATTGCACCTTGCAATGCGGAGAAATTACTGTTTGTGCATTTACAATATTCATTGATTTTTGCCATTGAAAAACATCATGTTATTCATATACCAGAAATGTTTGAAGCTACTGACTGAATGAAAGGAGCTGGCATCTCACTCTCTTTGAATCTTCTTTATCATGCTAAGAGGAGCAGGAAAAAGCAAAAAATTTCAGAATTGCACCTTGCAATGCGGAGAAATTACTGTTTGTGCATTTACAATATTCATTGATTTTTGCCATTGAAAAACGTCCAGAAATGATTGAAGCTACTGACTGAATGAAAGGAGCTGGCATCTCACTCTCTTTGAATCTTGTTTATCATGCTAAGAGGAGCAGGAAAAAGCAAAAAATTTCAGAATTGCACCTTGCAATGCGGAGAAATTACTGTTTGTGCATTTACAATATTCATTGATTTTTGCCATTGAAAAACATCATGTTATTCATATACCAGAAATGATTGAAGCTACTGACTGAATAAAAGGAGCTGGCATCTCACTCTCTTTGAATCTTCTTTATCATGCTAAGAGGAGCAGGAAAAAGTAAAAAATTTCAGAATTGCACCTTGCAATGCGGAGAAATTACTGTTTGTGCATTTATAATATTCAATGATTTTTGCCATTGAAAAACGTCCAGAAATGATTGAAGCTACTGACTGAACGAAAGGAGCTGGCATCTCACTCTCTTTGAATCTTCTTTATCATGCTAAGAGGAGCAGGAAAAAGCAAAAAATTTCAGAATTGCACCTTGCAATGCGGAGAAATTACTGTTTGTGCATTTACAATATTCATTGATTTTTGCCATTGAAAAACGTCCAGAAATGATTGAAGCTACTGACTGAATGAAAGGAGCTGGCATCTCACTCTCTTTGAATCTTCTTTATCATGCTAAGAGGAGCAGGAAAAAGCAAATAATTTCAGAATTGCACCTTGCAATGCGGAGAAATTACTGTTTGTGCATTTACAATATTCATTGATTTTTGCCATTGAAAAACGTCCAGAAATGATTGAAGCTACTGACTGAATGAAAGGAGCTGGCATCTCACTCTCTTTGAATCTTCTTTATCATGCTAAGAGGAGCAGGAAAAAGTAAAAAATTTCAGAATTGCACCTTGCAATGCGGAGAAATTACAGTTTGTGCATTTACAATATTCATTGATTTTTGCCATTGAAAAACATCCAGAAATGATTGAAGCTACTGACTGAATGAAAGGAGCTGGCATCTCACTCTCTTTGAATCTTCTTTATCATACTAAGAGGAGCAGGAAAAAGCAAAAAATTTCAGACTTGCACCTTGCAATGCGGAGAAATTACTGTTTGTGCATTTACAATATTCATTGATTTTTGCCATTGAAAAACATCATGTTATTCATATACCAGAAATGTTTGAAGCTACTGACTGAATGAAAGGAGCTGGCATCTCACTCTCTTTGAATCTTCTTTATCATGCTAAGAGGAGCAGGAAAAAGCAAAAAATTTCAGAATTGCACCTTGCAATGCGGAGAAATTACTGTTTGTGCATTTACAATATTCATTGATTTTTGCCATTGAAAAACATCTTGTTATTCATATACCAGAAATGTTTGAAGCTACTGACTGAATGAAAGGAGCTGGCATCTCACTCTCTTTGAATCTTCTTTATCATGCTAAGAGGAGCAGGAAAAAGCAAAAAATTTCAGAATTGCACCTTGCAATGTGGAGAAATTACTGTTTGTGCATTTACAATATTCATTGATTTTTGCCATTGAAAAACGTCCAGAAATGATTGAAGCTACTGACTGAATGAAAGGAGCTGGCATCTCACTCTCTTTGAATCTTCTTTATCATGCTAAGAGGAGCAGGAAAAAGCAAAAAATTTCAGAATTGCACCTTGCAATGCGGAGAAATTACAGTTTGTGCATTTACAATATTCATTGATTTTTGCCATTGAAAAACATCCAGAAATGATTGAAGCTACTGACTGAATGAAAGGAGCTGGCATCTCACTCTCTTTGAATCTTCTTTATCATGCTAAGAGGAGCAGGAAAAAGCAAAAAATTTCAGAATTGCACCTTGCAATGCGGAGAAATTACTGTTTGTGCATTTACAATATTCATTGATTTTTGCCATTGAAAAACATCATGTTATTCATATACCAGAAATGTTTGAAGCTACTGACTGAATGAAAGGAGCTGGCATCTCACTCTCTTTGAATCTTCTTTATCATGCTAAGAGGAGCAGGAAAAAGCAAAAAATTTCAGAATTGCACCTTGCAATGCGGAGAAATTACTGTTTGTGCATTTACAATATTCATTGATTTTTGCCATTGAAAAACGTCCAGAAATGATTGAAGCTACTGACTGAATGAAAGGAGCTGGCATCTCACTCTCTTTGAATCTTCTTTATCATGCTAAGAGGAGCAGGAAAAAGTAAAAAATTTCAGAATTGCACCTTGCAATGCGGAGAAATTACTGTTTGTGCATTTATAATATTCAATGATTTTTGCCATTGAAAAACGTCCAGAAATGATTGAAGCTACTGACTGAACGAAAGGAGCTGGCATCTCACTCTCTTTGAATCTTCTTTATCATGCTAAGAGGAGCAGGAAAAAGCAAAAAATTTCAGTATTGCACCTTGCAATGCAGAGAAATTACTGTTTGTGCATTTACAATATTCATTGATTTTTGCCATTGAAAAACGTCCAGAAATGATTGAAGCTACTGACTGAATGAAAGGAGCTGGCATCTCACTCTCTTTGAATCTTCTTTATCATGCTAAGAGGAGCAGGAAAAAGCAAAAAATTTCAGAATTGCACCTTGCAATGCGGAGAAATTACTGTTTGTGCATTTACAATATTCATTGATTTTTGCCATTGAAAAACATCATGTTATTCATATACCAGAAATGTTTGAAGCTACTGACTGAATGAAAGGAGCTGACATCTCACTCTCTTTGAATCTTCTTTATCATGCTAAGAGGAGCAGGAAAAAGCAAAAAATTTCAGAATTGCACCTTGCAATGCAGAGAAATTACTGTTTGTGCATTTACAATATTCATTGATTTTTGCCATTGAAAAACGTCCAGAAATGATTGAAGCTACTGACTGAATGAAAGGAGCTGGCATCTCACTCTCTTTGAATCTTCTTTATCATGCTAAGAGGAGCAGGAAAAAGCAAAAAATTTCAGAATTGCACCTTGCAATGCGGAGAAATTACTGTTTGTGCATTTACAATATTCATTGATTTTTGCCATTGAAAAACATCATGTTATTCATATACCAGAAATGTTTGAAGCTACTGACTGAATGAAAGGAGCTGGCATCTCACTCTCTTTGAATCTTCTTTATCATGCTAAGAGGAGCAGGAAAAAGCAAAAAATTTCAGAATTGCACCTTGCAATGCGGAGAAATTACTGTTTGTGCATTTACAATATTCATTGATTTTTGCCATTGAAAAACATCATGTTATTCATATACCAGAAATGTTTGAAGCTACTGACTGAATGAAAGGAGCTGGCATCTCACTCTCTTTGAATCTTCTTTATCATGCTAAGAGGAGCAGGAAAAAGCAAAAAATTTCAGAATTGCACCTTGCAATGTGGAGAAATTACTGTGCATTTACAATATTCATTGATTTTTACCATTGAAAAACGTCCAGAAATGATTGAAGCTACTGACTGAATGAAAGTAGCTGGCATCTCACTCTCTTTGAATCTTCTTTATCATGCTAAGAGGAGCAGGAAAAAGCAAAAAATTTCAGACTTGCACCTTGCAATGCGGAGAAATTACTGTTTGTGCATTTACAATATTCATTGATTTTTGACATTGAAAAACATCATGTTATTCATATACCAGAAATGTTTGAAGCTACTGACTGAATGAAAGGAGCTGGCATCTCACTCTCTTTGAATCTTCTTTATCATGCTAAGCGGAGCAGGAAAAAGCAAAAAATTTCAGAATTGCACCTTGCAATGCGGAGAAATTACTGTTTGTGCATTTACAATATTCATTGATTTTTGCCTTTGAAAAACATGTTATTCATATACCAGAAATGTTTGAAGCTACTGACTGAATGAAAGGAGCTGGCACCTCACTCTCTTTGAATCTTCTTTATCATGCTAAGAGGAGCGGGAAAAAGCAAAAAAATTCAGAATTGCACCTTGCAATGCGGAGAAATTACTGTTTGTGCATTTACAATATTCATTGATTTTTGCCATTGAAAAACGTCCAGAAATGATTGAAAGTACTGACTGAATGAAAGGAGCTGGCATCTCACTCTCTTTGAATCTTCTTTATCATGCTAAGAGGAGCAGGAAAAAGCAAAAAATTTCAGAATTGCACCTTGCAATGCGGAGAAATTACTGTTTGTGCATTTACAATATTCATTGATTTTTGCCATTGAAAAACGTCCAGAAATGATTGAAGCTACTGACTGAATGAAAGGAGCTGGCATCTCACTCTCTTTGAATCTTCTTTATCATGCTAAGAGGAGCAGGAAAAAGTAAAAAATTTCAGAATTGCACCTTGCAATGCGGAGAAATTACAGTTTGTGCATTTACAATATTCATTGATTTTTGCCATTGAAAAACATCCAGAAATGATTGAAGCTACTGACTGAATGAAAGGAGCTGGCATCTCACTCTCTTTGAATCTTCTTTATCATGCTAAGAGGAGCAGGAAAAAGCAAATAATTTCAGAATTGCACCTTGCAATGCGGAGAAATTACTGTTTGTGCATTTACAATATTCATTGATTTTTGCCATTGAAAAACGTCCAGAAATGATTGAAGCTACTGACTGAATGAAAGGAGCTGGCATCTCACTCTCTTTGAATCTTCTTTATCATGCTAAGAGGAGCAGGAAAAAGTAAAAAATTTCAGAATTGCACCTTGCAATGCGGAGAAATTACAGTTTGTGCATTTACAATATTCATTGATTTTTGCCATTGAAAAACATCCAGAAATGATTGAAGCTACTGACTGAATGAAAGGAGCTGGCATCTCACTCTCTTTGAATCTTCTTTATCATACTAAGAGGAGCAGGAAAAAGCAAAAAATTTCAGACTTGCACCTTGCAATGCGGAGAAATTACTGTTTGTGCATTTACAATATTCATTGATTTTTGCCATTGAAAAACATCATGTTATTCATATACCAGAAATGTTTGAAGCTACTGACTGAATGAAAGGAGCTGGCATCTCACTCTCTTTGAATCTTCTTTATCATGCTAAGAGGAGCAGGAAAAAGCAAAAAATTTCAGAATTGCACCTTGCAATGCGGAGAAATTACTGTTTGTGCATTTACAATATTCATTGATTTTTGCCATTGAAAAACATCTTGTTATTCATATACCAGAAATGTTTGAAGCTACTGACTGAATGAAAGGAGCTGGCATCTCACTCTCTTTGAATCTTCTTTATCATGCTAAGAGGAGCAGGAAAAAGCAAAAAATTTCAGAATTGCACCTTGCAATGTGGAGAAATTACTGTTTGTGCATTTACAATATTCATTGATTTTTGCCATTGAAAAACGTCCAGAAATGATTGAAGCTACTGACTGAATGAAAGGAGCTGGCATCTCACTCTCTTTGAATCTTCTTTATCATGCTAAGAGGAGCAGGAAAAAGCAAAAAATTTCAGAATTGCACCTTGCAATGCGGAGAAATTACAGTTTGTGCATTTACAATATTCATTGATTTTTGCCATTGAAAAACATCCAGAAATGATTGAAGCTACTGACTGAATGAAAGGAGCTGGCATCTCACTCTCTTTGAATCTTCTTTATCATGCTAAGAGGAGCAGGAAAAAGCAAAAAATTTCAGAATTGCACCTTGCAATGCGGAGAAATTACTGTTTGTGCATTTACAATATTCATTGATTTTTGCCATTGAAAAACATCATGTTATTCATATACCAGAAATGTTTGAAGCTACTGACTGAATGAAAGGAGCTGGCATCTCACTCTCTTTGAATCTTCTTTATCATGCTAAGAGGAGCAGGAAAAAGCAAAAAATTTCAGAATTGCACCTTGCAATGCGGAGAAATTACTGTTTGTGCATTTACAATATTCATTGATTTTTGCCATTGAAAAACGTCCAGAAATGATTGAAGCTACTGACTGAATGAAAGGAGCTGGCATCTCACTCTCTTTGAATCTTCTTTATCATGCTAAGAGGAGCAGGAAAAAGTAAAAAATTTCAGAATTGCACCTTGCAATGCGGAGAAATTACTGTTTGTGCATTTATAATATTCAATGATTTTTGCCATTGAAAAACGTCCAGAAATGATTGAAGCTACTGACTGAACGAAAGGAGCTGGCATCTCACTCTCTTTGAATCTTCTTTATCATGCTAAGAGGAGCAGGAAAAAGCAAAAAATTTCAGTATTGCACCTTGCAATGCAGAGAAATTACTGTTTGTGCATTTACAATATTCATTGATTTTTGCCATTGAAAAACGTCCAGAAATGATTGAAGCTACTGACTGAATGAAAGGAGCTGGCATCTCACTCTCTTTGAATCTTCTTTATCATGCTAAGAGGAGCAGGAAAAAGCAAAAAATTTCAGAATTGCACCTTGCAATGCGGAGAAATTACTGTTTGTGCATTTACAATATTCATTGATTTTTGCCATTGAAAAACATCATGTTATTCATATACCAGAAATGTTTGAAGCTACTGACTGAATGAAAGGAGCTGACATCTCACTCTCTTTGAATCTTCTTTATCATGCTAAGAGGAGCAGGAAAAAGCAAAAAATTTCAGAATTGCACCTTGCAATGCAGAGAAATTACTGTTTGTGCATTTACAATATTCATTGATTTTTGCCATTGAAAAACGTCCAGAAATGATTGAAGCTACTGACTGAATGAAAGGAGCTGGCATCTCACTCTCTTTGAATCTTCTTTATCATGCTAAGAGGAGCAGGAAAAAGCAAAAAATTTCAGAATTGCACCTTGCAATGCGGAGAAATTACTGTTTGTGCATTTACAATATTCATTGATTTTTGCCATTGAAAAACATCATGTTATTCATATACCAGAAATGTTTGAAGCTACTGACTGAATGAAAGGAGCTGGCATCTCACTCTCTTTGAATCTTCTTTATCATGCTAAGAGGAGCAGGAAAAAGCAAAAAATTTCAGAATTGCACCTTGCAATGCGGAGAAATTACTGTTTGTGCATTTACAATATTCATTGATTTTTGCCATTGAAAAACATCATGTTATTCATATACCAGAAATGTTTGAAGCTACTGACTGAATGAAAGGAGCTGGCATCTCACTCTCTTTGAATCTTCTTTATCATGCTAAGAGGAGCAGGAAAAAGCAAAAAATTTCAGAATTGCACCTTGCAATGTGGAGAAATTACTGTGCATTTACAATATTCATTGATTTTTACCATTGAAAAACGTCCAGAAATGATTGAAGCTACTGACTGAATGAAAGTAGCTGGCATCTCACTCTCTTTGAATCTTCTTTATCATGCTAAGAGGAGCAGGAAAAAGCAAAAAATTTCAGACTTGCACCTTGCAATGCGGAGAAATTACTGTTTGTGCATTTACAATATTCATTGATTTTTGACATTGAAAAACATCATGTTATTCATATACCAGAAATGTTTGAAGCTACTGACTGAATGAAAGGAGCTGGCATCTCACTCTCTTTGAATCTTCTTTATCATGCTAAGCGGAGCAGGAAAAAGCAAAAAATTTCAGAATTGCACCTTGCAATGCGGAGAAATTACTGTTTGTGCATTTACAATATTCATTGATTTTTGCCTTTGAAAAACATGTTATTCATATACCAGAAATGTTTGAAGCTACTGACTGAATGAAAGGAGCTGGCACCTCACTCTCTTTGAATCTTCTTTATCATGCTAAGAGGAGCGGGAAAAAGCAAAAAAATTCAGAATTGCACCTTGCAATGCGGAGAAATTACTGTTTGTGCATTTACAATATTCATTGATTTTTGCCATTGAAAAACGTCCAGAAATGATTGAAAGTACTGACTGAATGAAAGGAGCTGGCATCTCACTCTCTTTGAATCTTCTTTATCATGCTAAGAGGAGCAGGAAAAAGCAAAAAATTTCAGAATTGCACCTTGCAATGCGGAGAAATTACTGTTTGTGCATTTACAATATTCATTGATTTTTGCCATTGAAAAACGTCCAGAAATGATTGAAGCTACTGACTGAATGAAAGGAGCTGGCATCTCACTCTCTTTGAATCTTCTTTATCATGCTAAGAGGAGCAGGAAAAAGTAAAAAATTTCAGAATTGCACCTTGCAATGCGGAGAAATTACAGTTTGTGCATTTACAATATTCATTGATTTTTGCCATTGAAAAACATCCAGAAATGATTGAAGCTACTGACTGAATGAAAGGAGCTGGCATCTCACTCTCTTTGAATCTTCTTTATCATGCTAAGAGGAGCAGGAAAAAGCAAAAAATTTCAGAATTGCACCTTGCAATGCGGAGAAATTACTGTTTGTGCATTTACAATATTCATTGATTTTTGCCATTGAAAAACATCATGTTATTCATATACCAGAAATGTTTGAAGCTACTGACTGAATGAAAGGAGCTGGCATCTCACTCTCTTTGAATCTTCATTATCATGCTAAGAGGAGCAGGAAAAAGCAAAAAATTTCAGAATTGCACCTTGCAATGCGGAGAAATTACTGTTTGTGCATTTACAATATTCATTGATTTTTGCCATTGAAAAACATGTTATTCATATACCAGAAATGTTTGAAGCTACTGACTGAATGAAAGGAGCTGGCACCTCACTCTCTTTGAATCTTCTTTATCATGCTAAGAGGAGCGGGAAAAAGCAAAAAAATTCAGAATTGCACCTTGCAATGCGGAGAAATTACTGTTTGTGCATTTACAATATTCATTGATTTTTGCCATTGAAAAACGTCCAGAAATGATTGAAAGTACTGACTGAATGAAAGGAGCTGGCATCTCACTCTCTTTGAATCTTCTTTATCATGCTAAGAGGAGCAGGAAAAAGCAAAAAATTTCAGAATTGCACCTTGCAATGCGGAGAAATTACTGTTTGTGCATTTACAATATTCATTGATTTTTGCCATTGAAAAACTCCAGAAATGATTGAAGCTACTGACTGAATGAAAGGAGCTGGCATCTCACTCTCTTTGAATCTTCTTTATCATGCTAAGAGGAGCAGGAAAAAGTAAAAAATTTCAGAATTGCACCTTGCAATGCGGAGAAATTACAGTTTGTGCATTTACAATATTCATTGATTTTTGCCATTGAAAAACATCCAGAAATGATTGAAGCTACTGACTGAATGAAAGGAGCTGGCATCTCACTCTCTTTGAATCTTCTTTATCATACTAAGAGGAGCAGGAAAAAGCAAAAAATTTCAGACTTGCACCTTGCAATGCGGAGAAATTACTGTTTGTGCATTTACAATATTCATTGATTTTTGCCATTGAAAAACATCATGTTATTCATATACCAGAAATGTTTGAAGCTACTGACTGAATGAAAGGAGCTGGCATCTCACTCTCTTTGAATCTTCTTTATCATGCTAAGAGGAGCAGGAAAAAGCAAAAAATTTCAGAATTGCACCTTGCAATGCGGAGAAATTACTGTTTGTGCATTTACAATATTCATTGATTTTTGCCATTGAAAAACATCATGTTATTCATATACCAGAAATGTTTGAAGCTACTGACTGAATGAAAGGAGCTGGCATCTCACTCTCTTTGAATCTTCTTTATCATGCTAAGAGGAGCAGGAAAAAGCAAAAAATTTCAGAATTGCACCTTGCAATGTGGAGAAATTACTGTTTGTGCATTTACAATATTCATTGATTTTTACCATTGAAAAACGTCCAGAAATGATTGAAGCTACTGACTGAATGAAAGTAGCTGGCATCTCACTCTCTTTGAATCTTCTTTATCATACTAAGAGGAGCAGGAAAAAGCAAAAAATTTCAGACTTGCACCTTGCAATGCGGAGAAATTACTGTTTGTGCATTTACAATATTCATTGATTTTTGCCATTGAAAAACATCATGTTATTCATATACCAGAAATGTTTGAAGCTACTGACTGAATGAAAGGAGCTGGCATCTCACTCTCTTTGAATCTTCTTTATCATGCTAAGAGGAGCAGGAAAAAGCAAAAAATTTCAGAATTGCACCTTGCAATGCGGAGAAATTACTGTTTGTGCATTTACAATATTCATTGATTTTTGCCATTGAAAAACGTCCAGAAATGATTGAAGCTACTGAGTGAATGAAAGGAGCTGGCATCTCACTCTCTTTGAATCTTCTTTATCATGCTAAGAGGAGCAGGAAAAAGCAAAAAATTTCAGAATTGCACCTTGCAATGCGGAGAAATTACTGTTTGTGCATTTACAATATTCATTGATTTTTGCCATTGAAAAACGTCCAGAAATGATTGAAGCTACTGACTGAATGAAAGGAGCTGGCATCTCACTCTCTTTGAATCTTCTTTATCATGCTAAGAGGAGCAGGAAAAAGCAAAAAATTTCAGAATTGCACCTTGCAATGCGGAGAAATTACTGTTTGTGCATTTACAATATTCATTGATTTTTGCCATTGAAAAACATCATGTTATTCATATACCAGAAATGTTTGAAGCTACTGACTGAATGAAAGGAGCTGGCATCTCACTCTCTTTGAATCTTCTTTATCATGCTAAGAGGAGCAGGAAAAAGCAAAAAATTTCAGAATTGCACCTTGCAATGCGGAGAAATTACTGTTTGTGCATTTACAATATTCATTGATTTTTGCCATTGAAAAACGTCCAGAAATGATTGAAGCTACTGACTGAATGAAAGGAGCTGGCATCTCACTCTCTTTGAATCTTGTTTATCATGCTAAGAGGAGCAGGAAAAAGCAAAAAATTTCAGAATTGCACCTTGCAATGCGGAGAAATTACTGTTTGTGCATTTACAATATTCATTGATTTTTGCCATTGAAAAACATCATGTTATTCATATACCAGAAATGATTGAAGCTACTGACTGAATAAAAGGAGCTGGCATCTCACTCTCTTTGAATCTTCTTTATCATGCTAAGAGGAGCAGGAAAAAGTAAAAAATTTCAGAATTGCACCTTGCAATGCGGAGAAATTACTGTTTGTGCATTTATAATATTCAATGATTTTTGCCATTGAAAAACGTCCAGAAATGATTGAAGCTACTGACTGAACGAAAGGAGCTGGCATCTCACTCTCTTTGAATCTTCTTTATCATGCTAAGAGGAGCAGGAAAAAGCAAAAAATTTCAGAATTGCACCTTGCAATGCGGAGAAATTACTGTTTGTGCATTTACAATATTCATTGATTTTTGCCATTGAAAAACGTCCAGAAATGATTGAAGCTACTGACTGAATGAAAGGAGCTGGCATCTCACTCTCTTTGAATCTTCTTTATCATGCTAAGAGGAGCAGGAAAAAGCAAATAATTTCAGAATTGCACCTTGCAATGCGGAGAAATTACTGTTTGTGCATTTACAATATTCATTGATTTTTGCCATTGAAAAACGTCCAGAAATGATTGAAGCTACTGACTGAATGAAAGGAGCTGGCATCTCACTCTCTTTGAATCTTCTTTATCATGCTAAGAGGAGCAGGAAAAAGTAAAAAATTTCAGAATTGCACCTTGCAATGCGGAGAAATTACAGTTTGTGCATTTACAATATTCATTGATTTTTGCCATTGAAAAACATCCAGAAATGATTGAAGCTACTGACTGAATGAAAGGAGCTGGCATCTCACTCTCTTTGAATCTTCTTTATCATACTAAGAGGAGCAGGAAAAAGCAAAAAATTTCAGACTTGCACCTTGCAATGCGGAGAAATTACTGTTTGTGCATTTACAATATTCATTGATTTTTGCCATTGAAAAACATCATGTTATTCATATACCAGAAATGTTTGAAGCTACTGACTGAATGAAAGGAGCTGGCATCTCACTCTCTTTGAATCTTCTTTATCATGCTAAGAGGAGCAGGAAAAAGCAAAAAATTTCAGAATTGCACCTTGCAATGCGGAGAAATTACTGTTTGTGCATTTACAATATTCATTGATTTTTGCCATTGAAAAACATCTTGTTATTCATATACCAGAAATGTTTGAAGCTACTGACTGAATGAAAGGAGCTGGCATCTCACTCTCTTTGAATCTTCTTTATCATGCTAAGAGGAGCAGGAAAAAGCAAAAAATTTCAGAATTGCATCTTGCAATGTGGAGAAATTACTGTTTGTGCATTTACAATATTCATTGATTTTTACCATTGAAAAACGTCCAGAAATGATTGAAGCTACTGACTGAATGAAAGTAGCTGGCATCTCACTCTCTTTGAATCTTCTTTATCATACTAAGAGGAGCAGGAAAAAGCAAAAAATTTCAGACTTGCACCTTGCAATGCGGAGAAATTACTGTTTGTGCATTTACAATATTCATTGATTTTTGCCATTGAAAAACATCATGTTATTCATATACCAGAAATGTTTGAAGCTACTGACTGAATGAAAGGAGCTGGCATCTCACTCTCTTTGAATCTTCTTTATCATGCTAAGAGGAGCAGGAAAAAGCAAAAAATTTCAGAATTGCACCTTGCAATGCGGAGAAATTACTGTTTGTGCATTTACAATATTCATTGATTTTTGCCATTGAAAAACGTCCAGAAATGATTGAAGCTACTGACTGAATGAAAGGAGCTGGCATCTCACTCTCTTTGAATCTTCTTTATCATGCTAAGAGGAGCAGGAAAAAGCAAAAAATTTCAGAATTGCACCTTGCAATGCGGAGAAATTACTGTTTGTGCATTTACAATATTCATTGATTTTTGCCATTGAAAAACGTCCAGAAATGATTGAAGCTACTGACTGAATGAAAGGAGCTGGCATCTCACTCTCTTTGAATCTTCTTTATCATGCTAAGAGGAGCAGGAAAAAGCAAAAAATTTCAGAATTGCACCTTGCAATGCGGAGAAATTACTGTTTGTGCATTTACAATATTCATTGATTTTTGCCATTGAAAAACATCATGTTATTCATATACCAGAAATGTTTGAAGCTACTGACTGAATGAAAGTAGCTGGCATCTCACTCTCTTTGAATCTTCTTTATCATGCTAAGAGGAGCAGGAAAAAGCAAAAAATTTCAGAATTGCACCTTGCAATGCGGAGAAATTACTGTTTGTGCATTTACAATATTCATTGATTTTTGCCATTGAAAAACGTCCAGAAATGATTGAAGCTACTGACTGAATGAAAGGAGCTGGCATCTCACTCTCTTTGAATCTTGTTTATCATGCTAAGAGGAGCAGGAAAAAGCAAAAAATTTCAGAATTGCACCTTGCAATGCGGAGAAATTACTGTTTGTGCATTTACAATATTCATTGATTTTTGCCATTGAAAAACATCATGTTATTCATATACCAGAAATGATTGAAGCTACTGACTGAATGAAAGGAGCTGGCATCTCACTCTCTTTGAATCTTCTTTATCATGCTAAGAGGAGCAGGAAAAAGTAAAAAATTTCAGAATTGCACCTTGCAATGCGGAGAAATTACTGTTTGTGCATTTATAATATTCAATGATTTTTGCCATTGAAAAACGTCCAGAAATGATTGAAGCTACTGACTGAACGAAAGGAGCTGGCATCTCACTCTCTTTGAATCTTCTTTATCATGCTAAGAGGAGCAGGAAAAAGCAAAAAATTTCAGAATTGCACCTTGCAATGCGGAGAAATTACTGTTTGTGCATTTACAATATTCATTGATTTTTGCCATTGAAAAACGTCCAGAAATGATTGAAGCTACTGACTGAATGAAAGGAGCTGGCATCTCACTCTCTTTGAATCTTCTTTATCATGCTAAGAGGAGCAGGAAAAAGCAAATAATTTCAGAATTGCACCTTGCAATGCGGAGAAATTACTGTTTGTGCATTTACAATATTCATTGATTTTTGCCTTTGAAAAACATCATGTTATTCATATACCAGAAATGTTTGAAGCTACTGACTGAATGAAAGGAGCTGACATCTCACGCTCTTTGAATCTTCTTTATCATGCTAAGAGGAGCAGGAAAAAGCAAAACATTTCAGAATTGCACCTTGCAATGCGGAGAAATTACTGTTTGTGCATTTACAATATTCATTGATTTTTGCCATTGAAAAACGTCCAGAAATGATTGAAGCTACTGACTGAATGAAAGGAGCTGGCATCTCACTCTCTTTGAATCTTCTTTATCATGCTAAGAGGAGCAGGAAAAAGCAAAAAATTTCAGAATTGCACCTTGCAATGCGGAGAAATTACTGTTTGTGCATTTACAATATTCATTGATTTTTGCCATTGAAAAACATCATGTTATTCATATACCAGAAATGTTTGAAGCTACTGACTGAATGAAAGGAGCTGGCATCTCACTCTCTTTGAATCTTCTTTATCATGCTAAGAGGAGCAGGAAAAAGCAAAAAATTTCAGAATTGCACCTTGCAATGCGGAGAAATTACTGTTTGTGCATTTACAATATTCATTGATTTTTGCCATTGAAAAACGTCCAGAAATGATTGAAGCTACTGACTGAATGAAAGGAGCTGGCATCTCACTCTCTTTGAATCTTCTTTATCATGCTAAGAGGAGCAGGAAAAAGCAAAAAATTTCAGAATTGCACCTTGCAATGCGGAGAAATTACTGTTTGTGCATTTACAATATTCATTGATTTTTGCCATTGAAAAACATCATGTTATTCATATACCAGAAATGTTTGAAGCTACTGACTGAATGAAAGGAGCTGACATCTCACGCTCTTTGAATCTTCTTTATCATGCTAAGAGGAGCAGGAAAAAGCAAAAAATTTCAGAATTGCACCTTGCAATGCGGAGAAATTACTGTTTGTGCATTTACAATATTCATTGATTTTTGCCATTGAAAAACGTCCAGAAATGATTGAAGCTACTGACTGAATGAAAGGAGCTGGCATCTCACTCTCTTTGAATCTTCTTTATCATGCTAAGAGGAGCAGGAAAAAGCAAAAAATTTCAGAATTGCACCTTGCAATGCGGAGAAATTACTGTTTGTGCATTTACAATATTCATTGATTTTTGGCATTGAAAAACATCATGTTATTCATATACCAGAAATGTTTGAAGCTACTGACTGAATGAAAGGAGCTGGCATCTCACTCTCTTTGAATCTTCTTTATCATGCTAAGAGGAGCAGGAAAAAGCAAAAAATTTCAGAATTGCACCTTGCAATGCGGAGAAATTACTGTTTGTGCATTTACAATATTCATTGATTTTTGCCATTGAAAAACGTCCAGAAATGATTGAAGCTACTGACTGAATGAAAGGAGCTGGCATCTCACTCTCTTTCAATCTTCTTTATCATGCTAAGAGGAGCAGGAAAAAGCAAATAATTTCAGAATTGCACCTTGCAATGCGGAGAAATTACTGTTTGTGCATTTACAATATTCATTGATTTTTGCCATTGAAAAACGTCCAGAAATGATTGAAGCTACTGACTGAATGAAAGGAGCTGGCATCTCACTCTCTTTGAATCTTCTTTATCATGCTAAGAGGAGCAGGAAAAAGCAAAAAATTTCAGAATTGCACCTTGCAATGCGGAGAAATTACTGTTTGTGCATTTACAATATTCATTGATTTTTGCCATTGAAAAACGTCCAGAAATGATTGAAGCTACTGACTGAATGAAAGGAGCTGGCATCTCACTCTCTTTGAATCTTCTTTATCATGCTAAGAGGAGCAGGAAAAAGCAAAAAATTTCAGAATTGCACCTTGCAATGCGGAGAAATTACTGTTTGTGCATTTACAATATTCATTGATTTTTGCCATTGAAAAACATCATGTTATTCATATACCAGAAATGTTTGAAGCTACTGACTGAATGAAAGGAGCTGGCATCTCACTCTCTTTGAATCTTCTTTATCATGCTAAGAGGAGCAGGAAAAAGTAAAAAATTTCAGAATTGCACCTTGCAATGCGGAGAAATTACTGTTTGTGCATTTATAATATTCAATGATTTTTGCCATTGAAAAACGTCCAGAAATGATTGAAGCTACTGACTGAACGAAAGGAGCTGGCATCTCACTCTCTTTGAATCTTCTTTATCATGCTAAGAGGAGCAGGAAAAAGCAAAAAATTTCAGAATTGCACCTTGCAATGCGGAGAAATTACTGTTTGTGCATTTACAATATTCATTGATTTTTGCCATTGAAAAACATCATGTTATTCATATACCAGAAATGTTTGAAGCTACTGACTGAATGAAAGGAGCTGACATCTCACGCTCTTTGAATCTTCTTTATCATGCTAAGAGGAGCAGGAAAAAGCAAAAAATTTCAGAATTGCACCTTGCAATGCGGAGAAATTACTGTTTGTGCATTTACAATATTCATTGATTTTTGCCATTGAAAAACGTCCAGAAATGATTGAAGCTACTGACTGAATGAAAGGAGCTGGCATCTCACTCTCTTTGAATCTTCTTTATCATGCTAAGAGGAGCAGGAAAAAGCAAAAAATTTCAGAATTGCACCTTGCAATGCGGAGAAATTACTGTTTGTGCATTTACAATATTCATTGATTTTTGCCATTGAAAAACATCATGTTATTCATATACCAGAAATGTTTGAAGCTACTGACTGAATGAAAGGAGCTGGCATCTCACTCTCTTTGAATCTTCTTTATCATGCTAAGAGGAGCAGGAAAAAGCAAAAAATTTCAGAATTGCACCTTGCAATGCGGAGAAATTACTGTTTGTGCATTTACAATATTCATTGATTTTTGCCATTGAAAAACATCATGTTATTCATATACCAGAAATGTTTGAAGCTACTGACTGAATGAAAGGAGCTGGCATCTCACTCTCTTTGAATCTTCTTTATCATGCTAAGAGGAGCAGGAAAAAGCAAAAAATTTCAGAATTGCACCTTGCAATGCGGAGAAATTACTGTTTGTGCATTTACAATATTCATTGATTTTTGCCATTGAAAAACGTCCAGAAATGATTGAAGCTACTGACTGAATGAAAGGAGCTGGCATCTCACTCTCTTTGAATCTTCTTTATCATGCTAAGAGGAGCAGGAAAAAGCAAAACATTTCAGAATTGCACCTTGCAATGCGGAGAAATTACTGTTTGTGCATTTACAATATTCATTGATTTTTGCCATTGAAAAACGTCCAGAAATGATTGAAGCTACTGACTGAATGAAAGGAGCTGGCATCTCACTCTCTTTGAATCTTCTTTATCATGCTAAGAGGAGCAGGAAAAAGCAAAAAATTTCAGAATTGCACCCTGCAATGCGGAGAAATTACTGTTTGTGCATTTACAATATTCATTGATTTTTGCCATTGAAAAACGTCCAGAAATGATTGAAGCTACTGACTGAATGAAAGGAGCTGGCATCTCACTCTCTTTGAATCTTCTTTATCATGCTAAGAGGAGCAGGAAAAAGCAAAAAATTTCAGAATTGCACCTTGCAATGCGGAGAAATTACTGTTTGTGCATTTACAATATTCATTGATTTTTGCCATTGAAAAACATCATGTTATTCATATACCAGAAATGTTTGAAGCTACTGACTGAATGAAAGGAGCTGGCATCTCACTCTCTTTGAATCTTCTTTATCATGCTAAGAGGAGCAGGAAAAAGCAAAAAATTTCAGAATTGCACCTTGCAATGCGGAGAAATTACTGTTTGTGCATTTACAATATTCATTGATTTTTGCCATTGAAAAACGTCCAGAAATGATTGAAGCTACTGACTGAATGAAAGGAGCTGGCATCTCACTCTCTTTGAATCTTGTTTATCATGCTAAGAGGAGCAGGAAAAAGCAAAAAATTTCAGAATTGCACCTTGCAATGCGGAGAAATTACTGTTTGTGCATTTACAATATTCATTGATTTTTGCCATTGAAAAACATCATGTTATTCATATACCAGAAATGATTGAAGCTACTGACTGAATGAAAGGAGCTGGCATCTCACTCTCTTTGAATCTTCTTTATCATGCTAAGAGGAGCAGGAAAAAGTAAAAAATTTCAGAATTGCACCTTGCAATGCGGAGAAATTACTGTTTGTGCATTTATAATATTCAATGATTTTTGCCATTGAAAAACGTCCAGAAATGATTGAAGCTACTGACTGAACGAAAGGAGCTGGCATCTCACTCTCTTTGAATCTTCTTTATCATGCTAAGAGGAGCAGGAAAAAGCAAAAAATTTCAGAATTGCACCTTGCAATGCGGAGAAATTACTGTTTGTGCATTTACAATATTCATTGATTTTTGCCATTGAAAAACGTCCAGAAATGATTGAAGCTACTGACTGAATGAAAGGAGCTGGCATCTCACTCTCTTTGAATCTTCTTTATCATGCTAAGAGGAGCAGGAAAAAGCAAAAAATTTCAGAATTGCACCTTGCAATGCGGAGAAATTACTGTTTGTGCATTTACAATATTCATTGATTTTTGCCATTGAAAAACATCATGTTATTCATATACCAGAAATGTTTGAAGCTACTGACTGAATGAAAGGAGCTGACATCTCACGCTCTTTGAATCTTCTTTATCATGCTAAGAGGAGCAGGAAAAAGCAAAAAATTTCAGAATTGCACCTTGCAATGCGGAGAAATTACTGTTTGTGCATTTACAATATTCATTGATTTTTGCCATTGAAAAACGTCCAGAATTGATTGAAGCTACTGACTGAATGAAAGGAGCTGGCATCTCACTCTCTTTGAATCTTCTTTATCATGCTAAGAGGAGCAGGAAAAAGCAAAAAATTTCAGAATTGCACCTTGCAATGCGGAGAAATTACTGTTTGTGCATTTACAATATTCATTGATTTTTGCCATTGAAAAACATCATGTTATTCATATACCAGAAATGTTTGAAGCTACTGACTGAATGAAAGGAGCTGGCATCTCACTCTCTTTGAATCTTCTTTATCATGCTAAGAGGAGCAGGAAAAAGCAAAAAATTTCAGAATTGCACCTTGCAATGCGGAGAAATTACTGTTTGTGCATTTACAATATTCATTGATTTTTGCCATTGAAAAACATCATGTTATTCATATACCAGAAATGTTTGAAGCTACTGACTGAATGAAAGGAGCTGGCATCTCACTCTCTTTGAATCTTCTTTATCATGCTAAGAGGAGCAGGGAAAAGCAAAAAATTTCAGAATTGCACCTTGCAATGCGGAGAAATTGCTGTTTGTGCAATTACAATATTCATTGATTTTTGCCATTGAAAAACGTCCAGAAATGATTGAAAGTACTGACTGAATGAAAGGAGCTGGTATCTCACTCTCTTTGAATCTTCTTTATCATGCTAAGAGGAGCAGGAAAAAGCAAAAAATTTCAGAATTGCACCTTGCAATGCGGAGAAATTACTGTTTGTGCATTTACAATATTCATTGATTTTTGCCATTGAAAAACGTCCAGAAATGATTGAAGCTACTGACTGAATGAAAGGAGCTGGCATCTCACTCTCTTTGAATATTCTTTATCATGCTAAGAGGAGCAGGAAAAAGTAAAGAATTTCAGAATTGCACCTTGCAATGCGGAGAAATTACAGTTTGTACATTTACAATATTCATTGATTTTTGCCATTGAAAAACATCCAGAAATGATTGAAGCTACTGACTGAATGAAAGGAGCTGGCATCTCACTCTCTTTGAATCTTCTTTATCATGCTAAGAGGAGCAGGAAAAAGCAAAAAATTTCAGAATTGCACCTTGCAATGCGGAGAAATTACTGTTTGTGCATTTACAATATTCATTCATTTTTGCCATTGAAAAACATCATGTTATTCATATACCAGAAATGTTTGAAGCTACTGACTGAATGAAAGGAGCTGGCATCTCACTCTCTTTGAATCTTCATTATCATGCTAAGAGGAGCAGGAAAAAGCAAAAAATTTCAGAATTGCACCTTGCAATGCGGAGAAATTACTGTTTGTGCATTTACAATATTCATTGATTTTTGCCATTGAAAAACATGTTATTCATATACCAGAAATGTTTGAAGCTACTGACTGAATGAAAGGAGCTGGCACCTCACTCTCTTTGAATCTTCTTTATCATGCTAAGAGGAGCGGGAAAAAGCAAAAAAATTCAGAATTGCACCTTGCAATGCGGAGAAATTACTGTTTGTGCATTTACAATATTCATTGATTTTTGCCATTGAAAAACGTCCAGAAATGATTGAAAGTACTGACTGAATGAAAGGAGCTGGCATCTCACTCTCTTTGAATCTTCTTTATCATGCTAAGAGGAGCAGGAAAAAGCAAAAAATTTCAGAATTGCACCTTGCAATGCGGAGAAATTACTGTTTGTGCATTTACAATATTCATTGATTTTTGCCATTGAAAAACGTCCAGAAATGATTGAAGCTACTGACTGAATGAAAGGAGCTGGCATCTCACTCTCTTTGAATCTTCTTTATCATGCTAAGAGGAGCAGGAAAAAGTAAAAAATTTCAGAATTGCACCTTGCAATGCGGAGAAATTACAGTTTGTGCATTTACAATATTCATTGATTTTTGCCATTGAAAAACGTCCAGAAATGATTGAAGCTACTGACTGAATGAAAGGAGCTGGCATCTCACTCTCTTTGAATCTTCTTTATCATGCTAAGAGGAGCAGGAAAAAGCAAAAAATTTCAGAATTGCACCTTGCAATGCGGAGAAATTACTGTTTGTGCATTTACAATATTCATTGATTTTTGCCATTGAAAAACATCATGTTATTCATATACCAGAAATGTTTGAAGCTACTGACTGAATGAAAGGAGCTGGCATCTCACTCTCTTTGAATCTTCTTTATCATGCTAAGAGGAGCAGGAAAAAGCAAAAAATTTCAGAATTGCACCTTGCAATGCGGAGAAATTACTGTTTGTGCATTTACAATATTCATTGATTTTTGCCATTGAAAAACATCATGTTATTCATATACCAGAAATGTTTGAAGCTACTGACTGAATGAAAGGAGCTGGCATCTCACTCTCTTTGAATCTTCTTTATCATGCTAAGAGGAGCAGGGAAAAGCAAAAAATTTCAGAATTGCACCTTGCAATGTGGAGAAATTACTGTTTGTGCATTTACAATATTCATTGATTTTTACCATTGAAAAACGTCCAGAAATGATTGAAGCTACTGACTGAATGAAAGGAGCTGGCACCTCACTCTCTTTGAATCTTCTTTATCATGCTAAGAGGAGCGGGAAAAAGCAAAAAAATTCAGAATTGCACCTTGCAATGCGGAGAAATTGCTGTTTGTGCATTTACAATATTCATTGATTTTTGCCATTGAAAAACGTCCAGAAATGATTGAAAGTACTGACTGAATGAAAGGAGCTGGTATCTCACTCTCTTTGAATCTTCTTTATCATGCTAAGAGGAGCAGGAAAAAGCAAAAAATTTCAGAATTGCACCTTGCAATGCGGAGAAATTACTGTTTGTGCATTTACAATATTCATTGATTTTTGCCATTGAAAAACGTCCAGAAATGATTGAAGCTACTGACTGAATGAAAGGAGCTGGCATCTCACTCTCTTTGAATATTCTTTATCATGCTAAGAGGAGCAGGAAAAAGTAAAGAATTTCAGAATTGCACCTTGCAATGCGGAGAAATTACAGTTTGTACATTTACAATATTCATTGATTTTTGCCATTGAAAAACATCCAGAAATGATTGAAGCTACTGACTGAATGAAAGGAGCTGGCATCTCACTCTCTTTGAATCTTCTTTATCATGCTAAGAGGAGCAGGAAAAAGCAAAAAATTTCAGAATTGCACCTTGCAATGCGGAGAAATTACTGTTTGTGCATTTACAATATTCATTCATTTTTGCCATTGAAAAACATCATGTTATTCATATACCAGAAATGTTTGAAGCTACTGACTGAATGAAAGGAGCTGGCATCTCACTCTCTTTGAATCTTCATTATCATGCTAAGAGGAGCAGGAAAAAGCAAAAAATTTCAGAATTGCACCTTGCAATGCGGAGAAATTACTGTTTGTGCATTTACAATATTCATTGATTTTTGCCATTGAAAAACATGTTATTCATATACCAGAAATGTTTGAAGCTACTGACTGAATGAAAGGAGCTGGCACCTCACTCTCTTTGAATCTTCTTTATCATGCTAAGAGGAGCGGGAAAAAGCAAAAAAATTCAGAATTGCACCTTGCAATGCGGAGAAATTACTGTTTGTGCATTTACAATATTCATTGATTTTTGCCATTGAAAAACGTCCAGAAATGATTGAAAGTACTGACTGAATGAAAGGAGCTGGCATCTCACTCTCTTTGAATCTTCTTTATCATGCTAAGAGGAGCAGGAAAAAGCAAAAAATTTCAGAATTGCACCTTGCAATGCGGAGAAATTACTGTTTGTGCATTTACAATATTCATTGATTTTTGCCATTGAAAAACGTCCAGAAATGATTGAAGCTACTGACTGAATGAAAGGAGCTGGCATCTCACTCTCTTTGAATCTTCTTTATCATGCTAAGAGGAGCAGGAAAAAGTAAAAAATTTCAGAATTGCACCTTGCAATGCGGAGAAATTACAGTTTGTGCATTT
This sequence comes from Phyllobates terribilis, assembly GCF_046119375.1. Taxonomy (NCBI): domain Eukaryota; kingdom Metazoa; phylum Chordata; class Amphibia; order Anura; family Dendrobatidae; genus Phyllobates; species Phyllobates terribilis. The sequence goes on along the minus strand of NW_027363476.1, from coordinate 168,925 downwards.
ACAATATTCATTGATTTTTGCCATTGAAAAACGTCCAGAAATGATTGAAGCTACTGACTGAATGAAAGGAGCTGGCATCTCACTCTCTTTGAATCTTCTTTATCATGCTAAGAGGAGCAGGAAAAAGCAAAAAATTTCAGAATTGCACCTTGCAATGCGGAGAAATTACTGTTTGTGCATTTACAATATTCATTGATTTTTGCCATTGAAAAACATCATGTTATTCATATACCAGAAATGTTTGAAGCTACTGACTGAATGAAAGGAGCTGGCATCTCACTCTCTTTGAATCTTCTTTATCATGCTAAGAGGAGCAGGAAAAAGCAAAAAATTTCAGAATTGCACCTTGCAATGCGGAGAAATTACTGTTTGTGCATTTACAATATTCATTGATTTTTGCCATTGAAAAACGTCCAGAAATGATTGAAGCTACTGACTGAATGAAAGGAGCTGGCATCTCACTCTCTTTGAATCTTCTTTATCATGCTAAGAGGAGCAGGAAAAAGCAAAAAATTTCAGAATTGCACCTTGCAATGCGGAGAAATTACTGTTTGTGCATTTACAATATTCATTGATTTTTGCCATTGAAAAACATCATGTTATTCATATACCAGAAATGTTTGAAGCTACTGACTGAATGAAAGGAGCTGACATCTCACGCTCTTTGAATCTTCTTTATCATGCTAAGAGGAGCAGGAAAAAGCAAAAAATTTCAGAATTGCACCTTGCAATGCGGAGAAATTACTGTTTGTGCATTTACAATATTCATTGATTTTTGCCATTGAAAAACGTCCAGAAATGATTGAAGCTACTGACTGAATGAAAGGAGCTGGCATCTCACTCTCTTTGAATCTTCTTTATCATGCTAAGAGGAGCAGGAAAAAGCAAAAAATTTCAGAATTGCACCTTGCAATGCGGAGAAATTACTGTTTGTGCATTTACAATATTCATTGATTTTTGGCATTGAGAAACATCATGTTATTCATATACCAGAAATGTTTGAAGCTACTGACTGAATGAAAGGAGCTGGCATCTCACTCTCTTTGAATCTTCTTTATCATGCTAAGAGGAGCAGGAAAAAGCAAAAAATTTCAGAATTGCACCTTGCAATGCGGAGAAATTACTGTTTGTGCATTTACAATATTCATTGATTTTTGCCATTGAAAAACGTCCAGAAATGATTGAAGCTACTGACTGAATGAAAGGAGCTGGCATCTCACTCTCTTTCAATCTTCTTTATCATGCTAAGAGGAGCAGGAAAAAGCAAATAATTTCAGAATTGCACCTTGCAATGCGGAGAAATTACTGTTTGTGCATTTACAATATTCATTGATTTTTGCCATTGAAAAACGTCCAGAAATGATTGAAGCTACTGACTGAATGAAAGGAGCTGGCATCTCACTCTCTTTGAATCTTCTTTATCATGCTAAGAGGAGCAGGAAAAAGCAAAAAATTTCAGAATTGCACCTTGCAATGCGGAGAAATTACTGTTTGTGCATTTACAATATTCATTGATTTTTGCCATTGAAAAACGTCCAGAAATGATTGAAGCTACTGACTGAATGAAAGGAGCTGGCATCTCACTCTCTTTGAATCTTCTTTATCATGCTAAGAGGAGCAGGAAAAAGCAAAAAATTTCAGAATTGCACCTTGCAATGCGGAGAAATTACTGTTTGTGCATTTACAATATTCATTGATTTTTGCCATTGAAAAACATCATGTTATTCATATACCAGAAATGTTTGAAGCTACTGACTGAATGAAAGGAGCTGGCATCTCACTCTCTTTGAATCTTCTTTATCATGCTAAGAGGAGCAGGAAAAAGCAAAAAATTTCAGAATTGCACCTTGCAATGCGGAGAAATTACTGTTTGTGCATTTACAATATTCATTGATTTTTGCCATTGAAAAACGTCCAGAAATGATTGAAGCTACTGACTGAATGAAAGGAGCTGGCATCTCACTCTTTGAATCTTGTTTATCATGCTAAGAGGAGCAGGAAAAAGCAAAAAATTTCAGAATTGCACCTTGCAATGCGGAGAAATTACTGTTTGTGCATTTACAATATTCATTGATTTTTGCCATTGAAAAACATCATGTTATTCATATACCAGAAATGATTGAAGCTACTGACTGAATGAAAGGAGCTGGCATCTCACTCTCTTTGAATCTTCTTTATCATGCTAAGAGGAGAAAGAAAAAGTAAAAAATTTCAGAATTGCACCTTGCAATGCGGAGAAATTACTGTTTGTGCATTTATAATATTCAATGATTTTTGCCATTGAAAAACGTCCAGAAATGATTGAAGCTACTGACTGAACGAAAGGAGCTGGCATCTCACTCTCTTTGAATCTTCTTTATCATGCTAAGAGGAGCAGGAAAAAGCAAAAAATTTCAGAATTGCACCTTGCAATGCGGAGAAATTACTGTTTGTGCATTTACAATATTCATTGATTTTTGCCATTGAAAAACATCATGTTATTCATATACCAGAAATGTTTGAAGCTACTGACTGAATGAAAGGAGCTGACATCTCACGCTCTTTGAATCTTCTTTATCATGCTAAGAGGAGCAGGAAAAAGCAAAAAATTTCAGAATTGCACCTTGCAATGCGGAGAAATTACTGTTTGTGCATTTACAATATTCATTGATTTTTGCCATTGAAAAACGTCCAGAAATGATTGAAGCTACTGACTGAATGAAAGGAGCTGGCATCTCACTCTCTTTGAATCTTCTTTATCATGCTAAGAGGAGCAGGAAAAAGCAAAAAATTTCAGAATTGCACCTTGCAATGCGGAGAAATTACTGTTTGTGCATTTACAATATTCATTGATTTTTGCCATTGAAAAACATCATGTTATTCATATACCAGAAATGTTTGAAGCTACTGACTGAATGAAAGGAGCTGGCATCTCACTCTCTTTGAATCTTCTTTATCATGCTAAGAGGAGCAGGAAAAAGCAAAAAATTTCAGAATTGCACCTTGCAATGCGGAGAAATTACTGTTTGTGCATTTACAATATTCATTGATTTTTGCCATTGAAAAACATCATGTTATTCATATACCAGAAATGTTTGAAGCTACTGACTGAATGAAAGGAGCTGGCATCTCACTCTCTTTGAATCTTCTTTATCATGCTAAGAGGAGCAGGAAAAAGCAAAAAATTTCAGAATTGCACCTTGCAATGCGGAGAAATTACTGTTTGTGCATTTACAATATTCATTGATTTTTGCCATTGAAAAACGTCCAGAAATGATTGAAGCTACTGACTGAATGAAAGGAGCTGGCATCTCACTCTCTTTGAATCTTCTTTATCATGCTAAGAGGAGCAGGAAAAAGCAAAACATTTCAGAATTGCACCTTGCAATGCGGAGAAATTACTGTTTGTGCATTTACAATATTCATTGATTTTTGCCATTGAAAAACGTCCAGAAATGATTGAAGCTACTGACTGAATGAAAGGAGCTGGCATCTCACTCTCTTTGAATCTTCTTTATCATGCTAAGAGGAGCAGGAAAAAGCAAAAAATTTCAGAATTGCACCTTGCAATGCGGAGAAATTACTGTTTGTGCATTTACAATATTCATTGATTTTTGCCATTGAAAAACGTCCAGAAATGATTGAAGCTACTGACTGAATGAAAGGAGCTGGCATCTCACTCTCTTTGAATCTTCTTTATCATGCTAAGAGGAGCAGGAAAAAGCAAAAAATTTCAGAATTGCACCTTGCAATGCGGAGAAATTACTGTTTGTGCATTTACAATATTCATTGATTTTTGCCATTGAAAAACATCATGTTATTCATATACCAGAAATGTTTGAAGCTACTGACTGAATGAAAGGAGCTGGCATCTCACTCTCTTTGAATCTTCTTTATCATGCTAAGAGGAGCAGGAAAAAGCAAAAAATTTCAGAATTGCACCTTGCAATGCGGAGAAATTACTGTTTGTGCATTTACAATATTCATTGATTTTTGCCATTGAAAAACGTCCAGAAATGATTGAAGCTACTGACTGAATGAAAGGAGCTGGCATCTCACTCTCTTTGAATCTTGTTTATCATGCTAAGAGGAGCAGGAAAAAGCAAAAAATTTCAGAATTGCACCTTGCAATGCGGAGAAATTACTGTTTGTGCATTTACAATATTCATTGATTTTTGCCATTGAAAAACATCATGTTATTCATATACCAGAAATGATTGAAGCTACTGACTGAATGAAAGGAGCTGGCATCTCACTCTCTTTGAATCTTCTTTATCATGCTAAGAGGAGCAGGAAAAAGTAAAAAATTTCAGAATTGCACCTTGCAATGCGGAGAAATTACTGTTTGTGCATTTATAATATTCAATGATTTTTGCCATTGAAAAACGTCCAGAAATGATTGAAGCTACTGACTGAACGAAAGGAGCTGGCATCTCACTCTCTTTGAATCTTCTTTATCATGCTAAGAGGAGCAGGAAAAAGCAAAAAATTTCAGAATTGCACCTTGCAATGCGGAGAAATTACTGTTTGTGCATTTACAATATTCATTGATTTTTGCCATTGAAAAACGTCCAGAAATGATTGAAGCTACTGACTGAATGAAAGGAGCTGGCATCTCACTCTCTTTGAATCTTCTTTATCATGCTAAGAGGAGCAGGAAAAAGCAAAAAATTTCAGAATTGCACCTTGCAATGCGGAGAAATTACTGTTGGTGCATTTACAATATTCATTGATTTTTGCCATTGAAAAACATCATGTTATTCATATACCAGAAATGTTTGAAGCTACTGACTGAATGAAAGGAGCTGACATCTCACGCTCTTTGAATCTTCTTTATCATGCTAAGAGGAGCAGGAAAAAGCAAAAAATTTCAGAATTGCACCTTGCAATGCGGAGAAATTACTGTTTGTGCATTTACAATATTCATTGATTTTTGCCATTGAAAAACGTCCAGAATTGATTGAAGCTACTGACTGAATGAAAGGAGCTGGCATCTCACTCTCTTTGAATCTTCTTTATCATGCTAAGAGGAGCAGGAAAAAGCAAAAAATTTCAGAATTGCACCTTGCAATGCGGAGAAATTACTGTTTGTGCATTTACAATATTCATTGATTTTTGCCATTGAAAAACATCATGTTATTCATATACCAGAAATGTTTGAAGCTACTGACTGAATGAAAGGAGCTGGCATCTCACTCTCTTTGAATCTTCTTTATCATGCTAAGAGGAGCAGGAAAAAGCAAAAAATTTCAGAATTGCACCTTGCAATGCGGAGAAATTACTGTTTGTGCATTTACAATATTCATTGATTTTTGCCATTGAAAAACATCATGTTATTCATATACCAGAAATGTTTGAAGCTACTGACTGAATGAAAGGAGCTGGCATCTCACTCTCTTTGAATCTTCTTTATCATGCTAAGAGGAGCAGGGAAAAGCAAAAAATTTCAGAATTGCACCTTGCAATGTGGAGAAATTACTGTTTGTGCATTTACAATATTCATTGATTTTTACCATTGAAAAACGTCCAGAAATGATTGAAGCTACTGACTGAATGAAAGGAGCTGGCACCTCACTCTCTTTGAATCTTCTTTATCATGCTAAGAGGAGCGGGAAAAAGCAAAAAAATTCAGAATTGCACCTTGCAATGCGGAGAAATTGCTGTTTGTGCATTTACAATATTCATTGATTTTTGCCATTGAAAAACGTCCAGAAATGATTGAAAGTACTGACTGAATGAAAGGAGCTGGCATCTCACTCTCTTTGAATCTTCTTTATCATGCTAAGAGGAGCAGGAAAAAGCAAAAAATTTCAGAATTGCACCTTGCAATGCGGAGAAATTACTGTTTGTGCATTTACAATATTCATTGATTTTTGCCATTGAAAAACGTCCAGAAATGATTGAAGCTACTGACTGAATGAAAGGAGCTGGCATCTCACTCTCTTTGAATATTCTTTATCATGCTAAGAGGAGCAGGAAAAAGTAAAGAATTTCAGAATTGCACCTTGCAATGCGGAGAAATTACAGTTTGTGCATTTACAATATTCATTGATTTTTGCCATTGAAAAACATGAAGAAATGATTGAAGCTACTGACTGAATGAAAGGAGCTGGCATCTCACTCTCTTTGAATCTTCTTTATCATGCTAAGAGGAGCAGGAAAAAGCAAAAAATTTCAGAATTGCACCTTGCAATGCGGAGAAATTACTGTTTGTGCATTTACAATATTCATTGATTTTTGCCATTGAAAAACATCATGTTATTCATATACCAGAAATGTTTGAAGCTACTGACTGAATGAAAGGAGCTGGCATCTCACTCTCTTTGAATCTTCTTTATCATGCTAAGAGGAGCAGGAAAAAGCAAAAAATTTCAGAATTGCACCTTGCAATGCGGAGAAATTACTGTTTGTGCATTTACAATATTCATTGATTTTTGCCATTGAAAAACATCATGTTATTCATATACCAGAAATGTTTGAAGCTACTGACTGAATGAAAGGAGCTGGCATCTCACTCTCTTTGAATCTTCTTTATCATGCTAAGAGGAGCAGGGAAAAGCAAAAAATTTCAGAATTGCACCTTGCAATGTGGAGAAATTACTGTTTGTGCATTTACAATATTCATTGATTTTTACCATTGAAAAACGTCCAGAAATGATTGAAGCTACTGACTGAATGAAAGGAGCTGGCACCTCACTCTCTTTGAATCTTCTTTATCATGCTAAGAGGAGCGGGAAAAAGCAAAAAAATTCAGAATTGCACCTTGCAATGCGGAGAAATTGCTGTTTGTGCATTTACAATATTCATTGATTTTTGCCATTGAAAAACGTCCAGAAATGATTGAAAGTACTGACTGAATGAAAGGAGCTGGCATCTCACTCTCTTTGAATCTTCTTTATCATGCTAAGAGGAGCAGGAAAAAGCAAAAAATTTCAGAATTGCACCTTGCAATGCGGAGAAATTACTGTTTGTGCATTTACAATATTCATTGATTTTTGCCATTGAAAAACGTCCAGAAATGATTGAAGCTACTGACTGAATGAAAGGAGCTGGCATCTCACTCTCTTTGAATATTCTTTATCATGCTAAGAGGAGCAGGAAAAAGTAAAGAATTTCAGAATTGCACCTTGCAATGCGGAGAAATTACAGTTTGTGCATTTACAATATTCATTGATTTTTGCCATTGAAAAACATCCAGAAATGATTGAAGCTACTGACTGAATGAAAGGAGCTGGCATCTCACTCTCTTTGAATCTTCTTTATCATGCTAAGAGGAGCAGGAAAAAGCAAAAAATTTCAGAATTGCACCTTGCAATGCGGAGAAATTACTGTTTGTGCATTTACAATATTCATTGATTTTTGCCATTGAAAAACATCATGTTATTCATATACCAGAAATGTTTGAAGCTACTGACTGAATGAAAGGAGCTGGCATCTCACTCTCTTTGAATCTTCATTATCATGCTAAGAGGAGCAGGAAAAAGCAAAAAATTTCAGAATTGCACCTTGCAATGCGGAGAAATTACTGTTTGTGCATTTACAATATTCATTGATTTTTGCCATTGAAAAACATGTTATTCATATACCAGAAATGTTTGAAGCTACTGACTGAATGAAAGGAGCTGGCACCTCACTCTCTTTGAATCTTCTTTATCATGCTAAGAGGAGCGGGAAAAAGCAAAAAAATTCAGAATTGCACCTTGCAATGCGGAGAAATTACTGTTTGTGCATTTACAATATTCATTGATTTTTGCCATTGAAAAACGTCCAGAAATGATTGAAAGTACTGACTGAATGAAAGGAGCTGGCATCTCACTCTCTTTGAATCTTCTTTATCATGCTAAGAGGAGCAGGAAAAAGCAAAAAATTTCAGAATTGCACCTTGCAATGCGGAGAAATTACTGTTTGTGCATTTACAATATTCATTGATTTTTGCCATTGAAAAACGTCCAGAAATGATTGAAGCTACTGACTGAATGAAAGGAGCTGGCATCTCACTCTCTTTGAATCTTCTTTATCATGCTAAGAGGAGCAGGAAAAAGTAAAAAATTTCAGAATTGCACCTTGCAATGCGGAGAAATTACAGTTTGTGCATTTACAATATTCATTGATTTTTGCCATTGAAAAACATCCAGAAATGATTGAAGCTACTGACTGAATGAAAGGAGCTGGCATCTCACTCTCTTTGAATCTTCTTTATCATGCTAAGAGGAGCAGGAAAAAGCAAAAAATTTCAGAATTGCACCTTGCAATGCGGAGAAATTACTGTTTGTGCATTTACAATATTCATTGATTTTTGCCATTGAAAAACATCATGTTATTCATATACCAGAAATGTTTGAAGCTACTGACTGAATGAAAGGAGCTGGCATCTCACTCTCTTTGAATCTTCATTATCATGCTAAGAGGAGCAGGAAAAAGCAAAAAATTTCAGAATTGCACCTTGCAATGTGGAGAAATTACTGTTTGTGCATTTACAATATTCATTGATTTTTAACAATGAAAAACGTCCAGAAATGATTGAATCTACTGACTGAATGAAAGTAGCTGGCATCTCACTCTCTTTGAATCTTCTTTATCATGCTAAGAGGAGCAGGAAAAAGCAAAAAATTTCAGAATTGCACCTTGCAATGCGGAGAAATTACTGTTTGTGCATTTACAATATTCATTGATTTTTGCCATTGAAAAACATCATGTTATTCATATACCAGAAATGTTTGAAGCTACTGACTGAATGAAAGGAGCTGGCATCTCACTCTCTTTGAATCTTCTTTATCATGCTAAGAGGAGCAGGAAAAAGCAAAAAATTTCAGAATTGCACCTTGCAATGCGGAGAAATTACTGTTTGTGCATTTACAATATTCATTGATTTTTGCCATTGAAAAACATCATGTTATTCATATACCAGAAATGTTTGAAGCTACTGACTGAATGAAAGGAGCTGGCATCTCACTCTCTTTGAATCTTCTTTATCATGCTAAGAGGAGCAGGAAAAAGCAAAAAATTTCAGAATTGCACCTTGCAATGTGGAGAAATTACTGTTTGTGCATTTACAATATTCATTGATTTTTACCATTGAAAAACGTCCAGAAATGATTGAAGCTACTGACTGAATGAAAGTAGCTGGCATCTCACTCTCTTTGAATCTTCTTTATCATACTAAGAGGAGCAGTAAAAAGCAAAAAATTTCAGACTTGCACCTTGCAATGCGGAGAAATTACTGTTTGTGCATTTACAATATTCATTGATTTTTGCCATTGAAAAACATCATGTTATTCATATACCAGAAATGTTTGAAGCTACTGACTGAATGAAAGGAGCTGGCATCTCACTCTCTTTGAATCTTCTTTATCATGCTAAGAGGAGCAGGAAAAAGCAAAAAATTTCAGAATTGCACCTTGCAATGCGGAGAAATTACTGTTTGTGCATTTACAATATTCATTGATTTTTGCCATTGAAAAACATCATGTTATTCATATACCAGAAATGTTTGAAGCTACTGACTGAATGAAAGGAGCTGGCATCTCACTCTCTTTGAATCTTCTTTATCATGCTAAGAGGAGCAGGAAAAAGCAAAAAATTTCAGAATTGCACCTTGCAATGTGGAGAAATTACTGTTTGTGCATTTACAATATTCATTGATTTTTACCATTGAAAAACGTCCAGAAATGATTGAAGCTACTGACTGAATGAAAGTAGCTGGCATCTCACTCTCTTTGAATCTTCTTTATCATACTAAGAGGAGCAGGAAAAAGCAAAAAATTTCAGACTTGCACCTTGCAATGCGGAGAAATTACTGTTTGTGCATTTACAATATTCATTGATTTTTGCCATTGAAAAACATCATGTTATTCATATACCAGAAATGTTTGAAGCTACTGACTGAATGAAAGGAGCTGGCATCTCACTCTCTTTGAATCTTCTTTATCATGCTAAGAGGAGCAGGAAAAAGCAAAAAATTTCAGAATTGCACCTTGCAATGCGGAGAAATTACTGTTTGTGCATTTACAATATTCATTGATTTTTGCCATTGAAAAACGTCCAGAAATGATTGAAGCTACTGACTGAATGAAAGGAGCTGGCATCTCACTCTCTTTGAATCTTCTTTATCATGCTAAGAGGAGCAGGAAAAAGCAAAAAATTTCAGAATTGCACCTTGCAATGCGGAGAAATTACTGTTTGTGCATTTACAATATTCATTGATTTTTGAAATTGAAAAACGTCCAGAAATGATTGAAGCTACTGACTGAATGAAAGGAGCTGGCATCTCACTCTCTTTGAATCTTCTTTATCATGCTAAGAGGAGCAGGAAAAAGCAAAAAATTTCAGAATTGCACCTTGCAATGCGGAGAAATTACTGTTTGTGCATTTACAATATTCATTGATTTTTGCCATTGAAAAACATCATGTTATTCATATACCAGAAATGTTTGAAGCTACTGACTGAATGAAAGGAGCTGGCATCTCACTCTCTTTGAATCTTCTTTATCATGCTAAGAGGAGCAGGAAAAAGCAAAAAATTTCAGAATTGCACCTTGCAATGCGGAGAAATTACTGTTTGTGCATTTACAATATTCATTGATTTTTGCCATTGAAAAACGTCCAGAAATGATTGAAGCTACTGACTGAATGAAAGGAGCTGGCATCTCACTCTCTTTGAATCTTGTTTATCATGCTAAGAGGAGCAGGAAAAAGCAAAAAATTTCAGAATTGCACCTTGCAATGCGGAGAAATTACTGTTTGTGCATTTACAATATTCATTGATTTTTGCCATTGAAAAACATCATGTTATTCATATACCAGAAATGATTGAAGCTACTGACTGAATGAAAGGAGCTGGCATCTCACTCTCTTTGAATCTTCTTTATCATGCTAAGAGGAGCAGGAAAAAGTAAAAAATTTCAGAATTGCACCTTGCAATGCGGAGAAATTACTGTTTGTGCATTTATAATATTCAATGATTTTTGCCATTGAAAAACGTCCAGAAATGATTGAAGCTACTGACTGAACGAAAGGAGCTGGCATCTCACTCTCTTTGAATCTTCTTTATCATGCTAAGAGGAGCAGGAAAAAGCAAAAAATTTCAGAATTGCACCTTGCAATGCGGAGAAATTACTGTTTGTGCATTTACAATATTCATTGATTTTTGCCATTGAAAAACGTCCAGAAATGATTGAAGCTACTGACTGAATGAAAGGAGCTGGCATCTCACTCTCTTTGAATCTTCTTTATCATGCTAAGAGGAGCAGGAAAAAGCAAATAATTTCAGAATTGCACCTTGCAATGCGGAGAAATTACTGTTTGTGCATTTACAATATTCGTTGATTTTTGCCTTTGAAAAACATCATGTTATTCATATACCAGAAATGTTTGAAGCTACTGACTGAATGAAAGGAGCTGACATCTCACGCTCTTTGAATCTTCTTTATCATGCTAAGAGGAGCAGGAAAAAGCAAAACATTTCAGAATTGCACCTTGCAATGCGGAGAAATTACTGTTTGTGCATTTACAATATTCATTGATTTTTGCCATTGAAAAACGTCCAGAAATGATTGAAGCTACTGACTGAATGAAAGGAGCTGGCATCTCACTCTCTTTGAATCTTCTTTATCATGCTAAGAGGAGCAGGAAAAAGCAAAAAATTTCAGAATTGCACCTTGCAATGCGGAGAAATTACTGTTTGTGCATTTACAATATTCATTGATTTTTGCCATTGAAAAACATCATGTTATTCATATACCAGAAATGTTTGAAGCTACTGACTGAATGAAAGGAGCTGGCATCTCACTCTCTTTGAATCTTCATTATCATGCTAAGAGGAGCAGGAAAAAGCAAAAAATTTCAGAATTGCACCTTGCAATGCGGAGAAATTACTGTTTGTGCATTTACAATATTCATTGATTTTTGCCATTGAAAAACATGTTATTCATATACCAGAAATGTTTGAAGCTACTGACTGAATGAAAGGAGCTGGAACCTCACTCTCTTTGAATCTTCTTTATCATGCTAAGAGGAGCGGGAAAAAGCAAAAAAATTCAGAATTGCACCTTGCAATGCGGAGAAATTACTGTTTGTGCATTTACAATATTCATTGATTTTTGCCATTGAAAAACGTCCAGAAATGATTGAAAGTACTGACTGAATGAAAGGAGCTGGCATCTCACTCTCTTTGAATCTTCTTTATCATGCTAAGAGGAGCAGGAAAAAGCAAAAAATTTCAGAATTGCACCTTGCAATGCGGAGAAATTACTGTTTGTGCATTTACAATATTCATTGATTTTTGCCATTGAAAAACGTCCAGAAATGATTGAAGCTACTGACTGAATGAAAGGAGCTGGCATCTCACTCTCTTTGAATCTTCTTTATCATGCTAAGAGGAGCAGGAAAAAGTAAAAAATTTCAGAATTGCACCTTGCAATGCGGAGAAATTACAGTTTGTGCATTTACAATATTCATTGATTTTTGCCATTGAAAAACATCCAGAAATGATTGAAGCTACTGACTGAATGAAAGGAGCTGGCATCTCACTCTCTTTGAATCTTCTTTATCAGGCTAAGAGGAGCAGGAAAAAGCAAAAAATTTCAGAATTGCACCTTGCAATGCGGAGAAATTACTGTTTGTGCATTTACAATATTCATTGATTTTTGCCATTGAAAAACATCATGTTATTCATATACCAGAAATGTTTGAAGCTACTGACTGAATGAAAGGAGCTGGCATCTCACTCTCTTTGAATCTTCATTATCATGCTAAGAGGAGCAGGAAAAAGCAAAAAATTTCAGAATTGCACCTTGCAATGTGGAGAAATTACTGTTTGTGCATTTACAATATTCATTGATTTTTAACAATGAAAAACGTCCAGAAATGATTGAATCTACTGACTGAATGAAAGTAGCTGGCATCTCACTCTCTTTGAATCTTTATCATGCTAAGAGGAGCAGGAAAAAGCAAAAAATTTCAGAATTGCACCTTGCAATGCGGAGAAATTACTGTTTGTGCATTTACAATATTCATTGATTTTTGCCATTGAAAAACATCATGTTATTCATATACCAGAAATGTTTGAAGCTACTGACTGAATGAAAGGAGCTGGCATCTCACTCTCTTTGAATCTTCTTTATCATGCTAAGAGGAGCAGGAAAAAGCAAAAAATTTCAGAATTGCACCTTGCAATGCGGAGAAATTACTGTTTGTGCATTTACAATATTCATTGATTTTTGCCATTGAAAAACATCATGTTATTCATATACCAGAAATGTTTGAAGCTACTGACTGAATGAAAGGAGCTGGCATCTCACTCTCTTTGAATCTTCTTTATCATGCTAAGAGGAGCAGGAAAAAGCAAAAAATTTCAGAATTGCACCTTGCAATGTGGAGAAATTACTGTTTGTGCATTTACAATATTCATTGATTTTTACCATTGAAAAACGTCCAGAAATGATTGAAGCTACTGACTGAATGAAAGTAGCTGGCATCTCACTCTCTTTGAATCTTCTTTATCATACTAAGAGGAGCAGGAAAAAGCAAAAAATTTCAGACTTGCACCTTGCAATGCGGAGAAATTACTGTTTGTGCATTTACAATATTCATTGATTTTTGCCATTGAAAAACGTCCAGAAATGATTGAAGCTACTGACTGAATGAAAGGAGCTGGCATCTCACTCTCTTTGAATCTTCTTTATCATGCTAAGAGGAGCAGGAAAAAGCAAAAAATTTCAGAATTGCACCTTGCAATGCGGAGAAATTACTGTTTGTGCATTTACAATATTCATTGATTTTTGCCATTGAAAAACATGTTATTCATATACCAGAAATGTTTGAAGCTACTGACTGAATGAAAGGAGCTGGCATCTCACTCTCTTTGAATCTTCTTTATCATGCTAAGAGGAGCAGGAAAAAGCAAAAAATTTCAGAATTGCACCTTGCAATGCGGAGAAATTACTGTTTGTGCATTTACAATATTCATTGATTTTTGCCATTGAAAAACGTCCAGAAATGATTGAAGCTACTGACTGAATGAAAGGAGCTGGCATCTCACTCTCTTTGAATCTTGTTTATCATGCTAAGAGGAGCAGGAAAAAGCAAAAAATTTCAGAATTGCACCTTGCAATGCGGAGAAATTACTGTTTGTGCATTTACAATATTCATTGATTTTTGCCATTGAAAAACATCATGTTATTCATATACCAGAAATGATTGAAGCTACTGACTGAATGAAAGGAGCTGGCATCTCACTCTCTTTGAATCTTCTTTATCATGCTAAGAGGAGCAGGAAAAAGTAAAAAATTTCAGAATTGCACCTTGCAATGCGGAGAAATTACTGTTTGTGCATTTATAATATTCAATGATTTTTGCCATTGAAAAACGTCCAGAAATGATTGAAGCTACTGACTGAACGAAAGGAGCTGGCATCTCACTCTCTTTGAATCTTCTTTATCATGCTAAGAGGAGCAGGAAAAAGCAAAAAATTTCAGAATTGCACCTTGCAATGCGGAGAAATTACTGTTTGTGCATTTACAATATTCATTGATTTTTGCCATTGAAAAACGTCCAGAAATGATTGAAGCTACTGACTGAATGAAAGGAGCTGGCATCTCACTCTCTTTGAATCTTCTTTATCATGCTAAGAGGAGCAGGAAAAAGCAAATAATTTCAGAATTGCACCTTGCAATGCGGAGAAATTACTGTTTGTGCATTTACAATATTCATTGATTTTTGCCTTTGAAAAACATCATGTTATTCATATACCAGAAATGTTTGAAGCTACTGACTGAATGAAAGGAGCTGACATCTCACGCTCTTTGAATCTTCTTTATCATGCTAAGAGGAGCAGGAAAAAGCAAAACATTTCAGAATTGCACCTTGCAATGCGGAGAAATTACTGTTTGTGCATTTACAATATTCATTGATTTTTGCCATTGAAAAACGTCCAGAAATGATTGAAGCTACTGACTGAATGAAAGGAGCTGGCATCTCACTCTCTTTGAATCTTCTTTATCATGCTAAGAGGAGCAGGAAAAAGCAAAAAATTTCAGAATTGCACCTTGCAATGCGGAGAAATTACTGTTTGTGCATTTACAATATTCATTGATTTTTGCCATTGAAAAACATCATGTTATTCATATACCAGAAATGTTTGAAGCTACTGACTGAATGAAAGGAGCTGGCATCTCACTCTCTTTGAATCTTCTTTATCATGCTAAGAGGAGCAGGAAAAACAAAAAATTTCAGAATTGCACCTTGCAATGCGGAGAAATTACTGTTTGTGCATTTACAATATTCATTGATTTTTGCCATTGAAAAACGTCCAGAAATGATTGAAGCTACTGACTGAATGAAAGGAGCTGGCATCTCACTCTCTTTGAATCTTCTTTATCATGCTAAGAGGAGCAGGAAAAAGCAAAAAATTTCAGAATTGCACCTTGCAATGCGGAGAAATTACTGTTTGTGCATTTACAATATTCATTGATTTTTGCCATTGAAAAACATCATGTTATTCATATACCAGAAATGTTTGAAGCTACTGACTGAATGAAAGGAGCTGGCATCTCACTCTCTTTGAATCTTCTTTATCATGCTAAGAGGAGCAGGAAAAACAAAAAATTTCAGAATTGCACCTTGCAATGCGGAGAAATTACTGTTTGTGCATTTACAATATTCATTGATTTTTGCCATTGAAAAACGTCCAGAAATGATTGAAGCTACTGACTGAATGAAAGGAGCTGGCATCTCACTCTCTTTGAATCTTCTTTATCATGCTAAGAGGAGCAGGAAAAAGCAAAAAATTTCAGAATTGCACCTTGCAATGCGGAGAAATTACTGTTTGTGCATTTACAATATTCATTGATTTTTGCCATTGAAAAACATCATGTTATTCATATACCAGAAATGTTTGAAGCTACTGACTGAATGAAAGGAGCTGACATCTCACGCTCTTTGAATCTTCTTTATCATGCTAAGAGGAGCAGGAAAAAGCAAAAAATTTCAGAATTGCACCTTGCAATGCGGAGAAATTACTGTTTGTGCATTTACAATATTCATTGATTTTTGCCATTGAAAAACGTCCAGAAATGATTGAAGCTACTGACTGAATGAAAGGAGCTGGCATCTCACTCTCTTTGAATCTTCTTTATCATGCTAAGAGGAGCAGGAAAAAGCAAAAAATTTCAGAATTGCACCTTGCAATGCGGAGAAATTACTGTTTGTGCATTTACAATATTCATTGATTTTTGCCATTGAAAAACATCATGTTATTCATATACCAGAAATGTTTGAAGCTACTGACTGAATGAAAGGAGCTGGCATCTCACTCTCTTTGAATCTTCTTTATCATGCTAAGAGGAGCAGGAAAAAGCAAAAAATTTCAGAATTGCACCTTGCAATGCGGAGAAATTACTGTTTGTGCATTTACAATATTCATTGATTTTTGCCATTGAAAAACATCATGTTATTCATATACCAGAAATGTTTGAAGCTACTGACTGAATGAAAGGAGCTGGCATCTCACTCTCTTTGAATCTTCTTTATCATGCTAAGAGGAGCAGGAAAAAGCAAAAAATTTCAGAATTGCACCTTGCAATGCGGAGAAATTACTGT
The DNA here is from genome assembly GCF_046119375.1 of Phyllobates terribilis. Classification (NCBI taxonomy): domain Eukaryota; kingdom Metazoa; phylum Chordata; class Amphibia; order Anura; family Dendrobatidae; genus Phyllobates; species Phyllobates terribilis. Next base: position 152,350 of record NW_027363476.1, on the reverse strand, counting down.
TTGTGCATTTACAATATTCATTGATTTTTGCCATTGAAAAACGTCCAGAAATGATTGAAGCTACTGACTGAATGAAAGGAGCTGGCATCTCACTCTCTTTGAATCTTCTTTATCATGCTAAGAGGAGCAGGAAAAAGCAAAACATTTCAGAATTGCACCTTGCAATGCGGAGAAATTACTGTTTGTGCATTTACAATATTCATTGATTTTTGCCATTGAAAAACGTCCAGAAATGATTGAAGCTACTGACTGAATGAAAGGAGCTGGCATCTCACTCTCTTTGAATCTTCTTTATCATGCTAAGAGGAGCAGGAAAAAGCAAAAAATTTCAGAATTGCACCTTGCAATGCGGAGAAATTACTGTTTGTGCATTTACAATATTCATTGATTTTTGCCATTGAAAAACGTCCAGAAATGATTGAAGCTACTGACTGAATGAAAGGAGCTGGCATCTCACTCTCTTTGAATCTTCTTTATCATGCTAAGAGGAGCAGGAAAAAGCAAAAAATTTCAGAATTGCACCTTGCAATGCGGAGAAATTACTGTTTGTGCATTTACAATATTCATTGATTTTTGCCATTGAAAAACATCATGTTATTCATATACCAGAAATGTTTGAAGCTACTGACTGAATGAAAGGAGCTGGCATCTCACTCTCTTTGAATCTTCTTTATCATGCTAAGAGGAGCAGGAAAAAGCAAAAAATTTCAGAATTGCACCTTGCAATGCGGAGAAATTACTGTTTGTGCATTTACAATATTCATTGATTTTTAACATTGAAAAACGTCCAGAAATGATTGAAGCTACTGACTGAATGAAAGGAGCTGGCATCTCACTCTCTTTGAATCTTGTTTATCATGCTAAGAGGAGCAGGAAAAAGCAAAAAATTTCAGAATTGCACCTTGCAATGCGGAGAAATTACTGTTTGTGCATTTACAATATTCATTGATTTTTGCCATTGAAAAACATCATGTTATTCATATACCAGAAATGATTGAAGCTACTGACTGAATGAAAGGAGCTGGCATCTCACTCTCTTTGAATCTTCTTTATCATGCTAAGAGGAGCAGGAAAAAGTAAAAAATTTCAGAATTGCACCTTGCAATGCGGAGAAATTACTGTTTGTGCATTTATAATATTCAATGATTTTTGCCATTGAAAAACGTCCAGAAATGATTGAAGCTACTGACTGAACGAAAGGAGCTGGCATCTCACTCTCTTTGAATCTTCTTTATCATGCTAAGAGGAGCAGGAAAAAGCAAAAAATTTCAGAATTGCACCTTGCAATGCGGAGAAATTACTGTTTGTGCATTTACAATATTCATTGATTTTTGCCATTGAAAAACGTCCAGAAATGATTGAAGCTACTGACTGAATGAAAGGAGCTGGCATCTCACTCTCTTTGAATCTTCTTTATCATGCTAAGAGGAGCAGGAAAAAGCAAAAAATTTCAGAATTGCACCTTGCAATGCGGAGAAATTACTGTTTGTGCATTTACAATATTCATTGATTTTTGCCATTGAAAAACATCATGTTATTCATATACCAGAAATGTTCGAAGCTACTGACTGAATGAAAGGAGCTGACATCTCACGCTCTTTGAATCTTCTTTATCATGCTAAGAGGAGCAGGAAAAAGCAAAAAATTTCAGAATTGCACCTTGCAATGCGGAGAAATTACTGTTTGTGCATTTACAATATTCATTGATTTTTGCCATTGAAAAACGTCCAGAATTGATTGAAGCTACTGACTGAATGAAAGGAGCTGGCATCTCACTCTCTTTGAATCTTCTTTATCATGCTAAGAGGAGCAGGAAAAAGCAAAAAATTTCAGAATTGCACCTTGCAATGCGGAGAAATTACTGTTTGTGCATTTACAATATTCATTGATTTTTGCCATTGAAAAACATCATGTTATTCATATACCAGAAATGTTTGAAGCTACTGACTGAATGAAAGGAGCTGGCATCTCACTCTCTTTGAATCTTCTTTATCATGCTAAGAGGAGCAGGAAAAAGCAAAAAATTTCAGAATTGCACCTTGCAATGCGGAGAAATTACTGTTTGTGCATTTACAATATTCATTGATTTTTGCCATTGAAAAACATCATGTTATTCATATACCAGAAATGTTTGAAGCTACTGACTGAATGAAAGGAGCTGGCATCTCACTCTCTTTGAATCTTCTTTATCATGCTAAGAGGAGCAGGGAAAAACAAAAAATTTCAGAATTGCACCTTGCAATGTGGAGAAATTACTGTTTGTGCATTTACAATATTCATTGATTTTTACCATTGAAAAACGTCCAGAAATGATTGAAGCTACTGACTGAATGAAAGGAGCTGGCACCTCACTCTCTTTGAATCTTCTTTATCATGCTAAGAGGAGCGGGAAAAAGCAAAAAAATTCAGAATTGCACCTTGCAATGCGGAGAAATTACTGTTTGTGCATTTACAATATTCATTGATTTTTGCCATTGAAAAACGTCCAGAAATGATTGAAAGTACTGACTGAATGAAAGGAGCTGGCATCTCACTCTCTTTGAATCTTCTTTATCATGCTAAGAGGAGCAGGAAAAAGCAAAAAATTTCAGAATTGCACCTTGCAATGCGGAGAAATTACTGTTTGTGCATTTACAATATTCATTGATTTTTGCCATTGAAAAACGTCCAGAAATGATTGAAGCTACTGACTGAATGAAAGGAGCTGGCATCTCACTCTCTTTGAATCTTCTTTATCATGCTAAGAGGAGCAGGAAAAAGTAAAAAATTTCAGAATTGCACCTTGCAATGCGGAGAAATTACAGTTTGTGCATTTACAATATTCATTGATTTTTGCCATTGAAAAACATCCAGAAATGATTGAAGCTACTGACTGAATGAAAGGAGCTGGCATCTCACTCTCTTTGAATCTTCTTTATCATGCTAAGAGGAGCAGGAAAAAGCAAAAAATTTCAGAATTGCACCTTGCAATGCGGAGAAATTACTGTTTGTGCATTTACAATATTCATTGATTTTTGCCATTGAAAAACATCATGTTATTCATATACCAGAAATGTTTGAAGCTACTGACTGAATGAAAGGAGCTGGCATCTCACTCTCTTTGAATCTTCATTATCATGCTAAGAGGAGCAGGAAAAAGCAAAAAATTTCAGAATTGCACCTTGCAATGTGGAGAAATTACTGTTTGTGCATTTACAATATTCATTGATTTTTAACAATGAAAAACGTCCAGAAATGATTGAATCTACTGACTGAATGAAAGTAGCTGGCATCTCACTCTCTTTGAATCTTCTTTATCATGCTAAGAGGAGCAGGAAAAAGCAAAAAATTTCAGAATTGCACCTTGCAATGCGGAGAAATTACTGTTTGTGCATTTACAATATTCATTGATTTTTGCCATTGAAAAACATCATGTTATTCATATACCAGAAATGTTTGAAGCTACTGACTGAATGAAAGGAGCTGGCATCTCACTCTCTTTGAATCTTCTTTATCATGCTAAGAGGAGCAGGAAAAAGCAAAAAATTTCAGAATTGCACCTTGCAATGCGGAGAAATTACTGTTTGTGCATTTACAATATTCATTGATTTTTGCCATTGAAAAACATCATGTTATTCATATACCAGAAATGTTTGAAGCTACTGACTGAATGAAAGGAGCTGGCATCTCACTCTCTTTGAATCTTCTTTATCATGCTAAGAGGAGCAGGAAAAAGCAAAAAATTTCAGAATTGCACCTTGCAATGTGGAGAAATTACTGTTTGTGCATTTACAATATTCATTGATTTTTACCATTGAAAAACGTCCAGAAATTATTGAAGCTACTGACTGAATGAAAGTAGATGGCATCTCACTCTCTTTGAATCTTCTTTATCATACTAAGAGGAGCAGGAAAAAGCAAAAAATTTCAGACTTGCACCTTGCAATGCGGAGAAATTACTGTTTGTGCATTTACAATATTCATTGATTTTTGCCATTGAAAAACATCATGTTATTCATATACCAGAAATGTTTGAAGCTACTGACTGAATGAAAGGAGCTGGCATCTCACTCTCTTTGAATCTTCTTTATCATGCTAAGAGGAGCAGGAAAAAGCAAAAAATTTCAGAATTGCACCTTGCAATGCGGAGAAATTACTGTTTGTGCATTTACAATATTCATTGATTTTTGCCATTGAAAAACGTCCAGAAATGATTGAAGCTACTGACTGAATGAAAGGAGCTGGCATCTCACTCTCTTTGAATCTTCTTTATCATGCTAAGAGGAGCAGGAAAAAGCAAAAAATTTCAGAATTGCACCTTGCAATGCGGAGAAATTACTGTTTGTGCATTTACAATATTCATTGATTTTTGCCATTGAAAAACGTCCAGAAATGATTGAAGCTACTGACTGAATGAAAGGAGCTGGCATCTCACTCTCTTTGAATCTTCTTTATCATGCTAAGAGGAGCAGGAAAAAGCAAAAAATTTCAGAATTGCACCTTGCAATGCGGAGAAATTACTGTTTGTGCATTTACAATATTCATTGATTTTTGCCATTGAAAAACATCATGTTATTCATATACCAGAAATGTTTGAAGCTACTGACTGAATGAAAGGAGCTGGCATCTCACTCTCTTTGAATCTTCTTTATCATGCTAAGAGGAGCAGGAAAAAGCAAAAAATTTCAGAATTGCACCTTGCAATGCGGAGAAATTACTGTTTGTGCATTTACAATATTCATTGATTTTTGCCATTGAAAAACGTCCAGAAATGATTGAAGCTACTGACTGAATGAAAGGAGCTGGCATCTCACTCTCTTTGAATCTTGTTTATCATGCTAAGAGGAGCAGGAAAAAGCAAAAAATTTCAGAATTGCACCTTGCAATGCGGAGAAATTACTGTTTGTGCATTTACAATATTCATTGATTTTTGCCATTGAAAAACATCATGTTATTCATATACCAGAAATGATTGAAGCTACTGACTGAATGAAAGGAGCTGGCATCTCACTCTCTTTGAATCTTCTTTATCATGCTAAGAGGAGCAGGAAAAAGTAAAAAATTTCAGAATTGCACCTTGCAATGCGGAGAAATTACTGTTTGTGCATTTATAATATTCAATGATTTTTGCCATTGAAAAACGTCCAGAAATGATTGAAGCTACTGACTGAACGAAAGGAGCTGGCATCTCACGCTCTTTGAATCTTCTTTATCATGCTAAGAGGAGCAGGAAAAAGCAAAACATTTCAGAATTGCACCTTGCAATGCGGAGAAATTACTGTTTGTGCATTTACAATATTCATTGATTTTTGCCATTGAAAAACGTCCAGAAATGATTGAAGCTACTGACTGAATGAAAGGAGCTGGCATCTCACTCTCTTTGAATCTTCTTTATCATGCTAAGAGGAGCAGGAAAAAGCAAAAAATTTCAGAATTGCACCTTGCAATGCGGAGAAATTACTGTTTGTGCATTTACAATATTCATTGATTTTTGCCATTGAAAAACATCATGTTATTCATATACCAGAAATGTTTGAAGCTACTGACTGAATGAAAGGAGCTGGCATCTCACTCTCTTTGAATCTTCTTTATCATGCTAAGAGGAGCAGGAAAAAGCAAAAAATTTCAGAATTGCACCTTGCAATGCGGAGAAATTACTGTTTGTGCATTTACAATATTCATTGATTTTTGCCATTGAAAAACGTCCAGAAATGATTGAAGCTACTGACTGAATGAAAGGAGCTGGCATCTCACTCTCTTTGAATCTTCTTTATCATGCTAAGAGGAGCAGGAAAAAGCAAAAAATTTCAGAATTGCACCTTGCAATGCGGAGAAATTACTGTTTGTGCATTTACAATATTCATTGATTTTTGCCATTGAAAAACATCATGTTATTCATATACCAGAAATGTTTGAAGCTACTGACTGAATGAAAGGAGCTGACATCTCACGCTCTTTGAATCTTCTTTATCATGCTAAGAGGAGCAGGAAAAAGCAAAAAATTTCAGAATTGCACCTTGCAATGCGGAGAAATTACTGTTTGTGCATTTACAATATTCATTGATTTTTGCCATTGAAAAACGTCCAGAAATGATTGAAGCTACTGACTGAATGAAAGGAGCTGGCACCTCACTCTCTTTGAATCTTCTTTATCATGCTAAGAGGAGCGGGAAAAAGCAAAAAAATTCAGAATTGCACCTTGCAATGCGGAGAAATTACTGTTTGTGCATTTACAATATTCATTGATTTTTGCCATTGAAAAACGTCCAGAAATGATTGAAAGTACTGACTGAATGAAAGGAGCTGGCATCTCACTCTCTTTGAATCTTCTTTATCATGCTAAGAGGAGCAGGAAAAAGCAAAAAATTTCAGAATTGCACCTTGCAATGCGGAGAAATTACTGTTTGTGCATTTACAATATTCATTGATTTTTGCCATTGAAAAACGTCCAGAAATGATTGAAGCTACTGACTGAATGAAAGGAGCTGGCATCTCACTCTCTTTGAATCTTCTTTATCATGCTAAGATTAGAAGGAAAAAGTAAAAAATTTCAGAATTGCACCTTGCAATGCGGAGAAATTACAGTTTGTGCATTTACAATATTCATTGATTTTTGCCATTGAAAAACATCCAGAAATGATTGAAGCTACTGACTGAATGAAAGGAGCTGGCATCTCACTCTCTTTGAATCTTCTTTATCATGCTAAGAGGAGCAGGAAAAAGCAAAAAATTTCAGAATTGCACCTTGCAATGCGGAGAAATTACTGTTTGTGCATTTACAATATTCATTGATTTTTGCCATTGAAAAACATCATGTTATTCATATACCAGAAATGTTTGAAGCTACTGACTGAATGAAAGGAGCTGGCATCTCACTCTCTTTGAATCTTCATTATCATGCTAAGAGGAGCAGGAAAAAGCAAAAAATTTCAGAATTGCACCTTGCAATGTGGAGAAATTACTGTTTGTGCATTTACAATATTCATTGATTTTTAACAATGAAAAACGTCCAGAAATGATTGAATCTACTGACTGAATGAAAGTAGCTGGCATCTCACTCTCTTTGAATCTTCTTTATCATGCTAAGAGGAGCAGGAAAAAGCAAAAAATTTCAGAATTGCACCTTGCAATGCGGAGAAATTACTGTTTGTGCATTTACAATATTCATTGATTTTTGCCAATGAAAAACATCATGTTATTCATATACCAGAAATGTTTGAAGCTACTGACTGAATGAAAGGAGCTGGCATCTCACTCTCTTTGAATCTTCTTTATCATGCTAAGAGGAGCAGGAAAAAGCAAAAAATTTCAGAATTGCACCTTGCAATGCGGAGAAATTACTGTTTGTGCATTTACAATATTCATTGATTTTTGCCATTGAAAAACATCATGTTATTCATATACCAGAAATGTTTGAAGCTACTGACTGAATGAAAGGAGCTGGCATCTCACTCTCTTTGAATCTTCTTTATCATGCTAAGAGGAGCAGGAAAAAGCAAAAAATTTCAGAATTGCACCTTGCAATGTGGAGAAATTACTGTTTGTGCATTTACAATATTCATTGATTTTTACCATTGAAAAACGTCCAGAAATTATTGAAGCTACTGACTGAATGAAAGTAGCTGGCATCTCACTCTCTTTGAATCTTCTTTATCATACTAAGAGGAGCAGGAAAAAGCAAAAAATTTCAGACTTGCACCTTGCAATGCGGAGAAATTACTGTTTGTGCATTTACAATATTCATTGATTTTTGCCATTGAAAAACATCATGTTATTCATATACCAGAAATGTTTGAAGCTACTGACTGAATGAAAGGAGCTGGCATCTCACTCTCTTTGAATCTTCTTTATCATGCTAAGAGGAGCAGGAAAAAGCAAAAAATTTCAGAATTGCACCTTGCAATGCGGAGAAATTACTGTTTGTGCATTTACAATATTCATTGATTTTTGCCATTGAAAAACGTCCAGAAATGATTGAAGCTACTGACTGAATGAAAGGAGCTGGCATCTCACTCTCTTTGAATCTTCTTTATCATGCTAAGAGGAGCAGGAAAAAGCAAAAAATTTCAGAATTGCACCTTGCAATGCGGAGAAATTACTGTTTGTGCATTTACAATATTCATTGATTTTTGCCATTGAAAAACGTCCAGAAATGATTGAAGCTACTGACTGAATGAAAGGAGCTGGCATCTCACTCTCTTTGAATCTTCTTTATCATGCTAAGAGGAGCAGGAAAAAGCAAAAAATTTCAGAATTGCACCTTGCAATGCGGAGAAATTACTGTTTGTGCATTTACAATATTCATTGATTTTTGCCATTGAAAAACATCATGTTATTCATATACCAGAAATGTTTGAAGCTACTGACTGAATGAAAGGAGCTGGCATCTCACTCTCTTTGAATCTTCTTTATCATGCTAAGAGGAGCAGGAAAAAGCAAAAAATTTCAGAATTGCACCTTGCAATGCGGAGAAATTACTGTTTGTGCATTTACAATATTCATTGATTTTTGCCATTGAAAAACGTCCAGAAATGATTGAAGCTACTGACTGAATGAAAGGAGCTGGCATCTCACTCTCTTTGAATCTTGTTTATCATGCTAAGAGGAGCAGGAAAAAGCAAAAAATTTCAGAATTGCACCTTGCAATGCGGAGAAATTACTGTTTGTGCATTTACAATATTCATTGATTTTTGCCATTGAAAAACATCATGTTATTCATATACCAGAAATGATTGAAGCTACTGACTGAATGAAAGGAGCTGGCATCTCACTCTCTTTGAATCTTCTTTATCATGCTAAGAGGAGCAGGAAAAAGTAAAAAATTTCAGAATTGCACCTTGCAATGCGGAGAAATTACTGTTTGTGCATTTATAATATTCAATGATTTTTGCCATTGAAAAAAGTCCAGAAATGATTGAAGCTACTGACTGAACGAAAGGAGCTGGCATCTCACTCTCTTTGAATCTTCTTTATCATGCTAAGAGGAGCAGGAAAAAGCAAAAAATTTCAGAATTGCACCTTGCAATGCGGAGAAATTACTGTTTGTGCATTTACAATATTCATTGATTTTTGCCATTGAAAAACGTCCAGAAATGATTGAAGCTACTGACTGAATGAAAGGAGCTGGCATCTCACTCTCTTTGAATCTTCTTTATCATGCTAAGAGGAGCAGGAAAAAGCAAATAATTTCAGAATTGCACCTTGCAATGCGGAGAAATTACATTTTGTGCATTTACAATATTCATTGATTTTTGCCTTTGAAAAACATCATGTTATTCATATACCAGAAATGTTTGAAGCTACTGACTGAATGAAAGGAGCTGACATCTCACGCTCTTTGAATCTTCTTTATCATGCTAAGAGGAGCAGGAAAAAGCAAAACATTTCAGAATTGCACCTTGCAATGCGGAGAAATTACTGTTTGTGCATTTACAATATTCATTGATTTTTGCCATTGAAAAACGTCCAGAAATGATTGAAGCTACTGACTGAATGAAAGGAGCTGGCATCTCACTCTCTTTGAATCTTCTTTATCATGCTAAGAGGAGCAGGAAAAAGCAAAAAATTTCAGAATTGCACCTTGCAATGCGGAGAAATTACTGTTTGTGCATTTACAATATTCATTGATTTTTGCCATTGAAAAACATCATGTTATTCATATACCAGAAATGTTTGAAGCTACTGACTGAATGAAAGGAGCTGGCATCTCACTCTCTTTGAATCTTCTTTATCATGCTAAGAGGAGCAGGAAAAAGCAAAAAATTTCAGAATTGCACCTTGCAATGCGGAGAAATTACTGTTTGTGCATTTACAATATTCATTGATTTTTGCCATTGAAAAACGTCCAGAAATGATTGAAGCTACTGACTGAATGAAAGGAGCTGGCATCTCACTCTCTTTGAATCTTCTTTATCATGCTAAGAGGAGCAGGAAAAAGCAAAAAATTTCAGAATTGCACCTTGCAATGCGGAGAAATTACTGTTTGTGCATTTACAATATTCATTGATTTTTGCCATTGAAAAACATCATGTTATTCATATACCAGAAATGTTTGAAGCTACTGACTGAATGAAAGGAGCTGACATCTCACGCTCTTTGAATCTTCTTTATCATGCTAAGAGGAGCAGGAAAAAGCAAAAAATTTCAGAATTGCACCTTGCAATGCGGAGAAATTACTGTTTGTGCATTTACAATATTCATTGATTTTTGCCATTGAAAAACGTCCAGAAATGATTGAAGCTACTGACTGAATGAAAGGAGCTGGCATCTCACTCTCTTTGAATCTTCTTTATCATGCTAAGAGGAGCAGGAAAAAGCAAAAAATTTCAGAATTGCACCTTGCAATGCGGAGAAATTACTGTTTGTGCATTTACAATATTCATTGATTTTTGCCATTGAAAAACATCATGTTATTCATATACCAGAAATGTTTGAAGCTACTGACTGAATGAAAGGAGCTGGCATCTCACTCTCTTTGAATCTTCTTTATCATGCTAAGAGGAGCAGGAAAAAGCAAAAAATTTCAGAATTGCACCTTGCAATGCGGAGAAATTACTGTTTGTGCATTTACAATATTCATTGATTTTTGCCATTGAAAAACATCATGTTATTCATATACCAGAAATGTTTGAAGCTACTGACTGAATGAAAGGAGCTGGCATCTCACTCTCTTTGAATCTTCTTTATCATGCTAAGAGGAGCAGGAAAAAGCAAAAAATTTCAGAATTGCACCTTGCAATGTGGAGAAATTACTGTTTGTGCATTTACAATATTCATTGATTTTTGCCATTGAAAAACGTCCAGAAATGATTGAAGCTACTGACTGAATGAAAGGAGCTGGCATCTCACTCTCTTTGAATCTTCTTTATCATGCTAAGAGGAGCAGGAAAAAGCAAAACATTTCAGAATTGCACCTTGCAATGCGGAGAAATTACTGTTTGTGCATTTACAATATTCATTGATTTTTGCCATTGAAAAACGTCCAGAAATGATTGAAGCTACTGACTGAATGAAAGGAGCTGGCATCTCACTCTCTTTGAATCTTCTTTATCATGCTAAGAGGAGCAGGAAAAAGCAAAAAATTTCAGAATTGCACCTTGCAATGCGGAGAAATTACTGTTTGTGCATTTACAATATTCATTGATTTTTGCCATTGAAAAACGTCCAGAAATGATTGAAGCTACTGACTGAATGAAAGGAGCTGGCATCTCACTCTCTTTGAATCTTCTTTATCATGCTAAGAGGAGCAGGAAAAAGCAAAAAATTTCAGAATTGCACCTTGCAATGCGGAGAAATTACTGTTTGTGCATTTACAATATTCATTGATTTTTGCCATTGAAAAACATCATGTTATTCATATACCAGAAATGATTGAAGCTACTGACTGAATGAAAGGAGCTGGCATCTCACTCTCTTTGAATCTTCTTTATCATGCTAAGAGGAGCAGGAAAAAGTAAAAAATTTCAGAATTGCACCTTGCAATGCGGAGAAATTACTGTTTGTGCATTTATAATATTCAATGATTTTTGCCATTGAAAAACGTCCAGAAATGATTGAAGCTACTGACTGAACGAAAGGAGCTGGCATCTCACTCTCTTTGAATCTTCTTTATCATGCTAAGAGGAGCAGGAAAAAGCAAAAAATTTCAGAATTGCACCTTGCAATGCGGAGAAATTACTGTTTGTGCATTTACAATATTCATTGATTTTTGCCATTGAAAAACGTCCAGAAATGATTGAAGCTACTGACTGAATGAAAGGAGCTGGCATCTCACTCTCTTTGAATCTTCTTTATCATGCTAAGAGGAGCAGGAAAAAGCAAAAAATTTCAGAATTGCACCTTGCAATGCGGAGAAATTACTGTTTGTGCATTTACAATATTCATTGATTTTTGCCATTGAAAAACATCATGTTATTCATATACCAGAAATGTTTGAAGCTACTGACTGAATGAAAGGAGCTGACATCTCACGCTCTTTGAATCTTCTTTATCATGCTAAGAGGAGCAGGAAAAAGCAAAAAATTTCAGAATTGCACCTTGCAATGCGGAGAAATTACTGTTTGTGCATTTACAATATTCATTGATTTTTGCCATTGAAAAACGTCCAGAATTGATTGAAGCTACTGACTGAATGAAAGGAGCTGGCATCTCACTCTCTTTGAATCTTCTTTATCATGCTAAGAGGAGCAGGAAAAAGCAAAAAATTTCAGAATTGCACCTTGCAATGCGGAGAAATTACTGTTTGTGCATTTACAATATTCATTGATTTTTGCCATTGAAAAACATCATGTTATTCATATACCAGAAATGTTTGAAGCTACTGACAGAATGAAAGGAGCTGGCATCTCACTCTCTTTGAATCTTCTTTATCATGCTAAGAGGAGCAGGAAAAAGCAAAAAATTTCAGAATTGCACCTTGCAATGCGGAGAAATTACTGTTTGTGCATTTACAATATTCATTGATTTTTGCCATTGAAAAACATCATGTTATTCATATACCAGAAATGTTTGAAGCTACTGACTGAATGAAAGGAGCTGGCATCTCACTCTCTTTGAATCTTCTTTACCATGCTAAGAGGAGCAGGGAAAAGCAAAAAATTTCAGAATTGCACCTTGCAATGTGGAGAAATTACTGTTTGTGCATTTACAATATTCATTGATTTTTACCATTGAAAAACGTCCAGAAATGATTGAAGCTACTGACTGAATGAAAGTAGCTGGCATCTCACTCTCTTTGAATCTTCTTTATCATGCTAAGACGAGCAGGAAAAAGCAAAAAATTTCAGACTTGCACCTTGCAATGCGGAGAAATTACTGTTTGTGCATTTACAATATTCATTGATTTTTGCCATTGAAAAACATCATGTTATTCATATACCAGAAATGTTTGAAGCTACTGACTGAATGAAAGGAGCTGGCATCTCACTCTCTTTGAATCTTCTTTATCATGCTAAGAGGAGCAGGAAAAAGCAAAAAATTTCAGAATTGCACCTTGCAATGCGGAGAAATTACTGTTTGTGCATTTACAATATTCATTGATTTTTGCCATTGAAAAACGTCCAGAAATGATTGAAGCTACTGACTGAATGAAAGGAGCTGGCATCTCACTCTCTTTGAATCTTCTTTATCATGCTAAGAGGAGCAGGAAAAAGCAAAAAATTTCAGAATTGCACCTTGCAATGCGGAGAAATTACTGTTTGTGCATTTACAATATTCATTGATTTTTGCCATTGAAAAACGTCCAGAAATTATTGAAGCTACTGACTGAATGAAAGGAGCTGGCATCTCACTCTCTTTGAATCTTCTTTATCATGCTAAGAGGAGCAGGAAAAAGCAAAAAATTTCAGAATTGCACCTTGCAATGCGGAGAAAATACTGTTTGTGCATTTACAATATTCATTGATTTTTGCCATTGAAAAACATGTTATTCATATACCAGAAATGTTTGAAGCTACTGACTGAATGAAAGGAGCTGGCACCTCACTCTCTTTGAATCTTCTTTATCATGCTAAGAGGAGCGGGAAAAAGCAAAAAATTTCAGAATTGCACCTTGCAATGCGGAGAAATTACTGTTTGTGCATTTACAATATTCATTGATTTTTGCCATTGAAAAACGTCCAGAAATGATTGAAGGTACTGACTGAATGAAAGGAGCTGGCATCTCACTCTCTTTGAATCTTCTTTATCATGCTAAGAGGAGCAGGAAAAAGCAAAAAATTTCAGAATTGCACCTTGCAATGCGGAGAAATTACTGTTTGTGCATTTACAAAATTCATTGATTTTTGCCATTGAAAAACGTCCAGAAATGATTGAAGCTACTGACTGAATGAAAGGAGCTGGCATCTCACTCTCTTTGAATCTTCTTTATCATGCTAAGAGGAGCAGGAAAAAGCAAAAAATTTCAGAATTGCACCTTGCAATGCGGAGAAATTACAGTTTGTGCATTTACAATATTCATTGATTTTTGCCATTGAGAAACGTCCAGAAATGATTGAAGCTACTGACTGAATGAAAGGAGCTGGCATCTCACTCTCTTTGAATCTTTATCATGCTAAGAGGAGCAGGAAAAAGCAAAAAATTTCAGAATTGCACCTTGCAATGCGGAGAAATTACTGTTTGTGCATTTACAATATTCATTGATTTTTGCCATTGAAAAACATCATGTTATTCATATACCAGAAATGTTTGAAGCTACTGACTGAATGAAAAGAGCTGGCATCTCACTCTCTTTGAATCTTCTTTATCATGCTAAGAGGAGCAGGAAAAAGCAAAAAATTTCAGAATTGCACCTTGCAATGTGGAGAAATTACTGTTTGTGCATTTACAATATTCATTGATTTTTACCATTGAAAAACGTCCAGAAATGATTGAAGCTACTGACTGAATGAAAGTAGCTGGCATCTCACTCTCTTTGAATCTTCTTTATCATGCTAAGAGGAGCAGGAAAAAGCAAAAAATTTCAGACTTGCACCTTGCAATGCGGAGAAATTACTGTTTGTGCATTTACAATATTCATTGATTTTTGCCATTGAAAAACATCATGTTATTGATATACCAGAAATGTTTGAAGCTACTGACTGAATGAAAGGAGCTGGCATCTCACTCTCTTTGAAACTTCTTTATCAAGCTAAGAGGAGCAGGAAAAAGCAAAAAATTTCAGAATTGCACCTTGTAATGCGGAGAAATTACTGTTTGTGCATTTAGAATATTCATTGATTTTTTCCATTGAAAAACATCATGTTATTCATATACCAGAAATGTTTGAAGCTACTGACTGAATGAAAGGAGCTGGCATCTCAATCTCTTTGAATCTTCTTTATCATGCTAAGAGGAGCAGGAAAAAGCAAAAAACTTCAGAATTGCACCTTGCAATGTGGAGAAATTACTGTTTGTGCATTTACAATATTCATTGATTTTTACCATTGAAAAACGTCCAGAAATGATTGAAGCTACTGACTGAATGAAAGTAGCTGGCATCTCACTCTCTTTGAATCTTCTTTATCATGCTAAGAGGAGCAGGAAAAAGCAAAAAATTTCAGACTTGCACCTTGCAATGCGGAGAAATTACTGTTTGTGCATTTACAATATTCATTGATTTTTGCCATTGAAAAACATCATGTTATTCATATACCAGAAATGTTTGAAGCTACTGACTGAATGAAAGGAGCTGGCATCTCACTCTCTTTGAATCTTCTTTATCATGCTAAGAGGAGCAGGAAAAAGCAAAAAATTTCAGAATTGCACCTTGCAATGCGGAGAAATTACTGTTTGTGCATTTACAATATTCATTGATTTTTGCCATTGAAAAACATCATGTTATTCATATACCAGAAATGTTTGAAGCTACTGACTGAATGAAAGGAGCTGACATCTCACTCTCTTTGAATCTTCTTTATCATGCTAAGAGGAGCAGGAAAAAGCAAAAAATTTCAGAATTGCACCTTGCAATGCGGAGAAATTACTGTTTGTGCATTTACAATATTCATTGATTTTTGCCATTGAAAAACGTCCAGAAATGATTGAAGCTACTGACTGAATGAAAGGAGCTGGCATCTCACTCTCTTTGAATCATGCTAAGAGGAGCAGAAAAAAGCAAAAAATTTCAGAATTGCACCTTGCAATGCGGAGAAATTACTGTTTGTGCATTTACAATATTCATTGATTTTTGCCATTGAAAAACATCATGTTATTCATATACCAGAAATGTTTGAAGCTACTGACTGAATGAAAGGAGCTGGCATCTCACTCTCTTTGAATCTTCTTTATCATGCTAAGAGGAGCAGGAAAAAGCAAAAAATTTTAGAATTGCACCTTGCAATGTGGAGAAATTACTGTTTGTGCATTTACAATATTCATTGATTTTTACCATTGAAAAACGTCCAGAAATGATTGAAGCTACTGACTGAATGAAAGTAGCTGGCATCTCACTCTCTTTGAATCTTCTTTATCATGCTAAGAGGAGCAGGAAAAAGCAAAAAATTTCAGACTTGCACCTTGCAATGCGGAGAAATTACTGTTTGTGCATTTACAATATTCATTGATTTTTGCCATTGAAAAACATCATGTTATTCATATACCAGAAATGTTTGAAGCTACTGACTGAATGAAAGGAGCTGGCATCTCACTCTCTTTGAATCTTCTTTATCATGCTAAGAGGAGCAGGAAAAAGCAAAAAATTTCAGAATTGCACCTTGCAATGCGGAGAAATTACTGTTTGTGCATTTACAATATTCATTGATTTTTGCCATTGAAAAACGTCCAGAAATGATTGAAGCTACTGACTGAATGAAAGGAGCTGGCATCTCACTCTCTTTGAATCTTCTTTATCATGCTAAGAGGAGCAGGAAAAAGCAAAAAATTTCAGAATTGCACCTTGCAATGCGGAGAAATTACTGTTTGTGCATTTACAATATTCATTGATTTTTGCCATTGAAAAACGTCCAGAAATGATTGAAGCTACTGACTGAATGAAAGGAGCTGGCATCTCACTCTCTTTGAATCTTCTTTATCATGCTAAGAGGAGCAGGAAAAAGCAAAAAATTTCAGAATTGCACCTTGCAATGCGGAGAAATTACTGTTTGTGCATTTACAATATTCATTGATTTTTGCCATTGAAAAACATGTTATTCATATACCAGAAATGTTTGAAGCTACTGACTGAATGAAAGGAGCTGGCACCTCAATCTCTTTGAATCTTCTTTATCATGCTAAGAGGAGCGGGAAAAAGCAAAAAATTTCAGAATTGCACCTTGCAATGCGGAGAAATTACTGTTTGTGCATTTACAATATTCATTGATTTTTGCCATTGAAAAACGTCCAGAAATGATTGAAGGTACTGACTGAATGAAAGGAGCTGGCATCTCACTCTCTTTGAATCTTCTTTATCATGCTAAGAGGAGCAGGAAAAAGCAAAAAATTTCAGAATTGCACCTTGCAATGCGGAGAAATTACTGTTTGTGCATTTACAATATTCATTGATTTTTGCCATTGAAAAAGTCCAGAAATGATTGAAGCTACTGACTGAATGAAAGGAGCTGGCATCTCACTCTCTTTGAATCTTCTTTATCATGCTAAGAGGAGCAGGAAAAAGCAAAAAATTTCAGAATTGCACCTTGCAATGCGGAGAAATTACTGTTTGTGCATTTACAATATTCATTGATTTTTGCCATTGAAAAACATCCAGAAATGATTGAAGCTACTGACTGAATGAAAGGAGCTGGCATCTCACTCTCTTTGAATCTTCTTTATCATGCTAAGAGGAGCAGGAAAAAGCAAAAAATTTCAGAATTGCACCTTGCAATGCGGAGAAATTACTGTTTGTGCATTTACAATATTCATTGATTTTTGCCATTGAAAAACATCATGTTATTCATATACCAGAAATGTTTGAAGCTACTGACTGAATGAAAGGAGCTGGCATCTCACTCTCTTTGAATCTTCTTTATCATGCTAAGAGGAGCAGGAAAAAGCAAAAAATTTCAGAATTGCACCTTGCAATGTGGAGAAATTACTGTTTGTGCATTTACAATATTCATTGATTTTTACCATTGAAAAACGTCCAGAAATGATTGAAGCTACTGACTGAATGAAAGTAGCTGGCATCTCACTCTCTTTGAATCTTCTTTATCATGCTAAGAGGAGCAGGAAAAAGCAAAAAATTTCAGACTTGCACCTTGCAATGCGGAGAAATTACTGTTTGTGCATTTACAATATTCATTGATTTTTGCCATTGAAAAACATCATGTTATTCATATACCAGAAATGTTTGAAGCTACTGACTGAATGAAAGGAGCTGGCATCTCACTCTCTTTGAATCTTCTTTATCATGCTAAGAGGAGCAGGAAAAAGCAAAAAATTTCAGAATTGCACCTTGCAATGCGGAGAAATTACTGTTTGTGCATTTACAATATTCATTGATTTTTGCCATTGAAAAACATAATGTTATTCATATACCAGAAATGTTTGAAGCTACTGACTGAATGAAAGGAGCTGGCATCTCAATCTCTTTGAATCTTCTTTATCATGCTAAGAGGAGCATGAAAAAGCAAAAAATTTCAGAATTGCACCTTGCAATGTGGAGAAATTACTGTTTGTGCATTTACAATATTCATTGATTTTTACCATTGAAAAACGTCCAGAAATGATTGAAGCTACTGACTGAATGAAAGTAGCTGGCATCTCACTCTCTTTGAATCTTCTTTATCATGCTAAGAGGAGCAGGAAAAAGCAAAAAATTTCAGACTTGCACCTTGCAATGCGGAGAAATTACTGTTTGTGCATTTACAATATTCATTGATTTTTGCCATTGAAAAACATCATGTTATTCATATACCAGAAATGTTTGAAGCTACTGACTGAATGAAAGGAGCTGGCATCTCACTCTCTTTGAATCTTCTTTATCATGCTAAGAGGAGCAGAAAAAAGCAAAAAATTTCAGACTTGCACCTTGCAATGCGGAGAAATTACTGTTTGTGCATTTACAATATTCATTGATTTTTGCCATTGAAAAACATCATGTTATTCATATACCAGAAATGTTTGAAGCTACTGACTGAATGAAAGGAGCTGGCATCTCACTCTCTTTGAATCTTCTTTATCATGCTAAGAGGAGCAGGAAAAAGCAAAAAATTTCAGAATTGCACCTTGCAATGCGGAGAAATTACTGTTTGTGCATTTACAATATTCATTGATTTTTGCCATTGAAAAACGTCCAGAAATGATTGAAGGTACTGACTGAATGAAAGGAGCTGGCATCTCACTCTCTTTGAATCTTCTTTATCATGCTAAGAGGAGCAGGAAAAAGCAAAAAATTTCAGAATTGCAACTTGCAATGCGGAGAAATTACTGTTTGTGCATTTACAATATTCATTGATTTTTGCCATTGAAAAACGTCCAGAAATGATTGAAGCTACTGACTGAATGAAAGGAGCTGGCATCTCACTCTCTTTGAATCTTCTTTATCATGCTAAGTGGAGCAGGAAAAAGCAAAAAATTTCAGAATTGCACCTTGCAATGCGGAGAAATTACAGTTTGTGCATTTACAATATTCATTGATTTTTGCCATTGAAAAACGTCCAGAAATGATTGAAGCTACTGACTGAATGAAAGGAGCTGGCATCTCACTCTCTTTGAATCTTCTTTATCATGCTAAGAGGAGCAGGAAAAAGCAAAAAATTTCAGAATTGCACCTTGCAATGCGGAGAAATTACTGTTTGTGCATTTACAATATTCGTTGATTTTTGCCATTGAAAAACGTCCAGAAATGATTGAAGCTACTGACTGAATGAAAGGAGCTGGCATCTCACTCTCTTTGAATCTTCTTTATCATGCTAAGAGGAGCAGGAAAAAGCAAAAAATTTCAGAATTGCACCTTGCAATGCGGAGAAATTACAGTTTGTGCATTTACAATATTCATTGATTTTTGCCATTGAAAAACGTCCAGAAATGATTGAAGCTACTGACTGAATGAAAGGAGCTGGCATCTCACTCTCTTTGAATCTTCTTTATCATGCTAAGAGGAGCAGGAAAAAGCAAAAAATTTCAGAATTGCACCTTGCAATGCGGAGAATTTACTGTTTGTGCATTTACAATATTCATTGATTTTTGCCATTGAAAAACATGTTATTCATATACCAGAAATGTTTGAAGCTCCTGACTGAATGAAAGGAGCTGGCACCTCACTCTCTTTGAATCTTCTTTATCATGCTAAGAGGAGCAGGAAAAAGCAAAAAATTTCAGAATTGCACCTTGCAATGCGGAGAAATTACTGTTTGTGCATTTACAATATTCATTGATTTTTGCCATTGAAAAACGTCCAGAAATGATTGAAGCTACTGACTGAATGAAAGGAGCTGGCATCTCACTCTCTTTGAATCTTCTTTATCATGCTAAGAGGAGCAGGAAAAAGCAAAAAATTTCAGAATTGCACCTTGCAATGCGGAGAAATTACTGTTTGTGCATTTACAATATTCATTGATTTTTGCCATTGAAAAACGTCCAGAAATGATTGAAGCTACTGACTGAATGAAAGGAGCTGGCATCTCACTCTCTTTGAATCTTCTTTATCATGCTAAGAGGAGCAGGAAAAAGCAAAAAATTTCAGAATTGCACCTTGCAATGCGGAGAAATTACTGTTTGTGCATTTACAATATTCATTGATTTTTGCCATTGAAAAACGTCCAGAAATGATTGAAGCTACTGACTGAATGAAAGGAGCTGGCATCTCACTCTCTTTGAATCTTCTTTATCATGCTAAGAGGAGCAGGAAAAAGCAAAAAATTTCAGAATTGCACCTTGCAATGCGGAGAAATTACTGTTTGTGCATTTACAATATTCATTGATTTTTGCCATTGAAAAACATGTTATTCATATACCAGAAATGTTTGAAGCTACTGACTGAATGAAAGGAGCTGGCATCTCACTCTCTTTGAATCTTCTTTATCATGCTAAGAGGAGCAGGAAAAAGCAAAAAATTTCAGAATTGCACCTTGCAATGCGGAGAAATTACTGTTTGTGCATTTACAATATTCATTGATTTTTGCCATTGAAAAACATCCAGAAATGATTGAAGCTACTGACTGAATGAAAGGAGCTGGCATCTCACTCTCTTTGAATCATGCTAAGAGGAGCAGAAAAAAGCAAAAAATTTCAGAATTGCACCTTGCAATGCGGAGAAATTACTGTTTGTGCATTTACAATATTCATTGATTTTTGCCATTGAAAAACATCATGTTATTCATATACCAGAAATGTTTGAAGCTACTGACTGAATGAAAGGAGCTGGCATCTCACTCTCTTTGAATCTTCTTTATCATGCTAAGAGGAGCAGGAAAAAGCAAAAAATTTTAGAATTGCACCTTGCAATGTGGAGAAATTACTGTTTGTGCATTTACAATATTCATTGATTTTTACCATTGAAAAACGTCCAGAAATGATTGAAGCTACTGACTGAATGAAAGTAGCTGGCATCTCACTCTCTTTGAATCTTCTTTATCATGCTAAGAGGAGCAGGAAAAAGCAAAAAATTTCAGACTTGCACCTTGCAATGCGGAGAAATTACTGTTTGTGCATTTACAATATTCATTGATTTTTGCCATTGAAAAACATCATGTTATTCATATACCAGAAATGTTTGAAGCTACTGACTGAATGAAAGGAGCTGGCATCTCACTCTCTTTGAATCTTCTTTATCATGCTAAGAGGAGCAGGAAAAAGCAAAAAATTTCAGAATTGCACCTTGCAATGCGGAGAAATTACTGTTTGTGCATTTACAATATTCATTGATTTTTGCCATTGAAAAACGTCCAGAAATGATTGAAGCTACTGACTGAATGAAAGGAGCTGGCATCTCACTCTCTTTGAATCTTCTTTATCATGCTAAGAGGAGCAGGAAAAAGCAAAAAATTTCAGAATTGCACCTTGCAATGCGGAGAAATTACTGTTTGTGCATTTACAATATTCATTGATTTTTGCCATTGAAAAACGTCCAGAAATGATTGAAGCTACTGACTGAATGAAAGGAGCTGGCATCTCACTCTCTTTGAATCTTCTTTATCATGCTAAGAGGAGCAGGAAAAAGCAAAAAATTTCAGAATTGCACCTTGCAATGCGGAGAAATTACTGTTTGTGCATTTACAATATTCATTGATTTTTGCCATTGAAAAACATGTTATTCATATACCAGAAATGTTTGAAGCTACTGACTGAATGAAAGGAGCTGGCACCTCAATCTCTTTGAATCTTCTTTATCATGCTAAGAGGAGCGGGAAAAAGCAAAAAATTTCAGAATTGCACCTTGCAATGCGGAGAAATTACTGTTTGTGCATTTACAATATTCATTGATTTTTGCCATTGAAAAACGTCCAGAAATGATTGAAGGTACTGACTGAATGAAAGGAGCTGGCATCTCACTCTCTTTGAATCTTCTTTATCATGCTAAGAGGAGCAGGAAAAAGCAAAAAATTTCAGAATTGCACCTTGCAATGCGGAGAAATTACTGTTTGTGCATTTACAATATTCATTGATTTTTGCCATTGAAAAAGTCCAGAAATGATTGAAGCTACTGACTGAATGAAAGGAGCTGGCATCTCACTCTCTTTGAATCTTCTTTATCATGCTAAGAGGAGCAGGAAAAAGCAAAAAATTTCAGAATTGCACCTTGCAATGCGGAGAAATTACTGTTTGTGCATTTACAATATTCATTGATTTTTGCCATTGAAAAACATCCAGAAATGATTGAAGCTACTGACTGAATGAAAGGAGCTGGCATCTCACTCTCTTTGAATCTTCTTTATCATGCTAAGAGGAGCAGGAAAAAGCAAAAAATTTCAGAATTGCACCTTGCAATGCGGAGAAATTACTGTTTGTGCATTTACAATATTCATTGATTTTTGCCATTGAAAAACATCATGTTATTCATATACCAGAAATGTTTGAAGCTACTGACTGAATGAAAGGAGCTGGCATCTCACTCTCTTTGAATCTTCTTTATCATGCTAAGAGGAGCAGGAAAAAGCAAAAAATTTCAGAATTGCACCTTGCAATGTGGAGAAATTACTGTTTGTGCATTTACAATATTCATTGATTTTTACCATTGAAAAACGTCCAGAAATGATTGAAGCTACTGACTGAATGAAAGTAGCTGGCATCTCACTCTCTTTGAATCTTCTTTATCATGCTAAGAGGAGCAGGAAAAAGCAAAAAATTTCAGACTTGCACCTTGCAATGCGGAGAAATTACTGTTTGTGCATTTACAATATTCATTGATTTTTGCCATTGAAAAACATCATGTTATTCATATACCAGAAATGTTTGAAGCTACTGACTGAATGAAAGGAGCTGGCATCTCACTCTCTTTGAATCTTCTTTATCATGCTAAGAGGAGCAGGAAAAAGCAAAAAATTTCAGAATTGCACCTTGCAATGCGGAGAAATTACTGTTTGTGCATTTACAATATTCATTGATTTTTGCCATTGAAAAACATAATGTTATTCATATACCAGAAATGTTTGAAGCTACTGACTGAATGAAAGGAGCTGGCATCTCAATCTCTTTGAATCTTCTTTATCATGCTAAGAGGAGCATGAAAAAGCAAAAAATTTCAGAATTGCACCTTGCAATGTGGAGAAATTACTGTTTGTGCATTTACAATATTCATTGATTTTTGCCATTGAAAAACATCATGTTATTCATATACCAGAAATGTTTGAAGCTACTGACTGAATGAAAGGAGCTGACATCTCACTCTCTTTGAATCTTCTTTATCATGCTAAGAGGAGCAGGAAAAAGCAAAAAATTTCAGAATTGCACCTTGCAATGCGGAGAAATTACTGTTTGTGCATTTACAATATTCATTGATTTTTGCCATTGAAAAACGTCCAGAAATGATTGAAGCTACTGACTGAATGAAAGGAGCTGGCATCTCACTCTCTTTGAATCATGCTAAGAGGAGCAGAAAAAAGCAAAAAATTTCAGAATTGCACCTTGCAATGCGGAGAAATTACTGTTTGTGCATTTACAATATTCATTGATTTTTGCCATTGAAAAACATCATGTTATTCATATACCAGAAATGTTTGAAGCTACTGACTGAATGAAAGGAGCTGGCATCTCACTCTCTTTGAATCTTCTTTATCATGCTAAGAGGAGCAGGAAAAAGCAAAAAATTTTAGAATTGCACCTTGCAATGTGGAGAAATTACTGTTTGTGCATTTACAATATTCATTGATTTTTACCATTGAAAAACGTCCAGAAATGATTGAAGCTACTGACTGAATGAAAGTAGCTGGCATCTCACTCTCTTTGAATCTTCTTTATCATGCTAAGAGGAGCAGGAAAAAGCAAAAAATTTCAGACTTGCACCTTGCAATGCGGAGAAATTACTGTTTGTGCATTTACAATATTCATTGATTTTTGCCATTGAAAAACATCATGTTATTCATATACCAGAAATGTTTGAAGCTACTGACTGAATGAAAGGAGCTGGCATCTCACTCTCTTTGAATCTTCTTTATCATGCTAAGAGGAGCAGGAAAAAGCAAAAAATTTCAGAATTGCACCTTGCAATGCGGAGAAATTACTGTTTGTGCATTTACAATATTCATTGATTTTTGCCATTGAAAAACGTCCAGAAATGATTGAAGCTACTGACTGAATGAAAGGAGCTGGCATCTCACTCTCTTTGAATCTTCTTTATCATGCTAAGAGGAGCAGGAAAAAGCAAAAAATTTCAGAATTGCACCTTGCAATGCGGAGAAATTACTGTTTGTGCATTTACAATATTCATTGATTTTTGCCATTGAAAAACGTCCAGAAATGATTGAAGCTACTGACTGAATGAAAGGAGCTGGCATCTCACTCTCTTTGAATCTTCTTTATCATGCTAAGAGGAGCAGGAAAAAGCAAAAAATTTCAGAATTGCACCTTGCAATGCGGAGAAATTACTGTTTGTGCATTTACAATATTCATTGATTTTTGCCATTGAAAAACATCATGTTATTCATATACCAGAAATGTTTGAAGCTACTGACTGAATGAAAGGAGCTGGCATCTCACTCTCTTTGAATCTTCTTTATCATGCTAAGAGGAGCAGGAAAAAGCAAAAAATTTCAGAATTGCACCTTGCAATGCGGAGAAATTACTGTTTGTGCATTTACAATATTCATTGATTTTTGCCATTGAAAAACGTCCAGAAATGATTGAAGCTACTGACTGAATGAAAGGAGCTGGCATCTCACTCTCTTTGAATCTTCTTTATCATGCTAAGAGGAGCAGGAAAAAGCAAAAAATTTCAGAATTGCACCTTGCAATGCGGAGAAATTACTGTTTGTGCATTTACAATATTCATTGATTTTTGCCATTGAAAAACGTCCAGAAATGATTGAAGGTACTGACTGAATGAAAGGAGCTGGCATCTCACTCTCTTTGAATCTTCTTTATCATGCTAAGAGGAGCAGGAAAAAGCAAAAAATTTCAGAATTGCACCTTGCAATGCGGAGAAATTACTGTTTGTGCATTTACAATATTCATTGATTTTTGCCATTGAAAAAGTCCAGAAATGATTGAAGCTACTGACTGAATGAAAGGAGCTGGCATCTCACTCTCTTTGAATCTTCTTTATCATGCTAAGAGGAGCAGGAAAAAGCAAAAAATTTCAGAATTGCACCTTGCAATGCGGAGAAATTACTGTTTGTGCATTTACAATATTCATTGATTTTTGCCATTGAAAAACATCCAGAAATGATTGAAGCTACTGACTGAATGAAAGGAGCTGGCATCTCACTCTCTTTGAATCTTCTTTATCATGCTAAGAGGAGCAGGAAAAAGCAAAAAATTTCAGAATTGCACCTTGCAATGCGGAGAAATTACTGTTTGTGCATTTACAATATTCATTGATTTTTGCCATTGAAAAACATCATGTTATTCATATACCAGAAATGTTTGAAGCTACTGACTGAATGAAAGGAGCTGGCATCTCACTCTCTTTGAATCTTCTTTATCATGCTAAGAGGAGCAGGAAAAAGCAAAAAATTTCAGAATTGCACCTTGCAATGTGGAGAAATTACTGTTTGTGCATTTACAATATTCATTGATTTTTACCATTGAAAAACGTCCAGAAATGATTGAAGCTACTGACTGAATGAAAGTAGCTGGCATCTCACTCTCTTTGAATCTTCTTTATCATGCTAAGAGGAGCAGGAAAAAGCAAAAAATTTCAGAATTGCACCTTGCAATGCGGAGAAATTACTGTTTGTGCATTTACAATATTCATTGATTTTTGCCATTGAAAAACGTCCAGAAATGATTGAAGCTACTGACTGAATGAAAGGAGCTGGCATCTCACTCTCTTTGAATCTTCTTTATCATGCTAAGAGGAGCAGGAAAAAGCAAAAAATTTCAGAATTGCACCTTGCAATGCGGAGAAATTACTGTTTGTGCATTTACAATATTCATTGATTTTTGCCATTGAAAAACGTCCAGAAATGATTGAAGCTACTGACTGAATGAAAGGAGCTGGCATCTCACTCTCTTTGAATCTTCTTTATCATGCTAAGAGGAGCAGGAAAAAGCAAAAAATTTCAGAATTGCACCTTGCAATGCGGAGAAATTACTGTTTGTGCATTTACAATATTCATTGATTTTTGCCATTGAAAAACATGTTATTCATATACCAGAAATGTTTGAAGCTACTGACTGAATGAAAGGAGCTGGCACCTCAATCTCTTTGAATCTTCTTTATCATGCTAAGAGGAGCGGGAAAAAGCAAAAAATTTCAGAATTGCACCTTGCAATGCGGAGAAATTACTGTTTGTGCATTTACAATATTCATTGATTTTTGCCATTGAAAAACGTCCAGAAATGATTGAAGGTACTGACTGAATGAAAGGAGCTGGCATCTCACTCTCTTTGAATCTTCTTTATCATGCTAAGAGGAGCAGGAAAAAGCAAAAAATTTCAGAATTGCACCTTGCAATGCGGAGAAATTACTGTTTGTGCATTTACAATATTCATTGATTTTTGCCATTGAAAAAGTCCAGAAATGATTGAAGCTACTGACTGAATGAAAGGAGCTGGCATCTCACTCTCTTTGAATCTTCTTTATCATGCTAAGAGGAGCAGGAAAAAGCAAAAAATTTCAGAATTGCACCTTGCAATGCGGAGAAATTACTGTTTGTGCATTTACAATATTCATTGATTTTTGCCATTGAAAAACATCCAGAAATGATTGAAGCTACTGACTGAATGAAAGGAGCTGGCATCTCACTCTCTTTGAATCTTCTTTATCATGCTAAGAGGAGCAGGAAAAAGCAAAAAATTTCAGAATTGCACCTTGCAATGCGGAGAAATTACTGTTTGTGCATTTACAATATTCATTGATTTTTGCCATTGAAAAACATCATGTTATTCATATACCAGAAATGTTTGAAGCTACTGACTGAATGAAAGGAGCTGGCATCTCACTCTCTTTGAATCTTCTTTATCATGCTAAGAGGAGCAGGAAAAAGCAAAAAATTTCAGAATTGCACCTTGCAATGTGGAGAAATTACTGTTTGTGCATTTACAATATTCATTGATTTTTACCATTGAAAAACGTCCAGAAATGATTGAAGCTACTGACTGAATGAAAGTAGCTGGCATCTCACTCTCTTTGAATCTTCTTTATCATGCTAAGAGGAGCAGGAAAAAGCAAAAAATTTCAGACTTGCACCTTGCAATGCGGAGAAATTACTGTTTGTGCATTTTTCAATATTCATTGATTTTTGCCATTGAAAAACATCATGTTATTCATATACCAGAAATGTTTGAAGCTACTGACTGAATGAAAGGAGCTGGCATCTCACTCTCTTTGAATCTTCTTTATCATGCTAAGAGGAGCAGGAAAAAGCAAAAAATTTCAGAATTGCACCTTGCAATGCGGAGAAATTACTGTTTGTGCATTTACAATATTCATTGATTTTTGCCATTGAAAAACATAATGTTATTCATATACCAGAAATGTTTGAAGCTACTGACTGAATGAAAGGAGCTGGCATCTCAATCTCTTTGAATCTTCTTTATCATGCTAAGAGGAGCATGAAAAAGCAAAAAATTTCAGAATTGCACCTTGCAATGTGGAGAAATTACTGTTTGTGCATTTACAATATTCATTGATTTTTACCATTGAAAAACGTCCAGAAATGATTGAAGCTACTGACTGAATGAAAGTAGCTGGCATCTCACTCTCTTTGAATCTTCTTTATCATGCTAAGAGGAGCAGGAAAAAGCAAAAAATTTCAGACTTGCACCTTGCAATGCGGAGAAATTACTGTTTGTGCATTTACAATATTCATTGATTTTTGCCATTGAAAAACATCATGTTATTCATATACCAGAAATGTTTGAAGCTACTGACTGAATGAAAGGAGCTGGCATCTCACTCTCTTTGAATCTTCTTTATCATGCTAAGAGGAGCAGAAAAAAGCAAAAAATTTCAGACTTGCACCTTGCAATGCGGAGAAATTACTGTTTGTGCATTTACAATATTCATTGATTTTTGCCATTGAAAAACATCATGTTATTCATATACCAGAAATGTTTGAAGCTACTGACTGAATGAAAGGAGCTGGCATCTCACTCTCTTTGAATCTTCTTTATCATGCTAAGAGGAGCAGGAAAAAGCAAAAAATTTCAGAATTGCACCTTGCAATGCGGAGAAATTACTGTTTGTGCATTTACAATATTCATTGATTTTTGCCATTGAAAAACGTCCAGAAATGATTGAAGGTACTGACTGAATGAAAGGAGCTGGCATCTCACTCTCTTTGAATCTTCTTTATCATGCTAAGAGGAGCAGGAAAAAGCAAAAAATTTCAGAATTGCAACTTGCAATGCGGAGAAATTACTGTTTGTGCATTTACAATATTCATTGATTTTTGCCATTGAAAAACGTCCAGAAATGAATGAAGCTACTGACTGAATGAAAGGAGCTGGCATCTCACTCTCTTTGAATCTTCTTTATCATGCTAAGTGGAGCAGGAAAAAGCAAAAAATTTCAGAATTGCACCTTGCAATGCGGAGAAATTACAGTTTGTGCATTTACAATATTCATTGATTTTTGCCATTGAAAAACGTCCAGAAATGATTGAAGCTACTGACTGAATGAAAGGAGCTGGCATCTCACTCTCTTTGAATCTTCTTTATCATGCTAAGAGGAGCAGGAAAAAGCAAAAAATTTCAGAATTGCACCTTGCAATGCGGAGAAATTACTGTTTGTGCATTTACAATATTCTTTGATTTTTGCCATTGAAAAACGTCCAGAAATGATTGAAGCTACTGACTGAATGAAAGGAGCTGGCATCTCACTCTCTTTGAATCTTCTTTATCATGCTAAGAGGAGCAGGAAAAAGCAAAAAATTTCAGAATTGCACCTTGCAATGCGGAGAAATTACAGTTTGTGCATTTACAATATTCATTGATTTTTGCCATTGAAAAACGTCCAGAAATGATTGAAGCTACTGACTGAATGAAAGGAGCTGGCATCTCACTCTCTTTGAATCTTCTTTATCATGCTAAGAGGAGCAGGAAAAAGCAAAAAATTTCAGAATTGCACCTTGCAATGCGGAGAATTTACTGTTTGTGCATTTACAATATTCATTGATTTTTGCCATTGAAAAACATGTTATTCATATACCAGAAATGTTTGAAGCTCCTGACTGAATGAAAGGAGCTGGCACCTCACTCTCTTTGAATCTTCTTTATCATGCTAAGAGGAGCAGGAAAAAGCAAAAAATTTCAGAATTGCACCTTGCAATGCGGAGAAATTACTGTTTGTGCATTTACAATATTCATTGATTTTTGCCATTGAAAAACGTCCAGAAATGATTGAAGCTACTGACTGAATGAAAGGAGCTGGCATCTCACTCTCTTTGAATCTTCTTTATCATGCTAAGAGGAGCAGGAAAAAGCAAAAAATTTCAGAATTGCACCTTGCAATGCGGAGAAATTACTGTTTTTGCATTTACAATATTCATTGATTTTTGCCATTGAAAAACGTCCAGAAATGATTGAAGCTACTGACTGAATGAAAGGAGCTGGCATCTCACTCTCTTTGAATCTTCTTTATCATGCTAAGAGGAGCAGGAAAAAGCAAAAAATTTCAGAATTGCACCTTGCAATGCGGAGAAATTACTGTTTGTGCATTTACAATATTCATTGATTTTTGCCATTGAAAAACGTCCAGAAATGATTGAAGCTACTGACTGAATGAAAGGAGCTGGCATCTCACTCTCTTTGAATCTTCTTTATCATGCTAAGAGGAGCAGGAAAAAGCAAAAAATTTCAGAATTGCACCTTGCAATGCGGAGAAATTACTGTTTGTGCATTTACAATATTCATTGATTTTTGCCATTGAAAAACATGTTATTCATATACCAGAAATGTTTGAAGCTACTGACTGAATGAAAGGAGCTGGCACCTCAATCTCTTTGAATCTTCTTTATCATGCTAAGAGGAGCGGGAAAAAGCAAAAAATTTCAGAATTGCACCTTGCAATGCGGAGAAATTACTGTTTGTGCATTTACAATATTCATTGATTTTTGCCATTGAAAAACGTCCAGAAATGATTGAAGGTACTGACTGAATGAAAGGAGCTGGCATCTCACTCTCTTTGAATCTTCTTTATCATGCTAAGAGGAGCAGGAAAAAGCAAAAAATTTCAGAATTGCACCTTGCAATGCGGAGAAATTACTGTTTGTGCATTTACAATATTCATTGATTTTTGCCATTGAAAAAGTCCAGAAATGATTGAAGCTACTGACTGAATGAAAGGAGCTGGCATCTCACTCTCTTTGAATCTTCTTTATCATGCTAAGAGGAGCAGGAAAAAGCAAAAAATTTCAGAATTGCACCTTGCAATGCGGAGAAATTACTGTTTGTGCATTTACAATATTCATTGATTTTTGCCATTGAAAAAGTCCAGAAATGATTGAAGCTACTGACTGAATGAAAGGAGCTGGCATCTCACTCTCTTTGAATCTTCTTTATCATGCTAAGAGGAGCAGGAAAAAGCAAAAAATTTCAGAATTGCACCTTGCAATGCGGAGAAATTACTGTTTGTGCATTTACAATATTCATTGATTTTTGCCATTGAAAAACATGTTATTCATATACCAGAAATGTTTGAAGCTACTGACTGAATGAAAGGAGCTGGCATCTCACTCTCTTTGAATCTTCTTTATCATGCTAAGAGGAGCAGGAAAAAGCAAAAAATTTCAGAATTGCACCTTGCAATGCGGAGAAATTACTGTTTGTGCATTTACAATATTCATTGATTTTTGCCATTGAAAAACATCATGTTATTCATATACCAGAAATGTTTGAAGCTACTGACTGAATGAAAGGAGCTGGCATCTCACTCTCTTTGAATCTTCTTTATCATGCTAAGAGGAGCAGGAAAAAGCAAAAAATTTCAGAATTGCACCTTGCAATGTGGAGAAATTACTGTTTGTGCATTTACAATATTCATTGATTTTTACCATTGAAAAACGTCCAGAAATGATTGAAGCTACTGACTGAATGAAAGTAGCTGGCATCTCACTCTCTTTGAATCTTCTTTATCATGCTAAGAGGAGCAGGAAAAAGCAAAAAATTTCAGACTTGCACCTTGCAATGCGGAGAAATTACTGTTTGTGCATTTACAATATTCATTGATTTTTGCCATTGAAAAACATCATGTTATTCATATACCAGAAATGTTTGAAGCTACTGACTGAATGAAAGGAGCTGGCATCTCACTCTCTTTGAATCTTCTTTATCATGCTAAGAGGAGCAGGAAAAAGCAAAAAATTTCAGAATTGCACCTTGCAATGCGGAGAAATTACTTTTTGTGCATTTACAATATTCATTGATTTTTGCCATTGAAAAACATAATGTTATTCATATACCAGAAATGTTTGAAGCTACTGACTGAATGAAAGGAGCTGGCATCTCAATCTCTTTGAATCTTCTTTATCATGCTAAGAGGAGCATGAAAAAGCAAAAAATTTCAGAATTGCACCTTGCAATGTGGAGAAATTACTGTTTGTGCATTTACAATATTCATTGATTTTTACCATTGAAAAACGTCCAGAAATGATTGAAGCTACTGACTGAATGAAAGTAGCGGGCATCTCACTCTCTTTGAATCTTCTTTATCATGCTAAGAGGAGCAGGAAAAAGCAAAAAATTTCAGACTTGCACCTTGCAATGCGGAGAAATTACTGTTTGTGCATTTACAATATTCATTGATTTTTGCCATTGAAAAACATCATGTTATTCATATACCAGAAATGTTTGAAGCTACTGACTGAATGAAAGGAGCTGGCATCTCACTCTCTTTGAATCTTCTTTATCATGCTAAGAGGAGCAGAAAAAAGCAAAAAATTTCAGACTTGCACCTTGCAATGCGGAGAAATTACTGTTTGTGCATTTACAATATTCATTGATTTTTGCCATTGAAAAACATCATGTTATTCATATACCAGAAATGTTTGAAGCTACTGACTGAATGAAAGGAGCTGGCATCTCACTCTCTTTGAATCTTCTTTATCATGCTAAGAGGAGCAGGAAAAAGCAAAAAATTTCAGAATTGCACCTTGCAATGCGGAGAAATTACTGTTTGTGCATTTACAATATTCATTGATTTTTGCCATTGAAAAACGTCCAGAAATGATTGAAGGTACTGACTGAATGAAAGGAGCTGGCATCTCACTCTCTTTGAATCTTCTTTATCATGCTAAGAGGAGCAGGAAAAAGCAAAAAATTTCAGAATTGCAACTTGCAATGCGGAGAAATTACTGTTTGTGCATTTACAATATTCATTGATTTTTGCCATTGAAAAACGTCCAGAAATGATTGAAGCTACTGACTGAATGAAAGGAGCTGGCATCTCACTCTCTTTGAATCTTCTTTATCATGCTAAGTGGAGCAGGAAAAAGCAAAAAATTTCAGAATTGCACCTTGCAATGCGGAGAAATTACAGTTTGTGCATTTACAATATTCATTGATTTTTGCCATTGAAAAACGTCCAGAAATGATTGAAGCTACTGACTGAATGAAAGGAGCTGGCATCTCACTCTCTTTGAATCTTCTTTATCATGCTAAGAGGAGCAGGAAAAAGCAAAAAATTTCAGAATTGCACCTTGCAATGCGGAGAAATTACTGTTTGTGCATTTACAATATTCGTTGATTTTTGCCATTGAAAAACGTCCAGAAATGATTGAAGCTACTGACTGAATGAAAGGAGCTGGCATCTCACTCTCTTTGAATCTTCTTTATCATGCTAAGAGGAGCAGGAAAAAGCAAAAAATTTCAGAATTGCACCTTGCAATGCGGAGAAATTACAGTTTGTGCATTTACAATATTCATTGATTTTTGCCATTGAAAAACGTCCAGAAATGATTGAAGCTACTGACTGAATGAAAGGAGCTGGCATCTCACTCTCTTTGAATCTTCTTTATCATGCTAAGAGGAGCAGGAAAAAGCAAAAAATTTCAGAATTGCACCTTGCAATGCGGAGAATTTACTGTTTGTGCATTTACAATATTCATTGATTTTTGCCATTGAAAAACATGTTATTCATATACCAGAAATGTTTGAAGCTCCTGACTGAATGAAAGGAGCTGGCACCTCACTCTCTTTGAATCTTCTTTAGCATGCTAAGAGGAGCAGGAAAAAGCAAAAAATTTCAGAATTGCACCTTGCAATGCGGAGAAATTACTGTTTGTGCATTTACAATATTCATTGATTTTTGCCATTGAAAAACGTCCAGAAATGATTGAAGCTACTGACTGAATGAAAGGAGCTGGCATCTCACTCTCTTTGAATCTTCTTTATCATGCTAAGAGGAGCAGGAAAAAGCAAAAAATTTCAGAATTGCACCTTGCAATGCGGAGAAATTACTGTTTGTGCATTTACAATATTCATTGATTTTTGCCATTGAAAAATGTCCAGAAATGATTGAAGCTACTGACTGAATGAAAGGAGCTGGCATCTCACTCTCTTTGAATCTTCTTTATCATGCTAAGAGGAGCAGGAAAAAGCAAAAAATTTCAGAATTGCGCCTTGCAATGCGGAGAAATTACTGTTTGTGCATTTACAAAATTCATTGATTTTTGCCATTGAAAAACATTATGTTATTCATATACCAGAAATGATTGAAGCTACTGACTGAAGGAAAGGAGCTGGCATCTCACTCTCTTTGAATCTTCTTTATCATGCTAAGAGGAGCAGGAAAAAGCAAAAAATTTCAGAATTGCACCTTGCAATGCGGAGAATTTACTGTTTGTGCATTTACAATATTCATTGATTTTTGCCATTGAAAAACGTCCAGAAATTATTGAAGCTACTGACTGAATGAAAGGAGCTGGCATCTCACTCTCTTTTAATCTTCTTTATCATGCTAAGAGGAGCAGGAAAAAGCAAAAAATTTCAGAATTGCACCTTGCAATGCGGAGAAATTACAGTTTGTGCATTTACAATATTCATTGATTTTTGCCATTGAAAAACGTCCAGAAATGATTGAAGCTACTGACTGAATGAAAGGAGCTGGCATCTCACTCTCTTTGAATCTTCTTTATCATGCTAAGAGGAGCAGGAAAAAGCAAAAAATTTCAGAATTGCACCTTGCAATGCGGAGAAATTACTGTTTGTGCATTTACAATATTCGTTGATTTTTGCCATTGAAAAACGTCCAGAAATGATTGAAGCTACTGACTGAATGAAAGGAGCTGGCATCTCACTCTCTTTGAATCTTCTTTATCATGCTAAGAGGAGCAGGAAAAAGCAAAAAATTTCAGAATTGCACCTTGCAATGCGGAGAAATTACTGTTTGTGCATTTACAATATTCATTGATTTTTGCCATTGAAAAACATCATGTTATTCATATACCAGAAATGTTTGAAGCTACTGACTGAATGAAAGGAGCTGGCATCTCACTCTCTTTGAATCTTCTTTATCATGCTAAGAGGAGCAGGAAAAAGCAAAAAATTTCAGACTTGCACCTTGCAATGCGGAGAAATTACTGTTTGTGCATTTACAATATTCATTGATTTTTGCCATTGAAAAACATCATGTTATTCATATACCAGAAATGTTTGAAGCTACTGACTGAATGAAAGGAGCTGGCATCTCACTCTCTTTGAATCTTCTTTATCATGCTAAGAGGAGCAGAAAAAAGCAAAAAATTTCAGACTTGCACCTTGCAATGCGGAGAAATTACTGTTTGTGCATTTACAATATTCATTGATTTTTGCCATTGAAAAACATCATGTTATTCATATACCAGAAATGTTTGAAGCTACTGACTGAATGAAAGGAGCTGGCATCTCACTCTCTTTGAATCTTCTTTATCATGCTAAGAGGAGCAGGAAAAAGCAAAAAATTTCAGAATTGCACCTTGCAATGCGGAGAAATTACTGTTTGTGCATTTACAATATTCATTGATTTTTGCCATTGAAAAACGTCCAGAAATGATTGAAGGTACTGACTGAATGAAAGGAGCTGGCATCTCACTCTCTTTGAATCTTCTTTATCATGCTAAGAGGAGCAGGAAAAAGCAAAAAATTTCAGAATTGCAACTTGCAATGCGGAGAAATTACTGTTTGTGCATTTACAATATTCATTGATTTTTGCCATTGAAAAACGTCCAGAAATGATTGAAGCTACTGACTGAATGAAAGGAGCTGGCATCTCACTCTCTTTGAATCTTCTTTATCATGCTAAGAGGAGCAGGAAAAAGCAAAAAATTTCAGAATTGCACCTTGCAATGCGGAGAAATTACTGTTTGTGCATTTACAATATTCGTTGATTTTTGCCATTGAAAAACGTCCAGAAATGATTGAAGCTACTGACTGAATGAAAGGAGCTGGCATCTCACTCTCTTTGAATCTTCTTTATCATGCTAAGAGGAGCAGGAAAAAGCAAAAAATTTCAGAATTGCACCTTGCAATGCGGAGAAATTACTGTTTGTGCATTTACAATATTCATTGATTTTTGCCATTGAAAAACGTCCAGAAATGATTGAAGCTACTGACTGAATGAAAGGAGCTGGCATCTCACTCTCTTTGAATCTTCTTTATCATGCTAAGAGGAGCAGGAAAAAGCAAAAAATTTCAGAATTGCACCTTGCAATGCGGAGAATTTACTGTTTGTGCATTTACAATATTCATTGATTTTTGCCATTGAAAGACATGTTATTCATATACCAGAAATGTTTGAAGCTCCTGACTGAATGAAAGGAGCTGGCACCTCACTCTCTTTGAATCTTCTTTATCATGCTAAGAGGAGCAGGAAAAAGCAAAAAATTTCAGAATTGCACCTTGCAATGCGGAGAAATTACTGTTTGTGCATTTACAATATTCATTGATTTTTGCCATTGAAAAACGTCCAGAAATGATTGAAGCTACTGACTGAATGAAAGGAGCTGGCATCTCACTCTCTTTGAATCTTCTTTATCATGCTAAGAGGAGCAGGAAAAAGCAAAAAATTTCAGAATTGCACCTTGCAATGCGGAGAAATTACTGTTTGTGCATTTACAATATTCATTGATTTTTGCCATTGAAAAATGTCCAGAAATGATTGAAGCTACTGACTGAATGAAAGGAGCTGGCATCTCACTCTCTTTGAATCTTCTTTATCATGCTAAGAGGAGCAGGAAAAAGCAAAAAATTTCAGAATTGCGCCTTGCAATGCGGAGAAATTACTGTTTGTGCATTTACAAAATTCATTGATTTTTGCCATTGAAAAACATCATGTTATTCATATACCAGAAATGATTGAAGCTACTGACTGAAGGAAAGGAGCTGGCATCTCACTCTCTTTGAATCTTCTTTATCATGCTAAGAGGAGCAGGAAAAAGCAAAAAATTTCAGAATTGCAACTTGCAATGCGGAGAATTTACTGTTTGTGCATTTACAATATTCATTGATTTTTGCCATTGAAAAACGTCCAGAAATGATTGAAGCTACTGACTGAATGAAAGGAGCTGGCATCTCACTCTCTTTGAATCTTCTTTATCATGCTAAGAGGAGCAGGAAAAAGCAAAAAATTTCAGAATTGCACCTTGCAATGCGGAGAAATTACTGTTTGTGCATTTACAATATTCATTGATTTTTGCCATTGAAAAACGTCCAGAAATGATTGAAGCTACTGACTGAATGAAAGGAGCTGGCATCTCACTCTCTTTGAATCTTCTTTATCATGCTAAGAGGAGCAGTAAAAAGCAAAAAATTTCAGAATTGCACCTTGCAATGCGGAGAAATTACTGTTTGTGCATTTACAATATTCATTGATTTTTGCCATTGAAAAACATGTTATTCATATACCAGAAATGTTTGAAGCTACTGACTGAATGAAAGGAGCTGGCACCTCACTCTCTTTGAATCTTCTTTATCATGCTAAGAGGAGCGGGAAAAAGCAAAAAATTTCAGAATTGCACCTTGCAATGCGGAGAAATTACTGTTTGTGCATTTACAATATTCATTGATTTTTGCCATTGAAAAACGTCCAGAAATGATTGAAGGTACTGACTGAATGAAAGGAGCTGGCATCTCACTCTCTTTGAATCTTCTTTATCATGCTAAGAGGAGCAGGAAAAAGCAAAAAATTTCAGAATTGCACCTTGCAATGCGGAGAAATTACTGTTTGTGCATTTACAAAATTCATTGATTTTTGCCATTGAAAAACGTCCAGAAATGATTGAAGCTACTGACTGAATGAAAGGAGCTGGCATCTCACTCTCTTTGAATCTTCTTTATCATGCTAAGAGGAGCAGGAAAAAGCAAAAAATTTCAGAATTGCACCTTGCAATGCGGAGAAATTACAGTTTGTGCATTTACAATATTCATTGATTTTTGCCATTGAGAAACGTCCAGAAATGATTGAAGCTACTGACTGAATGAAAGGAGCTGGCATCTCACTCTCTTTGAATCTTTATCATGCTAAGAGGAGCAGGAAAAAGCAAAAAATTTCAGAATTGCACCTTGCAATGCGGAGAAATTACTGTTTGTGCATTTACAATATTCATTGATTTTTGCCATTGAAAAACATCATGTTATTCATATACCAGAAATGTTTGAAGCTACTGACTGAATGAAAGGAGCTGGCATCTCACTCTCTTTGAATCTTCTTTATCATGCTAAGAGGAGCAGGAAAAAGCAAAAAATTTCAGAATTGCACCTTGCAATGTGGAGAAATTACTGTTTGTGCATTTACAATATTCATTGATTTTTACCATTGAAAAACGTCCAGAAATGATTGAAGCTACTGACTGAATGAAAGTAGCTGGCATCTCACTCTCTTTGAATCTTCTTTATCATGCTAAGAGGAGCAGGAAAAAGCAAAAAATTTCAGACTTGCACCTTGCAATGCGGAGAAATTACTGTTTGTGCATTTACAATATTCATTGATTTTTGCCATTGAAAAACATCATGTTATTGATATACCAGAAATGTTTGAAGCTACTGACTGAATGAAAGGAGCTGGCATCTCACTCTCTTTGAATCTTCTTTATCATGCTAAGAGGAGCAGGAAAAAGCAAAAAATTTCAGAATTGCACCTTGTAATGCGGAGAAATTACTGTTTGTGCATTTAGAATATTCATTGATTTTTTCCATTGAAAAACATCATGTTATTCATATACCAGAAATGTTTGAAGCTACTGACTGAATGAAAGGAGCTGGCATCTCAATCTCTTTGAATCTTCTTTATCATGCTAAGAGGAGCAGGAAAAAGCAAAAAACTTCAGAATTGCACCTTGCAATGTGGAGAAATTACTGTTTGTGCATTTACAATATTCATTGATTTTTACCATTGAAAAACGTCCAGAAATGATTGAAGCTACTGACTGAATGAAAGTAGCTGGCATCTCACTCTCTTTGAATCTTCTTTATCATGCTAAGAGGAGCAGGAAAAAGCAAAAAATTTCAGACTTGCACCTTGCAATGCGGAGAAATTACTGTTTGTGCATTTACAATATTCATTGATTTTTGCCATTGAAAAACATCATGTTATTCATATACCAGAAATGTTTGAAGCTACTGACTGAATGAAAGGAGCTGGCATCTCACTCTCTTTGAATCTTCTTTATCATGCTAAGAGGAGCAGGAAAAAGCAAAAAATTTCAGAATTGCACCTTGCAATGCGGAGAAATTACTGTTTGTGCATTTACAATATTCATTGATTTTTGCCATTGAAAAACATCATGTTATTCATATACCAGAAATGTTTGAAGCTACTGACTGAATGAAAGGAGCTGACATCTCACTCTCTTTGAATCTTCTTTATCATGCTAAGAGGAGCAGGAAAAAGCAAAAAATTTCAGAATTGCACCTTGCAATGCGGAGAAATTACTGTTTGTGCATTTACAATATTCATTGATTTTTGCCATTGAAAAACGTCCAGAAATGATTGAAGCTACTGACTGAATGAAAGGAGCTGGCATCTCACTCTCTTTGAATCATGCTAAGAGGAGCAGGAAAAAGCAAAAAATTTCAGAATTGCACCTTGCAATGCGGAGAAATTACTGTTTGTGCATTTACAATATTCATTGATTTTTGCCATTGAAAAACATCATGTTATTCATATACCAGAAATGTTTGAAGCTACTGACTGAATGAAAGGAGCTGGCATCTCACTCTCTTTGAATCTTCTTTATCATGCTAAGAGGAGCAGGAAAAAGCAAAAAATTTCAGAATTGCACCTTGCAATGCGGAGAAATTACTGTTTGTGCATTTACAATATTCATTGATTTTTGCCATTGAAAAACGTCCAGAAATGATTGAAGCTACTGACTGAATGAAAGGAGCTGGCATCTCACTCTCTTTGAATCTTCTTTATCATGCTAAGAGGAGCAGGAAAAAGCAAAAAATTTCAGAATTGCACCTTGCAATGCGGAGAAATTACTGTTTGTGCATTTACAATATTCATTGATTTTTGCCATTGAAAAACGTCCAGAAATGATTGAAGCTACTGACTGAATGAAAGGAGCTGGCATCTCACTCTCTTTGAATCTTCTTTATCATGCTAAGAGGAGCAGGAAAAAGCAAAAAATTTCAGAATTGCACCTTGCAATGCGGAGAAATTACTGTTTGTGCATTTACAATATTCATTGATTTTTGCCATTGAAAAACATGTTATTCATATACCAGAAATGTTTGAAGCTACTGACTGAATGAAAGGAGCTGGCACCTCAATCTCTTTGAATCTTCTTTATCATGCTAAGAGGAGCGGGAAAAAGCAAAAAATTTCAGAATTGCACCTTGCAATGCGGAGAAATTACAGTTTGTGCATTTACAATATTCATTGATTTTTGCCATTGAAAAACGTCCAGAAATGATTGAAGGTACTGACTGAATGAAAGGAGCTGGCATCTCACTCTCTTTGAATCTTCTTTATCATGCTAAGAGGAGCAGGAAAAAGCAAAAAATTTCAGAATTGCACCTTGCAATGCGGAGAAATTACTGTTTGTGCATTTACAATATTCATTGATTTTTGCCATTGAAAAAGTCCAGAAATGATTGAAGCTACTGACTGAATGAAAGGAGCTGGCATCTCACTCTCTTTGAATCTTCTTTATCATGCTAAGAGGAGCAGGAAAAAGCAAAAAATTTCAGAATTGCACCTTGCAATGCGGAGAAATTACTGTTTGTGCATTTACAATATTCATTGATTTTTGCCATTGAAAAACATCCAGAAATGATTGAAGCTACTGACTGAATGAAAGGAGCTGGCATCTCACTCTCTTTGAATCTTCTTTATCATGCTAAGAGGAGCAGGAAAAAGCAAAAAATTTCAGAATTGCACCTTGCAATGCGGAGAAATTACTGTTTGTGCATTTACAATATTCATTGATTTTTGCCATTGAAAAACATCATGTTATTCATATACCAGAAATGTTTGAAGCTACTGACTGAATGAAAGGAGCTGGCATCTCACTCTCTTTGAATCTTCTTTATCATGCTAAGAGGAGCAGGAAAAAGCAAAAAATTTCAGAATTGCACCTTGCAATGTGGAGAAATTACTGTTTGTGCATTTACAATATTCATTGATTTTTACCATTGAAAAACGTCCAGAAATGATTGAAGCTACTGACTGAATGAAAGTAGCTGGCATCTCACTCTCTTTGAATCTTCTTTATCATGCTAAGAGGAGCAGGAAAAAGCAAAAAATTTCAGACTTGCACCTTGCAATGGGGAGAAATTACTGTTTGTGCATTTACAATATTCATTGATTTTTGCCATTGAAAAACATCATGTTATTCATATACCAGAAATGTTTGAAGCTACTGACTGAATGAAAGGAGCTGGCATCTCACTCTCTTTGAATCTTCTTTATCATGCTAAGAGGAGCAGGAAAAAGCAAAAAATTTCAGAATTGCACCTTGCAATGCGGAGAAATTACTGTTTGTGCATTTACAATATTCATTGATTTTTGCCATTGAAAAACATAATGTTATTCATATACCAGAAATGTTTGAAGCTACTGACTGAATGAAAGGAGCTGGCATCTCAATCTCTTTGAATCTTCTTTATCATGCTAAAAGGAGCATGAAAAAGCAAAAAATTTCAGAATTGCACCTTGCAATGTGGAGAAATTACTGTTTGTGCATTTACAATATTCATTGATTTTTACCATTGAAAAACGTCCAGAAATGATTGAAGCTACTGACTGAATGAAAGTAGCTGGCATCTCACTCTCTTTGAATCTTCTTTATCATGCTAAGAGGAGCAGGAAAAAGCAAAAAATTTCAGACTTGCACCTTGCAATGCGGAGAAATTACTGTTTGTGCATTTACAATATTCATTGATTTTTGCCATTGAAAAACATCATGTTATTCATATACCAGAAATGTTTGAAGCTACTGACTGAATGAAAGGAGCTGGCATCTCACTCTCTTTGAATCTTCTTTATCATGCTAAGAGGAGCAGAAAAAAGCAAAAAATTTCAGACTTGCACCTTGCAATGCGGAGAAATTACTGTTTGTGCATTTACAATATTCATTGATTTTTGCCATTGAAAAACATCATGTTATTCATATACCAGAAATGTTTGAAGCTACTGACTGAATGAAAGGAGCTGGCATCTCACTCTCTTTGAATCTTCTTTATCATGCTAAGAGGAGCAGGAAAAAGCAAAAAATTTCAGAATTGCACCTTGCAATGCGGAGAAATTACTGTTTGTGCATTTACAATATTCATTGATTTTTGCCATTGAAAAACGTCCAGAAATGATTGAAGGTACTGACTGAATGAAAGGAGCTGGCATCTCACTCTCTTTGAATCTTCTTTATCATGCTAAGAGGAGCAGGAAAAAGCAAAAAATTTCAGAATTGCAACTTGCAATGCGGAGAAATTACTGTTTGTGCATCTACAATATTCATTGATTTTTGCCATTGAAAAACGTCCAGAAATGATTGAAGCTACTGACTGAATGAAAGGAGCTGGCATCTCACTCTCTTTGAATCTTCTTTATCATGCTAAGTGGAGCAGGAAAAAGCAAAAAATTTCAGAATTGCACCTTGCAATGCGGAGAAATTACAGTTTGTGCATTTACAATATTCATTGATTTTTGCCATTGAAAAACGTCCAGAAATGATTGAAGCTACTGACTGAATGAAAGGAGCTGGCATCTCACTCTCTTTGAATCTTCTTTATCATGCTAAGAGGAGCAGGAAAAAGCAAAAAATTTCAGAATTGCACCTTGCAATGCGGAGAAATTACTGTTTGTGCATTTACAATATTCGTTGATTTTTGCCATTGAAAAACGTCCAGAAATGATTGAAGCTACTGACTGAATGAAAGGAGCTGGCATCTCACTCTCTTTGAATCTTCTTTATCATGCTAAGAGGAGCAGGAAAAAGCAAAAAATTTCAGAATTGCACCTTGCAATGCGGAGAAATTACAGTTTGTGCATTTACAATATTCATTGATTTTTGCCATTGAAAAACGTCCAGAAATGATTGAAGCTACTGACTGAATGAAAGGAGCTGGCATCTCACTCTCTTTGAATCTTCTTTATCATGCTAAGAGGAGCAGGAAAAAGCAAAAAATTTCAGAATTGCACCTTGCAATGCGGAGAATTTACTGTTTGTGCATTTACAATATTCATTGATTTTTGCCATTGAAAAACATGTTATTCATATACCATGAATGTTTGAAGCTCCTGACTGAATGAAAGGAGCTGGCACCTCACTCTCTTTGAATCTTCTTTATCATGCTAAGAGGAGCAGGAAAAAGCAAAAAATTTCAGAATTGCACCTTGCAATGCGGAGAAATTACTGTTTGTGCATTTACAATATTCATTGATTTTTGCCATTGAACAACGTCCAGAAATGATTGAAGCTACTGACTGAATGAAAGGAGCTGGCATCTCACTCTCTTTGAATCT
This sequence comes from Phyllobates terribilis, assembly GCF_046119375.1. Classification (NCBI taxonomy): domain Eukaryota; kingdom Metazoa; phylum Chordata; class Amphibia; order Anura; family Dendrobatidae; genus Phyllobates; species Phyllobates terribilis. The sequence goes on along the minus strand of NW_027363476.1, from coordinate 109,473 downwards.
TCTTTATCATGCTAAGAGGAGCAGGAAAAAGCAAAAAATTTCAGAATTGCACCTTGCAATGCGGAGAAATTACTGTTTGTGCATTTACAATATTCATTGATTTTTGCCATTGAAAAATGTCCAGAAATGATTGAAGCTACTGACTGAATGAAAGGAGCTGGCATCTCACTCTCTTTGAATCTTCTTTATCATGCTAAGAGGAGCAGGAAAAAGCAAAAAATTTCAGAATTGCGCCTTGCAATGCGGAGAAATTACTGTTTGTGCATTTACAAAATTCATTGATTTTTGCCATTGAAAAACATTATGTTATTCATATACCAGAAATGATTGAAGCTACTGACTGATGGAAAGGAGCTGGCATCTCACTCTCTTTGAATCTTCTTTATCATGCTAAGAGGAGCAGGAAAAAGCAAAAAATTTCAGAATTGCACCTTGCAATGCGGAGAATTTACTGTTTGTGCATTTACAATATTCATTGATTTTTGCCATTGAAAAACGTCCAGAAATTATTGAAGCTACTGACTGAATGAAAGGAGCTGGCATCTCACTCTCTTTTAATCTTCTTTATCATGCTAAGAGGAGCAGGAAAAAGCAAAAAATTTCAGAATTGCACCTTGCAATGCGGAGAAATTACAGTTTGTGCATTTACAATATTCATTGATTTTTGCCATTGAAAAACGTCCAGAAATGATTGAAGCTACTGACTGAATGAAAGGAGCTGGCATCTCACTCTCTTTGAATCTTCTTTATCATGCTAAGAGGAGCAGGAAAAAGCAAAAAATTTCAGAATTGCACCTTGCAATGCGGAGAAATTACTGTTTGTGCATTTACAATATTCGTTGATTTTTGCCATTGAAAAACGTCCAGAAATGATTGAAGCTACTGACTGAATGAAAGGAGCTGGCATCTCACTCTCTTTGAATCTTCTTTATCATGCTAAGAGGAGCAGGAAAAAGCAAAAAATTTCAGAATTGCACCTTGCAATGCGGAGAAATTACTGTTTGTGCATTTACAATATTCATTGATTTTTGCCATTGAAAAACATCATGTTATTCATATACCAGAAATGTTTGAAGCTACTGACTGAATGAAAGGAGCTGGCATCTCACTCTCTTTGAATCTTCTTTATCATGCTAAGAGGAGCAGGAAAAAGCAAAAAATTTCAGAATTGCACCTTGCAATGCGGAGAAATTACTGTTTGTGCATTTACAATATTCATTGATTTTTGCCATTGAAAAACATAATGTTATTCATATACCAGAAATGTTTGAAGCTACTGACTGAATGAAAGGAGCTGGCATCTCAATCTCTTTGAATCTTCTTTATCATGCTAAGAGGAGCATGAAAAAGCAAAAAATTTCAGAATTGCACCTTGCAATGCGGAGAAATTACTGTTTGTGCATTTACAATATTCATTGATTTTTGCCATTGAAAAACATCATGTTATTCATATACCAGAAATGTTTGAAGCTACTGACTGAATGAAAGGAGCTGGCATCTCACTCTCTTTGAATCTTCTTTATCATGCTAAGAGGAGCAGGAAAAAGCAAAAAATTTCAGAATTGCACCTTGCAATGCGGAGAAATTACTGTTTGTGCATTTACAATATTCATTGATTTTTGCCATTGAAAAACGTCCAGAAATGATTGAAGGTACTGACTGAATGAAAGGAGCTGGCATCTCACTCTCTTTGAATCTTCTTTATCATGCTAAGAGGAGCAGGAAAAAGCAAAAAATTTCAGAATTGCAACTTGCAATGTGGAGAAATTACTGTTTGTGCATTTACAATATTCATTGATTTTTGCCATTGAAAAACGTCCAGAAATGATTGAAGCTACTGACTGAATGAAAGGAGCTGGCATCTCACTCTCTTTGAATCTTCTTTATCATGCTAAGTGGAGCAGGAAAAAGCAAAAAATTTCAGAATTGCACCTTGCAATGCGGAGAAATTACAGTTTGTGCATTTACAATATTCATTGATTTTTGCCATTGAAAAACGTCCAGAAATGATTGAAGCTACTGACTGAATGAAAGGAGCTGGCATCTCACTCTCTTTGAATCTTCTTTATCATGCTAAGATGAGCAGGAAAAAGCAAAAAATTTCAGAATTGCACCTTGCAATGCGGAGAAATTACTGTTTGTGCATTTACAATATTCGTTGATTTTTGCCATTGAAAAACGTCCAGAAATGATTGAAGCTACTGACTGAATGAAAGGAGCTGGCATCTCACTCTCTTTGAATCTTCTTTATCATGCTAAGAGGAGCAGGAAAAAGCAAAAAATTTCAGAATTGCACCTTGCAATGCGGAGAAATTACTGTTTGTGCATTTACAATATTCATTGATTTTTGCCATTGAAAAACGTCCAGAAATGATTGAAGCTACTGACTGAATGAAAGGAGCTGGCATCTCACTCTCTTTGAATCTTCTTTATCATGCTAAGAGGAGCAGGAAAAAGCAAAAAATTTCAGAATTGCACCTTGCAATGCGGAGAATTTACTGTTTGTGCATTTACAATATTCATTGATTTTTGCCATTGAAAAACATGTTATTCATATACCAGAAATGTTTGAAGCTCCTGACTGAATGAAAGGAGCTGGCACCTCACTCTCTTTGAATCTTCTTTATCATGCTAAGAGGAGCAGGAAAAAGCAAAAAATTTCAGAATTGCACCTTGCAATGCGGAGAAATTACTGTTTGTGCATTTACAATATTCATTGATTTTTGCCATTGAAAAACGTCCAGAAATGATTGAAGCTACTGACTGAATGAAAGGAGCTGGCATCTCACTCTCTTTGAATCTTCTTTATCATGCTAAGAGGAGCAGGAAAAAGCAAAAAATTTCAGAATTGCACCTTGCAATGCGGAGAAATTACTGTTTGTGCATTTACAATATTCATTGATTTTTGCCATTGAAAAATGTCCAGAAATGATTGAAGCTACTGACTGAATGAAAGGAGCTGGCATCTCACTCTCTTTGAATCTTCTTTATCATGCTAAGAGGAGCAGGAAAAAGCAAAAAATTTCAGAATTGCGCCTTGCAATGCGGAGAAATTACTGTTTGTGCATTTACAAAATTCATTGATTTTTGCCATTGAAAAACATCATGTTATTCATATACCAGAAATGATTGAAGCTACTGACTGAAGGAAAGGAGCTGGCATCTCACTCTCTTTGAATCTTCTTTATCATGCTAAGAGGAGCAGGAAAAAGCAAAAAATTTCAGAATTGCAACTTGCAATGCGGAGAATTTACTGTTTGTGCATTTACAATATTCATTGATTTTTGCCATTGAAAAACGTCCAGAAATGATTGAAGCTACTGACTGAATGAAAGGAGCTGGCATCTCACTCTCTTTGAATCTTCTTTATCATGCTAAGAGGAGCAGGAAAAAGCAAAAAATTTCAGAATTGCACCTTGCAATGCGGAGAAATTACAGTTTGTGCATTTACAATATTCATTGATTTTTGCCATTGAAAAACGTCCAGAAATGATTGAAGCTACTGACTGAATGAAAGGAGCTGGCATCTCACTCTCTTTGAATCTTCTTTATCATGCTAAGAGGAGCAGGAAAAAGCAAAAAATTTCAGAATTGCACCTTGCAATGCGGAGAAATTACTGTTTGTGCATTTACAATATTCGTTGATTTTTGCCATTGAAAAACGTCCAGAAATGATTGAAGCTACTGACTGAATGAAAGGAGCTGGCATCTCACTCTCTTTGAATCTTCTTTATCATGCTAAGAGGAGCAGGAAAAAGCAAAAAATTTCAGAATTGCACCTTGCAATGCGGAGAAATTACAGTTTGTGCATTTACAATATTCATTGATTTTTGCCATTGAAAAACGTCCAGAAATGATTAAAGCTACTGACTGAATGAAAGGAGCTGGCATCTCACTCTCTTTGAAACTTCTTTATCATGCTAAGAGGAGCAGGAAAAAGCAAAAAATTTCAGAATTGCACCTTGCAATGCGGAGAAATTACTGTTTGTGCATTTACAATATTCATTGATTTTTGCCATTGAAAAACATGTTATTCATATACCAGAAATGTTTGAAGCTCCTGACTGAATGAAAGGAGCTGGCACCTCACTCTCTTTGAATCTTCTTTATCATGCTAAGAGGAGCAGGAAAAAGTAAAAAATTTCAGAATTGCACCTTGCAATGCGGAGAAATTACTGTTTGTGCATTTACAATATTCATTGATTTTTGCCATTGAAAAACGTCCAGAAATGATTGTAGCTACTGACTGAATGAAAGGAGCTGGCATCTCACTCTCTTTGAATCTTCTTTATCATGCTAAGAGGAGCAGGAAAAAGCAAAAAATTTCAGAATTGCACCTTGCAATGCGGAGAAATTACTGTTTGTGCATTTACAATATTCATTGATTTTTGCCATTGAAAAACATCATGTTATTCATATACCAGAAATGTTTGAAGCTACTGACTGAATGAAAGGAGCTGACATCTCACTCTCTTTGAATCTTCTTTATCATGCTAAGAGGAGCAGGAAAAAGCAAAAAATTTCAGAATTGCACCTTGCAATGCGGAGAAATTACTGTTTGTGCATTTACAATATTCATTGATTTTTGCCATTGAAAAACGTCCAGAAATGATTGAAGCTACTGACTGAATGAAAGGAGCTGGCATCTCACTCTCTTTGAATCATGCTAAGAGGAGCAGGAAAAAGCAAAAAATTTCAGAATTGCACCTTGCAATGCGGAGAAATTACTGTTTGTGCATTTACAATATTCATTGATTTTTGCCATTGAAAAACATCATGTTATTCATATACCAGAAATGTTTGAAGCTACTGACTGAATGAAAGGAGCTGGCATCTCACTCTCTTTGAATCTTCTTTATCATGCTAAGAGGAGCAGGAAAAAGCAAAAAATTTTAGAATTGCACCTTGCAATGTGGAGAAATTACTGTTTGTGCATTTACAATATTCATTGATTTTTACCATTGAAAAACGTCCAGAAATGATTGAAGCTACTGACTGAATGAAAGTAGCTGGCATCTCACTCTCTTTGAATCTTCTTTATCATGCTAAGAGGAGCAGGAAAAAGCAAAAAATTTCAGACTTGCACCTTGCAATGCGGAGAAATTACTGTTTGTGCATTTACAATATTCATTGATTTTTGCCATTGAAAAACATCATGTTATTCATATACCAGAAATGTTTGAAGCTACTGACTGAATGAAAGGAGCTGGCATCTCACTCTCTTTGAATCTTCTTTATCATGCTAAGAGGAGCAGGAAAAAGCAAAAAATTTCAGAATTGCACCTTGCAATGCGGAGAAAATACTGTTTGTGCATTTACAATATTCATTGATTTTTGCCATTGAAAAACGTCCAGAAATGATTGAAGCTACTGACTGAATGAAAGGAGCTGGCATCTCACTCTCTTTGAATCTTCTTTATCATGCTAAGAGGAGCAGGAAAAAGCAAAAAATTTCAGAATTGCACCTTGCAATGCGGAGAAATTACTGTTTGTGCATTTACAATATTCATTGATTTTTGCCATTGAAAAACGTCCAGAAATGATTGAAGCTACTGACTGAATGAAAGGAGCTGGCATCTCACTCTCTTTGAATCTTCTTTATCATGCTAAGAGGAGCAGGAAAAAGCAAAAAATTTCAGAATTGCACCTTGCAATGCGGAGAAATTACTGTTTGTGCATTTACAATATTCATTGATTTTTGCCATTGAAAAACATGTTATTCATATACCAGAAATGTTTGAAGCTACTGACTGAATGAAAGGAGCTGGCACCTCAATCTCTTTGAATCTTCTTTATCATGCTAAGAGGAGCGGGAAAAAGCAAAAAATTTCAGAATTGCACCTTGCAATGCGGAGAAATTACTGTTTGTGCATTTACAATATTCATTGATTTTTGCCATTGAAAAACGTCCAGAAATGATTGAAGGTACTGACTGAATGAAAGGAGCTGGCATCTCACTCTCTTTGAATCTTCTTTATCATGCTAAGAGGAGCAGGAAAAAGCAAAAAATTTCAGAATTGCACCTTGCAATGCGGAGAAATTACTGTTTGTGCATTTACAATATTCATTGATTTTTGCCATTGAAAAACGTCCAGAAATGATTGAAGCTACTGACTGAATGAAAGGAGCTGGCATCTCACTCTCTTTGAATCTTCTTTATCATGCTAAGAGGAGCAGGAAAAAGCAAAAAATTTCAGAATTGCACCTTGCAATGCGGAGAAATTACTGTTTGTGCATTTACAATATTCATTGATTTTTGCCATTGAAAAACATCCAGAAATGATTGAAGCTACTGACTGAATGAAAGGAGCTGGCATCTCACTCTCTTTGAATCTTCTTTATCATGCTAAGAGGAGCAGGAAAAAGCAAAAAATTTCAGAATTGCACCTTGCAATGCTGAGAAATTACTGTTTGTGCATTTACAATATTCATTGATTTTTGCCAATGAAAAACATCATGTTATTCATATACCAGAAATGTTTGAAGCTACTGACTGAATGAAAGGAGCTGGCATCTCACTCTCTTTGAATCTTCTTTATCATGCTAAGAGGAGCAGGAAAAAGCAAAAAATTTCAGAATTGCACCTTGCAATGTGGAGAAATTACTGTTTGTGCATTTACAATATTCATTGATTTTTACCATTGAAAAACGTCCAGAAATGATTGAAGCTACTGACTGAATGAAAGTAGCTGGCATCTCACTCTCTTTGAATCTTCTTTATCATGCTAAGAGGAGCAGGAAAAAGCAAAAAATTTCAGACTTGCACCTTGCAATGCGGAGAAATTACTGTTTGTGCATTTACAATATTCATTAATTTTTGCCATTGAAAAACATCATGTTATTCATATACCAGAAATGTTTGAAGCTACTGACTGAATGAAAGGAGCTGGCATCTCACTCTCTTTGAATCTTCTTTATCATGCTAAGAGGAGCAGAAAAAAGCAAAAAATTTCAGACTTGCACCTTGCAATGCGGAGAAATTACTGTTTGTGCATTTACAATATTCATTGATTTTTGCCATTGAAAAACATCATGTTATTCATATACCAGAAATGTTTGAAGCTACTGACTGAATGAAAGGAGCTGGCATCTCACTCTCTTTGAATCTTCTTTATCATGCTAAGAGGAGCAGGAAAAAGCAAAAAATTTCAGAATTGCACCTTGCAATGCGGAGAAATTACTGTTTGTGCATTTACAATATTCATTGATTTTTGCCATTGAAAAACGTCCAGAAATGATTGAAGGTACTGACTGAATGAAAGGAGCTGGCATCTCACTCTCTTTGAATCTTCTTTATCATGCTAAGAGGAGCAGGAAAAAGCAAAAAATTTCAGAATTGCAACTTGCAATGCGGAGAAATTACTGTTTGTGCATTTACAATATTCATTGATTTTTGCCATTGAAAAACGTCCAGAAATGATTGAAGCTACTGACTGAATGAAAGGAGCTGGCATCTCACTCTCTTTGAATCTTCTTTATCATGCTAAGAGGAGCAGGAAAAAGCAAAAAATTTCAGAATTGCACCTTGCAATGCGGAGAAATTACTGTTTGTGCATTTACAATATTCATTGATTTTTGCCATTGAAAAACGTCCAGAAATGATTGAAGCTACTGACTGAATGAAAGGAGCTGGCATCTCACTCTCTTTGAATCTTCTTTATCATGCTAAGAGGAGCAGGAAAAAGCAAAAAATTTCAGAATTGCACCTTGCAATGCGGAGAAATTACTGTTTGTGCATTTACAATATTCATTGATTTTTGCCATTGAAAAACATCCAGAAATGATTGAAGCTACTGACTGAATGAAAGGAGCTGGCATCTCACTCTCTTTGAATCTTCTTTATCATGCTAAGAGGAGCAGGAAAAAGCAAAAAATTTCAGAATTGCACCTTGCAATGCGGAGAAATTACTGTTTGTGCATTTACAATATTCATTGATTTTTGCCATTGAAAAACATCATGTTATTCATATACCAGAAATGTTTGAAGCTACTGACTGAATGAAAGGAGCTGGCATCTCACTCTCTTTGAATCTTCTTTATCATGCTAAGAGGAGCAGGAAAAAGCAAAAAATTTCAGAATTGCACCTTGCAATGTGGAGAAATTACTGTTTGTGCATTTACAATATTCATTGATTTTTACCATTGAAAAACGTCCAGAAATGATTGAAGCTACTGACTGAATGAAAGTAGCTGGCATCTCACTTTCTTTGAATCTTCTTTATCATGCTAAGAGGAGCAGGAAAAAGCAAAAAATTTCAGACTTGCACCTTGCAATGCGGAGAAATTACTGTTTGTGCATTTACAATATTCATTAATTTTTGCCATTGAAAAACATCATGTTATTCATATACCAGAAATGTTTGAAGCTACTGACTGAATGAAAGGAGCTGGCATCTCACTCTCTTTGAATCTTCTTTATCATGCTAAGAGGAGCAGAAAAAAGCAAAAAATTTCAGACTTGCACCTTGCAATGCGGAGAAATTACTGTTTGTGCATTTACAATATTCATTGATTTTTGCCATTGAAAAATATCATGTTATTCATATACCAGAAATGTTTGAAGCTACTGACTGAATGAAAGGAGCTGGCATCTCACTCTCTTTGAATCTTCTTTATCATGCTAAGAGGAGCAGGAAAAAGCAAAAAATTTCAGAATTGCACCTTGCAATGCGGAGAAATTACTGTTTGTGCATTTACAATATTCATTGATTTTTGCCATTGAAAAACGTCCAGAAATGATTGAAGGTACTGACTGAATGAAAGGAGCTGGCATCTCACTCTCTTTGAATCTTCTTTATCATGCTAAGAGGAGCAGGAAAAAGCAAAAAATTTCAGAATTGCAACTTGCAATGCGGAGAAATTACTGTTTGTGCATTTACAATATTCATTGATTTTTGCCATTGAAAAACGTCCAGAAATGATTGAAGCTACTGACTGAATGAAAGGAGCTGGCATCTCACTCTCTTTGAATCTTCTTTATCATGCTAAGTGGAGCAGGAAAAAGCAAAAAATTTCAGAATTGCACCTTGCAATGCGGAGAAATTACAGTTTGTGCATTTACAATATTCATTGATTTTTGCCATTGAAAAACGTCCAGAAATGATTGAAGCTACTGACTGAATGAAAGGAGCTGGCATCTCACTCTCTTTGAATCTTCTTTATCATGCTAAGAGGAGCAGGAAAAAGCAAAAAATTTCAGAATTGCACCTTGCAATGCGGAGAAATTACTGTTTGTGCATTTACAATATTCGTTGATTTTTGCCATTGAAAAACGTCCAGAAATGATTGAAGCTACTGACTGAATGAAAGGAGCTGGCATCTCACTCTCTTTGAATCTTCTTTATCATGCTAAGAGGAGCAGGAAAAAGCAAAAAATTTCAGAATTGCACCTTGCAATGCGGAGAAATTACAGTTTGTGCATTTACAATATTCATTGATTTTTGCCATTGAAAAACGTCCAGAAATGATTGAAGCTACTGACTGAATGAAAGGAGCTGGCATCTCACTCTCTTTGAATCTTCTTTATCATGCTAAGAGGAGCAGGAAAAAGCAAAAAATTTCAGAATTGCACCTTGCAATGCGGAGAATTTACTGTTTGTGCATTTACAATATTCATTGATTTTTGCCATTGAAAAACATGTTATTCATATACCAGAAATGTTTGAAGCTCCTGACTGAATGAAAGGAGCTGGCACCTCACTCTCTTTGAATCTTCTTTATCATGCTAAGAGGAGCAGGAAAAAGCAAAAAATTTCAGAATTGCACCTTGCAATGCGGAGAAATTACTGTTTGTGCATTTACAATATTCATTGATTTTTGCCATTGAAAAACGTCCAGAAATGATTGAAGCTACTGACTGAATGAAAGGAGCTGGCATCTCACTCTCTTTGAATCTTCTTTATCATGCTAAGAGGAGCAGGAAAAAGCAAAAAATTTCAGAATTGCACCTTGCAATGCGGAGAAATTACTGTTTGTGCATTTACAATATTCATTGATTTTTGCCATTGAAAAATGTCCAGAAATGATTGAAGCTACTGACTGAATGAAAGGAGCTGGCATCTCACTCTCTTTGAATCTTCTTTATCATGCTAAGAGGAGCAGGAAAAAGCAAAAAATTTCAGAATTGCGCCTTGCAATGCGGAGAAATTACTGTTTGTGCATTTACAAAATTCATTGATTTTTGCCATTGAAAAACATCATGTTATTCATATACCAGAAATGATTGAAGCTACTGACTGAAGGAAAGGAGCTGGCATCTCACTCTCTTTGAATCTTCTTTATCATGCTAAGAGGAGCAGAAAAAAGCAAAAAATTTCAGAATTGCACCTTGCAATGCGGAGAATTTACTGTTTGTGCATTTACAATATTCATTGATTTTTGCCATTGAAAAACGTCCAGAAATTATTGAAGCTACTGACTGAATGAAAGGAGCTGGCATCTCACTCTCTTTGAATCTTCTTTATCATGCTAAGAGGAGCAGGAAAAAGCAAAAAATTTCAGAATTGCACCTTGCAATGCGGAGAAATTACAGTTTGTGCATTTACAATATTCATTGATTTTTGCCATTGAAAAACGTCCAGAAATGATTGAAGCTACTGACTGAATGAAAGGAGCTGGCATCTCACTCTCTTTGAATCTTCTTTATCATGCTAAGAGGAGCAGGAAAAAGCAAAAAATTTCAGAATTGCACCTTGCAATGCGGAGAAATTACTGTTTGTGCATTTACAATATTCGTTGATTTTTGCCATTGAAAAACGTCCAGAAATGATTGAAGCTACTGACTGAATGAAAGGAGCTGGCATCTCACTCTCTTTGAATCTTCTTTATCATGCTAAGAGGAGCAGGAAAAAGCAAAAAATTTCAGAATTGCACCTTGCAATGCGGAGAAATTACTGTTTGTGCATTTACAATATTCATTGATTTTTGCCATTGAAAAACATCATGTTATTCATATACCAGAAATGTTTGAAGCTACTGACTGAATGAAAGGAGCTGGCATCTCACTCTCTTTGAATCTTCTTTATCATGCTAAGAGGAGCAGGAAAAAGCAAAAAATTTCAGAATCGCACCTTGCAATGCGGAGAAATTACTGTTTGTGCATTTACAATATTCATTGATTTTTGCCATTGAAAAACATAATGTTATTCATATACCAGAAATGTTTGAAGCTACTGACTGAATGAAAGGAGCTGGCATCTCAATCTCTTTGAATCTTCTTTATCATGCTAAGAGGAGCATGAAAAAGCAAAAAATTTCAGAATTGCACCTTGCAATGTCGAGGAATTACTGTTTGTGCATTTACAATATTCATTGATTTTTACCATTGAAAAACGTCCAGAAATGATTGAAGCTACTGACTGAATGAAAGTAGCTGGCATCTCACTCTCTTTGAATCTTCTTTATCATGCTAAGAGGAGCAGGAAAAAGCAAAAAATTTCAGACTTGCACCTTGCAATGCGGAGAAATTACTGTTTGTGCATTTACAAAATTCATTGATTTTTGCCATTGAAAAACATCATGTTATTCATATACCAGAAATGATTGAAGCTACTGACTGAAGGAAAGGAGCTGGCATCTCACTCTCTTTGAATCTTCTTTATCATGCTAAGAGGAGCAGAAAAAAGCAAAAAATTTCAGAATTGCACCTTGCAATGCGGAGAATTTACTGTTTGTGCATTTACAATATTCATTGATTTTTGCCATTGAAAAACGTCCAGAAATTATTGAAGCTACTGACTGAATGAAAGGAGCTGGCATCTCACTCTCTTTGAATCTTCTTTATCATGCTAAGAGGAGCAGGAAAAAGCAAAAAATTTCAGAATTGCACCTTGCAATGCGGAGAAATTACAGTTTGTGCATTTACAATATTCATTGATTTTTGCCATTGAAAAACGTCCAGAAATGATTGAAGCTACTGACTGAATGAAAGGAGCTGGCATCTCACTCTCTTTGAATCTTCTTTATCATGCTAAGAGGAGCAGGAAAAAGCAAAAAATTTCAGAATTGCACCTTGCAATGCGGAGAAATTACTGTTTGTGCATTTACAATATTCGTTGATTTTTGCCATTGAAAAACGTCCAGAAATGATTGAAGCTACTGACTGAATGAAAGGAGCTGGCATCTCACTCTCTTTGAATCTTCTTTATCATGCTAAGAGGAGCAGGAAAAAGCAAAAAATTTCAGAATTGCACCTTGCAATGCGGAGAAATTACTGTTTGTGCATTTACAATATTCATTGATTTTTGCCATTGAAAAACATCATGTTATTCATATACCAGAAATGTTTGAAGCTACTGACTGAATGAAAGGAGCTGGCATCTCACTCTCTTTGAATCTTCTTTATCATGCTAAGAGGAGCAGGAAAAAGCAAAAAATTTCAGAATCGCACCTTGCAATGCGGAGAAATTACTGTTTGTGCATTTACAATATTCATTGATTTTTGCCATTGAAAAACATAATGTTATTCATATACCAGAAATGTTTGAAGCTACTGACTGAATGAAAGGAGCTGGCATCTCAATCTCTTTGAATCTTCTTTATCATGCTAAGAGGAGCATGAAAAAGCAAAAAATTTCAGAATTGCACCTTGCAATGTCGAGGAATTACTGTTTGTGCATTTACAATATTCATTGATTTTTACCATTGAAAAACGTCCAGAAATGATTGAAGCTACTGACTGAATGAAAGTAGCTGGCATCTCACTCTCTTTGAATCTTCTTTATCATGCTAAGAGGAGCAGGAAAAAGCAAAAAATTTCAGACTTGCACCTTGCAATGCGGAGAAATTACTGTTTGTGCATTTACAATATTCATTGATTTTTGCCATTGAAAAACATCATGTTATTCATATACCAGAAATGTTTGAAGCTACTGACTGAATGAAAGGAGCTGGCATCTCACTCTCTTTGAATCTTCTTTATCATGCTAAGAGGAGCAGAAAAAAGCAAAAAATTTCAGACTTGCACCTTGCAATGCGGAGATATTACTGTTTGTGCATTTACAATATTCATTGATTTTGGCCATTGAAAAACATCATGTTATTCATATACCAGAAATGTTTGAAGCTACTGACTGAATGAAAGGAGCTGGCATCTCACTCTCTTTGAATCTTCTTTATCATGCTAAGAGGAGCAGGAAAAAGCAAAAAATTTCAGAATTGCACCTTGCAATGCGGAGAAATTACTGTTTGTGCATTTACAATATTCATTGATTTTTGCCATTGAAAAACGTCCAGAAATGATTGAAGGTACTGACTGAATGAAAGGAGCTGGCATCTCACTCTCTTTGAATCTTCTTTATCATGCTAAGAGGAGCAGGAAAAAGCAAAAAATTTCAGAATTGCAACTTGCAATGCGGAGAAATTACTGTTTGTGCATTTACAATATTCATTGATTTTTGCCATTGAAAAACGTCCAGAAATGATTGAAGCTACTGACTGAATGAAAGGAGCTGGCATCTCACTCTCTTTGAATCTTCTTTATCATGCTAAGTGGAGCAGGAAAAAGCAAAAAATTTCAGAATTGCACCTTGCAATGCGGAGAAATTACAGTTTGTGCATTTACAATATTCATTGATTTTTGCCATTGAAAAACGTCCAGAAATGATTGAAGCTACTGACTGAATGAAAGGAGCTGGCATCTCACTCTCTTTGAATCTTCTTTATCATGCTAAGAGGAGCAGGAAAAAGCAAAAAATTTCAGAATTGCACCTTGCAATGCGGAGAAATTACTGTTTGTGCATTTACAATATTCGTTGATTTTTGCCATTGAAAAACGTCCAGAAATGATTGAAGCTACTGACTGAATGAAAGGAGCTGGCATCTCACTCTCTTTGAATCTTCTTTATCATGCTAAGAGGAGCAGGAAAAAGCAAAAAATTTCAGAATTGCACCTTGCAATGCGGAGAAATTACAGTTTGTGCATTTACAATATTCATTGATTTTTGCCATTGAAAAACGTCCAGAAATGATTGAAGCTACTGACTGAATGAAAGGAGCTGGCATCTCACTCTCTTTGAATCTTCTTTATCATGCTAAGAGGAGCAGGAAAAAGCAAAAAATTTCAGAATTGCACCTTGCAATGCGGAGAATTTACTGTTTGTGCATTTACAATATTCATTGATTTTTGCCATTGAAAAACATGTTATTCATATACCAGAAATGTTTGAAGCTCCTGACTGAATGAAAGGAGCTGGCACCTCACTCTCTTTGAATCTTCTTTATCATGCTAAGAGGAGCAGGAAAAAGCAAAAAATTTCAGAATTGCACCTTGCAATGCGGAGAAATTACTGTTTGTGCATTTACAATATTCATTGATTTTTGCCATTGAAAAACGTCCAGAAATGATTGAAGCTACTGACTGAATGAAAGGAGCTGGCATCTCACTCTCTTTGAATCTTCTTTATCATGCTAAGAGGAGCAGGAAAAAGCAAAAAATTTCAGAATTGCACCTTGCAATGCGGAGAAATTACTGTTTGTGCATTTACAATATTCATTGATTTTTGCCATTGAAAAATGTCCAGAAATGATTGAAGCTACTGACTGAATGAAAGGAGCTGGCATCTCACTCTCTTTGAATCTTCTTTATCATGCTAAGAGGAGCAGGAAAAAGCAAAAAATTTCAGAATTGCGCCTTGCAATGCGGAGAAATTACTGTTTGTGCATTTACAAAATTCATTGATTTTTGCCATTGAAAAACATCATGTTATTCATATACCAGAAATGATTGAAGCTACTGACTGAAGGAAAGGAGCTGGCATCTCACTCTCTTTGAATCTTCTTTATCATGCTAAGAGGAGCAGGAAAAAGCAAAAAATTTCAGAATTGCACCTTGCAATGCGGAGAAATTACTGTTTGTGCATTTACAATATTCATTGATTTTTGCCACTGAAAAATGTCCAGAAATGATTGAAGCTACTGACTGAATGAAAGGAGCTGGCATCTCACTCTCTTTGAATCTTCTTTATCAGGTTTGTTTGGCAGGAGCGATCTCTCATGAATCCATGTTGATATGGAGTTAGACAGTTATTATCATTAAGATATTCTACAATAGCATCTCTAAGAAATCCTTCAAACAATTTACCCACAACAGACGTTAAGCTGACTGGTCTATAGTTCCCAGGGTCACTTTTAGACCCCTTTTTGAATATTGGTACCACATTTGCTTGGCGCCAGTCTAGTGGGACAGTCCCTGTCCATAAAGAGTGCTTGAATATAAGATACAGCGGTCTGTCTATCACATTACTTAATTCTTTTAGTACCCGGGGGTGTATGCCATCTGGGCCTGGTGACTTGTCTATTTTGATATTATTTAGGCGTTTCTGAACTTCCTCCTGGGTTAGGTGGGTGATATTTAGCGGAGGGTTTACTTTATTACTTTGCATTTCCTCCGATAAATTGTTTTCTTTTGTGAAAACAGTGGAGAAGAAGCTATTGAGTAGGTTTGCTTTACCCTCATCGCCCTCTATGATTTTACCCAGGTTATTTTTCAATGGGCCAACTCCATCAGTTTTAATCCTTTTACTGTTTATATAGTTAAAGAACAGTTTGGGATTCGTTTTGCTTTCCTTGGCAATTAGTCTCTCTGTCTCCTCTTTTGCTATTCTTATTTGTTTCTTACAGATTTTGTTTTTTTCCCTATAAGTTATTAGCGCTTCCTCGCTGCCTTCTTGTTTAAGTTTACCGAAAGCCCTTTTTTTGTTTTTCATTGCCCTCTTGACTTCCTTATTTAGCCACATTGGCTTCCTCCTATTCCTAGCCCTTTTATTCCCATAAGGTATGTACCTTCTACAGTGACTATGTAGGACTGTTTTGAAAATTTCCCATTTTCTATCCGTGCTCCTATTACTGAAGATACTATCCCAGTCTATAAGGTGAAGGGCATCTCTTAGCTGATCAAACTTTGCCCTCCTGAAGTTCAGTGTTTTTGTGACTCCCTTGCTGGGCACCCTACTGAAGCACATGTGGAATTGTATAATGTTGTGGTCACTATTTCCCAGGTGCCCCCCAACCTGCACCTCAGTTATTCTGTCTGGCCTGTTAGTTAATATTAAGTCTAAAAGGGCCGTCCCTCTAGTTGGTTCCTGCACAAGTTGTGACAAATAATTGTCTTTGATAATTGACAGAAACCTGTTTCCTTTCTGAGATCTACAGCTTTCGGTTTCCCAGTCTATATCGGGGTAGTTGAAGTCCCCCATAATAATCACCTCGTTATTTTTTGCTACTTCGTCTATTTGTCTCATTAATAGACTTTCCGTGGCTTCTGCTATATTTGGTGGTTTATAACAGACTCCTATGATAATTTTATTATTGTTTTTTGCCCCATGTATCTCCACCCATAAGGACTCGACCTCCTCATTTCCCTCCCATACATCCTCCCGTATTGTAGGCTTTAGACACGTCTTTACATATAGACAGACTCCACCCCCTTTCCGATTTCTTCGATCCCTTCTAAACAGACTGTAACCCTGTAAGTTAACTGCCCAGTCATAGCTTTCATCCAACCATGTCTCGGTTATTCCCACTATGTCATAGTTACCTGTAGATATTTCTGCTTCCAGTTCATCCATCTTGTTTGTCAGGCTCCTGGCATTTGCTAGCACGCAGTTTACACGATTTTGTTTTGTTCCAATCTTCTCCATGTGGATTGTATTAGAAATTTTCTTACCTTCCTTCCAAGTATCTTGTCTTGGACCTTCTTTGTCGCACTTCATATCTTTCATTAGTATGTCCTCTGGTTGCATGTTCGTGTCCGGCGTTTTTCTTCCCATCCCCTCTTCTTCTAGTTTAACGCCCTCCTGATGAGTGTTGCGAGTCTCCTGGCGAATGTGTGTTTCCCGGGTTTGTTGAGGTGTAGTCCGTCTCTGGCAAGGAGTCCATCATAGAGGTAATTCACACCGTGGTCCAGGAATCCAAATCCTTGTTGTCTGCACCATCGTCTCAGCCAGCTGTTCACATCAAGGATCCTGTTCCATCTCCTGACGCCATGCCCGTCTACTGGAAGGATAGAAGAAAAAACTACCTGCGCATCCAGTTCTTTTACTTTCTTCCCCAATGCTTCAAAGTCCTTGCAGATTGTCGGTAGGTCCTTCTTTGCCGTGTCATTGGTGCCAACATGTATCAGAAGAAATGGGTGGACATCCTTGGGACTGATGAGCTTTGGTATCCTATCGGTAACATCCTTGATCTTCGCCCCTGGGAGGCAGCATACTTCTCTTGCGGTTATATCCGGTCTGCAGATAGCTGCTTCTGTTCCTCTCAATAGTGAGTCTCCCACCACCACCACTCTTCTTCCCTTCTTGGCTGTCCTTTTTCTTGTCGCTTCTGGGTGTTTCTGGGTGCTCTTTTCTTTTTTTGCTTGCTGGTAGTTCCTCATCCTTAGGTGTGCCATCTTCGTCCTCCACAAGTCCTTGGAATCTGTTTCTCAGTTGTGTGGTTAAAGAAGATTGCCTTCTACGAGGAGGTGAGCTCACAGCTGGACCGGGGAGAGTCAGTGGATGTTGTATACCTTGACTTCTCCAAAGCGTTTGATACCGTGCCACACAAAAGGTTGGTATATAAAATGAGAATGCTTGGTCTGGGGGATAATGTGTGTAAGTGGGTAAATAGCTGGCTGAGTGATAGAAAGCAGAGGGTGGTTATCAATGGAGTAAGCTCAGGGTGTGTCAGGGTTACTAGCGGGGTGCCTCAAGGGTCTGTCTTGGGCCCTATATTATTTAATATATTTATTAATGATCTAGTGGAAGGGTTGCATAGTAAAATAGCAATATTTGCAGATGATACTAAACTTTGTAAAGTAGTTAACACAGATGAGGATAGGGCACAGCTACAGGAGGATTTAGATAAATTGGGGAGTTGGGCCAAAAAATGGCAAATGGGGTTCAATGCCGATAAATGTAAAGTCATGCACATGGGAAAGAAAAACAGCAGTCACCCATACATATTAAATGGGAAACCGTTGGGGAAATCTGACATGGAGAAGGACCTGGGCGTCTTGGTTAATAGCAAATTAAATTGGAGTGCCCAGTGTCAGGCAGCAGCTGCGAAGGCAAATAGAGTCATGGCATGCATCAGAAGAGGAATAGGGGCATATGATGAGAACATTGTTCTTCCTCTGTATAAAGCGCTGGTAAGGCCGCACTTAGAATATTGTGCACAGTTCTGGGCTCCGGTGCTCAGGAAAGACATATTGGAGCTAGAGAGGGTACAAAGGAGGGCGACTAAGGTAATAAAGGGAATGGAGGGACTAGAATACCCAGAGAGGTTGTCAAAATTAGGCCTATTTACGTTGGAAAAGAGAAGGCTTAGGGGAGACCTCATAAACATGTATAAATACATCAGGGGGCAGTACAGAGATCTCTCCCATGACCTGTTTATACCAAGGATGGTGACAAAGACGAGGGGGCACACTATGCGTCTGGAGGAAAGGAGGTTCCTGCACCAGCATAGAAGGGGATTCTTTACGGTCAGAGCCGTGAGACTCTGGAACTCTCTGGGAGAGGAAGTGGTGATGTCCAACTCACTTAATGAATTCAAGAGAGGCCTGGACGCCTTTCTTGAGAACAATAAAATTACATCTTATGCTTAGTGATAGTTAATTAATCCAGATTGGTGTCGGGAAGTGAATTTTTTCCTCAATGATGTCAATTGGCCTATACCGCATGTTTTTTTTTTTTTTTTGTTTTGTTTTGTTTTTTTTTTGCGTTCCCCTGGATCAACGCTGCGGAATAGCTGCAGTGCACAAGAAATAGGCTGAACTGGATGGACGCTTGTCTTTTTTCGGCCTTATAAACTATGTAACTATGTAACTATGTAACTATGCTAAGAGGAGCAGGAAAAAGCAAAAAATTTCAGAATTGCGCCTTGCAATGCGGAGAAATTACTGTTTGTGCATTTACAAAATTCATTGATTTTTGCCATTGAAAAACATCATGTTATTCATATACCAGAAATGATTGAAGCTACTGACTGAAGGAAAGGAGCTGGCATCTCACTCTCTTTGAATCTTCTTTATCATGCTAAGAGGAGCAGGAAAAAGCAAAAAATTTCAGAATTGCACCTTGCAATGCGGAGAAATTACTGTTTGTGCATTTACAATATTCATTGATTTTTGCGATTGAAAAACATCATGTTATTCATATACCAGAAATGATTGAAGCTACTGACTGAATGAAAGGAGCTGGCATCTCACTCTCTTTGAATCTTCTTTATCATGCTAAGAGGAGCAGGAAAAAGCAAAAAATTTCAGAATTGCACCTTGCAATGCGGAGAAATTACAGTTTGTGCATTTACAATATTCATTGATTTTTGCCATTGAAAAACGTCCAGAAATGATTGAAGCTACTGACTGAATGAAAGGAGCTGGCATCTCACTCTCTTTGAATCTTCTTTATCATGCTAAGAGGAGCAGGAAAAAGCAAAAAATTTCAGAATTGCACCTTGCAATGCGGAGAAATTACTGTTTGTGCATTTACAATATTCATTGATTTTTGCCATTGAAAAACGTCCAGAAATGATTGAAGGTACTGACTGAATGAAAGGAGCTGGCATCTCACTCTCTTTGAATCTTCTTTATCATGCTAAGAGGAGCAGGAAAAAGCAAAAAATTTCAGAATTGCACCTTGCAATGCGGAGAAATTACTGTTTGTGCATTTACAATATTCATTGATTTTTGCCATTGAAAAATGTCCAGAAATGATTGAAGCTACTGACTGAATGAAAGGAGCTGGCATCTCACTCTCTTTGAATCTTCTTTATCATGCTAAGAGGAGCAGGAAAAAGCAAAAAATTTCAGAATTGCGCCTTGCAATGCGGAGAAATTACTGTTTGTGCATTTACAAAATTCATTGATTTTTGCCATTGAAAAACATCATGTTATTCATATACCAGAAATGATTGAAGCTACTGACTGAAGGAAAGGATCTGGCATCTCACTCTCTTTGAATCTTCTTTATCATGCTTAGAGGAGCAGGAAAAAGCAAAAAATTTCAGAATTGCACCTTGCAATGCGGAGAAATTACTGTTTGTGCATTTACAATATTCATTGATTTTTGCTATTGAAAAACATCATGTTATTCATATACCAGAAATGATTGAAGCTACTGACTGAATGAAAGGAGCTGGCATCTCACTCTCTTTGAATATTCTTTATCATGCTAAGAGGAGCAGGAAAAAGCAAAAAATTTCAGAATTGCACCTTGCAATGCGGAGAAATTACAGTTTGTGCATTTACAATATTCATTGATTTTTGCCATTGAAAAACGTCCAGAAATGATTGAAGCTACTGACTGAATGAAAGGAGCTGGCATCTCACTCTCTTTGAATCTTCTTTATCATGCTAAGAGGAGCAGGAAAAAGCAAAAAATTTCAGAATTGCACCTTGCAATGCGGAGAAATTACTGTTTGTGCATTTACAATATTCATTGATTTTTGCCATTGAAAAACGTCCAGAAATGATTGAAGGTACTGACTGAATGAAAGGAGCTGGCATCTCACTCTCTTTGAATCTTCTTTATCATGCTAAGAGGAGCAGGAAAAAGCAAAAAATTTCAGAATTGCACCTTGCAATGCGGAGAAATTACTGTTTGTGCATTTACAATATTCATTGATTTTTGCCATTGAAAAACGTCCAGAAATGATTGAAGCTACTGACTGAATGAAAGGAGCTGGCATCTCACTCTCTGAATCTTCTTTATCATGCTAAGAGGAGCAGGAAAAAGCAAAAAATTTCAGAATTGCACCTTGCAATGCGGAGAAATTACTGTTTGTGCATTTACAATATTCATTGATTTTTGCCATTGAAAAATGTCCAGAAATGATTGAAGCTACTGACTGAATGAAAGGAGCTGGCATCTCACTCTCTTTGAATCTTCTTTATCATGCTAAGAGGAGCAGGAAAAAGCAAAAAATTTCAGAATTGCGCCTTGCAATGCGGAGAAATTACTGTTTGTGCATTTACAAAATTCATTGATTTTTGCCATTGAAAAACATCATGTTATTCATATACCAGAAATGATTGAAGCTACTGACTGAAGGAAAGGATCTGGCATCTCACTCTCTTTGAATCTTCTTTATCATGCTTAGAGGAGCAGGAAAAAGCAAAAAATTTCAAAATTGCACCTTGCAATGCGGAGAAATTACTGTTTGTGCATTTACAATATTCATTGATTTTTGCCATTGAAAAACGTCCAGAAATGATTGAAGCTACTGACTGAATGAAAGGAGCTGGCATCTCACTCTCTTTGAATCTTCTTTATCATGCTAAGAGGAGCAGGAAAAAGCAAAAAATTTCAGAATTGCACCTTGCAATGCGGAGAAATTACTGTTTGTGCATTTACAATATTCATTGATTTTTGCGATTGAAAAGCATCATGTTATTCATATACCAGAAATGATTGAAGCTACTGACTGAATGAAAGGAGCTGGCATCTCACTCTCTTTGAATCTTCTTTATCATGCTAAGAGGAGCAGGAAAAAGTAAAAAATTTCAGAATTGCACCTTGCAATGCGGAGAAATTACTGTTTGTGCATTTACAATATTCAATGATTTTTGCCATTGAAAAACGTCCAGAAATGATTGAAGCTACTGACTGAATGAAATGAGCTGGCATCTCACTCTCTTTGAATCTTGTTTATCATGCTAAGAGGAGCAGGAAAAAGCAAAAAATTTCAGAATTGCACCTTGCAATGCGGAGAAATTACTGTTTGTGCATTTACAATATTCATTGATTTTTGCCATTGAAAAACGTCCAGAAATGATTGAAGCTACTGACTGAACGAAAGGAGCTGGCATCTCACTCTCTTTGAATCTTCTTTATCATGCTAAGAGGAGCAGGAAAAAGCAAAAAATTTCAGAATTGCACCTTGCAATGCGGAGAAATTACTGTTTGTGCATTTACAATATTCATTGATTTTTGCCATTGAAAAACATCATGTTATTCATGTACCAGAAATGTTTGAAGCTACTGACTGAATGAAAGGAGCTGGCATCTCACTCTCTTTGAATCTTCTTTATCATGCTAAGAGGAGCAGGAAAAAGCAAAAAATTTCAGAATTGCACATTGCAATGCGGAGAAATTACTGTTTGTGCATTTACAATATTCATTGATTTTTGCCATTGAAAAACGTCCAGAAATGATTGAAGCTACTGACTGAATGAAAGGAGCTGGCATCTCACTCTCTTTGAATCTTCTTTATCATGCTAAGAGGAGCAGGAAAAAGCAAAAAATTTCAGAATTGCACCTTGCAATGCGGAGAAATTACTGTTTGTGCATTTACAATATTCATTGATTTTTGCCATTGAAAAACGTCCAGAAATGATTGAAGCTACTGACTGAATGAAAGGAGCTGGCATCTCACTCTCTTTGAATCTTCTTTATCATGCTAAGAGGAGCAGGAAAAAGCAAAAAATTTCAGAATTGCGCCTTGCAATGCGGAGAAATTACTGTTTGTGCATTTACAAAATTCATTGATTTTTGCCATTGAAAAACATCATGTTATTCATATACCAGAAATGATTGAAGCTACTGACTGAAGGAAAGGATCTGGCATCTCACTCTCTTTGAATCTTCTTTATCATGCTAAGAGGAGCAGGAAAAAGCAAAAAATTTCAGAATTGCACCTTGCAATGCGGAGAAATTACTGTTTGTGCATTTACAATATTCATTGATTTTTGCCATTGAAAAACGTCCAGAAATGATTGAAGCTACTGACTGAATGAAAGGAGCTGGCATCTCACTCTCTTTGAATCTTCTTTATCATGCTAAGAGGAGCAGGAAAAAGCAAAAAATTTCAGAATTGCACCTTGCAATGCGGAGAAGTTACTGTTTGTGCATTTACAATATTCATTGATTTTTGCCATTGAAAAACGTCCAGAAATGATTGAAGCTACTGACTGAATGAAAGGAGCTGGCATCTCACTCTCTTTGAATCTTCTTTATCATGCTAAGAGGAGCAGGAAAAAGCAAAAAATTTCAGAATTGCACCTTGCAATGCGGAGAAATTACTGTTTGTGCATTTACAATATTCATTGATTTTTGCCATTGAAAAATGTCCAGAAATGATTGAAGCTACTGACTGAATGAAAGGAGCTGGCATCTCACTCTCTTTGAATCTTCTTTATCATGCTAAGAGGAGCAGGAAAAAGCAAAAAATTTCAGAATTGCGCCTTGCAATGCGGAGAAATTACTGTTTGTGCATTTACAAAATTCATTGATTTTTGCCATTGAAAAACATCATGTTATTCATATACCAGAAATGATTGAAGCTACTGACTGAAGGAAAGGATCTGGCATCTCACTCTCTTTGAATCTTCTTTATCATGCTAAGAGGAGCAGGAAAAAGCAAAAAATTTCAGAATTGCACCTTGCAATGCAGAGAAATTACTGTTTGTGCATTTACAATATTCATTGATTTTTGTCATTGAAAAACGTCCAGAAATGATTGAAGCTACTGACTGAATGAAAGGAGCTGGCATCTCACTCTCTTTGAATCTTCTTTATCATGCTAAGAGGAGCAGGAAAAAGCAAAAAATTTCAGAATTGCACCTTGCAATGCGGAGAAATTACTGTTTGTGCATTTACAATATTCATTGATTTTTGCCATTGAAAAATGTCCAGAAATGATTGAAGCTACTGACTGAATGAAAGGAGCTGGCATCTCACTCTCTTTGAATCTTCTTTATCATGCTAAGAGGAGCAGGAAAAAGCAAAAAATTTCAGAATTGCACATTGCAATGCGGAGAAATTACTGTTTGTGCATTTACAATATTCATTGATTTTTGCCATTGAAAAACGTCCAGAAATGATTGAAGCTACTGACTGAATGAAAGGAGCTGGCATCTCACTCTCTTTGAATCTTCTTTAACATGCTAAGAGGAGCAGGAAAAAGCAAAAAATTTCAGAATTGCACCTTGCAATGCGGAGAAATTACTGTTTGTGCATTTACAATATTCATTGATTTTTGCCATTGAAAAACGTCCAGAAATGATTGAAGCTACTGACTGAATGAAAGGAGCTGGCATCTCACTCTCTTTGAATCTTCTTTATCATGCTAAGAGGAGCAGGAGAAAGCAAAAAATTTCAGAATTGCGCCTTGCAATGCGGAGAAATTACTGTTTGTGCATTTACAAAATTCATTGATTTTTGCCATTGAAAAACATCATGTTATTCATATACCAGAAATGATTGAAGCTACTGACTGAAGGAAAGGATCTGGCATCTCACTCTCTTTGAATCTTCTTTATCATGCTAAGAGGAGCAGGAAAAAGCAAAAAATTTCAGAATTGCACCTTGCAATGCGGAGAAATTACTGTTTGTGCATTTACAATATTCATTGATTTTTGCCATTGAAAAACGTCCAGAAATGATTGAACCTACTGACTGAATGAAAGGAGCTGGCATCTCACTCTCTTTGAATCTTCTTTATCATGCTAAGAGGAGCAGGAAAAAGCAAAAAATTTCAGAATTGCACCTTGCAATGCGGAGAAATTACTGTTTGTGCATTTACAATATTCATTGATTTTTGCCATTGAAAAACGTCCAGAAATGATTGAAGCTACTGACTGAATGAAAGGAGCTGGCATCTCACTCTCTTTGAATCTTCTTTATCATGCTAAGAGGAGCAGGAAAAAGCAAAAAATTTCAGAATTGCACCTTGCAATGCGGAGAAATTACTGTTTGTGCATTTACAATATTCATTGATTTTTGCCATTGAAAAATGTCCAGAAATGATTGAAGCTACTGACTGAATGAAAGGAGCTGGCATCTCACTCTCTTTGAATCTTCTTTATCATGCTAAGAGGAGCAGGAAAAAGCAAAAAATTTCAGAATTGCGCCTTGCAATGCGGAGAAATTACTGTTTGTGCATTTACAAAATTCATTGATTTTTGCCATTGAAAAACATCATGTTATTCATATACCAGAAATGATTGAAGCTACTGACTGAAGGAAAGGATCTGGCATCTCACTCTCTTTGAATCTTCTTTATCATGCTAAGAGGAGCAGGAAAAAGCAAAAAATTTCAGAATTGCACCTTGCAATGCGGAGAAATTACTGTTTGTGCATTTACAATATTCATTGATTTTTGCCATTGAAAAACGTCCAGAAATGATTGAAGCTACTGACTGAATGAAAGGAGCTGGCATCTCACTCTCTTTGAATCTTCTTTATCATGCTAAGAGGAGCAGGAAAAAGCAAAAAATTTCAGAATTGCACCTTGCAATGCGGAGAAATTACTGTTTGTGCATTTACAATATTCATTGATTTTTGCCATTGAAAAACGTCCAGAAATGATTGAAGCTACTGACTGAATGAAAGGAGCTGGCATCTCACTCTCTTTGAATCTTCTTTATCATGCTAAGAGGAGCAGGAAAAAGCAAAAAATTTCAGAATTGCACCTTGCAATGCGGAGAAATTACTGTTTGTGCATTTACAATATTCATTGATTTTTGCCATTGAAAAATGTCCAGAAATGATTGAAGCTACTGACTGAATGAAAGGAGCTGGCATCTCACTCTCTTTGAATCTTCTTTATCATGCTAAGAGGAGCAGGAAAAAGCAAAAAATTTCAGAATTGCGCCTTGCAATGCGGAGAAATTACTGTTTGTGCATTTACAAAATTCATTGATTTTTGCCATTGAAAAACATCATGTTATTCATATACCAGAAATGATTGAAGCTACTGACTGAAGGAAAGGATCTGGCATCTCACTCTCTTTGAATCTTCTTTATCATGCTAAGAGGAGCAGGAAAAAGCAAAAAATTTCAGAATTGCACCTTGCAATGCGGAGAAATTACTGTTTGTGCATTTACAATATTCATTGATTTTTGCCATTGAAAAACGTCCAGAAATGATTGAAGCTACTGACTGAATGAAAGGAGCTGGCATCTCACTCTCTTTGAATCTTCTTTATCATGCTAAGAGGAGCAGGAAAAAGCAAAAAATTTCAGAATTGCACCTTGCAATGCGGAGAAATTACTGTTTGTGCATTTACAATATTCATTGATTTTTGCGATTGAAAAACATCATGTTATTCATATACCAGAAATGATTGAAGCTACTGACTGAATGAAAGGAGCTGGCATCTCACTCTCTTTGAATCTTCTTTATCATGCTAAGAGGAGCAGGAAAAAGTAAAAAATTTCAGAATTGCACCTTGCAATGCGGAGAAATTACTGTTTGTGCATTTACAATATTCAATGATTTTTGCCATTGAAAAACGTCCAGAAATGATTGAAGCTACTGACTGAATGAAAGGAGCTGGCATCTCACTCTCTTTGAATCTTCTTTATCATGCTAAGAGGAGCAGGAAAAAGCAAAAAATTTCAGAATTGCACCTTGCAATGCAGAGAAATTACTGTTTGTGCATTTACAATATTCATTGATTTTTGTCATTGAAAAACGTCCAGAAATGATTGAAGCTACTGACTGAATGAAAGGAGCTGGCATCTCACTCTCTTTGAATCTTCTTTATCATGCTAAGAGGAGCAGGAAAAAGCAAAAAATTTCAGAATTGCACCTTGCAATGCGGAGAAATTACTGTTTGTGCATTTACAATATTCATTGATTTTTGCCATTGAAAAATGTCCAGAAATGATTGAAGCTACTGACAGAATGAAAGGAGCTGGCATCTCACTCTCTTTGAATCTTCTTTATCATGCTAAGAGGAGCAGGAAAAAGCAAAAAATTTCAGAATTGCACATTGCAATGCGGAGAAATTACTGTTTGTGCATTTACAATATTCATTGATTTTTGCCATTGAAAAACGTCCAGAAATGATTGAAGCTACTGACTGAATGAAAGGAGCTGGCATCTCACTCTCTTTGAATCTTCTTTATCATGCTAAGAGGAGCAGGAAAAAGCAAAAAATTTCAGAATTGCACCTTGCAATGCGGAGAAATTACTGTTTGTGCATTTACAATATTCATTGATTTTTGCCATTGAAAAACGTCCAGAAATGATTGAAGCTACTGACTGAATGAAAGGAGCTGGCATCTCACTCTCTTTGAATCTTCTTTATCATGCTAAGAGGAGCAGGAAAAAGCAAAAAATTTCAGAATTGCACCTTGCAGTGCGGAGAAATTACTGTTTGTGCATTTACAATATTCATTGATTTTTGCCATTGAAAAATGTCCAGAAATGATTGAAGCTACTGACTGAATGAAAGGAGCTGGCATCTCACTCTCTTTGAATCTTCTTTATCATGCTAAGAGGAGCAGGAAAAAGCAAAAAATTTCAGAATTGCGCCTTGCAATGCGGAGAAATTACTGTTTGTGCATTTACAAAATTCATTGATTTTTGCCATTGAAAAACATCATGTTATTCATATACCAGAAATGATTGAAGCTACTGACTGAAGGAAAGGATCTGGCATCTCACTCTCTTTGAATCTTCTTTATCATGCTAAGAGGAGCAGGAAAAAGCAAAAAATTTCAGAATTGCACCTTGCAATGCGGAGAAATTACTGTTTGTGCATTTACAATATTCATTGATTTTTGCCATTGAAAAACGTCCAGAAATGATTGAAGCTACTGACTGAATGAAAGGAGCTGGCATCTCACTCTCTTTGAATCTTCTTTATCATGCTAAGAGGAGCAGGAAAAAGCAAAAAATTTCAGAATTGCACCTTGCAATGCGGAGAAATTACTGTTTGTGCATTTACAATATTCATTGATTTTTGCCATTGAAAAACGTCCAGAAATGATTGAAGCTACTGACTGAATGAAAGGAGCTGGCATCTCACTCTCTTTGAATCTTCTTTATCATGCTAAGAGGAGCAGGAAAAAGCAAAAAATTTCAGAATTGCACCTTGCAATGCGGAGAAATTACTGTTTGTGCATTTACAATATTCATTGATTTTTGTCATTGAAAAATGTCCAGAAATGATTGAAGCTACTGACTGAATGAAAGGAGCTGGCATCTCACTCTCTTTGAATCTTCTTTATCATGCTAAGAGGAGCAGGAAAAAGCAAAAAATTTCAGAATTGCGCCTTGCAATGCGGAGAAATTACTGTTTGTGCATTTACAAAATTCATTGATTTTTGCCATTGAAAAACATCATGTTATTCATATACCAGAAATGATTGAAGCTACTGACTGAAGGAAAGGATCTGGCATCTCACTCTCTTTGAATCTTCTTTATCATGCTAAGAGGAGCAGGAAAAAGCAAAAAATTTCAGAATTGCACCTTGCAATGCGGAGAAATTACTGTTTGTGCATTTACAATATTCATTGATTTTTGCGATTGAAAAACATCATGTTATTCATATACCAGAAATGATTGAAGCTACTGACTGAATGAAAGGAACTGGCATCTCACTCTCTTTGAATCTTCTTTATCATGCTAAGAGGAGCAGGAAAAAGTAAAAAATTTCAGAATTGCACCTTGCAATGCGGAGAAATTACTGTTTGTGCATTTACAATATTCAATGATTTTTGCCATTGAAAAACGTCCAGAAATGATTGAAGCTACTGACTGAATGAAAGGAGCTGGCATCTCACTCTCTTTGAATCTTGTTTACCATGCTAAGAGGAGCAGGAAAAAGCAAAAAATTTCAGAATTGCACCTTGCAATGCGGAGAAATTACTGTTTGTGCATTTACAATATTCATTGATTTTTGCCATTGAAAAACGTCCAGAAATGATTGAAGCTACTGACTGAATGAAAGGAGCTGGCATCTCACTCTCTTTGAATCTTCTTTATCATGCTAAGAGGAGCAGGAAAAAGCAAAAAATTTCAGAATTGCACCTTGCAATGCGGAGAAATTACTGTTTGTGCATTTACAATATTCATTGATTTTTGCTATTGAAAAACATCATGTTATTCATATACCAGAAATGATTGAAGCTACTGACTGAATGAAAGGAGCTGGCATCTCACTCTCTTTGAATCTTCTTTATCATGCTAAGAGGAGCAGGAAAAAGCAAAAAATTTCAGAATTGCACCTTGCAATGCGGAGAAATTACAGTTTGTGCATTTACAATATTCATTGATTTTTGCCATTGAAAAACGTCCAGAAATGATTGAAGCTACTGACTGAATGAAAGGAGCTGGCATCTCACTCTCTTTGAATCTTCTTTATCATGCTAAGAGGAGCAGGAAAAAGCAAAAAATTTCAGAATTGCACCTTGCAATGCGGAGAAATTACTGTTTGTGCATTTACAATATTCATTGATTTTTGCCATTGAAAAACGTCCAGAAATGATTGAAGGTACTGACTGAATGAAAGGAGCTGGCATCTCGCTCTCTTTGAATCTTCTTTATCATGCTAAGAGGAGCAGGAAAAAGCAAAAAATTTCAGAATTGCACCTTGCAATGCGGAGAAATTACTGTTTGTGCATTTACAATATTCATTGATTTTTGCCATTGAAAAACGTCCAGAAATGATTGAAGCTACTGACTGAATGAAAGGAGCTGGCATCTCACTCTCTTTGAATCTTCTTTATCATGCTAAGAGGAGCAGGAAAAAGCAAAAAATTTCAGAATTGCGCCTTGCAATGCGGAGAAATTACTGTTTGTGCATTTACAAAATTCATTGATTTTTGCCATTGAAAAACATCATGTTATTCATATACCAGAAATGATTGAAGCTACTGACTGAATGAAAGGAGCTGGCATCTCACTCTCTTTGAATCTTCTTTATCATGCTAAGAGGAGCAGGAAAAAGCAAAAAATTTCAGAATTGCACCTTGCAATGCGGAGAAATTACTGTTTGTGCATTTACAATATTCATTGATTTTTGCGATTGAAAAACATCATGTTATTCATATACCAGAAATGATTGAAGCTACTGACTGAATGAAAGGAGCTGGCATCTCACTCTCTTTGAATCTTCTTTATCATGCTAAGAGGAGCAGGAAAAAGTAAAAAATTTCAGAATTGCACCTTGCAATGCGGAGAAATTACAGTTTGTGCATTTACAATATTCATTGATTTTTGCCATTGAAAAACGTCTAGAAATGATTGAAGCTACTGACTGAATGAAAGGAGCTGGCATCTCACTCTCTTTGAATCTTCTTTATCATGCTAAGAGGAGCAGGAAAAAGCAAAAAATTTCAGAATTGCACCTTGCAATGCGGAGAAATTACTGTTTGTGCATTTACAATATTCATTGATTTTTGCCATTGAAAAAGGTCCAGAAATAATTGAAGGTACTGACTGAATGAAAGGAGCTGGCATCTCACTCTCTTTGAATCTTCTTTATCATGCTAAGAGGAGCAGGAAAAAGCAAAAAATTTCAGAATTGCACCTTGCAATGCGGAGAAATTACTGTTTGTGCATTTACAATATTCATTGATTTTTGCCATTGAAAAACATCCAGAAATGATTGAAGCTACTGACTGAATGAAAGGAGCTGGCATCTCACTCTCTTTGAATCTTCTTTATCATGCTAAGAGGAGCAGGAAAAAGCAAAAAATTTCAGAATTGCACCTTGCAATGCGGAGAAATTACTGTTTGTGCATTTACAATATTCATTGATTTTTGCCATTGAAAAATGTCCAGAAATGATTGAAGCTACTGACTGAATGAATGGAGCTGGCATCTCACTCTCTTTGAATCTTCTTTATCATGCTAAGAGGAGCAGGAAAAAGCAAAAAATTTCAGAATTGCGCCTTGCAATGCGGAGAAATTACTGTTTGTGCATTTACAAAATTCATTGATTTTTGCCATTGAAAAACATCATGTTATTCATATACCAGAAATGATTGAAGCTACTGACTGAAGGAAAGGATCTGGCATCTCACTCTCTTTGAATCTTCTTTATCATGCTTAGAGGAGCAGGAAAAAGCAAAAAATTTCAGAATTGCACCTTGCAATGCGGAGAAATTACTGTTTGTGCATTTACAATATTCATTGATTTTTGCCATTGAAAAACGTCCAGAAATGATTGAAGCTACTGACTGAATGAAAGGAGCTGGCATCTCACTCTCTTTGAATCTTCTTTATCATGCTAAGAGGAGCAGGAAAAAGCAAAAAATTTCAGAATTGCACCTTGCAATGCGGAGAAATTACTGTTTGTGCATTTACAATATTCATTGATTTTTGCCATTGAAAAAGGTCCAGAAATAATTGAAGGTACTGACTGAATGAAAGGAGCTGGCATCTCACTCTCTTTGAATCTTCTTTATCATGCTAAGAGGAGCAGGAAAAAGCAAAAAATTTCAGAATTGCACCTTGCAATGCGGAGAAATTACTGTTTGTGCATTTACAATATTCATTGATTTTTGCCATTGAAAAACATCCAGAAATGATTGAAGCTACTGACTGAATGAAAGGAGCTGGCATCTCACTCTCTTTGAATCTTCTTTATCATGCTAAGAGGAGCAGGAAAAAGCAAAAAATTTCAGAATTGCACCTTGCAATGCGGAGAAATTACTGTTTGTGCATTTACAATATTCATTGATTTTTGCCATTGAAAAATGTCCAGAAATGATTGAAGCTACTGACTGAATGAATGGAGCTGGCATCTCACTCTCTTTGAATCTTCTTTATCATGCTAAGAGGAGCAGGAAAAAGCAAAAAATTTCAGAATTGCGCCTTGCAATGCGGAGAAATTACTGTTTGTGCATTTACAAAATTCATTGATTTTTGCCATTGAAAAACATCATGTTATTCATATACCAGAAATGATTGAAGCTACTGACTGAAGGAAAGGATCTGGCATCTCACTCTCTTTGAATCTTCTTTATCATGCTTAGAGGAGCAGGAAAAAGCAAAAAATTTCAGAATTGCACCTTGCAATGCGGAGAAATTACTGTTTGTGCATTTACAATATTCATTGATTTTTGCCATTGAAAAACGTCCAGAAATGATTGAAGCTACTGACTGAATGAAAGGAGCTGGCATCTCACTCTCTTTGAATCTTCTTTATCATGCTAAGAGGAGCAGGAAAAAGCAAAAAATTTCAGAATTGCACCTTGCAATGCGGAGAAATTACTGTTTGTGCATTTACAATATTCATTGATTTTTGCGATTGAAAAACATCATGTTATTCATATACCAGAAATGATTGAAGCTACTGACTGAATGAAAGGAGCTGGCATCTCACTCTCTTTGAATCTTCTTTATCATGCTAAGAGGAGCAGGAAAAAGTAAAAAATTTCAGAATTGCACCTTGCAATGCGGAGAAATTACTGTTTGTGCATTTACAATATTCAATGATTTTTGCCATTGAAAAACATCCAGAAATGATTGAAGCTACTGACTGAATGAAAGGAGCTGGCATCTCACTCTCTTTGAATCTTCTTTATCATGCTAAGAGGAGCAGGAAAAAGCAAAAAATTTCAGAATTGCACCTTGCAATGCGGAGAAATTACTGTTTGTGCATTTACAATATTCATTGATTTTTGCCATTGAAAAACGTCCAGAAATGATTGAAGCTACTGACTGAATGAAAGGAGCTGGCATCTCACTCTCTTTGAATCTTCTTTATCATGCTAAGAGGAGCAGGAAAAAGCAAAAAATTTCAGAATTGCACCTTGCAATGCGGAGAAATTACTGTTTGTGCATTTACAATATTCATTGATTTTTGCCATTGAAAAACATCATGTTATTCATATACCAGAAATGATTGAAGCTACTGACTGAATGAAAGGAGCTCTCATCTCACTCTCTTTGAATCTTCTTTATCATGCTAAGAGGAGCAGGAAAAAGTAAAAAATTTCAGAATTGCACCTTGCAATGCGGAGAAATTACTGTTTGTGCATTTATAATATTCAATGATTTTTGCCATTGAAAAACGTCCAGAAATGATTGAAGCTACTGACTGAACGAAAGGAGCTGGCATCTCACTCTCTTTGAATCTTCTTTATCATGCTAAGAGGAGCAGGAAAAAGCAAAAAATTTCAGAATTGCACCTTGCAATGCGGAGAAATTACTGTTTGTGCATTTACAATATTCATTGATTTTTGCCATTGAAAAATGTCCAGAAATGATTGAAGCTACTGACTGAATGAAAGAAGCTGGCATCTCACTCTCTTTGAATCTTCTTTATCATGCTAAGAGGAGCAGGAAAAAGCAAAAAATTTCAGAATTGCGCCTTGCAATGCGGAGAAATTACTGTTTGTGCATTTACAAAATTCATTGATTTTTGCCATTGAAAAACATCATGTTATTCATATACCAGAAATGATTGAAGCTACTGACTGAATGAAAGGAGCTGGCATCTCACTCTCTTTGAATCTTCTTTATCATGCTAAGAGGAGCAGGAAAAAGCAAAAAATTTCAGAATTGCACCTTGCAATGCGGAGAAATTACTGTTTGTGCATTTACAATATTCATTGATTTTTGCGATTGAAAAACATCATGTTATTCATATACCAGAAATGATTGAAGCTACTGACTGAATGAAAGGAGCTGGCATCTCACTCTCTTTGAATCTTCTTTATCATGCTAAGAGGAGCAGGAAAAAGTAAAAAATTTCAGAATTGCACCTTGCAATGCGGAGAAATTACTGTTTGTGCATTTACAATATTCATTGATTTTTGCCATTGAAAAACGTCCAGAAATGATTGAAGCTACTGACTGAATGAAAGGAGCTGGCATCTCACTCTCTTTGAATCTTCTTTATCATGCTAAGAGGAGCAGGAAAAAGCAAAAAATTTCAGAATTGCACCTTGCAATGCGGAGAAATTACTGTTTGTGCATTTACAATATTCATTGATTTTTGCTATTGAAAAACATCATGTTATTCATATACCAGAAATGATTGAAGCTACTGACTGAATGAAAGGAGCTGGCATCTCACTCTCTTTGAATCTTCTTTATCATGCTAAGAGGAGCAGGAAAAAGCAAAAAATTTCAGAATTGCACCTTGCAATGCGGAGAAATTACTGTTTGTGCATTTACAATATTCATTGATTTTTGCCATTGAAAAAGGTCCAGAAATAATTGAAGGTACTGACTGAATGAAAGGAGCTGGCATCTCACTCTCTTTGAATCTTCTTTATCATGCTAAGAGGAGCAGGAAAAAGCAAAAAATTTCAGAATTGCACCTTGCAATGCGGAGAAATTACTGTTTGTGCATTTACAATATTCATTGATTTTTGCCATTGAAAAACATCCAGAAATGATTGAAGCTACTGACTGAATGAAAGGAGCTGGCATCTCACTCTCTTTGAATCTTCTTTATCATGCTAAGAGGAGCAGGAAAAAGCAAAAAATTTCAGAATTGCACCTTGCAATGCGGAGAAATTACTGTTTGTGCATTTACAATATTCATTGATTTTTGCCATTGAAAAATGTCCAGAAATGATTGAAGCTACTGACTGAATGAATGGAGCTGGCATCTCACTCTCTTTGAATCTTCTTTATCATGCTAAGAGGAGCAGGAAAAAGCAAAAAATTTCAGAATTGCGCCTTGCAATGCGGAGAAATTACTGTTTGTGCATTTACAAAATTCATTGATTTTTGCCATTGAAAAACATCATGTTATTCATATACCAGAAATGATTGAAGCTACTGACTGAAGGAAAGGATCTGGCATCTCACTCTCTTTGAATCTTCTTTATCATGCTTAGAGGAGCAGGAAAAAGCAAAAAATTTCAGAATTGCACCTTGCAATGCGGAGAAATTACTGTTTGTGCATTTACAATATTCATTGATTTTTGCCATTGAAAAACGTCCAGAAATGATTGAAGCTACTGACTGAATGAAAGGAGCTGGCATCTCACTCTCTTTGAATCTTCTTTATCATGCTAAGAGGAGCAGGAAAAAGCAAAAAATTTCAGAATTGCACCTTGCAATGCGGAGAAATTACTGTTTGTGCATTTACAATATTCATTGATTTTTGCGATTGAAAAACATCATGTTATTCATATACCAGAAATGATTGAAGCTTCTGACTGAATGAAAGGAGCTGGCATCTCACTCTCTTTGAATCTTCTTTATCATGCTAAGAGGAGCAGGAAAAAGTAAAAAATTTCAGAATTGCACCTTGCAATGCGGAGAAATTACTGTTTGTGCATTTACAATATTCAATGATTTTTGCCATTGAAAAACATCCAGAAATGATTGAAGCTACTGACTGAATGAAAGGAGCTGGCATCTCACTCTCTTTGAATCTTGTTTATCATGCTAAGAGGAGCAGGAAAAAGCAAAAAATTTCAGAATTGCACCTTGCAATGCGGAGAAATTACTGTTTGTGCATTTACAATATTCATTGATTTTTGCCATTGAAAAACGTCCAGAAATGATTGAAGCTACTGACTGAATGAAAGGAGCTGGCATCTCACTCTCTTTGAATCTTCTTTATCATGCTAAGAGGAGCAGGAAAAAGCAAAAAATTTCAGAATTGCACCTTGCAATGCGGAGAAATTACTGTTTGTGCATTTACAATATTCATTGATTTTTGCCATTGAAAAACATCATGTTATTCATATACCAGAAATGATTGAAGCTACTGACTGAATGAAAGGAGCTCTCATCTCACTCTCTTTGAATCTTCTTTATCATGCTAAGAGGAGCAGGAAAAAGTAAAAAATTTCAGAATTGCACCTTGCAATGCGGAGAAATTACTGTTTGTGCATTTATAATATTCAATGATTTTTGCCATTGAAAAACGTCCAGAAATGATTGAAGCTACTGACTGAACGAAAGGAGCTGGCATCTCACTCTCTTTGAATCTTCTTTATCATGCTAAGAGGAGCAGGAAAAAGCAAAAAATTTCAGAATTGCACCTTGCAATGCGGAGAAATTACTGTTTGTGCATTTACAATATTCATTGATTTTTGCCATTGAAAAACATCATGTTATTCATGTACCAGAAATGTTTGAAGCTACTGACTGAATGAAAGGAGCTGGCATCTCACTCTCTTTGAATCTTCTTTATCATGCTAAGAGGAGCAGGAAAAAGCAAAAAATTTCAGAATTGCACATTGCAATGCGGAGAAATTACTGTTTGTGCATTTACAATATTCATTGATTTTTGCCATTGAAAAACGTCCAGAAATGATTGAAGCTACTGACTGAATGAAAGGAGCTGGCATCTCACTCTCTTTGAATCTTCTTTATCATGCTAAGAGGAGCAGGAAAAAGCAAAAAATTTCAGAATTGCACCTTGCAATGCGGAGAAATTACTGTTTGTGCATTTACAATATTCATTGATTTTTGCCATTGAAAAACGTCCAGAAATGATTGAAGCTACTGACTGAATGAAAGGAGCTGGCATCTCACTCTCTTTGAATCTTCTTTATCATGCTAAGAGGAGCAGGAAAAAGCAAAAAATTTCAGAATTGCACCTTGCAATGCGGAGAAATTACTGTTTGTGCATTTACAATATTCATTGATTTTTGCCATTGAAAAATGTCCAGAAATGATTGAAGCTACTGACTGAATGAAAGGAGCTGGCATCTCACTCTCTTTGAATCTTCTTTATCATGCTAAGAGGAGCAGGAAAAAGCAAAAAATTTCAGAATTGCGCCTTGCAATGCGGAGAAATTACTGTTTGTGCATTTACAAAATTCATTGATTTTTGCCATTGAAAAACATCATGTTATTCATATACCAGAAATGATTGAAGCTACTGACTGAAGGAAAGGATCTGGCATCTCACTCTCTTTGAATCTTCTTTATCATGCTTAGAGGAGCAGGAAAAAGCAAAAAATTTCAGAATTGCACCTTGCAATGCGGAGAAATTACTGTTTGTGCATTTACAATATTCATTGATTTTTGCCATTGAAAAACGTCCAGAAATGATTGAAGCTACTGACTGAATGAAAGGAGCTGGCATCTCACTCTCTTTGAATCTTCTTTATCATGCTAAGAGGAGCAGGAAAAAGCAAAAAATTTCAGAATTGTACCTTGCAATGCGGAGAAATTACTGTTTGTGCATTTATAATATTCAATGATTTTTGCCATTGAAAAACGTCCAGAAATGATTGAAGCTACTGACTGAACGAAAGGAGCTGGCATCTCACTCTCTTTGAATCTTCTTTATCATGCTAAGAGGAGCAGGAAAAAGCAAAAAATTTCAGAATTGCACCTTGCAATGCGGAGAAATTACTGTTTGTGCATTTACAATATTCATTGATTTTTGCCATTGAAAAACATCATGTTATTCATGTACCAGAAATGTTTGAAGCTACTGAATGAATGAAAGGAGCTGGCATCTCACTCTCTTTGAATCTTCTTTATCATGCTAAGAGGAGCAGGAAAAAGCAAAAAATTTCAGAATTGCACATTGCAATGCGGAGAAATTACTGTTTGTGCATTTACAATATTCATTGATTTTTGCCATTGAAAAACGTCCAGAAATGATTGAAGCTACTGACTGAATGAAAGGAGCTGGCATCTCACTCTCTTTGAATCTTCTTTATCATGCTAAGAGGAGCAGGAAAAAGCAAAAAATTTCAGAATTGCACCTTGCAATGCGGAGAAATTACTGTTTGTGCATTTACAATATTCATTGATTTTTGCCATTGAAAAACGTCCAGAAATGATTGAAGCTACTGACTGAATGAAAGGAGCTGGCATCTCACTCTCTTTGAATCTTCTTTATCATGCTAAGAGGAGCAGGAAAAAGCAAAAAATTTCAGAATTGCATCTTGCAATGCGGAGAAATTACTGTTTGTGCATTTACAATATTCATTGATTTTTGCCATTGAAAAATGTCCAGAAATGATTGAAGCTACTGACTGAATGAAAGGAGCTGGCATCTCACTCTCTTTGAATCTTCTTTATCATGCTAAGAGGAGCAGGAAAAAGCAAAAAATTTCAGAATTGCGCCTTGCAATGCGGAGAAATTACTGTTTGTGCATTTACAAAATTCATTGATTTTTGCCATTGAAAAACATCATGTTATTCATATACCAGAAATGATTGAAGCTACTGACTGAAGGAAAGGATCTGGCATCTCACTCTCTTTGAATCTTCTTTATCATGCTAAGAGGAGCAGGAAAAAGCAAAAAATTTCAGAATTGCACCTTGCAATGCGGAGAAATTACTGTTTGTGCATTTACAATATTCATTGATTTTTGCCATTGAAAAACGTCCAGAAATGATTGAAGCTACTGACTGAATGAAAGGAGCTGGCATCTCACTCTCTTTGAATCTTCTTTATCATGCTAAGAGGAGCAGGAAAAAGCAAAAAATTTCAGAATTGCGCCTTGCAATGCGGAGAAATTACTGTTTGTGCATTTACAAAATTCATTGATTTTTGCCATTGAAAAACATCATGTTATTCATATACCAGAAATGATTGAAGCTACTGACTGAAGGAAAGGATCTGGCATCTCACTCTCTTTGAATCTTCTTTATCATGCTAAGAGGAGCAGGAAAAAGCAAAAAATTTCAGAATTGCACCTTGCAATGCGGAGAAATTACTGTTTGTGCATTTACAATATTCATTGATTTTTGCCATTGAAAAACGTCCAGAAATGATTGAAGCTACTGACTGAATGAAAGGAGCTGGCATCTCACTCTCTTTGAATCTTCTTTATCATGCTAAGAGGAGCAGGAAAAAGCAAAAAATTTCAGAATTGCACCTTGCAATGCGGAGAAATGACTGTTTGTGCATTTACAATATTCATTGATTTTTGCCATTGAAAAATGTCCAGAAATGATTGAAGCTACTGACTGAATGAAAGGAGCTGGCATCTCACTCTCTTTGAATCTTCTTTATCATGCTAAGAGGAGCAGGAAAAAGCAAAAAATTTCAGAATTGCGCCTTGCAATGCGGAGAAATTACTGTTTGTGCATTTACAAAATTCATTGATTTTTGCCATTGAAAAACATCATGTTATTCATATACCAGAAATGATTGAAGCTACTGACTGAAGGAAAGGATCTGGCATCTCACTCTCTTTGAATCTTCTTTATCATGCTAAGAGGAGCAGGAAAAAGCAAAAAGTTTCAGAATTGCACCTTGCAATGCGGAGAAATTACTGTTTGTGCATTTACAATATTCATTGGTTTTTGCCATTGAAAAACGTCCAGAAATGATTGAAGCTACTGACTGAATGAAAGGAGCTGGCATCTCACTCTCTTTGAATCTTCTTTATCATGCTAAGAGGAGCAGGAAAAAGCAAAAAATTTCAGAATTGCACCTTGTAATGCGGAGAAATTACTGTTTGTGCATTTACAATATTCATTGATTTTTGCGATTGAAAAACATCATGTTATTCATATACCAGAAATGATTGAAGCTACTGACTGAATGAAAGGAGCTGGCATCTCACTCTCTTTGAATCTTCTTTATCATGCTAAGAGGAGCAGGAAAAAGTAAAAAATTTCAGAATTGCACCTTGCAATGCGGAGAAATTACTGATTGTGCATTTACAATATTCAATGATTTTTGCCATTGAAAAACGTCCAGAAATGATTAAAGCTACTGACTGAATGAAAGGAGCTGGCATCTCACTCTCTTTGAATCTTCTTTATCATGCTAAGAGGAGCAGGAAAAAGCAAAAAATTTCAGAATTGCACCTTGCATTGCGGAGAAATTACTGTTTGTGCATTTACAATATTCATTGATTTTTGCCATTGAAAAACGTCCAGAAATGATTGAAGCTACTGACTGAATGAAAGGAGCTGGCATCTCACTCTCTTTGAATCTTCTTTATCATGCTAAGAGGAGCAGGAAAAAGCAAAAAATTTCAGAATTGCACCTTGCAATGCGGAGAAATTACTGTTTGTGCATTTACAATATTCATTGATTTTTGCCATTGAAAAACATCATGTTATTCATATACCAGAAATGATTGAAGCTACTGACTGAATGAAAGGAGCTGGCATCTCACTCTCTTTGAATCTTCTTTATCATGCTAAGAGGAGCAGGAAAAAGTAAAAAATTTCAGAATTGCGCCTTGCAATGCGGAGAAATTACTGTTTGTGCATTTACAAAATTCATTGATTTTTGCCATTGAAAAACATCATGTTATTCATATACCAGAAATGATTGAAGCTACTGACTGAAGGAAAGGATCTGGCATCTCACTCTCTTTGAATCTTCTTTATCATGCTTAGAGGAGCAGGAAAAAGCAAAGAATTTCAGAATTGCACCTTGCAATGCGGAGAAATTACTGTTTGTGCATTTACAATATTCATTGATTTTTGCCATTGAAAAACGTCCAGAAATGATTGAAGCTACTGACTGAATGAAAGGAGCTGGCATCTCACTCTCTTTGAATCTTCTTTATCATGCTAAGAGGAGCAGGAAAAAGCAAAAAATTTCAGAATTGCACCTTGCAATGCGGAGAAATTACTGTTTGTGCATTTACAATATTCATTGATTTTTGCGATTGAAAAACATCATGTTATTCATATACCAGAAATGATTGAAGCTACTGACTGAATGAAAGGAGCTGGCATCTCACTCTCTTTGAATCTTCTTTATCATGCTAAGAGGAGCAGGAAAAAGTAAAAAATTTCAGAATTGCACCTTGCAATGCGGAGAAATTACTGTTTGTGCATTTACAATATTCATTGATTTTTGCCATTGAAAAACGTCCAGAAATGATTGAAGCTACTGACTGAATGAAAGGAGCTGGCATCTCACTCTCTTTGAATCTTCTTTATCATGCTAAGAGGAGCAGGAAAAAGCAAAAAATTTCAGAATTGCACCTTGCAATGCGGAGAAATTACTGTTTGTGCATTTACAATATTCATTGATTTTTGCTATTGAAAAACATCATGTTATTCATATACCAGAAATGATTGAAGCTACTGACTGAATGAAAGGAGCTGGCATCTCACTCTCTTTGAATCTTCTTTATCATGCTAAGAGGAGCAGGAAAAAGCAAAAAATTTCAGAATTGCACCTTGCAATGCGGAGAAATTACAGTTTGTGCATTTACAATATTCATTGATTTTTGCCATTGAAAAACGTCCAGAAATGATTGAAGCTACTGACTGAATGAAAGGAGCTGGCATCTCACTCTCTTTGAATCTTCTTTATCATGCTAAGAGGAGCAGGAAAAAGCAAAAAATTTCAGAATTGCACCTTGCAATGCGGAGAAATTACTGTTTGTGCATTTACAATATTCATTGATTTTTGCCATTGAAAAACGTCCAGAAATGATTGAAGGTACTGACTGAATGAAAGGAGCTGGCATCTCACTCTCTTTGAATCTTCTTTATCATGCTAAGAGGAGCAGGAAAAAGCAAAAAATTTCAGAATTGCACCTTGCAATGCGGAGAAATTACTGTTTGTGCATTTACAATATTCATTGATTTTTGCCATTGAAAAACGTCCAGAAATGATTGAAGCTACTGACTGAATGAAAGGAGCTGGCATCTCACTCTCTTTGAATCTTCTTTATCATGCTAAGAGGAGCAGGAAAAAGCAAAAAATTTCAGAATTGCACCTTGCAATGCGGAGAAATTACTGTTTGTGCATTTACAATATTCATTGATTTTTGCCATTGAAAAATGTCCAGAAATGATTGAAGCTACTGACTGAATGAAAGGAGCTGGCATCTCACTCTCTTTGAATCTTCTTTATCATGCTAAGAGGAGCAGGAAAAAGCAAAAAATTTCAGAATTGCGCCTTGCAATGCGGAGAAATTACTGTTTGTGCATTTACAAAATTCATTGATTTTTGCCATTGAAAAACATCATGTTATTCATATACCAGAAATGATTGAAGCTACTGACTGAAGGAAAGGATCTGGCATCTCACTCTCTTTGAATCTTCTTTATCATGCTTAGAGGAGCAGGAAAAAGCAAAAAATTTCAGAATTGCACCTTGCAATGCGGAGAAATTACTGTTTGTGCATTTACAATATTCATTGATTTTTGCCATTGAAAAACGTCCAGAAATGATTGAAGCTACTGACTGAATGAAAGGAGCTGGCATCTCACTCTCTTTGAATCTTCTTTATCATGCTAAGAGGAGCAGGAAAAAGCAAAAAATTTCAGAATTGCACCTTGCAATGCGGAGAAATTACTGTTTGTGCATTTACAATATTCATTGATTTTTGCGATTGAAAAACATCATGTTATTCATATACCAGAAATGATTGAAGCTACTGACTGAATGAAAGGAGCTGGCATCTCACTCTCTTTGAATCTTCTTTATCATGCTAAGAGGAGCAGGAAAAAGTAAAAAATTTCAGAATTGCACCTTGCAATGCGGAGAAATTACTGTTTGTGCATTTACAATATTCAATGATTTTTGCCATTGAAAAACGTCCAGAAATGATTGAAGCTACTGACTGAATGAAAGGAGCTGGCATCTCACTCTCTTTGAATCTTGTTTATCATGCTAAGAGGAGCAGGAAAAAGCAAAAAATTTCAGAATTGCACCTTGCAATGCGGAGAAATTACTGTTTGTGCATTTACAATATTCATTGATTTTTGCCATTGAAAAACGTCCAGAAATGATTGAAGCTACTGACTGAATGAAAGGAGCTGGCATCTCACTCTCTTTGAATCTTCTTTATCATGCTAAGAGGAGCAGGAAAAAGCAAAAAATTTCAGAATTGCACCTTGCAATGCGGAGAAATTACTGTTTGTGCATTTACAATATTCATTGATTTTTGCCATTGAAAAACATCATGTTATTCATATACCAGAAATGATTGAAGCTACTGACTGAATGAAAGGAGCTGGCATCTCACTCTCTTTGAATCTTCTTTATCATGCTAAGAGGAGCAGGAAAAAGTAAAAAATTTCAGAATTGCACCTTGCAATGCGGAGAAATTACTGTTTGTGCATTTATAATATTCAATGATTTTTGCCATTGAAAAACGTCCAGAAATGATTGAAGCTACTGACTGAACGAAAGGAGCTGGCATCTCACTCTCTTTGAATCATCTTTATCATGCTAAGAGGAGCAGGAAAAAGCAAAAAATTTCAGAATTGCACCTTGCAATGCGGAGAAATTACTGTTTGTGCATTTACAATATTCATTGATTTTTGCCATTGAAAAACATCATGTTATTCATGTACCAGAAATGTTTGAAGCTACTGACTGAATGAAAGGAGCTGGCATCTCACTCTCTTTGAATCTTCTTTATCATGCTAAGAGGAGCAGGAAAAAGCAAAAAATTTCAGAATTGCACATTGCAATGCGGAGAAATTACTGTTTGTGCATTTACAATATTCATTGATTTTTGCCATTGAAAAACGTCCAGAAATGATTGAAGCTACTGACTGAATGAAAGGAGCTGGCATCTCACTCTCTTTGAATCTTCTTTATCATGCTAAGAGGAGCAGGAAAAAGCAAAAAATTTCAGAATTGCACCTTGCAATGCGGAGAAATTACTGTTTGTGCATTTACAATATTCATTGATTTTTGCCATTGAAAAATGTCCAGAAATGATTGAAGCTACTGACTGAATGAAAGGAGCTGGCATCTCACTCTCTTTGAATCTTCTTTATCATGCTAAGAGGAGCAGGAAAAAGCAAAAAATTTCAGAATTGCACCTTGCAATGCGGAGAAATTACTGTTTGTGCATTTACAATATTCATTGATTTTTGCCATTGAAAAATGTCCAGAAATGATTGAAGCTACTGACTGAATGAAAGGAGCTGGCATCTCACTCTCTTTGAATCTTCTTTATCATGCTAAGAGGAGCAGGAAAAAGCAAAAAATTTCAGAATTGCGCCTTGCAATGCGGAGAAATTACTGTTTGTGCATTTATAAAATTCATTGATTTTTGCCATTGAAAAACATCATGTTATTCATATACCAGAAATGATTGAAGCTACTGACTGAAGGAAAGGATCTGGCATCTCACTCTCTTTGAATCTTCTTTATCATGCTAAGAGGAGCAGGAAAAAGCAAAAAATTTCAGAATTGCACCTTGCAATGCGGAGAAATTACTGTTTGTGCATTTACAATATTCA
Source organism: Phyllobates terribilis (assembly GCF_046119375.1). Lineage (NCBI taxonomy): Eukaryota > Metazoa > Chordata > Amphibia > Anura > Dendrobatidae > Phyllobates > Phyllobates terribilis. The sequence continues at coordinate 65,693 of NW_027363476.1, read as the reverse complement.
TTGATTTTTGCCATTGAAAAACGTCCAGAAATGATTGAAGCTACTGACTGAATGAAAGGAGCTGGCATCTCACTCTCTTTGAATCTTCTTTATCATGCTAAGAGGAGCAGGAAAAAGCAAAAAATTTCAGAATTGCACCTTGCAATGCGGAGAAATTACTGTTTGTGCATTTACAATATTCATTGATTTTTGCCATTGAAAAACGTCCAGAAATGATTGAAGCTACTGACTGAATGAAAGGAGCTGGCATCTCACTCTCTTTGAATCTTCTTTATCATGCTAAGAGGAGCAGGAAAAAGCAAAAAATTTCAGAATTGCACCTTGCAATGCGGAGAAATTACTGTTTGTGCATTTACAATATTCATTGATTTTTGCCATTGAAAAATGTCCAGAAATGATTGAAGCTACTGACTGAATGAAAGGAGCTGGCATCTCACTCTCTTCGAATCTTCTTTATCATGCTAAGAGGAGCAGGAAAAAGCAAAAAATTTCAGAATTGCGCCTTGCAATGCGGAGAAATTACTGTTTGTGCATTTACAAAATTCATTGATTTTTGCCATTGAAAAACATCATGTTATTCATATACCAGAAATGATTGAAGCTACTGACTGAAGGAAAGGATCTGGCATCTCACTCTCTTTGAATCTTCTTTATCATGCTAAGAGGAGCAGGAAAAAGCAAAAAATTTCAGAATTGCACCTTGCAATGCGGAGAAATTACTGTTTGTGCATTTACAATATTCATTGGTTTTTGCCATTGAAAAACGTCCAGAAATGATTGAAGCTACTGACTGAATGAAAGGAGCTGGCATCTCACTCTCTTTGAATCTTCTTTATCATGCTAAGAGGAGCAGGAAAAAGCAAAAAATTTCAGAATTGCACCTTGCAATGCGGAGAAATTACTGTTTGTGCATTTACAATATTCATTGATTTTTGCGATTGAAAAACATCATGTTATTCATATACCAGAAATGATTAAAGCTACTGACTGAATGAAAGGAGCTGGCATCTCACTCTCTTTGAATCTTCTTTATCATGCTAAGAGGAGCAGGAAAAAGTAAAAAATTTCAGAATTGCACCTTGCAATGCGGAGAAATTACTGATTGTGCATTTACAATATTCAATGATTTTTGCCATTGAAAAACGTCCAGAAATGATTAAAGCTACTGACTGAATGAAAGGAGATGGCATCTCACTCTCTTTGAATCTTCTTTATCATGCTAAGAGGAGCAGGAAAAAGCAAAAAATTTCAGAATTGCACCTTGCAATGCGGAGAAATTACTGTTTGTGCATTTACAATATTCATTGATTTTTGCCATTGAAAAACGTCCAGAAATGATTGAAGCTACTGACTGAATGAAAGGAGCTGGCATCTCACTCTCTTTGAATCTTCTTTATCATGCTAAGAGGAGCAGGAAAAAGCAAAAAATTTCAGAATTGCACCTTGCAATGCGGAGAAATTACCGTTTGTGCATTTACAATATTCATTGATTTTTGCCATTGAAAAACATCATGTTATTCATATACCAGAAATGATTGAAGCTACTGACTGAATGAAAGGAGCTGGCATCTCACTCTCTTTGAATCTTCTTTATCATGCTAAGAGGAGCAGGAAAAAGTAAAAAATTTCAGAATTGCACCTTGCAATGCGGAGAAATTACTGTTTGTGCATTTATAATATTCAATGATTTTTGCCATTGAAAAACGTCCAGAAATGATTGAAGCTACTGACTGAACGAAAGGAGCTGGCATCTCACTCTCTTTGAATCTTCTTTATCATGCTAAGAGGAGCAGAAAAAAGCAAAAAATTTCAGAATTGCAACTTGCAATGCGGAGAAATTACTGTTTGTGCATTTACAATATTCATTGATTTTTGCCATTGAAAAACATCATGTTATTCATATACCAGAAATGTTTGAAGCTACTGACTGAATGAAAGGAGCTGGCATCTCACTCTCTTTGAATCTTCTTTATCATGCTAAGAGGAGCAGGAAAAAGCAAAAAATTTCAGAATTGCACATTGCAATGCAGAGAAATTACTGTTTGTGCATTTACAATATTCATTGATTTTTGCAATTGAAAAACGTCCAGAAATGATTAAAGCTACTGACTGAATGAAAGGAGCTGGCATCTCACTCTCTTTGAATCTTCTTTATCATGCTAAGAGGAGCAGGAAAAAGCAAAAAATTTCAGAATTGCACCTTGCAATGCGGAGAAATTACTGTTTGTGCATTTACAATATTCATTGATTTTTGCCATTGAAAAACGTCCAGAAATGATTGAAGCTACTGACTGAATGAAAGGAGCTGGCATCTCACTCTCTTTGAATCTTCTTTATCATGCTAAGAGGAGCAGGAAAAAGCAAAAAATTTCAGAATTGCACCTTGCAATGCGGAGAAATTACTGTTTGTGCATTTACAATATTCATTGATTTTTGCCATTGAAAAACATGTTATTCATATACCAGAAATGTTTGAAGCTCCTGACTGAATGAAAGGAGCTGGCACCTCACTCTCTTTGAATCTTCTTTATCATGCTAAGAGGAGCAGGAAAAAGCAAAAAATTTCAGAATTGCACCTTGCAATGCGGAGAAATTACTGTTTGTGCATTTACAATATTCATTGATTTTTGCCATTGAAAAACGTCCAGAAATGATTGAAGCTACTGACTGAATGAAAGGAGCTGTCATCTCACTCTCTTTGAATCTTCTTTATCATGCTAAGAGGAGCAGGAAAAAGCAAAAAATTTCAGAATTGCACCTTGCAATGCGGAGAAATTACTGTTTGTGCATTTACAATATTCATTGATTTTTGCCATTGAAAAATGTCCAGAAATGATTGAAGCTACTGACTGAATGAAAGGAGCTGGCATCTCACTCTCTTTGAATCTTCTTTATCATGCTAAGAGGAGCAGGAAAAAGCAAAAAATTTCAGAATTGCGCCTTGCAATGCGGAGAAATTACTGTTTGTGCATTTACAAAATTCATTGATTTTTGCCATTGAAAAACATCATGTTATTCATATGCCAGAAATGATTGAAGCTACTGACTGAAGGAAAGGAGCTGGCATCTCACTCTCTTTGAATCTTCTTTATCATGCTAAGAGGAGCAGGAAAAAGCAAAAAATTTCAGAATTGCACCTTGCAATGCGGAGAAATTACTGTTTGTGCATTTACAATATTCATTGATTTTTGCCATTGAAAAACGTCCAGAAATGATTGAAGCTACTGACTGAATGAAAGGAGCTGGCATCTCACTCTCTTTGAATCTTCTTTATCATGCTAAGAGGAGCAGGAAAAAGCAAAAAATTTCAGAATTGCACCTTGCAATGCGGAGAAATTACTGTTTGTGCATTTACAATATTCATTGATTTTTGCCATTGAAAAACGTCCAGAAATGATTGAAGCTACTGACTGAATGAAAGGAGCTGGCATCTCACTCTCTTTGAATCTTCTTTATCATGCTAAGAGGAGCAGGAAAAAGCAAAAAATTTCAGAATTGCACCTTGCAATGCGGAGAAATTACTGTTTGTGCATTTACAATATTCATTGATTTTTGCCATTGAAAAACATGTTATTCATATACCAGAAATGTTTGAAGCTCCTGACTGAATGAAAGGAGCTCGCACCTCACTCTCTTTGAATCTTCTTTATCATGCTGAGAGGAGCAGGAAAAAGCAAAAAATTTCAGAATTGCACCTTGCAATGCGGAGAAATTACTGTTTGTGCATTTACAATATTCATTGATTTTTGCCATTGAAAAACGTCCAGAAATGATTGAAGCTACTGACTGAATGAAAGGAGCTGTCATCTCACTCTCTTTGAATCTTCTTTATCATGCTAAGAGGAGCAGGAAAAAGCAAAAAATTTCAGAATTGCACCTTGCAATGCGGAGAAATTACTGTTTGTGCATTTACAATATTCATTGATTTTTGCCATTGAAAAATGTTCAGAAATGATTGAAGCTACTGACTGAATGAAAGGAGCTGGCATCTCACTCTCGTTGAATCTTCTTTATCATGCTAAGAGGAGCAGGAAAAAGCAAAAAATTTCAGAATTGCGCCTTGCAATGCGGAGAAATTACTGTTTGTGCATTTACAAAATTCATTGATTTTTGCCATTGAAAAACATCATGTTATTCATATGCCAGAAATGATTGAAGCTACTGACTGAAGGAAAGGAGCTGGCATCTCACTCTCTTTGAATCTTCTTTATCATGCTAAGAGGAGCAGGAAAAAGCAAAAAATTTCAGAATTGCACCTTGCAATGCGGAGAAATTACTGTTTGTGCATTTACAATATTCATTGATTTTTGCCATTGAAAAACGTCCAGAAATGATTGAAGCTACTGACTGAATGAAAGGAGCTGGCATCTCACTCTCTTTGAATCTTCTTTATCATGCTAAGAGGAGCAGGAAAAAGCAAAAAATTTCAGAATTGCACCTTGCAATGCGGAGAAATTACTGTTTGTGCATTTACAATATTCATTGATTTTTGCGATTGAAAAACATCATGTTATTCATATACCAGAAATGATTGAAGCTACTGACTGAATGAAAGGAGCTGGCATCTCACTCTCTTTGAATCTTCTTTATCATGCTAAGAGGAGCAGGAAAAAGTAAAAAATTTCAGAATTGCACCTTGCAATGCGGAGAAATTACTGTTTGTGCATTTACAATATTCACTGATTTTTGCCATTGAAAAACGTCCAGAAATGATTGAAGCTACTGACTGAACTAAAGGAGCTGGCATCTCACTCTCTTTGAATCTTCTTTATCATGCTAAGAGGAGCAGGAAAAAGCAAAAAATTTCAGAATTGCACCTTGCAATGCGGAGAAATTACTGTTTGTGCATTTACAATATTCATTGATTTTTGCCATTGAAAAACATCATGTTATTCATATACCAGAAATGTTTGAAGCTACTGACTGAATGAAAGGAGCTGGTATCTCACTCTCTTTGAATCTTCTTCATAATGCTAAGAGGAGCAGGCCATTGAAAAGCGTCCAGAAATGATTGAAGCTACTGACTGAATGAAAGGAGCTGGCATCTCACTCTCTTTGAATCTTCTTTATCATGCTAAGAGGAGCAGGAAAAAGCAAAAAATTTCAGAATTGCACCTTGCAATGCGGAGAAATTACTGTTTGTGCATTTACAATATTCATTGATTTTTGCCATTGAAAAACGTCCAGAAATGATTGAAGGTACTGACTGAATGAAAGGAGCTGGCATCTCACTCTCTTTGAATCTTCTTTATCATGCTAAGAGGAGCAGGAAAAAGCAAAAAATTTCAGAATTGCACCTTGCAATGCGGAGAAATTACTGTTTGTGCATTTACAATATTCATTGATTTTTGCCATTGAAAAATGTCCAGAAATGATTGAAGCTACTGACTGAATGAAAGGAGCTGGCATCTCACTCTCTTTGAATCTTCTTTATCATGCTAAGAGGAGCAGGAAAAAGCAAAAAATTTCAGAATTGCGCCTTGCAATGCGGAGAAATTACTGTTTGTGCATTTACAAAATTCATTGATTTTTGCCATTGAAAAATATCATGTTATTCATATACCAGAAATGATTGATGTTTTTCAATGGCAAAAATCAATGAATATTGTAAATGCACAAACAGTAATTTCTCCGCATTGCAAGGTGCAATTCTGAAATTTTTTGCTTTTTCCTGCTAATCCTAGCATGATAAAGAAGATTCAAAGAGAGTGAGATGCCAGCTCCTTTCATTCAGTCAGTAGCTTCAAACATTTCTGGACGTTTTTCAATGGCAAAAATCAATGAATATTGTAAATGCACAAACAGTAATATCTCCACATTGCAAGGTGCAATTCTGAAATTTTTTGCTTTTTCCTGTTAATCCTAGCATGATAAAGAAGATTTAAAGAGAGTGAGATGCCAGCTCCTTTCATTCAGTCAGTAGCTTCAAACATTTCTGGTATATGAAAAACATGTTTTTCAATGGCAAAAATCAATGAATATTGTAAAAGCACAAACAGTAATATCTCCACATTGCAAGGTGCAATTCTGAAATTTTTTGCTTTTTCCTGCTAATCCTAGCATGATAAAGAAGATTCAAAGAGAGTGAGATGCCAGCTCCTTTCATTCAGTCAGTAGCTTCAAACATTTCTGGTATATGAAAAACATGTTTTTCAATGGCAAAAATCAATGAATATTGTAAATGCACAAACAGTAATATCTCCACATTGCAAGGTGCAATTCTGAAATTTTTTGCTTTTTCCTGCTAATCCTAGCATGATAAAGAAGATTCAAAGAGAGTGAGATGCCAGCTCCTTTCATTCAGTCAGTAGCTTCAAACATTTCTGGACGTTTTTCAATGGCAAAAATCAATGAATATTGTAAATGCACAAACAGTAATATCTCCACATTGCAAGGTGCAATTCTGAAATTTTTTGCTTTTTCCTGCTAATCCTAGCATGATAAAGAAGATTCAAAGAGAGTGAGATGCCAGCTCCTTTCATTCAGTCAGTAGCTTCAAACATTTCTGGACGTTTTTCAATGGCAAAAATCAATGAATATTGTAAATGCACAAACAGTAATATCTCCACATTGCAAGGTGCAATTCTGAAATTTTTTGCTTTTTCCTGTTAATCCTAGCATGATAAAGAAGATTCAAAGAGAGTGAGATGCCAGCTCCTTTCATTCAGTCAGTAGCTTCAAACATTTCTGGTATATGAAAAACATGTTTTTCAATGGCAAAAATCAATGAATATTGTAAATGCACAAACAGTAATATCTCCACATTGCAAGGTGCAATTCTGAAATTTTTTGTTTTTTCCTGTTAATCCTAGCATGATAAAGAAGATTCAAAGAGAGTGAGATGCCAGCTCCTTTCATTCAGTCAGTAGCTTCAAACATTTCTGGTATATGAAAAACATGTTTTTCAATGGCAAAAATCAATGAATATTGTAAATGCACAAACAGTAATATCTCCACATTGCAAGGTGCAATTCTGAAATTTTTTGCTTTTTCCTGCTAATCCTAGCATGATAAAGAAGATTCAAAGAGAGTGAGATGCCAGCTCCTTTCATTCAGTCAGTAGCTTCAAACATTTCTGGTATATGAAAAACATGTTTTTCAATGGCAAAAATCAATGAATATTGTAAATGCACAAACAGTAATATCTCCACATTGCAAGGTGCAATTCTGAAATTTTTTGCTTTTTCCTGCTAATCCTAGCATGATAAAGAAGATTCAAAGACAGTGAGATGCCAGCTCCTTTCATTCAGTCAGTAGCTTCAAACATTTCTGGTATATGAAAAACATGTTTTTCAATGGCAAAAATCAATGAATATTGTAAATGCACAAACAGTAATATCTCCACATTGCAAGGTGCAATTCTGAAATTTTTTGCTTTTTCCTGCTAATCCTAGCATGATAAAGAAGATTCAAAGAGAGTGAGATGCCAGCTCCTTTCATTCAGTCAGTAGCTTCAAACATTTCTGGTATATGAAAAACATGTTTTTCAATGGCAAAAATCAATGAATATTGTAAATGCACAAACAGTAATATCTCCACATTGCAAGGTGCAATTCTGAAATTTTTAGCTTTTTCCTGTTAATCCTAGCATGATAAAGAAGATTCAAAGAGAGTGAGATGCCAGCTCCTTTCATTCAGTCAGTAGCTTCAAACATTTCTGGACGTTTTTCAATGGCAAAAATCAATGAATATTGTAAATGCACAAACAGTAATATCTCCACATTGCAAGGTGCAATTCTGAAATTTTTTGCTTTTTCCTGTTAATCCTAGCATGATAAAGAAGATTCAAAGAGAGTGAGATACCAGCTCCTTTCATTCAGTCAGTAGCTTCAAACATTTCTGGTATATGAAAAACATGTTTTTCAATGGCAAAAATCAATGAATATTGTAAATGCACAAACAGTAATATCTCCACATTGCAAGGTGCAATTCTGAAATTTTTTGCTTTTTCCTGCTAATCCTAGCATGATAAAGAAGATTCAAAGAGAGTGAGATGCCAGCTAATTTCATTCAGTCAGTAGCTTCAAACATTTCTGGACGTTTTTCAATGGCAAAAATCAATGAATATTGTAAATGCACAAACAGTAATATCTCCACATTGCAAGGTGCAATTCTGAAATTTTTTGCTTTTTCCTGCTAATCCAAGCATGATAAAGAAGATTCAAAGAGAGTGAGATGCCAGCTCCTTTCATTCAGTCAGTAGCTTCAAACATTTCTTGTATATGAAAAACATGTTTTTCAATGGCAAAAATCAATGAATATTGTAAATGCATAAACAGTAATATCTCCACATTGCAAGGTGCAATTCTGAAATTTTTTGCTTTTTCCTGCTAATCCTAGCATGATAAAGAAGATTCAAAGAGAGTGAGATACCAGCTCCTTTCATTCAGTCAGTAGCTTCAAACATTTCTGGACGTTTTTCAATGGCAAAAATCAATGAATATTGTAAATGCACAAACAGTAATATCTCCACATTGCAAGGTGCAATTCTGAAATTTTTTGCTTTTTCCTGTTAATCCTAGCATGATAAAGAAGATTCAAAGAGAGTGAGATGCCAGCTCCTTTCATTCAAGTCAGTAGCTTCAAACATTTCTGGTATATGAAAAACATGTTTTTCAATGGCAAAAATCAATGAATATTGTAAATGCACAAACAGTAATATCTCCACATTGCAAGGTGCAATTCTGAAATTTTTTGCTTTTTCCTGCTTATCCTAGCATGATAAAGAAGATTCAAAGAGAGTGAGATGCCAGCTCCTTTCATTCAGTCAGTAGCTTCAAACATTTCTGGTATATGAAAAACATGTTTTTCAATGGCAAAAATCAATGAATATTGTAAATGCACAAACAGTAATATCTCCACATTGCAAGGTGCAATTCTGAAATTTTTTTGCTTTTTCCTGCTAATCCTAGCATGATAAAGAAGATTCAAAGAGAAGTGAGATGCCAGCTCCTTTCATTCAGTCAGTAGCTTCAAACATTTCTGTACGTTTTTCAATGGCAAAATCAATGAATATTGTAAATGCACAAACAGTAATATCTCCACATTGCAAGGTGCAATTCTGAAATTTTTTGCTTTTTCCTGTTAATCCTAGCATGATAAAGAAGATTCAAAGACAGTGAGATGCCAGCTCCTTTCATTCAGTCAGTAGCTTCAAACATTTCTGGTATATGAAAAACATGTTTTTCAATGGCAAAAATCAATGAATATTGTAAATGCACAAACAGTAATATCTCCACATTGCAAGGTGCAATTCTGACATTTTTTGCTTTTTCCTGCTAATCCTAGCATGATAAAGAAGATTCAAAGAGAGTGAGATGCCAGCTCCTTTCATTCCGTCAGTAGCTTCAAACATTTCTGGTATATGAAAAACATGTTTTTCAATGGCAAAAATCAATGAATATTGTAAATGCACAAACAGTAATATCTCCACATTGCAAGGTGCAATTCTGAAATTTTTTGCTTTTTCCTGCTTATCCTAGCATGATAAAGAAGATTCAAAGAGAGTGAGATGCCAGCTCCTTTCATTCAGTCAGTAGCTTCAAACATTTCTGGACGTTTTTCAATGGCAAAATCAATGAATATTGTAAATGCACAAACAGTAATATCTCCACATTGCAAGGTGCAATTCTGAAATTTTTTGCTTTTTCCTGTTAATCCTAGCATGATAAAGAAGATTCAAAGACAGTGAGATGCCAGCTCCTTTCATTCAGTCAGTAGCTTCAAACATTTCTGGTATATGAAAAACATGTTTTTCAATGGCAAAAATCAATGAATATTGTAAATGCACAAACAGTAATATCTCCACATTGCAAGGTGCAATTCTGAAATTTTTTGCTTTTTCCTGCTAATCCTAGCATGATAAAGAAGATTCAAAGAGAGTGAGATGCCAGCTCCTTTCATTCAGTCAGTAGCTTCAAACATTTCTGGACGTTTTTCAATGGCAAAATCAATGAATATTGTAAATGCACAAACAGTAATATCTCCACATTGCAAGGTGCAATTCTGAAATTTTTTGCTTTTTCCTGCTAATCCTAGCATGATAAAGAAGATTCAAAGAGAGTGAGATGCCAGCTAATTTCATTCAGTCAGTAGCTTCAAACATTTCTGGACGTTTTTCAATGGCAAAAATCAATGAATATTGTAAATGCACAAACAGTAATATCTCCACATTGCAAGGTGCAATTCTGAAATTTTTTGCTTTTTCCTGCTAATCCTAGCATGATAAAGAAGATTCAAAGAGAGTGAGATGCCAGCTCCTTTCATTCAGTCAGTAGCTTCAAACATTTCTTGTATATGAAAAACATGTTTTTCAATGGCAAAAATCAATGAATATTGTAAATGCACAAACAGTAATATCTCCACATTGCAAGGTGCAATTCTGAAATTTTTTGCTTTTTCCTGCTAATCCTAGCATGATAAAGAAGATTCAAAGAGAGTGAGATGCCAGCTCCTTTCATTCAGTCAGTAGCTTCAAACATTTCTGGTATATGAAAAACATGTTTTTCAATGGCAAAAATCAATGAATATTGTAAATGCACAAACAGTAATATCTCCACATTGCAAGGTGCAATTCTGAAATTTTTTGTTTTTTCCTGTTAATCCTAGCATGATAAAGAAGATTCAAAGAGAGTGAGATGCCAGCTCCTTTCATTCAGTCAGTAGCTTCAAACATTTCTGGTATATGAAAAACATGTTTTTCAATGGCAAAAATCAATGAATATTGTAAATGCACAAACAGTAATATCTCCACATTGCAAGGTGCAATTCTGAAATTTTTTGCTTTTTCCTGCTAATCCTAGCATGATAAAGAAGATTCAAAGAGAGTGAGATGCCAGCTCCTTTCATTCAGTCAGTAGCTTCAAACATTTCTGGTATATGAAAAACATGTTTTTCAATGGCAAAAATCAATGAATATTGTAAATGCACAAACAGTAATATCTCCACATTGCAAGGTGCAATTCTGAAATTTTTTGCTTTTTCCTGCTAATCCTAGCATGATAAAGAAGATTCAAAGACAGTGAGATGCCAGCTCCTTTCATTCAGTCAGTAGCTTCAAACATTTCTGGTATATGAAAAACATGTTTTTCAATGGCAAAAATCAATGAATATTGTAAATGCACAAACAGTAATATCTCCACATTGCAAGGTGCAATTCTGAAATTTTTTGCTTTTTCCTGCTAATCCTAGCATGATAAAGAAGATTCAAAGAGAGTGAGATGCCAGCTCCTTTCATTCAGTCAGTAGCTTCAAACATTTCTGGTATATGAAAAACATGTTTTTCAATGGCAAAAATCAATGAATATTGTAAATGCACAAACAGTAATATCTCCACATTGCAAGGTGCAATTCTGAAATTTTTAGCTTTTTCCTGTTAATCCTAGCATGATAAAGAAGATTCAAAGAGAGTGAGATGCCAGCTCCTTTCATTCAGTCAGTAGCTTCAAACATTTCTGGACGTTTTTCAATGGCAAAAATCAATGAATATTGTAAATGCACAAACAGTAATATCTCCACATTGCAAGGTGCAATTCTGAAATTTTTTGCTTTTTCCTGTTAATCCTAGCATGATAAAGAAGATTCAAAGAGAGTGAGATACCAGCTCCTTTCATTCAGTCAGTAGCTTCAAACATTTCTGGTATATGAAAAACATGTTTTTCAATGGCAAAAATCAATGAATATTGTAAATGCACAAACAGTAATATCTCCACATTGCAAGGTGCAATTCTGAAATTTTTTGCTTTTTCCTGCTAATCCTAGCATGATAAAGAAGATTCAAAGAGAGTGAGATGCCAGCTAATTTCATTCAGTCAGTAGCTTCAAACATTTCTGGACGTTTTTCAATGGCAAAAATCAATGAATATTGTAAATGCACAAACAGTAATATCTCCACATTGCAAGGTGCAATTCTGAAATTTTTTGCTTTTTCCTGCTAATCCAAGCATGATAAAGAAGATTCAAAGAGAGTGAGATGCCAGCTCCTTTCATTCAGTCAGTAGCTTCAAACATTTCTTGTATATGAAAAACATGTTTTTCAATGGCAAAAATCAATGAGTATTGTAAATGCATAAACAGTAATATCTCCACATTGCAAGGTGCAATTCTGAAATTTTTTGCTTTTTCCTGCTAATCCTAGCATGATAAAGAAGATTCAAAGAGAGTGAGATACCAGCTCCTTTCATTCAGTCAGTAGCTTCAAACATTTCTGGACGTTTTTCAATGGCAAAAATCAATGAATATTGTAAATGCACAAACAGTAATATCTCCACATTGCAAGGTGCAATTCTGAAATTTTTTGCTTTTTCCTGTTAATCCTAGCATGATAAAGAAGATTCAAAGAGAGTGAGATGCCAGCTCCTTTCATTCAAGTCAGTAGCTTCAAACATTTCTGGTATATGAAAAACATGTTTTTCAATGGCAAAAATCAATGAATATTGTAAATGCACAAACAGTAATATCTCCACATTGCAAGGTGCAATTCTGAAATTTTTTGCTTTTTCCTGCTTATCCTAGCATGATAAAGAAGATTCAAAGAGAGTGAGATGCCAGCTCCTTTCATTCAGTCAGTAGCTTCAAACATTTCTGGTATATGAAAAACATGTTTTTCAATGGCAAAAATCAATGAATATTGTAAATGCACAAACAGTAATATCTCCACATTGCAAGGTGCAATTCTGAAATTTTTTTGCTTTTTCCTGCTAATCCTAGCATGATAAAGAAGATTCAAAGAGAAGTGAGATGCCAGCTCCTTTCATTCAGTCAGTAGCTTCAAACATTTCTGTACGTTTTTCAATGGCAAAATCAATGAATATTGTAAATGCACAAACAGTAATATCTCCACATTGCAAGGTGCAATTCTGAAATTTTTTGCTTTTTCCTGTTAATCCTAGCATGATAAAGAAGATTCAAAGACAGTGAGATGCCAGCTCCTTTCATTCAGTCAGTAGCTTCAAACATTTCTGGTATATGAAAAACATGTTTTTCAATGGCAAAAATCAATGAATATTGTAAATGCACAAACAGTAATATCTCCACATTGCAAGGTGCAATTCTGAAATTTTTTGCTTTTTCCTGCTAATCCTAGCATGATAAAGAAGATTCAAAGAGAGTGAGATGCCAGCTCCTTTCATTCCGTCAGTAGCTTCAAACATTTCTGGTATATGAAAAACATGTTTTTCAATGGCAAAAATCAATGAATATTGTAAATGCACAAACAGTAATATCTCCACATTGCAAGGTGCAATTCTGAAATTTTTTGCTTTTTCCTGCTTATCCTAGCATGATAAAGAAGATTCAAAGAGAGTGAGATGCCAGCTCCTTTCATTCAGTCAGTAGCTTCAAACATTTCTGGACGTTTTTCAATGGCAAAATCAATGAATATTGTAAATGCACAAACAGTAATATCTCCACATTGCAAGGTGCAATTCTGAAATTTTTTGCTTTTTCCTGTTAATCCTAGCATGATAAAGAAGATTCAAAGACAGTGAGATGCCAGCTCCTTTCATTCAGTCAGTAGCTTCAAACATTTCTGGTATATGAAAAACATGTTTTTCAATGGCAAAAATCAATGAATATTGTAAATGCACAAACAGTAATATCTCCACATTGCAAGGTGCAATTCTGAAATTTTTTGCTTTTTCCTGCTAATCCTAGCATGATAAAGAAGATTCAAAGAGAGTGAGATGCCAGCTCCTTTCATTCAGTCAGTAGCTTCAAACATTTCTGGACGTTTTTCAATGGCAAAATCAATGAATATTGTAAATGCACAAACAGTAATATCTCCACATTGCAAGGTGCAATTCTGAAATTTTTTGCTTTTTCCTGCTAATCCTAGCATGATAAAGAAGATTCAAAGAGAGTGAGATGCCAGCTAATTTCATTCAGTCAGTAGCTTCAAACATTTCTGGACGTTTTTCAATGGCAAAAATCAATGAATATTGTAAATGCACAAACAGTAATATCTCCACATTGCAAGGTGCAATTCTGAAATTTTTTGCTTTTTCCTGCTAATCCTAGCATGATAAAGAAGATTCAAAGAGAGTGAGATGCCAGCTCCTTTCATTCAGTCAGTAGCTTCAAACATTTCTTGTATATGAAAAACATGTTTTTCAATGGCAAAAATCAATGAATATTGTAAATGCACAAACAGTAATATCTCCACATTGCAAGGTGCAATTCTGAAATTTTTTGCTTTTTCCTGCTAATCCTAGCATGATAAAGAAGATTCAAAGAGAGTGAGATACCAGCTCCTTTCATTCAGTCAGTAGCTTCAAACATTTCTGGACGTTTTTCAATGGCAAAAATCAATGAATATTGTAAATGCACAAACAGTAATATCTCCACATTGCAAGGTGCAATTCTGAAATTTTTTGCTTTTTCCTGTTAATCCTAGCATGATAAAGAAGATTCAAAGAGAGTGAGATGCCAGCTCCTTTCATTCAAGTCAGTAGCTTCAAACATTTCTGGTATATGAAAAACATGTTTTTCAATGGCAAAAATCAATGAATATTGTAAATGCACAAACAGTAATATCTCCACATTGCAAGGTGCAATTCTGAAATTTTTTGCTTTTTCCTGCTTATCCTAGCATGATAAAGAAGATTCAAAGAGAGTGAGATGCCAGCTCCTTTCATTCAGTCAGTAGCTTCAAACATTTCTGGTATATGAAAAACATGTTTTTCAATGGCAAAAATCAATGAATATTGTAAATGCACAAACAGTAATATCTCCACATTGCAAGGTGCAATTCTGAAATTTTTTTGCTTTTTCCTGCTAATCCTAGCATGATAAAGAAGATTTAAAGAGAGTGAGATGCCAGCTCCTTTCATTCAGTCAGTAGCTTCAAACATTTCTGGACGTTTTTCAATGGCAAAATCAATGAATATTGTAAATGCACAAACAGTAATATCTCCACATTGCAAGGTGCAATTCTGAAATTTTTTGCTTTTTCCTGTTAATCCTAGCATGATAAAGAAGATTCAAAGACAGCGAGATGCCAGCTCCTTTCATTCAGTCAGTAGCTTCAAACATTTCTGGTATATGAAAAACATGTTTTTCAATGGCAAAAATCAATGAATATTGTAAATGCACAAACAGTAATATCTCCACATTGCAAGGTGCAATTCTGAAATTTTTTGCTTTTTCCTGCTAATCCTAGCATGATAAAGAAGATTCAAAGAGAGTGAGATGCCAGCTCCTTTCATTCAGTCAGTAGCTTCAAACATTTCTGGTATATGAAAAACATGTTTTTCAATGGCAAAAATCAATGAATATTGTAAATGCACAAACAGTAATATCTCCACATTGCAAGGTGCAATTCTGAAATTTTTTGCTTTTTCCTGCTAATCCTAGCATGATAAAGAAGATTCAAAGACAGTGAGATGCCAGCTCCTTTCATTCAGTCAGTAGCTTCAAACATTTCTGGTATATGAAAAACATGTTTTTCAATGGCAAAAATCAATGAATATTGTAAATGCACAAACAGTAATATCTCCACATTGCAAGGTGCAATTCTGAAATTTTTTGCTTTTTCCTGCTAATCCTAGCATGATAAAGAAGATTCAAAGAGAGTGAGATGCCAGCTCCTTTCATTCAGTCAGTAGCTTCAAACATTTCTGGTATATGAAAAACATGTTTTTCAATGGCAAAAATCAATGAATATTGTAAATGCACAAACAGTAATATCTCCACATTGCAAGGTGCAATTCTGAAATTTTTAGCTTTTTCCTGTTAATCCTAGCATGATAAAGAAGATTCAAAGAGAGTGAGATGCCAGCTCCTTTCATTCAGTCAGTAGCTTCAAACATTTCTGGACGTTTTTCAATGGCAAAAATCAATGAATATTGTAAATGCACAAACAGTAATATCTCCACATTGCAAGGTGCAATTCTGAAATTTTTTGCTTTTTCCTGTTAATCCTAGCATGATAAAGAAGATTCAAAGAGAGTGAGATACCAGCTCCTTTCATTCAGTCAGTAGCTTCAAACATTTCTGGTATATGAAAAACATGTTTTTCAATGGCAAAAATCAATGAATATTGTAAATGCACAAACAGTAATATCTCCACATTGCAAGGTGCAATTCTGAAATTTTTTGCTTTTTCCTGCTAATCCTAGCATGATAAAGAAGATTCAAAGAGAGTGAGATGCCAGCTAATTTCATTCAGTCAGTAGCTTCAAACATTTCTGGACGTTTTTCAATGGCAAAAATCAATGAATATTGTAAATGCACAAACAGTAATATCTCCACATTGCAAGGTGCAATTCTGAAATTTTTTGCTTTTTCCTGCTAATCCAAGCATGATAAAGAAGATTCAAAGAGAGTGAGATGCCAGCTCCTTTCATTCAGTCAGTAGCTTCAAACATTTCTTGTATATGAAAAACATGTTTTTCAATGGCAAAAATCAATGAATATTGTAAATGCATAAACAGTAATATCTCCACATTGCAAGGTGCAATTCTGAAATTTTTTGCTTTTTCCTGCTAATCCTAGCATGATAAAGAAGATTCAAAGAGAGTGAGATACCAGCTCCTTTCATTCAGTCAGTAGCTTCAAACATTTCTGGACGTTTTTCAATGGCAAAAATCAATGAATATTGTAAATGCACAAACAGTAATATCTCCACATTGCAAGGTGCAATTCTGAAATTTTTTGCTTTTTCCTGTTAATCCTAGCATGATAAAGAAGATTCAAAGAGAGTGAGATGCCAGCTCCTTTCATTCAAGTCAGTAGCTTCAAACATTTCTGGTATATGAAAAACATGTTTTTCAATGGCAAAAATCAATGAATATTGTAAATGCACAAACAGTAATATCTCCACATTGCAAGGTGCAATTCTGAAATTTTTTGCTTTTTCCTGCTTATCCTAGCATGATAAAGAAGATTCAAAGAGAGTGAGATGCCAGCTCCTTTCATTCAGTCAGTAGCTTCAAACATTTCTGGTATATGAAAAACATGTTTTTCAATGGCAAAAATCAATGAATATTGTAAATGCACAAACAGTAATATCTCCACATTGCAAGGTGCAATTCTGAAATTTTTTTGCTTTTTCCTGCTAATCCTAGCATGATAAAGAAGATTCAAAGAGAAGTGAGATGCCAGCTCCTTTCATTCAGTCAGTAGCTTCAATCATTTCTGTACGTTTTTCAATGGCAAAATCAATGAATATTGTAAATGCACAAACAGTAATATCTCCACATTGCAAGGTGCAATTCTGAAATTTTTTGCTTTTTCCTGTTAATCCTAGCATGATAAAGAAGATTCAAAGACAGTGAGATGCCAGCTCCTTTCATTCAGTCAGTAGCTTCAAACATTTCTGGTATATGAAAAACATGTTTTTCAATGGCAAAAATCAATGAATATTGTAAATGCACAAACAGTAATATCTCCACATTGCAAGGTGCAATTCTGAAATTTTTTGCTTTTTCCTGCTAATCCTAGCATGATAAAGAAGATTCAAAGAGAGTGAGATGCCAGCTCCTTTCATTCCGTCAGTAGCTTCAAACATTTCTGGTATATGAAAAACATGTTTTTCAATGGCAAAAATCAATGAATATTGTAAATGCACAAACAGTAATATCTCCACATTGCAAGGTGCAATTCTGAAATTTTTTGCTTTTTCCTGCTTATCCTAGCATGATAAAGAAGATTCAAAGAGAGTGAGATGCCAGCTCCTTTCATTCAGTCAGTAGCTTCAAACATTTCTGGACGTTTTTCAATGGCAAAATCAATGAATATTGTAAATGCACAAACAGTAATATCTCCACATTGCAAGGTGCAATTCTGAAATTTTTTGCTTTTTCCTGTTAATCCTAGCATGATAAAGAAGATTCAAAGACAGTGAGATGCCAGCTCCTTTCATTCAGTCAGTAGCTTCAAACATTTCTGGTATATGAAAAACATGTTTTTCAATGGCAAAAATCAATGAATATTGTAAATGCACAAACAGTAATATCTCCACATTGCAAGGTGCAATTCTGAAATTTTTTGCTTTTTCCTGCTAATCCTAGCATGATAAAGAAGATTCAAAGAGAGTGAGATGCCAGCTCCTTTCATTCAGTCAGTAGCTTCAAACATTTCTGGACGTTTTTCAATGGCAAAATCAATGAATATTGTAAATGCACAAACAGTAATATCTCCACATTGCAAGGTGCAATTCTGAAATTTTTTGCTTTTTCCTGCTAATCCTAGCATGATAAAGAAGATTCAAAGAGAGTGAGATGCCAGCTAATTTCATTCAGTCAGTAGCTTCAAACATTTCTGGACGTTTTTCAATGGCAAAAATCAATGAATATTGTAAATGCACAAACAGTAATATCTCCACATTGCAAGGTGCAATTCTGAAATTTTTTGCTTTTTCCTGCTAATCCTAGCATGATAAAGAAGATTCAAAGAGAGTGAGATGCCAGCTCCTTTCATTCAGTCAGTAGCTTCAAACATTTCTTGTATATGAAAAACATGTTTTTCAATGGCAAAAATCAATGAATATTGTAAATGCACAAACAGTAATATCTCCACATTGCAAGGTGCAATTCTGAAATTTTTTGCTTTTTCCTGCTAATCCTAGCATGATAAAGAAGATTCAAAGAGAGTGAGATACCAGCTCCTTTCATTCAGTCAGTAGCTTCAAACATTTCTGGACGTTTTTCAATGGCAAAAATCAATGAATATTGTAAATGCACAAACAGTAATATCTCCACATTGCAAGGTGCAATTCTGAAATTTTTTGCTTTTTCCTGTTAATCCTAGCATGATAAAGAAGATTCAAAGAGAGTGAGATGCCAGCTCCTTTCATTCAAGTCAGTAGCTTCAAACATTTCTGGTATATGAAAAACATGTTTTTCAATGGCAAAAATCAATGAATATTGTAAATGCACAAACAGTAATATCTCCACATTGCAAGGTGCAATTCTGAAATTTTTTGCTTTTTCCTGCTTATCCTAGCATGATAAAGAAGATTCAAAGAGAGTGAGATGCCAGCTCCTTTCATTCAGTCAGTAGCTTCAAACATTTCTGGTATATGAAAAACATGTTTTTCAATGGCAAAAATCAATGAATATTGTAAATGCACAAACAGTAATATCTCCACATTGCAAGGTGCAATTCTGAAATTTTTTTGCTTTTTCCTGCTAATCCTAGCATGATAAAGAAGATTTAAAGAGAGTGAGATGCCAGCTCCTTTCATTCAGTCAGTAGCTTCAAACATTTCTGGACGTTTTTCAATGGCAAAATCAATGAATATTGTAAATGCACAAACAGTAATATCTCCACATTGCAAGGTGCAATTCTGAAATTTTTTGCTTTTTCCTGTTAATCCTAGCATGATAAAGAAGATTCAAAGACAGCGAGATGCCAGCTCCTTTCATTCAGTCAGTAGCTTCAAACATTTCTGGTATATGAAAAACATGTTTTTCAATGGCAAAAATCAATGAATATTGTAAATGCACAAACAGTAATATCTCCACATTGCAAGGTGCAATTCTGAAATTTTTTGCTTTTTCCTGCTAATCCTAGCATGATAAAGAAGATTCAAAGAGAGTGAGATGCCAGCTCCTTTCATTCCGTCAGTAGCTTCAAACATTTCTGGTATATGAAAAACATGTTTTTCAATGGCAAAAATCAATGAATATTGTAAATGCACAAACAGTA
Organism: Phyllobates terribilis; assembly: GCF_046119375.1. Taxonomy (NCBI): domain Eukaryota; kingdom Metazoa; phylum Chordata; class Amphibia; order Anura; family Dendrobatidae; genus Phyllobates; species Phyllobates terribilis. Next base: position 46,046 of record NW_027363476.1, on the reverse strand, counting down.
ATATCTCCACATTGCAAGGTGCAATTCTGAAATTTTTTGCTTTTTCCTGCTAATCCTAGCATGATAAAGAAGATTCAAAGAGAGTGAGATGCCAGCTCCTTTCATTCAGTCAGTAGCTTCAAACATTTCTGGACGTTTTTCAATGGCAAAAATCAATGAATATTGTAAATGCACAAACAGTAATATCTCCACATTGCAAGGTGCAATTCTGAAATTTTTTGCTTTTTCCTGCTAATCCTAGCATGATAAAGAAGATTCAAAGAGAGTGAGATGCCAGCTCCTTTCATTCAGTCAGTAGCTTCAAACATTTCTTGTATATGAAAAACATGTTTTTCAATGGCAAAAATCAATGAATATTGTAAATGCACAAACAGCAATATCTCCACATTGCAAGGTGCAATTCTGAAATTTTTTGCTTTTTCCTGCTAATCCTAGCATGATAAAGAAGATTCAAAGAGAGTGAGATGCCAGCTCCTTTCATTCAGTCAGTAGCTTCAAACATTTCTGGACGTTTTTCAATGGCAAAAATCAATGAATATTGTAAATGCACAAACAGTAATATCTCCACATTGCAAGGTGCAATTCTGAAATTTTTTGCTTTTTCCTGTTAATCCTAGCATGATAAAGAAGATTCAAAGAGAGTGAGATGCCAGCTCCTTTCATTCAGTCAGTAGCTTCAAACATTTCTGGTATATGAAAAACATGTTTTTCAATGGCAAAAATCAATGAATATTGTAAATGCACAAACAGTAATATCTCCACATTGCAAGGTGCAATTCTGAAATTTTTTGCTTTGTCCTGCTTATCCTAGCATGATAAAGAAGATTCAAAGAGAGTGAGATGCCAGCTCCTTTCATTCAGTCAGTAGCTTCAAACATTTCTGGTATATGAAAAACATGTTTTTCAATGGCAAAAATCAATGAATATTGTAAATGCACAAACAGTAATATCTCCACATTGCAAGGTGCAATTCTGAAATTTTTTTGCTTTTTCCTGCTAATCCTAGCATGATAAAGAAGATTTAAAGAGAGTGAGATGCCAGCTCCTTTCATTCAGTCAGTAGCTTCAAACATTTCTCTACGTTTTTCAATGGCAAAATCAATGAATATTGTAAATGCACAAACAGTAATATCTCCACATTGCAAGGTGCAATTCTGAAATTTTTTGCTTTTTCCTGTTAATCCTAGCATGATAAAGAAGATTCAAAGACAGTGAGATGCCAGCTCCTTTCATTCAGTCAGTAGCTTCAAACATTTCTGGTATATGAAAAACATGTTTTTCAATGGCAAAAATCAATGAATATTGTAAATGCACAAACAGTAATATCTCCACATTGCAAGGTGCAATTCTGAAATTTTTTGCTTTTTCCTGCTAATCCTAGCATGATAAAGAAGATTCAAAGAGAGTGAGATGCCAGCTCCTTTCATTCCGTCAGTAGCTTCAAACATTTCTGGTATATGAAAAACATGTTTTTCAATGGCAAAAATCAATGAATATTGTAAATGCACAAACAGTAATATCTCCACATTGCATGGTGCAATTCTGAAATTTTTTGCTTTTTCCTGCTAATCCTAGCATGATAAAGAAGATTCAAAGAGAGTGAGATGCCAGCTCCTTTCATTCAGTCAGTAGCTTCAAACATTTCTGGACGTTTTTCAATGGCAAAAATCAATGAATATTGTAAATGCACAAACAGTAATATCTCCACATTGCAAGGTGCAATTCTGAAATTTTTTGCTTTTTCCTGTTAATCCTAGCATGATAAAGAAGATTCAAAGAGAGTGAGATGCCAGCTCCTTTCATTCAGTCAGTAGCTTCAAACATTTCTGGTATATGAAAAACATGTTTTTCAATGGCAAAAATCAATGAATATTGTAAATGCACAAACAGTAATATCTCCACATTGCAAGGTGCAATTCTGAAATTTTTTGCTTTTTCCTGCTAATCCTAGCATGATAAAGAAGATTCAAAGAGAGTGAGATGCCAGCTCCTTTCATTCAGTCAGTAGCTTCAAACATTTCTGGTATATGAAAAACATGTTTTTCAATGGCAAAAATCAATGAATATTGTAAATGCCCAAACAGTAATATCTCCACATTGCAAGGTGCAATTCTGAAATTTTTTGCTTTTTCCTGCTAATCCAAGCATGATAAAGAAGATTCAAAGAGAGTGAGATGCCAGCTCCTTTCATTCAGTCAGTAGCTTCAAACATTTCTGGTATATGAATAACATGATGTTTTTCAATAGCAAAAATCAATGAATATTGTAAATGCACAAACAGTAATTTCTCCGCATTGCAAGGTGCAATTCTGAAATTTTTTGCTTTTTCCTGCTCCTCTTAGCATGATAAAGAAGATTCAAAGAGAGTGAGATGCCAGCTCCTTTCATTCAGTCAGTAGCTTCAAACATTTCTGGTATATGAATAACATGATGTTTTTCAATGGCAAAAATCAATGAATATTGTAAATGCACAAACAGTAATTTCTCCGCATTGCAAGGTGCAATTCTGAAATTTTTTGCTTTTTCCTGCTCCTCTTAGCATGATAAAGACGATTCAAAGAGAGTGAGATGCCAGCTCCTTTCATTCAGTCAGTAGCTTCAATCATTTCTGGACGTTTTTCAATGGCAAAAATCAATGAATATTGTAAATGCAAGAACAGTAATTTCTCCGCATTGCAAGGTGCAATTCTGAAATTTTTTGCTTTTTCCTGCTCCTCTTAGCATGATAAAGAAAATTCAGAGTGAGATGCCAGCTGCTTTCATTCAGTCAGTAGCTTCAATCATTTCTGGACGTTTTTCAATGGCAAAAATCAATGAATATTGTAAATGCACAAACAGTAATATCTCCACATTGCAAGGTGCAATTCTGAAATTTTTTGCTTTTTCCTGTTAATCCTAGCATGATAAAGAAGATTCAAAGAGAGTGAGATGCCAGCTCCTTTCATTCAGTCAGTAGCTTCAAACATTTCTGGTATATGAAAAACATGTTTTTCAATGGCAAAAATCAATGAATATTGTAAATGCACAAACAGTAATATCTCCACATTGCAAGGTGCAATTCTGAAATTTTTTGCTTTTTCCTGCTAATCCAAGCATGATAAAGAAGATTCAAAGAGAGTGAGATGCCAGCTCCTTTCATTCAGTCAGTAGCTTCAAACATTTCTGGTATATGAATAACATGATGTTTTTCAATGGCAAAAATCAATGAATATTGTAAATGCACAAACAGTAATTTCTCCGCATTGCAAGGTGCAATTCTGAAATTTTTTGCTTTTTCCTGCTCCTCTTAGCATGATAAAGAAGATTCAAAGAGAGTGAGATGCCAGCTCCTTTCATTCAGTCAGTAGCTTCAAACATTTCTGGTATATGAATAACATGATGTTTTTCAATGGCAAAAATCAATGAATATTGTAAATGCACAAACAGTAATTTCTCCGCATTGCAAGGTGCAATTCTGAAATTTTTTGCTTTTTCCTGCTCCTCTTAGCATGATAAAGACGATTCAAAGAGAGTGAGATGCCAGCTCCTTTCATTCAGTCAGTAGCTTCAATCATTTCTGGACGTTTTTCAATGGCAAAAATCAATGAATATTGTAAATGCACAAACAGTAATTTCTCCGCATTGCAAGGTGCAATTCTGAAATTTTTTGCTTTTTCCTGCTCCTCTTAGCATGATAAAGAAAATTCAGAGTGAGATGCCAGCTGCTTTCATTCAGTCAGTAGCTTCAATCATTTCTGGACGTTTTTCAATGGCAAAAATCAATGAATATTGTAAATGCACAAACAGTAATTTCTCCGCATTGCAAGGTGCAATTCTGAAATTTTTTGCTTTTTCCTGCTCCTCTTAGCATGATAAAGAAGATTCAAAGAGAGTGAGATGCCAGCTCCTTTCGTTCAGTCAGTAGCTTCAATCATTTCTGGACGTTTTTCAAAGGCAAAAATCATTGAATATTGTAAATGCACAAACAGTAATTTCTCCGCATTGCAAGGTGCAATTCTGAAATTTTTTACTTTTTCCTGCTCCTCTTAGCATGATAAAGAAGATTCAAAGAGAGTGAGATGCCAGCTCCTTTTATTCAGTCAGTAGCTTCAATCATTTCTGGTATATGAATAACATGATGTTTTTCAATGGCAAAAATCAATGAATATTGTAAATGCACAAACAGTAATTTCTCCGCATTGCAAGGTGCAATTCTGAAGTTTTTTGCTTTTTCCTGCTCCTCTTAGCATGATAAAGAAGATTCAAAGAGAGTGAGATGCCAGCTCCTTTCATTCAGTCAGTAGCTTCAATCATTTCTGGACGTTTTTCAAAGGCAAAAATCATTGAATATTGTAAATGCACAAACAGTAATTTCTCCGCATTGCAAGGTGCAATTCTGAAATTTTTTACTTTTTCCTGCTCCTCTTAGCATGATAAAGAAGATTCAAAGAGAGTGAGATGCCAGCTCCTTTTATTCAGTCAGTAGCTTCAATCATTTCTGGTATATGAATAACATGATGTTTTTCAATGGCAAAAATCAATGAATATTGTAAATGCACAAACAGTAATTTCTCCGCATTGCAAGGTGCAATTCTGAAATTTTTTGCTTTTTCCTGCTCCTCTTAGCATGATAAAGAAGATTCAAAGAGAGTGAGATGCCAGCTCCTTTCGTTCAGTCAGTAGCTTCAATCATTTCTGGACGTTTTTCAAAGGCAAAAATCATTGAATATTGTAAATGCACAAACAGTAATTTCTCCGCATTGCAAGGTGCAATTCTGAAATTTTTTACTTTTTCCTGCTCCTCTTAGCATGATAAAGAAGATTCAAAGAGAGTGAGATGCCAGCTCCTTTCATTCAGTCAGTAGCTTCAATCATTTCTGGTATATGAATAACATGATGTTTTTCAATGGCAAAAATCAATGAATATTGTAAATGCACAAACAGTAATTTCTCCGCATTGCAAGGTGCAATTCTGAAGTTTTTTGCTTTTTCCTGCTCCTCTTAGCATGATAAAGAAGATTCAAAGAGAGTGAGATGCCAGCTCCTTTCATTCAGTCAGTAGCTTCAATCATTTCTGGACGTTTTTCAATGGCAAAAATCATTGAATATTGTAAATGCACAAACAGTAATTTCTCCGCATTGCAAGGTGCAATTCTGAAATTTTTTACTTTTTCCTGCTCCTCTTAGCATGATAAAGAAGATTCAAAGAGAGTGAGATGCCAGCTCCTTTCATTCAGTCAGTAGCTTCAATCATTTCTGGTATATGAATAACATGATGTTTTTCAATGGCAAAAATCAATGAATATTGTAAATGCACAAACAGTAATTTCTCCGCATTGCAAGGTGCAATTCTGAAATTTTTTGCTTTTTCCTGCTCCTCTTAGCATAATAAAGAAGATTCAAAGAAAGTGAGATGCCAGCTCCTTTCATTCAGTCAGTAGCTTCAATCATTTCTGGACGTTTTTCAATGGCAAACATCAATGAATATTGTAAATGCACAAACAGTAATTTCTTCGCATTGCAAGGTGCAATTCTGAAATTTTTTGCTTTTTCCTGCTCCTCTTAGCATGATAAACAAGATTCAAAGAGAGTGAGATGCCAGCTCCTTTCATTCAGTCAGTAGCTTCAATCATTTCTGGACGTTTTTCAATGGCAAAAATCAATGAATATTGTAAATGCACAAACAGTAATTTCTCCGCATTGCAAGGTGCAATTCTGAAATTTTTTACTTTTTCCTGCTCCTCTTAGCATGATAAAGAAGATTCAAAGAGAGTGAGATGCCAGCTCCTTTCATTCAGTCAGTAGCTTCAAACATTCCTGGTATATGAATAACATAATGTTTTTCAATGGCAAAAATCAATGAATATTGTAAATGCACAAACAGTAATTTCTCCGCATTGCAAGGTGCAATTCTGAAATTTTTTGCTTTTTCCTGCTCCTCTTAGCATGATAAAGAAGATTCAAAGAGAGTGAGATGCCAGCTCCTTTCATTCAGTCAGTAGCTTCAATCATTTCTGGACGTTTTTCAATTGCAAAAATCAATGAATATTGTAAATGCACAAACAGTAATATCTCCAAATTGCAAGGTGCAATTCTGAAATTTTTTGCTTTTTCCTGCTTATCCTAGCATGATAAAGAAGATTCAAAGAGAGTGAGATGCCAGCTCCTTTCATTCAGTCAGTAGCTTCAAACATTTCTGGTATATGAAAAACATGTTTTTCAATGGCAAAAATCAATGAATATTGTAAATGCACAAACAGTAATATCTCCACATTGCAAGGTGCAATTCTGAAATTTTTTTGCTTTTTCCTGCTAATCCTAGCATGATAAAGAAGATTTAAAGAGAGTGAGATGCCAGCTCCTTTCATTCAGTCAGTAGCTTCAAACATTTCTGGACGTTTTTCAATGGCAAAATCAATGAATATTGTAAATGCACAAACAGTAATATCTCCACATTGCAAGGTGCAATTCTGAAATTTTTTGCTTTTTCCTGTTAATCCTAGCATGATAAAGAAGATTCAAAGACAGTGAGATGCCAGCTCCTTTCATTCAGTCAGTAGCTTCAAACATTTCTGGTATATGAAAAACATGTTTTTCAATGGCAAAAATCAATGAATATTGTAAATGCACAAACAGTAATATCTCCACATTGCAAGGTGCAATTCTGAAATTTTTTGCTTTTTCCTGCTAATCCTAGCATGATAAAGAAGATTCAAAGAGAGTGAGATGCCAGCTCCTTTCATTCCGTCAGTAGCTTCAAACATTTCTGGTATATGAAAAACATGTTTTTCAATGGCAAAAATCAATGAATATTGTAAATGCACAAACAGTAATATCTCCACATTGCAAGGTGCAATTCTGAAATTTTTTGCTTTTTCCTGCTAATCCTAGCATGATAAAGAAGATTCAAAGAGAGTGAGATGCCAGCTCCTTTCATTCAGTCAGTAGCTTCAAACATTTCTGGACGTTTTTCAATGGCAAAAATCAATAAATATTGTAAATGCACAAACAGTAATATCTCCACATTGCAAGGTGCAATTCTGAAATTTTTTGCTTTTTCCTGCTAATCCTAGCATGATAAAGAAGATTCAAAGAGAGTGAGATGCCAGCTCCTTTCATTCAGTCAGTAGCTTCAAACATTTCTTGTATATGAAAAACATGTTTTTCAATGGCAAAAATCAATGAATATTGTAAATGCACAAACAGCAATATCTCCACATTGCAAGGTGCAATTCTGAAATTTTTTGCTTTTTCCTGCTAATCCTAGCATGATAAAGAAGATTCAAAGAGAGTGAGATGCCAGCTCCTTTCATTCAGTCAGTAGCTTCAAACATTTCTGGACGTTTTTCAATGGCAAAAATCAATGAATATTGTAAATGCACAAACAGTAATATCTCCACATTGCAAGGTGCAATTCTGAAATTTTTTGCTTTTTCCTGTTAATCCTAGCATGATAAAGAAGATTCAAAGAGAGTGAGATGCCAGCTCCTTTCATTCAGTCAGTAGCTTCAAACATTTCTGGTATATGAAAAACATGTTTTTCAATGGCAAAAATCAATGAATATTGTAAATGCACAAACAGTAATATCTCCACATTGCAAGGTGCAATTCTGAAATTTTTTGCTTTTTCCTGCTTATCCTAGCATGATAAAGAAGATTCAAAGAGAGTGAGATGCCAGCTCCTTTCATTCAGTCAGTAGCTTCAAACATTTCTGGTATATGAAAAACATGTTTTTCAATGGCAAAAATCAATGAATATTGTAAATGCACAAACAGTAATATCTCCACATTGCAAGGTGCAATTCTGAAATTTTTTTGCTTTTTCCTGCTAATCCTAGCATGATAAAGAAGATTTAAAGAGAGTGAGATGCCAGCTCCTTTCATTCAGTCAGTAGCTTCAAACATTTCTGGACGTTTTTCAATGGCAAAATCAATGAATATTGTAAATGCACAAACAGTAATATCTCCACATTGCAAGGTGCAATTCTGAAATTTTTTGCTTTTTCCTGTTAATCCTAGCATGATAAAGAAGATTCAAAGACAGTGAGATGCCAGCTCCTTTCATTCAGTCAGTAGCTTCAAACATTTCTGGTATATGAAAAACATGTTTTTCAATGGCAAAAATCAATGAATATTGTAAATGCACAAACAGTAATATCTCCACATTGCAAGGTGCAATTCTGAAATTTTTTGCTTTTTCCTGCTAATCCTAGCATGATAAAGAAGATTCAAAGAGAGTGAGATGCCAGCTCCTTTCATTCCGTCAGTAGCTTCAAACATTTCTGGTATATGAAAAACATGTTTTTCAATGGCAAAAATCAATGAATATTGTAAATGCACAAACAGTAATATCTCCACATTGCAAGGTGCAATTCTGAAATTTTTTGCTTTTTCCTGCTAATCCTAGCATGATAAAGAAGATTCAAAGAGAGTGAGATGCCAGCTCCTTTCATTCAGTCAGTAGCTTCAAACATTTCTGGACGTTTTTCAATGGCAAAAATCAATGAATATTGTAAATGCACAAACAGTAATATCTCCACATTGCAAGGTGCAATTCTGAAATTTTTTGCTTTTTCCTGCTAATCCTAGCATGATAAAGAAGATTCAAAGAGAGTGAGATGCCAGCTCCTTTCATTCAGTCAGTAGCTTCAAACATTTCTTGTATATGAAAAACATGTTTTTCAATGGCAAAAATCAATGAATATTGTAAATGCACAAACAGCAATATCTCCACATTGCAAGGTGCAATTCTGAAATTTTTTGCTTTTTCCTGCTAATCCTAGCATGATAAAGAAGATTCAAAGAGAGTGAGATGCCAGCTCCTTTCATTCAGTCAGTAGCTTCAAACATTTCTGGACGTTTTTCAATGGCAAAAATCAATGAATATTGTAAATGCACAAACAGTAATATCTCCACATTGCAAGGTGCAATTCTGAAATTTTTTGCTTTTTCCTGTTAATCCTAGCATGATAAAGAAGATTCAAAGAGAGTGAGATGCCAGCTCCTTTCATTCAGTCAGTAGCTTCAAACATTTCTGGTATATGAAAAACATGTTTTTCAATGGCAAAAATCAATGAATATTGTAAATGCACAAACAGTAATATCTCCACATTGCAAGGTGCAATTCTGAAATTTTTTGCTTTTTCCTGCTAATCCTAGCATGATAAAGAAGATTCAGAGAGTGAGATGCCAGCTCCTTTCATTCAGTCAGTAGCTTCAAACATTTCTGGTATATGAAAAACATGTTTTTCAATGGCAAAAATCAATGAATATTGTAAATGCACAAACAGTAATATCTCCACATTGCAAGGTGCAATTCTGAAATTTTTTGCTTTTTCCTGCTAATCCAAGCATGATAAAGAAGATTCAAAGAGAGTGAGATGCCAGCTCCTTTCATTCAGTCAGTAGCTTCAAACATTTCTGGTATATGAATAACATGATGTTTTTCAATAGCAAAAATCAATGAATATTGTAAATGCACAAACAGTAATTTCTCCGCATTGCAAGGTGCAATTCTGAAATTTTTTGCTTTTTCCTGCTCCTCTTAGCATGATAAAGAAGATTCAAAGAGAGTGAGATGCCAGCTCCTTTCATTCAGTCAGTAGCTTCAAACATTTCTGGTATATGAATAACATGATGTTTTTCAATGGCAAAAATCAATGAATATTGTAAATGCACAAACAGTAATTTCTCCGCATTGCAAGGTGCAATTCTGAAATTTTTTGCTTTTTCCTGCTCCTCTTAGCATGATAAAGACGATTCAAAGAGAGTGAGATGCCAGCTGCTTTCATTCAGTCAGTAGCTTCAATCATTTCTGGACATTTTTCAATGGCAAAAATCAATGAATATTGTAAATGCACAAACAGTAATATCTCCACATTGCAAGGTGCAATTCTGAAATTTTTTGCTTTTTCCTGTTAATCCTAGCATGATAAAGAAGATTCAAAGAGAGAGAGATACAAGCTCCTTTCATTCAGTCAGTAGCTTCAAACATTTCTGGTATATGAAAAACATGTTTTTCAATGGCAAAAATCAATGAATATTGTAAATGCACAAACAGTAATATCTCCACATTGCAAGGTGCAATTCTGAAATTTTTTGCTTTTTCCTGCTAATCCAAGCATGATAAAGAAGATTCAAAGAGAGTGAGATGCCAGCTCCTTTCATTCAGTCAGTAGCTTCAAACATTTCTGGTATATGAATAACATGATGTTTTTCAATGGCAAAAATCAATGAATATTGTAAATGCACAAACAGTAATTTCTCCGCATTGCAAGGTGCAATTCTGAAATTTTTTGCTTTTTCCTGCTCCTCTTAGCATGATAAAGAAGATTCAAAGAGAGTGAGATGCCAGCTCCTTTCATTCAGTCAGTAGCTTCAAACATTTCTGGTATATGAATAACATGATGTTTTTCAATGGCAAAAATCAATGAATATTGTAAATGCACAAACAGTAATTTCTCCGCATTGCAAGGTGCAATTCTGAAATTTTTTGCTTTTTCCTGCTCCTCTTAGCATGATAAAGACGATTCAAAGAGAGTGAGATGCCAGCTCCTTTCATTCAGTCAGTAGCTTCAATCATTTCTGGACGTTTTTCAATGGCAAAAATCAATGAATATTGTAAATGCACAAACAGTAATTTCTCCGCATTGCAAGGTGCAATTCTGAAATTTTTTGCTTTTTCCTGCTCCTCTTAGCATGATAAAGAAAATTCAGAGTGAGATGCCAGCTGCTTTCATTCAGTCAGTAGCTTCAATCATTTCTGGACGTTTTTCAATGGCAAAAATCAATGAATATTGTAAATGCACAAACAGTAATTTCTCCGCATTGCAAGGTGCAATTCTGAAATTTTTTGCTTTTTCCTGCTCCTCTTAGCATGATAAAGAAGATTCAAAGAGAGTGAGATGCCAGCTCCTTTCGTTCAGTCAGTAGCTTCAATCATTTCTGGACGTTTTTCAAAGGCAAAAATCATTGAATATTGTAAATGCACAAACAGTAATTTCTCCGCATTGCAAGGTGCAATTCTGAAATTTTTTACTTTTTCCTGCTCCTCTTAGCATGATAAAGAAGATTCAAAGAGAGTGAGATGCCAGCTCCTTTTATTCAGTCAGTAGCTTCAATCATTTCTGGTATATGAATAACATGATGTTTTTCAATGGCAAAAATCAATGAATATTGTAAATGCACAAACAGTAATTTCTCCGCATTGCAAGGTGCAATTCTGAAGTTTTTTGCTTTTTCCTGCTCCTCTTAGCATGATAAAGAAGATTCAAAGAGAGTGAGATGCCAGCTCCTTTCATTCAGTCAGTAGCTTCAATCATTTCTGGACGTTTTTCAATGGCAAAAATCATTGAATATTGTAAATGCACAAACAGTAATTTCTCCGCATTGCAAGGTGCAATTCTGAAATTTTTTACTTTTTCCTGCTCCTCTTAGCATGATAAAGAAGATTCAAAGAGAGTGAGATGCCAGCTCCTTTCATTCAGTCAGTAGCTTCAATCATTTCTGGTATATGAATAACATGATGTTTTTCAATGTCAAAAATCAATGAATATTGTAAATGCACAAACAGTAATTTCTCCGCATTGCAAGGTGCAATTATGAAATTTTTTGCTTTTTCCTGCTCCTCTTAGCATGATAAAGAAGATTCAAAGAGAGTGAGATGCCAGCTCCTTTCATTCAGTCAGTAGCTTCAATCATTTCTGGACGTTTTTCAATGGCAAAAATCAATGAATATTGTAAATGCACAAACAGTAATTTCTCCGCATTGCAAGGTGCAATTCTGAAATTTTTTGCTTTTTCCTGCTCCTCTTAGCATGATAAAGAAAATTCAGAGTGAGATGCCAGCTCCTTTCATTCAGTCAGTAGCTTCAATCATTTCTGGACGTTTTTCAATGGCAAAAATCAATGAATATTGTAAATGCACAAACAGTAATTTCTCCGCATTGCAAGGTGCAATTCTGAAATTTTTTGCTTTTTCCTGCTCCTCTTAGCATGATAAAGAAGATTCAAAGAGAGTGAGATGCCAGCTCCTTTCATTCAGTCAGTAGCTTCAAACATTTCTGGTATATGAATAACATGATGTTTTTCAATGGCAAAAATCAATGAATATTGTAAATGCACAAACAGTAATTTCTCCGCATTGCAAGGTGCAATTCTGAAATTTTTTGCTTTTTCCTGCTCCTCTTAGCATGATAAAGAAGATTCAAAGAGAGTGAGATGCCAGCTCCTTTCGTTCAGTCAGTAGCTTCAATCATTTCTGGACGTTTTTCAAAGGCAAAAATCATTGAATATTGTAAATGCACAAACAGTAATTTCTCCGCATTGCAAGGTGCAATTCTGAAATTTTTTACTTTTTCCTGCTCCTCTTAGCATGATAAAGAAGATTCAAAGAGAGTGAGATGCCAGCTCCTTTCATTCAGTCAGTAGCTTCAATCATTTCTGGTATATGAATAACATGATGTTTTTCAATGGCAAAAATCAATGAATATTGTAAATGCACAAACAGTAATTTCTCCGCATTGCAAGGTGCAATTCTGAAGTTTTTTGCTTTTTCCTGCTCCTCTTAGCATGATAAAGAAGATTCAAAGAGAGTGAGATGCCAGCTCCTTTCATTCAGTCAGTAGCTTCAATCATTTCTGGACGTTTTTCAATGGCAAAAATCATTGAATATTGTAAATGCACAAACAGTAATTTCTCCGCATTGCAAGGTGCAATTCTGAAATTTTTTACTTTTTCCTGCTCCTCTTAGCATGATAAAGAAGATTCAAAGAGAGTGAGATGCCAGCTCCTTTCATTCAGTCAGTAGCTTCAATCATTTCTGGTATATGAATAACATGATGTTTTTCAATGGCAAAAATCAATGAATATTGTAAATGCACAAACAGTAATTTCTCCGCATTGCAAGGTGCAATTCTGAAATTTTTTGCTTTTTCCTGCTCCTCTTAGCATAATAAAGAAGATTCAAAGAAAGTGAGATGCCAGCTCCTTTCATTCAGTCAGTAGCTTCAATCATTTCTGGACGTTTTTCAATGGCAAACATCAATGAATATTGTAAATGCACAAACAGTAATTTCTTCGCATTGCAAGGTGCAATTCTGAAATTTTTTGCTTTTTCCTGCTCCTCTTAGCATGATAAACAAGATTCAAAGAGAGTGAGATGCCAGCTCCTTTCATTCAGTCAGTAGCTTCAATCATTTCTGGACGTTTTTCAATGGCAAAAATCAATGAATATTGTAAATGCACAAACAGTAATTTCTCCGCATTGCAAGGTGCAATTCTGAAATTTTTTACTTTTTCCTGCTCCTCTTAGCATGATAAAGAAGATTCAAAGAGAGTGAGATGCCAGCTCCTTTCATTCAGTCAGTAGCTTCAAACATTCCTGGTATATGAATAACATAATGTTTTTCAATGGCAAAAATCAATGAATATTGTAAATGCACAAACAGTAATTTCTCCGCATTGCAAGGTGCAATTCTGAAATTTTTTGCTTTTTCCTGCTCCTCTTAGCATGATAAAGAAGATTCAAAGAGAGTGATATGCCAGCTCCTTTCATTCAGTCAGTAGCTTCAATCATTTCTGGACGTTTTTCAATTGCAAAAATCAATGAATATTGTAAATGCACAAACAGTAATTTCTCCGCATTGCAAGGTGCAATTCTGAAATTTTTTGCTTTTTCCTGCTCCTCTTAGCATGATAAAGAAGATTCAAAGAGAGTGAGATGCCAGCTCCTTTCATTCAGTCAGTAGCTTCAAACATTTCTGGTATATGAATAACATGATGTTTTTCAATGGCAAAAATCAATGAATATTGTAAATGCACAAACAGTAATTTCTCCGCATTGCAAGGTGCAATTCTGAAATTTTTTGCTTTTTCCTGCTCCTCTTAGCATGATAAAGAAGATTCAAAGAGAGTGAGATGCCAGCTCCTTTCATTCAGTCAGTAGCATCAATCATTTCTGGTATATGAATAACATGATGTTTTTCAATGGCAAAAATCAATGAATATTGTAAATGCACAAACAGTAATTTCTCCGCATTGCAAGGTGCAATTCTGAAATTTTTTGCTTTTTCCTGCTCCTCTTAGCATGATAAAGAAGATTCAAAGAGAGTGAGATGCCAGCTCCTTTCGTTCAGTCAGTAGCTTCAATCATTTCTGGACGTTTTTCAAAGGCAAAAATCATTGAATATTGTAAATGCACAAACAGTAATTTCTCCGCATTGCAAGGTGCAATTCTGAAATTTTTTACTTTTTCCTGCTCCTCTTAGCATGATAAAGAAGATTCAAAGAGAGTGAGATGCCAGCTCCTTTCATTCAGTCAGTAGCTTCAATCATTTCTGGTATATGAATAACATGATGTTTTTCAATGGCAAAAATCAATGAATATTGTAAATGCAGAAACAGTAATTTCTCCGCATTGCAAGGTGCAATTCTGAATTTTTTTGCTTTTTCCTGCTCCTCTTAGCATGATAAAGAAGATTCAAAGAGAGTGAGATGCCAGCTCCTTTCATTCAGTCAGTAGCTTCAATCATTTCTGGACGTTTTTCAATGGCAAAAATCATTGAATATTGTAAATGCACAAACAGTAATTTCTCCGCATTGCAAGGTGCAATTCTGAAATTTTTTACTTTTTCCTGCTCCTCTTAGCATGATAAAGAAGATTCAAAGAGAGTGAGATGCCAGCTCCTTTCATTCAGTCAGTAGCTTCAATCATTTCTGGTATATGAATAACATGATGTTTTTCAATGGCAAAAATCAATGAATATTGTAAATGCACAAACAGTAATTTCTCCGCATTGCAAGGTGCAATTCTGAAATTTTTTGCTTTTTCCTGCTCCTCTTAGCATGATAAAGAAGATTCAAAGAGAGTGAGATGCCAGCTCCTTTCATTCAGTCAGTAGCTTCAATCATTTCTGGACGTTTTTCAATGGCAAAAATCAATGAATATTGTAAATGCACAAACAGTAATTTCTCCGCATTGCAAGGTGCAATTCTGAAATTTTTTGCTTTTTCCTGCTCCTCTTAGCATGATAAACAAGATTAAAAGAGAGTGAGATGCCAGCTCCTTTCATTCAGTCAGTAGCTTCAATCATTTCTGGACGTTTTTCAATGGCAAAAATCAATGAATATTGTAAATGCACAAACAGTAATTTCTCCGCATTGCAAGGTGCAATTCTGAAATTTTTTGCTTTTTCCTGCTCCTCTTAGCATGATAAAGAAGATTCAAAGAGAGTGAGATGCCAGCTCCTTTCATTCAGTCAGTAGCTTCAAACATTCCTGGTATATGAATAACATGATGTTTTTCAATGGCAAAAATCAATGAATATTGTAAATGCACAAACAGTAATTTCTCCGCATTGCAAGGTGCAATTCTGAAATTTTTTGCTTTTTCCTGCTCCTCTTAGCATGATAAAGAAGATTCAAAGAGAGTGAGATGCCAGCTCCTTTCATTCAGTCAGTAGCTTCAATCATTTCTGGACGTTTTTCAATTGCAAAAATCAATGAATATTGTAAATGCACAAACAGTAATTTCTCCGCATTGCAAGGTGCAACTCTGAAATTTTTTGCTTTTTCCTGCTCCTCTTAGCATGATAAAGAAGATTCAAAGAGAGTGAGATGCCAGCTCCTTTCATTCAGTCAGTAGCTTCAATCATTTCTGGTATATGAATAACGTGATGTTTTTCAATGGCAAAAATCAATGAATATTGTAAATGCACAAACAGTAATTTCTCCGCATTGCAAGGTGCAATTCTGAAATTTTTTGCTTTTTCCTGCTCCTCTTAGCATGATAAAGAAGATTCAAAGAGAGTGAGATGCCAGCTCCTTTCATTCAGTCAGTAGCTTCAAACATTTCTGGTATATGAATAACATGATGTTTTTCAATGGCAAAAATCAATGAATATTGTAAATGCACAAACAGTAATTTCTCCGCATTGCAAGGTGCAATTCTGAAATTTTTTGCTTTTTCCTGCTCCTCTTAGCATGATAAAGAAGATTCAAGGAGAGTGAGATGCCAGCTCCTTTCATTCAGTCAGTAGCTTCAAACATTTCTGGTATATGAATAACATGATGTTTTTCAATGGCAAAAATCAATGAATATTGTAAATGCACAAACAGTAATTTCTCCGCATTGCAAGGTGCAATTCTGAAATTTTTTGCTTTATCCTGCTCCTCTTAGCATGGTAAAGAAGATTCAAAGAGAGTGAGATGCCAGCTCCTTTCATTCAGTCAGTAGCTTCAATCATTTCTGGACGTTTTTCAATGGCAAAAATCATTGAATATTGTAAATGCACAAACAGTAATTTCTCCGCATTGCAAGGTGCAATTCTGAAATTTTTTACTTTTTCCTGCTAATCTTAGCATGATAAAGAAGATTCAAAGAGAGTGAGATGCCAGCTCCTTTCATTCAGTCAGTAGCTTCAATCATTTCTGGTATATGAATAACATGATGTTTTTCAATGGCAAAAATCAATGAATATTGTAAATGCACAAACAGTAATTTCTCCGCATTGCAAGGTGCAATTCTGAGATTTTTTGCTTTTTCCTGCTCCTCTTAGCATGATAAAGAAGATTCAAAGAGAGTGAGATGCCAGCTCCTTTCATTCAGTCAGTAGCTTCAATCATTTCTGGACGTTTTTCAATGGCAAAAATCAATGAATATTCTAAATGCACAAACAGTAATTTCTCCGCATTGCAAGGTGCAATTCTGAAATTTTTTGCTTTTTCCTGCTCCTCTTAGCATGATAAACAAGATTCAAAGAGAGTGAGATGCCAGCTCCTTTCATTCAGTCAGTAGCTTCAATCATTTCTGGACGTTTTTCAATGGCAAAAATCAATGAATATTGTAAATGCACAAACAGTAATTTCTCCGCATTGCAAGGTGCAATTCTGAAATTTTTTGCTTTTTCCTGCTCCTCTTAGCATGATAAAGAAGATTCAAAGAGAGTGAGAAGCCAGCTCCTTTCATTCAGTCAGTAGCTTCAATCATTTCTGGACGTTTTTCAATTGCAAAAATCAATGAATATTGTAAATGCACAAACAGTAATTTCTCCGCATTGCAAGGTGCAATTCTGAAATTTTTTGCTTTTTCCTGCTCCTCTTAGCATGATAAAGAAGATTCAAAGAGAGTGAGATGCCAGCTCCTTTCATTCAGTCAGTAGCTTCAATCATTTCTGGTATATGAATAACATGATGTTTTTCAATGGCAAAAATCAATGAATATTGTAAATGCACAAACAGTAATTTCTCCGCATTGCAAGGTGCAATTCTGAATTTTTTTGCTTTTTCCTGCTCCTCTTAGCATGATAAAGAAGATTCAAAGAGAGTGAGATGCCAGCTCCTTTCATTCAGTCAGTAGCTTCAATCATTTCTGGACGTTTTTCAATGGCAAAAATCAATGAATATTGTAAATGCACAAACAGTAATTTCTCCGCATTGCAAGGTGCAATTCTGAAATTTTTTGCTTTTTCCTGCTCCTCTTAGCATGATAAAGAAGATTCAAAGAGAGTGAGATGCCAGCTCCTTTCATTCAGTCAGTAGCTTCAATCATTTCTGGACGTTTTTCAATGGCAAAAATCAATGAATATTGTAAATGCACAAACAGTAATTTCTCCGCATTGCAAGGTGCAATTCTGAAATTTTTTGCTTTTTCCTGCTCCTCTTAGCATGATAAAGAAGATTCAAAGAGAGTGAGACGCCAGCTCCTTTCGTTCAGTCAGTAGCTTCAATCATTTCTGGACGTTTTTCAATGGCAAAAATCATTGAATATTGTAAATGCACAAACAGTAATTTCTCCGCATTGCAAGGTGCAATTCTGAAATTTTTTACTTTTTCCTGCTCCTCTTAGCATGATAAAGAAGATTCAAAGAGAGTGAGATGCCAGCTCCTTTCATTCAGTCAGTAGCTTCAATCGTTTCTGGTATATGAATAACATGATGTTTTTCAATGGCAAAAATCAATGAATATTGTAAATGCACAAACAGTAATTTCTCCGCATTGCAAGGTGCAATTCTGAAATTTTTTGCTTTTTCCTGCTCCTCTTAGCATGATAAAGAAGATTCAAAGAGAGTGAGATGCCAGCTCCTTTCATTCAGTCAGTAGCTTCAATCATTTCTGGACGTTTTTCAATGGCAAAAATCAACGAATATTGTAAATGCACAAACAGTAATTTCTCCGCATTGCAAGGTGCAATTCTGAAATTTTTTGCTTTTTCCTGCTCCTCTTAGCATGATAAAGAAGATTCAAAGAGAGTGAGATGCCAGCTCCTTTCATTCAGTCAGTAGCTTCAATCATTTCTGGTATATGAATAACATGATGTTTTTCAATGGCAAAAATCAATGAATATTGTAAATGCACAAACAGTAATTTCTCCGCATTGCAAGGTGCAATTCTGAAATTTTTTGCTTTTTCCTGCTCCTCTTAGCATGATAAAGAAGATTCAAAGAGAGTGAGATGCCAGCTCCTTTCATTCAGTCAGTAGCTTCAATCATTTCTGGTATATGAATAACATGATGTTTTTCAATGGCAAAAATCAATGAATATTGTAAATGCACAAACAGTAATTTCTCCGCATTGCAAGGTGCAATTCTGAAATTTTTTGCTTTTTCCTGCTCCTCTTAGCATGATAAAAAAGATTCAAAGAGAGTGAGATGCCAGCTCCTTTCATTCAGTCAGTAGCTTCAATCATTTCTGGTATATGAATAACGTGATGTTTTTCAATGGCAAAAATCAATGAATATTGTAAATGCACAAACAGTAATTTCTCCGCATTGCAAGGTGCAATTCTGAAATTTTTTGCTTTTTCCTGCTCCTCTTAGCATGATAAAGAAGATTCAAAGAGAGTGAGATGCCAGCTCCTTTCATTCAGTCAGTAGCTTCAAACATTTCTGGTATATGAATAACATGATGTTTTTCAATGGCAAAAATCAATGAATATTGTAAATGCACAAACAGTAATTTCTCCGCATTGCAAGGTGCAATTCTGAAATTTTTTGCTTTTTCCTGCTCCTCTTAGCATGATAAAGAAGATTCAAGGAGAGTGAGATGCCAGCTCCTTTCATTCAGTCAGTAGCTTCAAACATTTCTGGTATATGAATAACATGATGTTTTTCAATGGCAAAAATCAATGAATATTGTAAAGGCACAAACAGTAATTTCTCCGCATTGCAAGGTGCAATTCTGAAATTTTTTGCTTTATCCTGCTCCTCTTAGCATGATAAAGAAGATTCAAAGAGAGTGAGATGCCAGCTCCTTTCATTCAGTCAGTAGCTTCAAACATTTCTGGTATATGAATAACATGATGTTTTTCAATGGCAAAAATCAATGAATATTGTAAATGCACAAACAGTAATTTCTCCGCATTGCAAGGTGCAATTCTGAAATTTTTTGCTTTTTCCTGCTCCTCTTAGCATGATAAAGAAGATTCAAGGAGAGTGAGATGCCAGCTCCTTTCATTCAGTCAGTAGCTTCAAACATTTCTGGTATATGAATAACATGATGTTTTTCAATGGCAAAAATCAATGAATATTGTAAAGGCACAAACAGTAATTTCTCCGCATTGCAAGGTGCAATTCTGAAATTTTTTGCTTTTTCCTGCTCCTCTTAGCATGATAAAGAAGATTCAAAGAGAGTGAGATGCCAGCTCCTTTCATTCAGTCAGTAGCTTCAATCATTTCTGGACGTTTTTCAATGGCAAAAATCAATGAATATTCTAAATGCACAAACAGTAATTTCTCCGCATTGCAAGGTGCAATTCTGAAATTTTTTGCTTTTTCCTGCTCCTCTTAGCATGATAAACAAGATTCAAAGAGAGTGAGATGCCAGCTCCTTTCATTCAGTCAGTAGCTTCAATCATTTCTGGACGTTTTTCAATGGCAAAAATCAATGAATATTGTAAATGCACAAACAGTAATTTCTCCGCATTGCAAGGTGCAATTCTGAAATTTTTTGCTTTTTCCTGCTCCTCTTAGCATGATAAAGAAGATTCAAAGAGAGTGAGAAGCCAGCTCCTTTCATTCAGTCAGTAGCTTCAATCATTTCTGGACGTTTTTCAATTGCAAAAATCAATGAATATTGTAAATGCACAAACAGTAATTTCTCCGCATTGCAAGGTGCAATTCTGAAATTTTTTGCTTTTTCCTGCTCCTCTTAGCATGATAAAGAAGATTCAAAGAGAGTGAGATGCCAGCTCCTTTCATTCAGTCAGTAGCTTCAATCATTTCTGGTATATGAATAACCATGTTTTTCAATGGCAAAAATCAATGAATATTGTAAATGCACAAACAGTAATTTCTCCGCATTGCAAGGTGCAATTCTGAAATTTTTTGCTTTTTCCTGCTCCTCTTAGCATGATAAAGAAGATTCAAAGAGAGTGAGATGCCAGCTCCTTTCATTCAGTCAGTAGCTTCAATCATTTCTGGACGTTTTTCAATGGCAAAAATCAATGAATATTGTAAATGCACAAACAGTAATTTCTCCGCATTGCAAGGTGCAATTCTGAAATTTTTTGCTTTTTCCTGCTCCTCTTAGCATGATAAAGAAGATTCAAAGAGAGTGAGACGCCAGCTCCTTTCGTTCAGTCAGTAGCTTCAATCATTTCTGGACGTTTTTCAATGGCAAAAATCATTGAATATTGTAAATGCACAAACAGTAATTTCTCTGCATTGCAAGGTGCAATTCTGAAATTTTTTACTTTTTCCTGCTCCTCTTAGCATGATAAAGAAGATTCAAAGAGAGTGAGATGCCAGCTCCTTTCATTCAGTCAGTAGCTTCAATCATTTCTGGTATATGAATAACATGATGTTTTTCAATGGCAAAAATCAATGAATATTGTAAATGCACAAACAGTAATTTCTCCGCATTGCAAGGTGCAATTCTGAAATTTTTTGCTTTTTCCTGCTCCTCTTAGCATGATAAAGAAGATTCAAAGAGAGTGAGATGCCAGCTCCTTTCATTCAGTCAGTAGCTTCAATCATTTCTGGACGTTTTTCAATGGCAAAAATCAACGAATATTGTAAATGCACAAACAGTAATTTCTCCGCATTGCAAGGTGCAATTCTGAAATTTTTTGCTTTTTCCTGCTCCTCTTAGCATGATAAAGAAGATTCAAAGAGAGTGAGATGCCAGCTCCTTACATTCAGTCAGTAGCTTCAATCATTTCTGGTAAATGAATAACATGATGTTTTTCAATGGCAAAAATCAATGAATTTTGTAAATGCACAAACAGTAATTTCTCCGCATTGCAAGGCGCAATTCTGAAATTTTTTGCTTTTTCCTGCTCCTCTTAGCATGATAAAGAAGATTCAAAGAGAGTGAGATGCCAGCTCCTTTCAATCAGTCAGTAGCTTCAATCATTTCTGGACGTTTTTCAATGGCAAAAATCAATGAATATTGTAAATGCACAAACAGTAATTTCTCCGCATTGCAAGGTGCAATTCTGAAATTTTTTGCTTTTTCCTGCTCCTCTTAGCATGATAAAGAAGATTCAAAGAGAGTGAGATGCCAGCTCCTTTCATTCAGTCAGTAGCTTCAATCATTTCTGGATGTTTTTCAATGGCAAAAATCAATGAATATTGTAAATGCACAAACAGTAATTTTTCCGCATTGCAAGGTGCAATTCTGAAATTTTTTGCTTATTCCTGCTCCTCTTAGCATGATAAAGAAGATTCAAAGAGAGTGAGGTGCCAGCTCCTTTCATTCAGTCAGTAGCTTCAAACATTTCTGGTATATGAATAACGTTTTTCAATGGCAAAAATCAATGAATATTGTAAATGCACAAACAGTTATTTCTCCGCATTGCAAGGTGCAATTCTGAAATTTTTTGCTTTTTCCTGCTCCTCTTAGCATGATAAAGAAGATTCAAAGAGAGTGAGTTGCCAGCTCCTTTCATTCAGTCAGTAGCTTCAATCATTTCTGGACGTTTTTCAATGGCAAAAATCAACGAATATTGTAAATGCACAAACAGTAATTTCTCCGCATTGCAAGGTGCAATTCTGAAATTTTTTGCTTTTTCCTGCTCCTCTTAGCATGATAAAGAAGATTCAAAGAGAGTGAGATGCCAGCTCCTTACATTCAGTCAGTAGGTTCAATCATTTCTGGTAAATGAATAACATGATGTTTTTCAATGGCAAAAATCAATGAATATTGTAAATGCACAAACAGTAATTTCTCCGCATTGCAAGGCGCAATTCTGAAATTTTTTACTTTTTCCTGCTCCTCTTAGCATGATAAAGAAGATTCAAAGAGAGTGAGATGCCAGCTCCTTTCATTCAGTCAGTAGCTTCAATCATTTCTGGTATATGAATAACATGATGTTTTTCAATGGCAAAAATCAATGAATATTGTAAATGCACAAACAGTAATTTCTCCGCATTGCAAGGTGCAATTCTGAAATTTTTTTCTTTTTCCTGCTCCTCTTAGCATGATAAAGAAGATTCAAAGAGAGTGAGATGCCAGCTCCTTTCATTCAGTCAGTAGCTTCAATCATTTCTGGACGTTTTTCAATGGCAAAAATCAACGAATATTGTAAATGCACAAACAGTAATTTCTCCGCATTGCAAGGTGCAATTCTGAAATTTTTTGCTTTTTCCTGCTCCTCTTAGCATGATAAAGAAGATTCAAAGAGAGTGAGATGCCAGCTCCTTACATTCAGTCAGTAGCTTCAATCATTTCTGGTAAATGAATAACATGATGTTTTTCAATGGCAAAAATCAATGAATATTGTAAATGCACAAACAGTAATTTCTCCGCATTGCAAGGCGCAATTCTGAAATTTTTTGCTTTTTCCTGCTCCTCTTAGCATGATAAAGAAGATTCAAAGAGAGTGAGATGCCAGCTCCTTTCAATCAGTCAGTAGCTTCAATCATTTCTGGACGTTTTTCAATGGCAAAAATCAATGAATATTGTAAATGCACAAACAGTAATTTTTCCGCATTGCAAGGTGCAATTCTGAAATTTTTTGCTTATTCCTGCTCCTCTTAGCATGATAAAGAAGATTCAAAGAGAGTGAGGTGCCAGCTCCTTTCATTCAGTCAGTAGCTTCAAACATTTCTGGTATATGAATAACGTTTTTCAATGGCAAAAATCAATGAATATTGTAAATGCACAAACAGTTATTTCTCCGCATTGCAAGGTGCAATTCTGAAATTTTTTGCTTTTTCCTGCTCCTCTTAGCATGATAAAGAAGATTCAAAGAGAGTGAGATGCCAGCTCCTTTCATTCAGTCAGTAGCTTCAAACATTTCTGGTATATGAATAACATGATGTTTTTCAATGGCAAAAATCAATGAATATTGTAAATGCACAAACAGTAATTTCTCCGCATTGCAAGGTGCAATTCTGAAATTTTTTGCTTTTTCCTGCTCCTCTTAGCATGATAAAGAAGATTCAAAGAGAGTGAGATGCCAGCTCCTTTCATTCAGTCAGTAGCTTCAATCATTTCTGGACGTTTTTCAATGGCAAAAATCAATGAATATTGTAAA
Source organism: Phyllobates terribilis (assembly GCF_046119375.1). Lineage (NCBI taxonomy): Eukaryota > Metazoa > Chordata > Amphibia > Anura > Dendrobatidae > Phyllobates > Phyllobates terribilis. Next base: position 22,591 of record NW_027363476.1, on the reverse strand, counting down.
TGCACAAACTGTAATTTCTCCGCATTGTAAGGTGCAATTCTGAAATTTTTTGCTTTTTCCTGCTCCTCTTAGCATGATAAAGATTCAAAGAGAGTGAGATGCCAGCTCCTTTCATTCAGTCAGTAGCTTCAATCATTTCTGGACGTTTTTCAATGGCAAAAATCAATGAATATTGTAAATGCACAAACAGTAATTTCTCCGCATTGCAAGGTGCAATTCTGAAATTTTTTGCTTTTTCCTGCTCCCCTTAGCATGATAAAGAAGATTCAAAGAGAGTGAGATGCCAGCTCCTTTCATTCAGTCAGTAGCTTCAATCATTTCTGGACGTTTTTCAATGGCAAAAATCAATGAATATTGTAAATGCACAAACAGAAATTTCTCCGCATTGCAAGGTGCAATTCTGAAATTTTTTGCTTTTTCCTGCTCCTCTTAGCATGATAAAGAAGATTCAAAGAGAGTGAGATGCCAGCTCCTTTCATTCAGTCAGTAGCTTCAAACATTTCTGGTATATGAATAACATGATGTTTTTCAATGGCAAAAATCAATGAATATTGTAAATGCACAAACAGTAATTTCTCCGCATTGCAAGGTGCAATTCTGAAATTTTTTGCTTTTTCCTGCTCCTCTTAGCATGATAAAGAAGATTCAAAGAGAGTGAGATGCCAGCTCCTTTCGTTCAGTCAGTAGCTTCAATCATTTCTGGACGTTTTTCAATGGCAAAAATCATTGAATATTGTAAATGCACAAACAGTAATTTCTCCGCATTGCAAGGAGCAATTCTGAAATTTTTTACATTTTCCTGCTCCTCTTAGCATGATAAAGAAGATTCAAAGAGAGTGAGATGCCAGCTCCTTTCATTCAGTCAGTAGCTTCAATCATTTCTGGTATATGAATAACATGATGTTTTTCAATGGCAAAAATCAATGAATATTGTAAATGCACAAACAGTAATTTCACCGCATTGCAAGGTGCAATTCTGAAATTTTTTGCTTTTTCCTGCTCCTCTTAGCATGATAAAGAAGATTCAAAGAGAGTGAGATGCCAGCTCCTTTCATTCAGTCAGTAGCTTCAATCATTTCTGGACGTTTTTCAATGGCAAAAATCAATGAATATTGTAAATGCACAAACAGTAATTTCTCCGCATTGCAAGGTGCAATTCTGAAATTTTTTGCTTTTTCCTGCTCCTCTTAGCATGATAAAGAAGTTTCAAAGAGAGTGAGGTGCCAGCTCCTTTCATTCAGTCAGTAGCTTCAAACATTTCTGGTATATGAATAACATGTTTTTCAATGGCAAAAATCAATGAATATTGTAAATGCACAAACAGTAATTTCTCCGCATTGCAAGGAGCAATTCTGAAATTTTATGCTTTTTCCTGCTCCTCTTAGCATGATAAAGAAGATTCAAAGAGAGTGAGATGCCAGCTCCTTTCATTCAGTCAGTAGCTTCAATCATTTCTGGACGTTTTTCAATGGCAAAAATCAATGAATATTGTAAATGCACAAACTGTAATTTCTCCGCATTGCAAGGTGCAATTCTGAAATTTTTTGCTTTTTCCTGCTCCTCTTAGCATGATAAAGAAGATTCAAAGAGAGTGAGATGCCAGCTCCTTTCATTCAGTCAGTAGCTTCAATCATTTCTGGACGTTTTTCAATGGCAAAAATCAATGAATATTGTAAATGCACAAACAGTAATTTCTCCGCATTGCAAGGTGCAAATCTGAAATTTTTTGCTTTTTCCTGCTCCTCTTAGCATGATAAAGAAGATTCAAAGAGAGTGAGATGCCAGCTCCTTTCATTCAGTCAGTAGCTTCAAACATTTCTGGTATATGAATAACATGATGTTTTTCAATGGCAAAAATTAATGAATATTGTAAATGCACAAACAGTAATTTCTCCGCATTGCAAGGTGCAATTCTGAAATTTTTTGCTTTTTCCAGCTCCTCTTAGCATGATAAAGAAGATTCAAAGAGAGTGAGATGCCAGCTCCTTTCATTCAGTCAGTAGCTTCAATCATTTCTGGACGTTTTTCAATGGCAAAAATCAATGAATATTGTAAATGCACAAACAGTAATTTCTCCGCATTGCAAGGTGCAATTCTGAAATTTTTTGCTTTATCCTGCTCCTCTTAGCATGATAAAGAAGATTCAAAGAGAGTGAGGTGCCAGCTCCTTTCATTCAGTCAGTAGCTTCAAACATTTCTGGTATATGAATAACATGTTTTTCAATGGCAAAAATCAATGAATATTGTAAATGCACAAACAGTAATTTCTCCGCATTGCAAGGTGCAATTCTGAAATTTTTTGCTTTTTCCTGCTCCTCTTAGCATGATAAAGAAAATTCAAAGAGATTGAGATGCCAGCTCCTTTCATTCAGTCAGTAGCTTCAATCATTTCTGGACGTTTTTCAATGGCAAAAATCAATGAATATTGTAAATGCACAAACAGTAATTTCTCCGCATTGCAAGGTGCAATTCTGAAATTTTTTGCTTTTTCCTGCTCCTCTTAGCATGATAAAGAAGATTCAAAGAGAGTGAGATGCCAGCTCCTTTCATTCAGTCAGTAGCTTCAATCATTTCTGGACGTTTTTCAATGGCAAAAATCAATGAATATTGTAAATGCACAAACTGTAATTTCTCCGCATTGTAAGGTGCAATTCTGAAATTTTTTGCTTTTTCCTGCTCCTCTTAGCATGATAAAGAAGATTCAAAGAGAGTGAGATGCCAGCTCCTTTCATTCAGTCAGTAGCTTCAATCATTTCTGGACGTTTTTCAATGGCAAAAATCAATGAATATTGTAAATGCACAAACTGTAATTTCTCCGCATTGTAAGGTGCAATTCTGAAATTTTTTGCTTTTCCTGCTCCTCTTAGCATGATAAAGAAGATTCAAAGAGAGTGAGATGCCAGCTCCTTTCATTCAGTCAGTAGCTTCAATCATTTCTGGACGTTTTTCAATGGCAAAAATCAATGAATATTGTAAATGCACAAACAGTAATTTCTCCGCATTGCAAGGTGCAATTCTGAAATTTTTTGCTTTTTCCTGCTCCTCTTAGCATGATAAAGAAGATTCAAAGAGAGTGAGATGCCAGCTCCTTTCATTCAGTCAGTAGCTTCAAACATTTCTGGTATATGAATAACATGATGTTTTTCAATGGCAAAAATCAATGAATATTGTAAATGCACAAACAGTAATTTCTCCGCATTGCAAGGTGCAATTCTGAAATTTTTTGCTTTTTCCTGCTCCTCTTAGCATGATAAAGAAGATTCAAAGAGAGTGAGATGCCAGCTCCTTTCATTCAGTCAGTAGCTTCAAACATTTCTGGTATATGAATAACATGTTTTTCAATGGCAAAAATCAATGAATATTGTAAATGCACAAACTGTAATTTCTCCGCATTGCAAGGTGCAATTCTGAAATTTTTTGCTTTTTCCTGCTCCTCTTAGCATGATAAAGAAAATTCAAAGAGAGTGAGATGCCAGCTCCTTTCATTCAGTCAGTAGCTTCAATCATTTCTGGACGTTTTTCAATGGCAAAAATCAATGAATATTGTAAATGCACAAACAGTAATTTCTCCGCATTGCAAGGTGCAATTCTGAAATTTTTTGCTTTTTCCTGCTCCTCTTAGCATGATAAAGAAGATTCAAAGAGAGTGAGATGCCAGCTCCTTTCATTCAGTCAGTAGCATCAATCATTTCTGGACGTTTTTCAATGGCAAAAATCAATGAATATTGTAAATGCACAAACTGTAATTTCTCCGCATTGTAAGGTGCAATTCTGAAATTTTTTGCTTTTTCCTGCTCCTCTTAGCATGATAAAGATTCAAAGAGAGTGAGATGCCAGCTCCTTTCATTCAGTCAGTAGCTTCAATCATTTCTGGACGTTTTTCAATGGCAAAAATCAATGAATATTGTAAATGCACAAACAGTAATTTCTCCGCATTGCAAGGTGCAATTCTGAAATTTTTTGCTTTTTCCTGCTCCCCTTAGCATGATAAAGAAGATTCAAAGAGAGTGAGATGCCAGCTCCTTTCATTCAGTCAGTAGCTTCAATCATTTCTGGACGTTTTTCAATGGCAAAAATCAATGAATATTGTAAATGCACAAACAGAAATTTCTCCGCATTGCAAGTTGCAATTCTGAAATTTTTTGCTTTTTCCTGCTCCTCTTAGCATGATAAAGAAGATTCAAAGAGAGTGAGATGCCAGCTCCTTTCATTCAGTCAGTAGCTTCAAACATTTCTGGTATATGAATAACATGATGTTTTTCAATGGCAAAAATCAATGAATATTGTAAATGCACAAACAGTAATTTCTCCGCATTGCAAGGTGCAATTCTGAAATTTTTTGCTTTTTCCTGCTCCTCTTAGCATGATAAAGAAGATTCAAAGAGAGTGAGATGCCAGCTCCTTTCGTTCAGTCAGTAGCTTCAATCATTTCTGGACGTTTTTCAATGGCAAAAATCATTGAATATTGTAAATGCACAAACAGTAATTTCTCCGCATTGCAAGGAGCAATTCTGAAATTTTTTACATTTTCCTGCTCCTCTTAGCATGATAAAGAAGATTCAAAGAGAGTGAGATGCCAGCTCCTTTCATTCAGTCAGTAGCTTCAATCATTTCTGGTATATGAATAACATGATGTTTTTCAATGGCAAAAATCAATGAATATTGTAAATGCACAAACAGTAATTTCACCGCATTGCAAGGTGCAATTCTGAACTTTTTTGCTTTTTCCTGCTCCTCTTAGCATGATAAAGAAGATTCAAAGAGAGTGAGATGCCAGCTCCTTTCATTCAGTCAGTAGCTTCAATCATTTCTGGACGTTTTTCAATGGCAAAAATCAATGAATATTGTAAATGCACAAACAGTAATTTCTCCGCATTGCAAGGTGCAATTCTGAAATTTTTTGCTTTTTCCTGCTCCTCTTAGCATGATAAAGAAGATTCAAAGAGAGTGAGGTGCCAGCTCCTTTCATTCAGTCAGTAGCTTCAAACATTTCTGGTATATGAATAACATGTTTTTCAATGGCAAAAATCAATGAATATTGTAAATGCACAAACAGTAATTTCTCCGCATTGCAAGGAGCAATTCTGAAATTTTTTGCTTTTTCCTGCTCCTCTTAGCATGATAAAGAAGATTCAAAGAGAGTGAGATGCCAGCTCCTTTCATTCAGTCAGTAGCTTCAATCATTTCTGGACGTTTTTCAATGGCAAAAATCAATGAATATTGTAAATGCACAAACTGTAATTTCTCCGCATTGCAAGGTGCAATTCTGAAATTTTTTGCTTTTTCCTGCTCCTCTTAGCATGATAAAGAAGATTCAAAGAGAGTGAGATGCCAGCTCCTTTCATTCAGTCAGTAGCTTCAATCATTTCTGGACGTTTTTCAATGGCAAAAATCAATGAATATTGTAAATGCACAAACAGTAATTTCTCCGCATTGCAAGGTGCAAATCTGAAATTTTTTGCTTTTTCCTGCTCCTCTTAGCATGATAAAGAAGATTCAAAGAGAGTGAGATGCCAGCTCCTTTCATTCAGTCAGTAGCTTCAAACATTTCTGGTATATGAATAACATGATGTTTTTCAATGGCAAAAATTAATGAATATTGTAAATGCACAAACAGTAATTTCTCCGCATTGCAAGGTGCAATTCTGAAATTTTTTGCTTTTTCCAGCTCCTCTTAGCATGATAAAGAAGATTCAAAGAGAGTGAGATGCCAGCTCCTTTCATTCAGTCAGTAGCTTCAATCATTTCTGGACGTTTTTCAATGGCAAAAATCAATGAATATTGTAAATGCACAAACAGTAATTTCTCCGCATTGCAAGGTGCAATTCTGAAATTTTTTGCTTTATCCTGCTCCTCTTAGCATGATAAAGAAGATTCAAAGAGAGTGAGGTGCCAGCTCCTTTCATTCAGTCAGTAGCTTCAAACATTTCTGGTATATGAATAACATGTTTTTCAATGGCAAAAATCAATGAATATTGTAAATGCACAAACAGTAATTTCTCCGCATTGCAAGGTGCAATTCTGAAATTTTTTGCTTTTTCCTGCTCCTCTTAGCATGATAAAGAAAATTCAAAGAGAGTGAGATGCCAGCTCCTTTCATTCAGTCAGTAGCTTCAATCATTTCTGGACGTTTTTCAATGGCAAAAATCAATGAATATTGTAAATGCACAAACAGTAATTTCTCCGCATTGCAAGGTGCAATTCTGAAATTTTTTGCTTTTTCCTGCTCCTCTTAGCATGATAAAGAAGATTCAAAGAGAGTGAGATGCCAGCTCCTTTCATTCAGTCAGTAGCTTCAATCATTTCTGGACGTTTTTCAATGGCAAAAATCAATGAATATTGTAAATGCACAAACTGTAATTTCTCCGCATTGTAAGGTGCAATTCTGAAATTTTTTGCTTTTTCCTGCTCCTCTTAGCATGATAAAGAAGATTCAAAGAGAGTGAGATGCCAGCTCCTTTCATTCAGTCAGTAGCTTCAATCATTTCTGGACGTTTTTCAATGGCAAAAATCAATGAATATTGTAAATGCACAAACTGTAATTTCTCCGCATTGTAAGGTGCAATTCTGAAATTTTTTGCTTTTTCCTGCTCCTCTTAGCATGATAAAGAAGATTCAAAGAGAGTGAGATGCCAGCTCCTTTCATTCAGTCAGTAGCTTCAATCATTTCTGGACGTTTTTCAATGGCAAAAATCAATGAATATTGTAAATGCACAAACAGTAATTTCTCCGCATTGCAAGGTGCAATTCTGAAATTTTTTGCTTTTTCCTGCTCCTCTTAGCATGATAAAGAAGATTCAAAGAGAGTGAGATGCCAGCTCCTTTCATTCAGTCAGTAGCTTCAAACATTTCTGGTATATGAATAACATGATGTTTTTCAATGGCAAAAATCAATGAATATTGTAAATGCACAAACAGTAATTTCTCCGCATTGCAAGGTGCAATTCTGAAATTTTTTGCTTTTTCCTGCTCCTCTTAGCATGATAAAGAAGATTCAAAGAGAGTGAGATGCCAGCTCCTTTCATTCAGTCAGTAGCTTCAAACATTTCTGGTATATGAATAACATGATGTTTTTCAATGGCAAAAATCAATGAATATTGTAAATGCACAAACAGTAATTTCTCCGCATTGCAAGGTGCAAGTCTGAAATTTTTTGCTTTTTCCTGCTCCTCTTAGCATGATAAAGAAGATTCAAAGAGAGTGAGATGCCAGCTACTTTCATTCAGTCAGTAGCTTCAATCATTTCTGGACGTTTTTCAATGGTAAAAATCAATGAATATTGTAAATGCACAAACAGTAATTTCTCCGCATTGCAAGGTGCAATTCTGAAATTTTTTGCTTTTTCCCGCTCCTCTTAGCATGATAAAGAAGATTCAAAGAGAGTGAGATGCCAGCTCCTTTCATTCAGTCAGTAGCTTCAATCATTTCTGGACGTTTTTCAATGGCAAAAATCAATGAATATTGTAAATGCACAAACAGTAATTTCTCCGCATTGCAAGGTGCAATTCTGAAATTTTTTGCTTTTTCCTGCTCCTCTTAGCATGATAAAGAAGATTCAAAGAGAGTGAGATGCCAGCTCGTTTCATTCAGTCAGTAGCTTCAATCATTTCTGGTAAATGAATAACATGATGTTTTTCAATGGCAAAAATCAATGAATTTTGTAAATGCACAAACAGTAATTTCTCCGCATTGCAAGGCGCAATTCTGAAATTGTTTGCTTTTTCCTGCTCCTCTTAGCATGATAAAGAAGATTCAAAGAGAGTGAGATGCCAGCTCCTTTCATTCAGTCAGTAGCTTCAATCATTTCTGGACGTTTTTCAATGGCAAAAATCAATGAATATTGTAAATGCACAAACAGTAATTTCTCCGCATTGCAAGGTGCAATTCTGAAATTTTTTGCTTTTTCCTGCTCCTCTTAGCATGATAAAGAAGATTCAAAGTGAGTGAGATGCCAGCTCCTTTCATTCAGTCAGTAGCTTCAATCATTTCTGGACGTTTTTCAATGGCAAAAATCAATGAATATTGTAAATGTACAAACAGTAATTTCTCCGCATTGCAAGGTGCAATTCTGAAATTTTTTGCTTTTTCCTGCTCCTCTTAGCATGATAAAGAAGATTCAAAGAGAGTGAGGTTCCAGCTCCTTTCATTCAGTCAGTAGCTTCAAACATTTCTGGTATATGAATAACATGTTTTTCAATGGCAAAAATCAATGAATATTGTAAATGCACAAACAGTAATTTCTCCGCATTGCAAGGTGCAATTCTGAAATTTTTTGCTTTTTCCTGCTCCTCTTAACTTGATAAAGAAGATTCAAAGAGAGTGAGATGCCAGCTCCTTTCATTCAGTCAGTAGCTTCAATCATTTCTGGACGTTTTTCAATGGCAAAAATCAATGAATATTGTAAATGCACAAACTGTAATTTCTCCGCATTGTAAGGTGCAATTCTGAAATATTTTGCTTTTTCCTGCTCCTCTTAGCATGATAAAGAAGATTCAAAGAGAGTGAGATGCCAGCTCCTTTCATTCAGTCAGTAGCTTCAATCATTTCTGGACGTTTTTCAATGGCAAAAATCAATGAATATTGTAAATGCACAAACAGTAATTTCTCCGCATTGCAAGGTGCAATTCTGAAATTTTTTGCTTTTTCCTGCTCCTCTTAGCATGATAAAGAAGATTCAAAGAGAGTGAGATGCCAGCTCCTTTCATTCAGTCAGTAGCTTCAAACATTTCTGGTATATGAATAACATGATGTTTTTCAATGGCAAAAATCAATGAATATTGTAAATGCACAAACAGTAATTTCTCCGCATTGCAAGGTGCAAGTCTGAAATTTTTTGCTTTTTCCTGCTCCTCTTAGCATGATAAAGAAGATTCAAAGAGAGTGAGATGCCAGCTACTTTCATTCAGTCAGTAGCTTCAATCATTTCTGGACGTTTTTCAATGGTAAAAATCAATGAATATTGTAAATGCAGAAACAGTAATTTCTCCGCATTGCAAGGTGCAATTCTGAAATTTTTTGCTTTTTCCTGCTCCTCTTAGCATGATAAAGAAGATTCAAAGAGAGTGAGATGCCAGCTCCTTTCATTCAGTCAGTAGCTTCAATCATTTCTGGACGTTTTTCAATGGCAAAAATCAATGAATATTGTAAATGCACAAACAGTAATTTCTTCGCATTGCAAGGTGCAATTCTGAAATGTTTTGCTTTTTCCTGCTCCTCTTAGCATGATAAAGAAGATTCAAAGAGAGTGAGATGCCAGCTCCTTTCATTCAGTCAGTAGCTTCAAACATTTCTGGTATATGAATAACATGATGTTTTTCAATGGCAAAAATCAATGAATATTGTAAATGCACAAACAGTAATTTCTCCGCATTGCAAGGTGCAATTCTGAAATTTTTTGCTTTTTCCTGCTCCTCTTAGCATGATAAAGAAGATTCAAAGAGAGTGAGATGCCAGCTCCTTTCATTCAGTCAGTAGCTTCAATCATTTCTGGACGTTTTTCAATGGCAAAAATCAATGAATATTGTAAATGCACAAACAGTAATTTCTCCGCATTGCAAGGTGCAATTCTGAAATTTTTTGCTTTTTCCTGCTCCTCTTAGCATGATAAAGAAGATTCAAAGAGAGTGAGATGCCAGCTCCTTTCATTCAGTCAGTAGCTTCAATCATTTCTGGACGTTTTTCAATGGCAAAAATCAATGAATATTGTAAATGCACAAACTGTAATTTCTCCGCATTGTAAGGTGCAATTCTGAAATTTTTTGCTTTTTCCTGCTCCTCTTAGCATGATAAAGAAGATTCAAAGAGAGTGAGATGCCAGCTCCTTTCATTCAGTCAGTAGCTTCAATCATTTCTGGACGTTTTTCAATGGCAAAAATCAATGAATATTGTAAATGCACAAACAGTAATTTCTCCGCATTGCAAGGTGCAATTCTGAAATTTTTTGCTTTTTCCTGCTCCTCTTAGCATGATAAAGAAGATTCAAAGAGAGTGAGATGCCAGCTCCTTTCATTCAGTCAGTAGCTTCAAACATTTCTGGTATATGAATAACATGATGTTTTTCAATGGCAAAAATCAATGAATATTGTAAATGCACAAACAGTAATTTCTCCGCATTGCAAGGTGCAAGTCTGAAATTTTTTGCTTTTTCCTGCTCCTCTTAGCATGATAAAGAAGATTCAAAGAGAGTGAGATGCCAGCTACTTTCATTCAGTCAGTAGCTTCAATCATTTCTGGACGTTTTTCAATGGTAAAAATCAATGAATATTGTAAATGCACAAACAGTAATTTCTCCGCATTGCAAGGTGCAATTCTGAAATTTTTTGCTTTTTCCTGCTCCTCTTAGCATGATAAAGAAGATTCAAAGAGAGTGAGATGCCAGCTCCTTTCATTCAGTCAGTAGCTTCAATCATTTCTGGACGTTTTTCAATGGCAAAAATCAATGAATATTGTAAATGCACAAACAGTAATTTCTCCGCATTGCAAGGTGCAATTCTGAAATTTTTTGCTTTTTCCTGCTCCTCTTAGCATGATAAAGAAGTTTCAAAGAGAGTGAGATGCCAGCTCCTTTCATTCAGTCAGTAGCTTCAATCATTTCTGGTAAATGAATAACATGATGTTTTTCAATGCCAAAAATCAATGAATTTTGTAAATGCACAAACACTAATTTCTCCGCATTGCAAAGCGCAATTCTGAAATTTTTTGCTTTTTCCTGCTCCTCTTAGCATGATAAAGAAGATTCAAAGAGAGTGAGATGCCAGCTCCTTTCATTCAGTCAGTAGCTTCAATCATTTCTGAACGTTTTTCAATGGCAAAAATCAATGAATATTGTAAATGCACAAACAGTAATTTCTCCGCATTGCAAGGTGCAATTCTGAAATTTTTTGCTTTTTCCTGCTCCTCTTAGCATGATAAAGAAGATTCAAAGAGAGTGAGATGCCAGCTCCTTTCATTCAGTCAGTAGCTTCAATCATTTCTGGACGTTTTTCAATGGCAAAAATCAATGAATATTGTAAATGCACAAACAGTAATTTCTCCGCATTGCAAGGTGCAATTCTGAAATTTTTTGCTTTTTCCTGTTCCTCTTAGCATGATAAAGAAGATTCAAAGAGAGTGAGGTGCCAGCTCCTTTCATTCAGTCAGTAGCTTCAAACATTTCTGGTATATGAATAACATGTTTTTCAATGGCAAAAATCAATGAATATTGTAAATGCACAAACAGTAAATTCTCCGCATTGCAAGGAGCAATTCTGAAATTTTTTGCTTTTTCCTGCTCCTCTTAGCATGATAAAGAAGATTCAAAGAGAGTGAGATGCCAGCTCCTTTCATTCAGTCAGTAGCTTCAATCATTTCTGGACGTTTTTCAATGGCAAAAATCAATGAATATTGTAAATGCACAAACAGTAATTTCTCCGCATTGCAAGGTGCAATTCTGAAATTTTTTGCTTTTTCCTGCTCCTCTTAGCATGATAAAGAAGATTCAAAGAGAGTGAGATGCCAGCTCCTTTCATTCAGTCAGTAGCTTCAATCATTTCTGGACGTTTTTCAATGGCAAAAATCAATGAATATTGTAAATGCACAAACTGTAATTTCTCCGCATTGCAAGGTGCAATTCTGAAATTTTTTGCTTTTTCCTGCTCCTCTTAGCATGATAAAGAAGATTCAAAGAGAGTGAGATGCCAGCTCCTTTCATTCAGTCAGTAGCTTCAAACATTTCTGGTATATGAATAACATGTTTTTCAATGGCAAAAATCAATGAATATTGTAAATGCACAAACAGTAATTTCTCCGCATTGCAAGGTGCAAGTCTGAAATTTTTTGCTTTTTCCTGCTCCTCTTAGCATGATAAAGAAGATTCAAAGAGAGTGAGATGCCAGCTCCTTTCATTCAGTCAGTAGCTTCAATCATTTCTGGTAAATGAATAACATGATGTTTTTCAATGGCAAAAATCAATGAATTTTGTAAATGCACAAACAGTAATTTCTCCGCATTGCAAGGCGCAATTCTGAAATTTTTTGCTTTTTCCTGCTCCTCTTAGCATGATAAAGAAGATTCAAAGAGAGTGAGATGCCAGCTCCTTTCATTCAGTCAGTAGCTTCAATCATTTCTGGACGTTTTTCAATGGCAAAAATCAATGAATATTGTAAATGCACAAACAGTAATTTCTCCGCATTGCAAGGTGCAATTCTGAAATTTTTTGCTTTTTCCTGCTCCTCTTAGCATGATAAAGAAGATTCAAAGAGAGTGAGATGCCAGCTCCTTTCATTCAGTCAGTAGCTTCAATCATTTCTGGATGTTTTTCAATGGCAAAAGTCAATGAATATTGTAAATGCACAAACTGTAATTTCTTCGCATTGCAAGGTGCAATTCTGAAATTTTTTGCTTTTCCTGCTCCTCTTAGCATGATAAAGAAGATTCATAGAGAGTGAGATGCCAGCTCCTTTCATTCAGTCAGTAGCTTCAATCATTTCTGGACGTTTTTCAATGGCAAAAATCAATGAATATTGTAATTGCACAAACAGTAATTTCTCCGCATTGCAAGGTGCAATTCTGAAATTTTTTGCTTTTTCCTGCTCCTCTTAGCATGATAAAGAAGATTCAAAGAGAGTGAGATGCCAGCTCCTTTCATTCAGTCAGTAGCTTCAAACATTTCTGGTATATGAATAACATGATGTTTTTCAATGGCAAAAATCAATGAATATTGTAAATGCACAAACAGTAATTTCTCCGCATTGCAAGGTGCAATTCTGAAATTTTTTGCTTTTTCCTGCTCCTCTTAGCATGATAAAGAAGATTCAAAGAGAGTGAGATGCCAGCTCCTTTCATTCAGTCAGTAGCTTCAATCATTTCTGGACGTTTTTCAATGGCAAAAATCAATGAATATTGTAAATGCACAAACAGTAATTTCTCCGCATTGCAAGGTGCAATTCTGAAATTTTTTGCTTTTTCCTGCTCCTCTTAGCATGATAAAGAAGATTCAAAGAGAGTGAGATGCCAGCTCCTTTCATTCAGTCAGTAGCTTCAATCATTTCTGGACGTTTTTCAATGGCAAAAATCAATGAATATTGTAAATGCACAAACTGTAATTTCTCCGCATTGTAAGGTGCAATTCTGAAATTTTTTGCTTTTTCCTGCTCCTCTTAGCATGATAAAGAAGATTCAAAGAGAGTGAGATGCCAGCTCCTTTCATTCAGTCAGTAGCTTCAATCATTTCTGGACGTTTTTCAATGGCAAAAATCAATGAATATTGTAAATGCACAAACAGTAATTTCTCCGCATTGCAAGGTGCAATTCTGAAATTTTTTGCTTTTTCCTGCTCCTCTTAGCATGATAAAGAAGATTCAAAGAGAGTGAGATGCCAGCTCCTTTCATTCAGTCAGTAGCTTCAAACATTTCTGGTATATGAATAACATGATGTTTTTCAATGGCAAAAATCAATGAATATTGTAAATGCACAAACAGTAATTTCTCCGCATTGCAAGGTGCAAGTCTGAAATTTTTTGCTTTTTCCTGCTCCTCTTAGCATGATAAAGAAGATTCAAAGAGAGTGAGATGCCAGCTACTTTCATTCAGTCAGTAGCTTCAATCATTTCTGGACGTTTTTCAATGGTAAAAATCAATGAATATTGTAAATGCACAAACAGTAATTTCTCCGCATTGCAAGGTGCAATTCTGAAATTTTTTGCTTTTTCCTGCTCCTCTTAGCATGATAAAGAAGATTCAAAGAGAGTGAGATGCCAGCTCCTTTCATTCAGTCAGTAGCTTCAATCATTTCTGGACGTTTTTCAATGGCAAAAATCAATGAATATTGTAAATGCACAAACAGTAATTTCTCCGCATTGCAAGGTGCAATTCTGAAATTTTTTGCTTTTTCCTGCTCCTCTTAGCATGATAAAGAAGTTTCAAAGAGAGTGAGATGCCAGCTCCTTTCATTCAGTCAGTAGCTTCAATCATTTCTGGTAAATGAATAACATGATGTTTTTCAATGGCAAAAATCAATGAATTTTGTAAATGCACAAACACTAATTTCTCCGCATTGCAAGGCGCAATTCTGAAATTTTTTGCTTTTTCCTGCTCCTCTTAGCATGATAAAGAAGATTCAAAGAGAGTGAGATGCCAGCTCCTTTCATTCAGTCAGTAGCTTCAATCATTTCTGAACGTTTTTCAATGGCAAAAATCAATGAATATTGTAAATGCACAAACAGTAATTTCTCCGCATTGCAAGGTGCAATTCTGAAATTTTTTGCTTTTTCCTGCTCCTCTTAGCATGATAAAGAAGATTCAAAGAGAGTGAGATGCCAGCTCCTTTCATTCAGTCAGTAGCTTCAATCATTTCTGGACGTTTTTCAATGGCAAAAATCAATGAATATTGTAAATGCACAAACAGTAATTTCTCCGCATTGCAAGGTGCAATTCTGAAATTTTTTGCTTTTTCCTGCTCCTCTTAGCATGATAAAGAAGATTCAAAGAGAGTGAGGTGCCAGCTCCTTTCATTCAGTCAGTAGCTTCAAACATTTCTGGTATATGAATAACATGTTTTTCAATGGCAAAAATCAATGAATATTGTAAATGCACAAACAGTAATTTCTCCGCATTGCAAGGAGCAATTCTGAAATTTTTTGCTTTTTCCTGCTCCTCTTAGCATGATAAATAAGATTCAAAGAGAGTGAGATGCCAGCTCCTTTCATTCAGTCAGTAGCTTCAATCATTTCTGGACGTTTTTCAATGGCAAAAATCAATGAATATTGTAAATGCACAAACAGTAATTTCTCCGCATTGCAAGGTGCAATTCTGAAATTTTTTGCTTTTTCCTGCTCCTCTTAGCATGATAAAGAAGATTCAAAGAGAGTGAGATGCCAGCTCCTTTCATTCAGTCAGTAGCTTCAATCATTTCTGGACGTTTTTCAATGGCAAAAATCAATGAATATTGTAAATGCACAAACTGTAATTTCTCCGCATTGCAAGGTGCAATTCTGAAATTTTTTGCTTTTTCCTGCTCCTCTTAGCATGATAAAGAAGATTCAAAGAGAGTGAGATGCCAGCTCCTTTCATTCAGTCAGTAACTTCAAACATTTCTGGTATATGAATAACATGTTTTTCAATGGCAAAAATCAATGAATATTGTAAATGCACAAACAGTAATTTCTCCGCATTGCAAGGTGCAATTCTGAAATTTTTTGCTTTTTCCTGCTCCTCTTAGCATGATAAAGAAGATTCAAAGAGAGTGAGATGCCAGCTCCTTTCATTCAGTCAGTAGCTTCAAACATTTCTGGTATATGAATAACATGATGTTTTTCAATGGCAAAAATCAATGAATATTGTAAATGCACAAACAGTAATTTCTCCGCATTGCAAGGTGCAATTCTGAAATTTTTTGCTTTTTCCTGCTCCTCTTAGCATGATAAAGAAGATTCAAAGAGAGTGAGATGCCAGCTCCTTTCATTCAGTCAGTAGCTTCAAACATTTCTGGTATATGAATAACATGATGTTTTTCAATGGCAAAAATCAATGAATATTGTAAATGCACAAACAGTAATTTCTCCGCATTGCAAGGTGCAATTCTGAAATTTTTTGCTTTTTCCTGCTCCTCTTAGCATGATAAAGAAGATTCAAAGAGAGTGAGATGCCAGCTCCTTTCATTGAGTCAGTATCTTCAATCATTTCTGGACTTTTTTCAATGGCAAAAATCATTGAATATTGGAAATGCACAAACAGTAATTTCTCCGCATTGCAAGGTGCAATTCTGAAATTTTTTACTTTTTCCTGCTCCTCTTAGCATGATAAAGAAGATTCAAAGAGAGTGAGATGCCAGCTCCTTTCATTCAGTCAGTAGCTTCAATCATTTCTGGTATATGAATAACATGATGTTTTTCAATGGCAAAAATCAATGAATATTGTAAATGCACAAACAGTAATTTCTCCGCATTGCAAGGTGCAATTCTGAAATTTTTTGTTTTTTCCTGCTCCTCTTAGCATGATAAAGAAGATTCAAAGAGAGTGAGATGCCAGCTCCTTTCATTCAGTCAGTAGCTTCAAACATTTCTGGTATATGAATAACATGATGTTTTTCAATGGCAAAAATCAATGAATATTGTAAATGCACAAACAGTAATTTCTCCGCATTGCAAGGTGCAATTTTGAAATTTTTTGCTTTTTCCTGCTCCTCTTAGCATGATAAAGAAGATTCAAAGAGAGTGAGATGCCAGCTCCTTTCATTCAGTCAGTAGCTTCAAACATTTCTGGTATATGAATAACATGATGTTTTTCAATGGCAAAAATCAATGAATATTGTAAATGCACAAACAGTAATTTCTCCGCATTGCAAGGTGCAATTCTGAAATTTTTTGCTTTTTCCTGCTCCTCTTAGCATGATAAAGAAGATTCAAAGAGAGTGAGATGCCAGCTCCTTTCATTCAGTCAGTAGCTTCAATCATTTCTGGTATATGAATAACATGATGTTTTTCAATGGCAAAAATCAATGAATATTGTAAATGCACAAACAGTAATTTCTCCGCATTGCAAGGTGCAATTCTGAAATTTTTTGCTTTTTCCTGCTCCTCTTAGCATGATAAAGAAGATTCAAAGAGAGTGAGATGCCAGCTCCTTTCATTCAGTCAGTAGCTTCAATCATTTCTGGACGTTTTTCAATGGCAAAAATCAATGAATATTGCAAATGCACAAACAGTAATTTCTCCGCATTGCAAGGTGCAATTCTGAAATTTTTTGCTTTTTCCTGCTCCTCTTAGCATGATAAACAAGATTCAAAGAGAGTGAGATGCCAGCTCCTTTCATTCAGTCAGTAGCTTCAATCATTTCTGGACGTTTTTCAATGGCAAAAATCAATGAATATTGTAAATGCACAAACAGTAATTTCTCCGCATTGCAAGGTGCAATTCTGAAATTTTTTGCTTTTACCTGCTCCTCTTAGCATGATAAAGAAGATTCAAAGAGAGTGAGATGCCAGCTCCTTTCATTCAGTCAGTAGCTTCAATCATTTCTGGACGTTTTTCAATGGCAAAAATCAATGAATATTGTAAATGCACAAACAGTAATTTCTCCGCATTGCAAGTTGCAATTCTGAAATTTTTTGCTTTTTCCTGCTCCTCTTAGCATGATAAAGAAGATTCAAAGAGAGTGAGATGCCAGCTCCTTTCATTCAGTCAGTAGCTTCAAACATTTCTGGTATATGAATAACATGATGTTTTTCAATGGCAAAAATCAATGAATATTGTAAATGCACAAACAGTAATTTCTCCGCATTGCAAGGTGCAATTCTGAAATTTTTTGCTTTTTCCTGCTCCTCTTAGCATGATAAAGAAGATTCAAAGAGAGTGAGATGCCAGCTCCTTTCGTTCAGTCAGTAGCTTCAATCATTTCTGGACGTTTTTCAATGGCAAAAATCATTGAATATTATAAATGCACAAACAGTAATTTCTCCGCATTGCATAGTGCAATTCTGAAATTTTTTACTTTTTCCTGCTCCTCTTAGCATGATAAAGAAGATTCAAAGAGAGTGAGATGCCAGCTCCTTTCATTCAGTCAGTAGCTTCAATCATTTCTGGTATATGAATAACATGATGTTTTTCAATGGCAAAAATCAATGAATATTGTAAATGCACAAACAGTAATTTCTCCGCATTGCAAGGTGCAATTCTGAAATTTTTTGCTTTTTCCTGCTCCTCTTAGCATGATAAAGAAGATTCAAAGAGAGTGAGATGCCAGCTCCTTTCATTCAGTCAGTAGCTTCAAACATTTCTGGTATATGAATAACATGATGTTTTTCAATGGCAAAAATCAATGAATATTGTAAATGCACAAACAGTAATTTCTCCGCATTGCAAGGTGCAATTCTGAAATTTTTTGCTTTTTCCTGCTCCTCTTAGCATGATAAAGAAGATTCAAAGAGAGTGAGATGCCAGCTCCTTTCATTCAGTCAGTAGCTTCAATCATTTCTGGATGTTTTTCAATGGCAAAAATCAATGAATATTGTAAATGCACAAACAGTAATTTCTCCACATTGCAAGGTGCAATTCTGAAATTTTTTGCTTTTTCTTGCTCCTCTTAGCATGATAAAGAAGATTCAAAGAGAGTGAGATGCCAGCTCCTTTCATTCAGTCAGTAGCTTCAAACATTTCTGGTATATGAATAACATGATGTTTTTCAATGGCAAAAATCAATGAATATTGTAAATGCACAAACAGTAATTTCTCCGCATTGCAAGGTGCAATTCTGAAATTTTTTGCTTTTTCCTGCTCCTCTTAGCATGATAAAGAAGATTCAAAGAGAGTGAGATGCCAGCTCCTTTCATTCAGTCAGTAGCTTCAATCATTTCTGGATGTTTTTCAATGGCAAAAATCAATGAATATTGTAAATGCACAAACTGTAATTTCTCCGCATTGCAAGGTGCAATTCTGAAATTTTTTGCTTTTTCCTGCTCCTCTTAGCATAATAAAGAAGATTCAAAGAGAGTGAGATGCCAGCTCCTTTCATTCAGTCAGTAGCTTCAATCATTTCTGGACGTTTTTCAATGGCAAAAATCAATGAATATTGTAAATGCACAAACAGTAATTTCTCCGCATTGCAAGGTGCAATTCTGAAATTTTTTGCTTTTTCCTGCTCCTCTTAGCATGATAAAGAAGATTCAAAGAGAGTGAGATGCCAGCTCCTTTCATTCAGTCAGTACCTTCAATCATTTCTGGACGTTTTTCAATGGCAAAAATCAATGAATATTGTAAATGCACAAACAGTAATTTCTCCGCATTGCAAGGTGCAATTCTGAAATTTTTTGCTTTTTCCCGCTCCTCTTAGCATGATAAAGATTCAAAGAGAGTGAGGTGCCAGCTCCTTTCATTCAGTCAGTAGCTTCAAACATTTCTGGTATATGAATAACATGTTTTTCAATGGCAAAAATCAATGAATATTGTAAATGCACAAACAGTAATTTCTCCGCATTGCAAGGTGCAATTCTGAAATTTTTTGCTTTTTCCTGCTCCTCTTAGCATGATAAAGAAGATTAAAAGAGAGTGAGATGCCAGCTCCTTTCATTCAGTCAGTAGCTTCAAACATTTCTGGTATATGAATAACATGATGTTTTTCAATGGCAAAAATCAATGAATATTGTAAATGCACAAACAGTAATTTCTCCGCATTGCAAGGTGCAATTCTGAAATTTTTTGCTTTTTCCTGCTCCTCTTAGCATGATAAAGAAGATTCAAAGAGAGTGAGATGCCAGCTCCTTTCATTCAGTCAGTAGCTTCAATCATTTCTGGATGTTTTTCAATGGCAAAAATCAATGAATATTGTAAATGCACAAACTGTAATTTCTCCGCATTGCAAGGTGCAATTCTGAAATTTTTTGCTTTTTCCTGCTCCTCTTAGCATGATAAAGAAGATTCAAAGAGAGTGAGATGCCAGCTCCTTTCATTCAGTCAGTAGCTTCAATCATTTCTGGACGTTTTTCAATGGCAAAAATCAATGAATATTGTAAATGCACAAACAGTAATTTCTCCGCATTGCAAGGTGCAATTCTGAAATTTTTTGCTTTTTCCTGCTCCTCTTAGCATGATAAAGAAGATTCAAAGAGAGTGAGATGCCAGCTACTTTCATTCAGTCAGTAGCTTCAATCATTTCTGGACGATTTTCAATGGTAAAAATCAATGAATATTGTAAATGCACAAACAGTAATTTCTCCGCATTGCAAGGTGCAATTCTGAAATTTTTTGCTTTTTCCTGCTCCTCTTAGCATGATAAAGAAGATTCAAAGAGAGTGAGATGCCAGCTCCTTTCATTCAGTCAGTAGCTTCAATCATTTCTGGACGTTTTTCAATGGCAAAAATCAATGAATATTGTAAATGCACAAACAGTAATTTCTCCGCATTGCAAGGTGCAATTCTGAAATTTTTTGCTTTTTCCTGCTCCTCTTAGCATGATAAAGAAGTTTCAAAGAGAGTGAGATGCCAGCTCCTTTCATTCAGTCAGTAGCTTCAATCATTTCTGGTAAATGAATAACATGATGTTTTTCAATGGCAAAAATCAATGAATTTTGTAAATGCACAAACACTAATTTCTCCGCATTGCAAGGCGCAATTCTGAAATTTTTTGCTTTTTCCTGCTCCTCTTAGCATGATAAAGAATATTCAAAGAGAGTGAGATGCCAGCTCCTTTCATTCAGTCAGTAGCTTCAATCATTTCTGAACGTTTTTCAATGGCAAAAATCAATGAATATTGTAAATGCACAAACAGTAATTTCTCCGCATTGCAAGGTGCAATTCTGAAATTTTTTGCTTTTTCCTGCTCCTCTTAGCATGATAAAGAAGATTCAAAGAGAGTGAGATGCCAGCTCCTTTCATTCAGTCAGTAGCTTCAATCATTTCTGGACGTTTTTCAATGGCAAAAATCAATGAATATTGTAAATGCACAAACAGTAATTTCTCCGCATTGCAAGGTGCAATTCTGAAATTTTTTGCTTTTTCCTGCTCCTCTTAGCATGATAAAGAAGATTCAAAGAGAGTGAGGTGCCAGCTCCTTTCATTCAGTCAGTAGCTTCAAACATTTCTGGTATATGAATAACATGTTTTTCAATGGCAAAAATCAATGAATATTGTAAATGCACAAACAGTAATTTCTCCGCATTGCAAGGTGCAATTCTGAAATTTTTTGCTTTTTCCTGCTCCTCTTAGCATGATAAAGAAGATTCAAAGAGAGTGAGATGCCAGCTCCTTTCATTCAGTCAGTAGCTTGAAACATTTCTGGTATATGAATAACATGATGTTTTTCAATGGCAAAAATCAATGAATATTGTAAATGCACAAACAGTAATTTCTCCGCATTGCAAGGTGCAATTCTGAAATTTTTTGCTTTTTCCTGCTACTCTTAGCATGATAAAGAAGATTCAAAGAGAGTGAGATGCCAGCTCCTTTCATTCAGTCAGTAGCTTCAAACATTTCTGGTATATGAATAACATGATGTTTTTCAATGGCAAAAATCAATGAATATTGTAAATGCACAAACAGTAATTTCTCCGCATTGCAAGGTGCAATTCTGAAATTTTTTGCTTTTTCCTGCTCCTCTTAGCATGATAAAGAAGATTCAAAGAGAGTGAGATGCCAGCTCCTTTCATTGAGTCAGTAGCTTCAATCATTTCTGGACTTTTTTCAATGGCAAAAATCATTGAATATTGTAAATGCACAAACAGTAATTTCTCCGCATTGCAAGGTGCAATTCTGAAATTTTTTACTTTTTCCTGCTCCTCTTAGCATGATAAAGAAGATTCAAAGAGAGTGAGATGCCAGCTCCTTTCATTCAGTCAGTAGCTTCAATCATTTCTGGTATATGAATAACATGATGTTTTTCAATGGCAAAAATCAATGAATATTGTAAATGCACAAACAGTAATTTCTCCGCATTGCAAGGTGCAATTCTGAAATTTTTTGTTTTTTCCTGCTCCTCTTAGCATGATAAAGAAGATTCAAAGAGAGTGAGATGCCAGCTCCTTTCATTCAGTCAGTAGCTTCAAACATTTCTGGTATATGAATAACATGATGTTTTTCAATGGCAAAAATCAATGAATATTGTAAATGCACAAACAGTAATTTCTCCGCATTGCAAGGTGCAATTCTGAAATTTTTTGCTTTTTCCTGCTCCTCTTAGCATGTTAAAGAAGATTCAAAGAGAGTGAGATGCCAGCTCCTTTCGTTCAGTCAGTAGCCTCAATCATTTCTGGACGTTTTTCAATGGTAAAAATCAATGAATATTGTAAATGCACAAACAGTAATTTCTCCGCATTGCAAGGTGCAATTCTGAAATTTTTTGCTTTTTCCTGCTCCTCTTAGCATGATAAAGAAGATTCAAAGAGAGTGAGATGCCAGCTCCTTTCATTCAGTCAGTAGCTTCAAACATTTCTGGTATATGAATAACATGATGTTTTTCAATGGCAAAAATCAATGAATATTGTAAATGCACAAACAGTAATTTCTCCGCATTGCAAGGTGCAATTCTGAAATTTTTTGCTTTTTCCTGCTCCTCTTAGCATGATAAAGAAGATTCAAAGAGAGTGAGATGCCAGCTCCTTTCATTCAGTCAGTAGCTTCAATCATTTCTGGTATATGAATAACATGATGTTTTTCAATGGCAAAAATCAATGAATATTGTAAATGCACAAACAGTAATTTCTCCGCATTGCAAGGTGCAATTCTGAAATTTTTTGCTTTTTCCTGCTCCTCTTAGCATGATAAAGAAGATTCAAAGAGAGTGAGATGCCAGCTCCTTTCATTCAGTCAGTAGCTTCAATCATTTCTGGACGTTTTTCAATGGCAAAAATCAATGAATATTGCAAATGCACAAACAGTAATTTCTCCGCATTGCAAGGTGCAATTCTGAAATTTTTTGCTTTTTCCTGCTCCTCTTAGCATGATAAACAAGATTCAAAGAGAGTGAGATGCCAGCTCCTTTCATTCAGTCAGTAGCTTCAATCATTTCTGGACGTTTTTCAATGGCAAAAATCAATGAATATTGTAAATGCACAAACAGTAATTTCTCCGCATTGCAAGGTGCAATTCTGAAATTTTTTGCTTTTACCTGCTCCTCTTAGCATGAT